>NC_090930.1:404954342-405579342 GCF_040938575.1 Ambystoma mexicanum | reverse complement strand
AGGTCGCGCTACAACCGAACCTCACGCTTTCCCTTAGACCATCACTCATCTGTTGTCAGACATTGCAGTTTCAGTCATCTTTCTCCCGGCCACGTTCCGCGCCTCCACAGCTGCTTTGTGCCACATTTCCAGCTATTGGGAAGAAAATACAAGAGAAAACATTATTCAGGAATTAACAACAACATCGAGAGCAATAATATCAAGAAAGAAAAACAGAAAGGGGAAAAGGCAAGAGACATTGAGAGAAAACAGAAAGGGGTAAAGGCAAGAGACATTGATAGACACTTACCACCAACCAGGAGAAGTATAGTCGCAGCTGGACTTGACTATTACTTACCAAGGATCAGTGAAGGAACTAGATCCCATCAACAACCGCCCCTGCCAGAAGTAGCAGGACGGAGAGCTCATCATCCATACTTACCAGGTGAGCTTTATGGGCCGGTACTTGCCCACAGAAATCGCACCTTGGGTAGAAGGGTCGGAGAGGTACAACAATCACCAATCAGCGCACTCACGTTTTCTCAATTCGACGAAGGAGCAGTGCCACCAATTGTCAATTGTTGCGGCCCATAGCTTATCCGCAGGGGGAGAGACCTGAAGGGGGAGATCTAATTCCTGGGAGGGCTACAACCGTGCCCCAACGCCTCCGCAGAGACCAGGTGAGCGTAACAGAACGCAAAGCCTCTACAACTCGCTGCCTGGGCGTTATGGAAACTTCAGAGACAGATCTATTGGCTCAACTACTGGGGGAATTACGGGCTGAAGAACATGCTTCAAGGCAGGAGACCAGTGCATTAAGGAGGGATCTTATTGTAAATCGAGAAAGAACTGATGACTTGGCAAGACAGATGCTACCGGCACAAGCAGGACAGGTTCCCTTGCCTGGGGCAACCCACGCTTCTACGCCACAGCAATCAACACAGGTTCAGGTGGTTCTTCCAGCGGCAGTGCCCCTAGCTCCGTCTGAACGCTTCAATGGCAATCCAAATAAGTTTGCCATATTCATGAACCAATGTCGCCTACATTTCTTATGCAGGACCAGGAGCCTTTCCTAATGATCAAGCCATGGTTGCATTTGTACTCTCATACCTAGGAGGCAACACAGCTGACTGGTTAATACGGAACAAGTTACTTACCTGTAACTGTTGTTCTCCAGCATGGGTCTGGCATGGATTCACATGCTCATGAATATTCCCCGTCGTCAGGCTGGGAATCCTCGGTAAAGAAAAAAACCAGTATCAGTTTTGTTTCTGATCTGTCTTTCGTAGTAATAACCAGTCACTGGTCTCTGCGTCATACTGACCACAGCCAATGACTGCCCTCTACCTAAGCACCGCCTCTGGCAGCCATCTTCAGATTTGGAAGCACGTGAAGTGGCAGTATGACCAAGTGAAGAGCCGCAGAGGGGTAGGCGGGAGGGTTCGCATGTGAATCCATGCCAGACCCATGCTGGAGAACAACAGTTACAGGTAAGTAACTTGTTCCTTCTCCAGCATGGGGTCTGGCATGGATTCACATGCTCATGAATAAAGAATACATAGCAGTACACACATGCACAACCACGGGAGGTGGCAAAGGCTCAACATTAAGCATTACATCAAACTCAACATTAAGCATCTTACCTCCTCACCAGGCTCACCTCAGGCGAACAGGTTGCGCAGCACTGCTTGGCCGACCCTGGACTCCTCCCTGGAATCCCGATCGACGCAGTAGAATCTCGTGAAGGTGTGCGTCGACCTCCACGTAGCAGCCCTACATATGTCCAGCAGGGGCACACCAGAAAGGAACGCCGTGGTAGCTGCGATCGCTCTGGTGGAATGGGCTCTCGGACGGCCAGGCAGCGGTCGGTTTGCCAACCGATGACAGTACATGATAAAGCCGGAGAGCCATCTGGAAATGGAAGCCTTCGAGAGAGCCTTCCCCCGATTGACAGGTCCAAAGTTCACAAAGAGTTGTGACGTCTTCCGAAAACACTTTGTGCGGTCCACGTAGAACTTCAGCGCTCTAGCCACATCCAGCGAGTGCAAAGTCCTCTCAGCCGGCGACGGGAAGAACACAGGCAACACCAAGGGTTCGTTGAGATGGAAGTCCGATGGTACCTTGGGCATGAAGGAGGGGTGCGTCCTGAGCACTACCCTCGTGTCGTGAAAAGTCAAGTACGGGGCCTTGCAGGAAAGGGCCTGGATCTCTCCCACCCGTCGTGCGGAGGTGATGGCCACAAGAAACGCTGTTTTCCACGACAGAAACTTCAACGGGGCCGAGTGCAGAGGCTCGAACGGAGGTCCCACGAGCTTGGTCAGCACCACCTTGAGCTCCCACGCCGGGGCCGGAGCCTTCACCAGCGGGAACGATCTGAACAGTCCCTTCATGAACTCTTTCACCAGACGATGAGACCACAAGGACGTCCGCCCCGTGGTTCTGGTGTATCGGGAGATCGCAGCAAGATGAATCTTGATGGACGCGTGTGCCAGTCCAGCTTTGGCCAGCGTCAGCAGGTACGGCAGTACCTGGGGAGCCTTAATCCGTAGAGGGTTAATCTTCTGTGCGTGGCACCAGACAGAGAACCTCTTCCATTTGTGTCCGTAGCATTTAAGAGTCGAGGACGCCCTGGCCTTTGCAAGAACCTCTCTGCAGTCGGCCGGTATGTCGTATCCTCCAAACTCTAGTGCTGCAGGAGCCAGGCCTGCAAGTTCAGCGATTTCGGGTCGTGGTGGAGGATGGCGCCTCCTTCCCTGGAGAGTAGATCCGCGTCCACCGGCAGCTTGATTGGCGGGGACGCTGACAAGTCCAGAAGGTCCGGGAACCATATCTGCCTCGGCCACGCAGGTGCGACGAGGATCATCCTGCACCGTGACCTCTTGAGCTGGTTGACGAGCCGGATTAGCAGTGGCAAAGGAGGGAACGCGTAGAGGAACAAGCCCTCCCAGGGGAACGAGAAAGCATCGCCCATGCTCCTCGCCTGGGGAAACCTGCTGGCGAACCTCCGGCACTTGGAGTTCGTCGCCGTCGCGAACAGGTCGATCTGGGGTGTGCCCCACCGTCGGAAGAGGCGATCCACTAGATCCTGCCGTAGTTCCCACTCGTGGCACGAGCGCAGCTCCCTGCTGAGTGAGTCGGCGATGGTGTTTTTTATCCCTGCCAGATGAAACGGCACCAGAAACATCCTTTGGGCGACGGCCCAATGCCACAGGTCCTGCGCCTCCTTGGACAGTGCTGGGGACCTGGTTCCGCCCTGTTTCCTGATGTAAAACATGGTGGTGGTGTTGTCGGTGAAGATCCTCACCACCTTGCCCTTGAGGGACGGAAGGAAGGACCTGAGGGCCCAGAACACTGCACGGAGCTCCAGGACATTGATATGGAGGGACTTCTCCGTCGGGAGCCAAAGGCCTCTCGCGTGCAGATTTTCGGTGTGCGCTCCCCACCCTTCCAGGGAGGCATCCGTGGTCACTGTCTCCTGGTGGTCTGGGGTCTGGAAGTCCATGCCCGCCGTCAGATGCGCGCGGGTGCCCCACCACCGGACCGCTCGGCGGAAACTCTCGTCGAGTGTGATCCTCTCCTCGAAGCCGCCCATAGTTTGGATCCAGCGCGCGTCCAGGAACTCCTGCAACGGGCGCATCCGGAGCCTGCACATGGGAATGAGGTAGATGCAAGAAGACATCATTCCGAGGAGGGACTTGATGGACCTCACCTTGGCCGTGTCGGAAACCAACATCCGCTGTACCTTGCCCAGGATGGACCTGGTCCTTTCCTCCGACGGGGAGGCCAGAAGGGACAATGTGTTGAGCTTCGCTCCCAGAAACAGTGCGTTTTGCGCGGGTACCAGGTGGGACTTGGCGTAGTTCACGGAGAATCCCAGGTCCGTGAGAAGTTGGACGGTCCTTGCCGTGTGCTCCACGGCGAGCTCCCTCGTCTTGGCTCGGATGAGCCAGTCGTCCAGGTAGGGGTAGACGTGGATCCCCTCGCGGCGCAGCTGCGCCGCCACCGGTGCAAGGCACTTGGTGAATACCCTGGGTGCCGACCGTAGTCCGAAGGGGAGGGCTTTGAACTGGTAGTGACGCCCTTGGACCACAAACCTGAGGAATTTTCGGTGCCCCTTTAGGATGGGAATATGGAAGTAGGCATCCTCCAAATCCAACGACGACAGGAAGTCTCCTTCCTCCAGCTGACCCAGGACGTGCTGGAGGGTGACCATCCGGAACTTCTGCGCCTTGATGAACTTGTTCAGACGTCGCAGGTCTAGGATGGGGCGCCATCCTCCCGTCTTCTTCTTCACGAGGAAGTATCTTGAGTAAACTCCGGAGCCCCGAAGCCTCTTTGGGACGAGCTCGATGGCGCCCTTCCTGAGCATCGCCTTTACCTCCAGGAGAAGCTGAGGGACGTGAAGCTCTTTCCTGGCCACGGGGGGGGCGCGCGGGCACCTTCTTTGAAACTCGAGCGCGTGGCCCCGGGCTAAGGTGTCCAGCACCCAACGGTCGGTGGAGATGGACTCCCACACGCTGACGAAGCTCGCCAGCCGGCCTCCCACCGGGGTGCTTCGGTGGGGGCCCGACCCCACGGCCGGTTCAATCCTGTTTCGACAAGGCTTTGCCGCCTTGACCTCCTTGGCGACGACGGCGGGGTCCGCCAGACTTGCCTCGTCCTCTGTAGGTCTCCTGAGACGACGAGCGGGCCGCTTGACGGTAGGTGGAGAAACCGCCGCCGGAACCTTTGGAGGCGCCCTTGCCTCCGCTGCTCCGAAAGGGTGTCTGTCGTTGCTGCAGAACCCCAAGGGCCCGGGCCGTCTCAGTGTCCGCTTTAATGGCCTGAAGGGAATCGTCCACTGTTTTCCCAAACAGGTTGTTCCCATCGAACGGCATGTCCAGGACTCTGGTCTGTACGTCTTGACGGAAGTCCGTAGCCTTGAGCCATCCACGCCGCCTAAGGCACACGCCGTTGCCCAACTGGCGAAACCCAGTGTCGGCGATGTCCGTCGCAATAGTGATGGCGTGGTCCGACGCCACCTCACCTTCCTGTAGGATCTCCAGGGCATCCGCCCTCTTGTCGTCCGGTAGGAAGTCCAGCAGGGGAGCCAGTTTGTACCATAGCTCCCTGTCGTAGCGGGCCACGATAGCCAAGGCGTTGGCCGCTTTAATCGTCGTCGCTGCAGACGAGATGACCCTGCGTCCCATAGCGTCCAATTTCTTTCCCTCGCCGTCCGGTGGGGAAGTCGATGTGGAGGCCGCACCCCCCCCCCGCTTTCTTCCTGGCCGCCGCGGAGACGACGGAGTCCGGGGTAGGCTGCGCCCGGAGGCACAGGGGGGCCGCATCCGGGACCCGGTACTTCTTCTCGTACCGGTCTCTTCTAGCTGGCGTCGTGGAAGGGTTCTTGAGGAGGGAGAGGCCCTCATCCCAAATGTCGTCCAGTAGAGGCACCACGAGGACCGTCTTCCTCTTGGCCTCGCGCCGTTGATAAAGGAATCCTTCCTTTTTCTTCTCCTCAGGGCAGAGTTGGAAAAGCTCGGATGCCCTGGCGATCATGGAGTGGAACGATCCAATCTCGTCGGGCGGAGAAGCCCTGGTGGGAGGTGACGACGGTAGATCCTCGTTGTATACCTCGTCGTCCGTACCCGTCGCTGCCGTGTCAGTCCCCGTATCATCCCCTCGGGTGGACGGGGAGGAGGGCTGGACGGGGCGCGACGGCTGAAAAGGAGGTGGAGGGTGAATCCTTCTTTTCTTGGGCGGGGGAACACCAGAAGGTCCCGGTTCAGGATCCCCCGACGGGAGAGGTTCCTCCGTCGGCAACGGTAGTCTCGTCCTTATCTCTGAGCATAAGGACTGTATAGCCAACAAAATGGCCGCCGAGTTGTCTTGCGGCGCTGGCAGAGGGGAATCCGACGGGCGATCAGGGGCCCCGTCGGCACCCTCGACGATGTCGTTGTCACCTGTGTCGGGATCCATCCCGACGGGCCGGTCTTCTTCCACGCCAAGGCCGTGGCTTAAGACCTCGATCAGCTCTTGCTCCGAGGTTGAAGCCGAATCTACGACGACGCCCTGCCCCCCCTTTTTCTTCCCCGCCGGGGATTTCACGGCGGTCCTATCGATGGGCACAAAAGAGGACTCCCTCCGAGGTGGCAGGGAGACTCTGAGCCCCGAGGTCGCCACCACTGGTGTAGCCTCCACAGGCTGAGCCAGGGCCGCCGCGACAGTTTCGATAGAGGGCTTGGCCGGATGGATTAAGGCCTTCACCACCTTAGGTGCGCTCACCGCCTTATCCTTGAGGGGGGGGACACTGCCTCGCTCCCCCTCCGATGGAGCCTTCGAGCTCGACCGGGGCCTCTCCAGGAGCTTCGCCGGGTGCTCGCCCTTCCTCTTACCCGACCCAGAGCGTTGGCTCGTGGCTGAAGGTGCCGGGGAGGGTGCGACCTGCCTGGCGCCCGTAGAGCCCGACCGTTCGGCGCTCCCGGTGCCAGCGGACTCGCGGTGCTTGGCCTTGTGTTGGACCCCCGTCGCCGGGGCGTCCTCAAAGGTCTTAGAAGACCGCTCGGATTTCTTCCTCTTCTTCTCGCCTGACGGGCTCTTCCCTTCCAGCCAGTTGGCGAGACGTTGATGGCGGTCCTTCATGGTCCGCTCCGACATATTGCCGCAAAACGCACAGTCCTTCTCCACGTGCGTCTTGTCCTCATGTAAGCAGTAGAGACAAAAGGAGTGTTTGTCCTCCTTAAAGACGTTCTGCAGCTGGCATCCAGGGCAGACCCTGAACAGATTTCTGGGCGTCGAGCTTCCCTTCTCCTGGGCCATGTCCGGGCCTGAGAAGCTTCTGGAGTCCTCCAAAGCGTAGCTCGACGAAATCTTCACCCTTGAGGGGCGCAGACAAATCCGACACGGGTCCCCGTTGATCGGATGGAGAGTCGGTGGAGCTTGAGGCTCTTTTGACCAAAAAAAACGAAGTTTTTGAGAAAAAACGTGAAAAAATAGCACTAACGCTCGAGAGCAATAGCACGAGGATCCCAACACATGAACGTGCGGTAAAAATCTGAAGATGGCTGCCAGAGGCGGTGCTTAGGTAGAGGGCAGTCATTGGCTGTGGTCAGTATGACGCAGAGACCAGTGATTGGTTATTACTACGAAAGACAGATCAGAAACGAAACTGATACTGGTTTTTTTCTTTACCGAGGATTCCCAGCCTGACGACGGGGAATATTCATGAGCATGTGAATCCATGCCAGACCCCATGCTGGAGAACGTTAGTAACTCAAGATGATCCTTTGCTTTGGAACTTTGGGGATTTCCAACAGGTGATGGAGAAATTGTTTGCCCGACATACTCAAGGACAAGCTCTGGACAATGAGTTATTGTCACTCAGACAGGGGAATCAAGACTTATTAACCTACATTGCAACCTTCAATCATCTCGTAGCCCAAACCAACTTGCCAGAAGAGAAGAGAACTACGCTTTTTTATCGTGGGTTACGTGGGGAACTCAAGGATGTGTTGGCTCAAGTTGTGAACCCACCTGAGGGGTGTGCGGACTACATAGACCTAACAGTGCAACTCGATCATATGTTGCACAATAGGAAAATGGACCGAGCCAGAACAGAAGGAAGGACAGTTTATGTGCGACCCCGTGAGACCCAGGCCAAACCACATGAACAGTCAGAACCAATGCAAATCGGTGGGTTACGGAGTCCTCTAATCAAGGAGGAAAGAGAGAAAAGAAGACAGCAACAACTCTGCTTATATTGCAGTAAGGCAGGTCATTTCCTCCGTGAATGCCCGGCGAAACCCCCCAGGAAAATGGTTGGGGCAACGGACAAAAATAACAAAGTAGTAGTAGTACAGGACTCAGGAAACTCCAATGCCCGGCAAGCGTAGGGGTCCACTTGTCGAGCGAGAAAATGGAATGCTTACAGACCTCACATCTAGTCCTTCTCGTACTTTTGGTGAATAACAAGCACCCGTCAAAGATACATACCTTGGAGGCATACATTGACAGTGGGGCAGTAGGAAACTACATTGACCAAGTGTAAAGGACCGGTAGGGGGTGGTCTGTACTTCTGCTCTCTATATGGTAGAGGGGAGGCACAGAGGACCCCAGCCTAGATTCTCTATTCGGTAGCTATGGTCGAGCAATCAAGGCCTAGCTTCTCAGGAGGTGATGCCGTCTGGTTCTTAAGTACAGTGTAGTCCCCAAACCCCCACAAAGGAATGTCCGCACACTGTATTGGTTAGAACACAGTCTTTATATAATCAATATTCAAGGTTATGTACACTTATCATAATAACTCACTTTGTACTTAGGAAATTGAACAATGGCACATATATACAATTCTAAAGTGGTACCACCCTTTGTATTAGATCTTATTAAAGTGCATCAACAATACTGTAACAATGTCACACAGATCAATAGAGTGAAATCAGCAATAGAGAGAGGAGAGAAAATAAGATGGTTGAGCAATGGGCAGAATACTGACCCCTACCACTAGACACAGTTCTGTGTGGAGATCCCCCCACCTGGGCAACCTGTAAAATAAAGATATAGCACAAGCCCAGTCCATATATTGTTCTGCAAGTCTTATTCCCTCCTATAATGTTTTTACCCCCCAATGTACCTGTTGGAGTCGAGTTCTTCGAAGAGGCGTCGACAGATCCTTCTTGAGCGACCCCCTTTCAAGCGGGAGTCACGGATCGTCGAGAGGCGTCGAGAAGCGTCAGGGAATCGACGGCCCTTCTTGAGTGCCTGCCCTTTAAAGCAGGAGACACAGGTCGTCGAACGTCCGACGGAGAACACGGGTGAACGGCGTCGATGAGGCGGCAGCTTCGTCCGAGCGGTGCTCGTCGGCGTCGGAGCGTCGGCGTCCTGCAAGGAAGAGGCGTGCGGGGCACCTCGATGACAATTGTTCTGGACCGCAAAGATTGTGGAGACGGGGGCCCAGCAAGGGCGTCGAGTCGTTCGAGTCTTTGTGGTCTTCGGGTGGCGGGAAACCCACCGGCAGGTTTCTCCTCGGCGCGTTGGTCGTCCTCGACTTTCTCCGGCAGGATAAAGCGGTCGACGATGCGGGCGAGGGAGTCCTTCGATTCGAATGTTCTTAGGCAAGGAGCGGACGGCTCCGGTCGTCGACGGCACGGCGTGAAGTGGTCCCCACGGCTGGGCAACACAACTTCGACGGGCCTCCAGCGGTTACACAAACCTGCAAACCCTGGTCGACAGCAATGGACTTCGACAGCGGCGATGTCCGGGTGCTTCACTTCGATCTCCTCGGCGGTCCCGTATCGGGTCGGCAGCCTTTCGAGGGTCGGAGTTCCAGGGCGCTTCGGCGAAGATGGAGCGGTGCTCGATGGTCCCTCGGAGCACGGGAAGAGGGCGCCTTACCAGGTCCTCTCTCGGGTCAGTCTTCGACGATTTCGGCAGCCTTCGCATCGGTCGAAGCAAATGCAACAGCAAGTCTTCTTCTTCCAGCTGGACGTCGAGGATCAGCAGTTCCAGTTACTCTTAGAGTGGAAACTCAGCTCCAGAACGCTTCTGAACAACTACCAGTGGTGAGAGGTCCCCAGATATACTATTCTGTCTCTCATCCACACTGCTGGCACACACTCAGCAGCCAATCATACAGAAGGGCATTCATGCAGTCAGTCAGCCAATCAGGCACACAGTGCATTCAGGCCACACTCCTCCCTTTCAGACACTCACAACAAGGAATGTGGATTGGGACAAGTACCCAGCCATTCAACACTACACACTGCATTCAGGCCAGTTTCAGGCAGGGCTGTCTCAGTCTTTGTCTCTCATGCCAGAAACCAGACAAACACAACAAGGGGTGTATATTGGTCACAGACTCCATTCACCCAGGTCCCACCCACAGGAGGTACCCACAACATACAGTCACTGGGAAGGCTCCAGTCAGTCTAGCTGGGCCTTCACGACAACACCATATATGGAACTTCCACCCAACAGCCAGTCAGGGGGAAGGTACAGAGTCAGGGCTTCCCAGGACTTTGGGAACACAAGGTAACAGGCAATAGAAAGCAAGAGGCCACAGGGGCCATCTTGTTTCCTATCAGGAATCAACTGATCCCAATGGCAGGGCCTGTCAAATTCAGCATGGAGCTGCCACCAGCCCATACCCTGCTCTGTGGGCCACCCACAGGTGCCCAAAAACATACACTAGGGGCACAGGGTTGTACCCCTACCCATGGGTGCCATAAGGGTATCCCATGGGTTTATTCACCAAACCAAAAGAGAGAGATGCACTGCCAGGAGTCCCACATGGACTCCTGGGCAGAAAACACGACAGAACACACGATAAAAAGCAGTAAAGGACAAGGATTCAGAGGCCCTGCCCCTCTGATGCATTTCCAGCATCACACCAAGATCTGGTGATCCGGATTTGTAACGCCGCAGGGGCGTTACATAACCCGAGAGGCATGACTTGGTATTCGGAGAGGCCATACTTCGTGTGGAATGCCGTCTTCCACTCGTCTCCTTTTTTGACTCTCACAAGATGGTAGGCCCCTTTCAAATCCAACATTGTGCAAATCTGAGCGTGTTTCACCTGATCCCGGAGAGCTCTGGTATAAGTGGTAAAAGGTATAGTTTTTTTACTGTGATCTGATTGATTGCTCTGTAGTCAATACAGGTTCTCTAGTCCCCCTCCTTTTCAGGCACGAGGAAAAGGGGAGATGAAGCAGGGCAGTTGGATGGGCGGATAAAACCGTTTGCCAAATACTGATCCAGGTAAAGTTAAAGATGTTGGTTTTCTTGCTCCGTTAGAGCGTAAATCCGGCTGCATGGAATCTGGGCTCCAGGCACAAGGTATATTTGGCAATCGTAGGGTCTATGCGGGGGCAAAACGTTGGCTTGTTCCTTTTGGAAGACATCTTGGTAATCCAGATATTTAGGCGGTAGAGCGCCAGTGAGGCCCAACACGATAGCTTTCTTGGGTTTCAGGTTAATGACGTCTTTGTTGCAACAGGTGTCGGCACAATCTTGTGTAAATGTCAGAACTCGTTTTCGCCAGTCGATCCTGGGATTATGGGTCTCTAGCCAAGGCATTCCCAATATCATCTGGAACTGAGGAGCGCTGATGAGATCAAAGGTAATGTCTTCTTGATGCCCGTCCTGCAACAGAATCTATACTTTTTCGGTGTATTGTGTCACAGGGCCGGATGATGGTTGATATCCATCCACCGCAGTGACGTTTTCCGATTTCTGCATTTGTTGAAGAGGAAGGCCTATCCGGATCACCAGATCTTGGTGTGATGCTGGAAATGCATCAGAGGGACAGGGCCTCTGAATCCTTGTCCTTTACTGCTTTTTATCATGTGTTCTGTCGTGTTTTCTGCCCAGGAGTCCATGTGGGACACCTGGCAGTGCAGCTCTCTCTTTTGGTTTGGTGAACAGACCCATGGGATACCCTTATGGCACCCATGGGTAGGGGTACAACCCTGTGCCCCTAGTGTATGTTTTTGGGCACCTGTGGGTGGCCCACAGAGCAGGGTATGGGCTGGTGGCAGCTCCATGCTGAATTTGACAGGTGCTCTGGGTGTCCTCCATTTTGGGATACCCAGGCCCTGCCATTGGGATCAGTTGATTCCTGATAGGAAACAAGATGGCCCCTGTGGCCTCTTGCTTTCTATTGCCTGTTACCTTGTGTTCCCAAAGTCCTGGGAAGCCCTGACTCTGTCCCTTCCCCCTGACTGGCTGTTGGGTGGAAGTTCCATATATGGTGTTGTCATGAAGGCCCAGCTAGACTGACTGGAGCCTTCCCAGTGACTGTATGTTGTGGGTACCTCCTGTGGGTGGGACCTGGGTGAATGGAGTGTGTGACCAATATACACTCCTTGTTGTGGTTGTCTGGTTTCTGGCATGAGAGACAAAGACTGAGACAGCCCTGCCTGAAACTGGCCTGAATGCAGTGTGTAGTGTTGAATGGCTGGGTACTTGTCCCAATCCACATTCCTTGTTGTGAGTGTCTGAAAGGGAGGAGTGTGGCCTGAATGCACTGTGTGCCTGATTGGCTGACTGACTGCATGAATGCCCTTCTGTATGATTGGCTGCTGAGTGTGTGCCAGCAGTGTGGATGAGAGACAGAATAGTATATCTGGGGACCTCTCACCACTGGTAGTTGTTCAGAAGCGTTCTGGAGCTGAGTCTCCACTCTAAGAGTAACTGGAACTGCTGATCCTCGACGTCCAGCTGGAAGACGAAGACTTGCTGTTGCATTTGCTTTGACCGATCCGAAGGCTGCCGAAATCGCCGAAGACTGACCCGAGAGAGGACCTGGTAAGGCGCCCTCTTCCAGTGCTCCGAGGGACCATCGAGCACCGCTCCATCTTCGCCGAAGCGCCCTGGAAGTCAGACCCTCGAAAGGCTGCCGACCCGAGACGGGACCGCCGAGGAGATCTAAGTGAAGCACCCGGACATCGCCGCTGTCGAAGTCCATTGCCGTCGACCAGGGTTCGCTGGTTTGTGTAACCGCTGGAGGCCCGTCGAAGTTGTGTTGCCCAGCCGTGGGGACCACTTGACGGCGTGCCGCTGATGACCAGAGCCGTCCGCTCCTTGCCTAAGAACATTCGAATCGAATGACTCCCTCGCCCGCATCGTCGACCGCTTTATCCTGCCGGAGAAAGTCGAGGACGACCAACGCGCCGAGGAGAAACCTGCCGGTGGGTTTCCCGCCACCCGAAGACCACAAAGACTCGAACGACTCGACGCCTTGCTGGGCCCCCGTCTCCACAATCTTTGCGGTCCAGAATAATTGTCATCGAGGTGCCCCGCACGCCTCTTCCTTGCAGGACGCCGACGCTCCGACACCGACGAGCACCGCTCGGACGAAGCTGCCGCCTCATCGACGCCGTTCACCCGTGTTCTCCGTCGGACGTTCGACAACCTGTGTCTCCCGCTTTAAAGGGCAGGCACTCAAGAAGGGCCGTCGATTCTCCGACGCCAAACGCCAAATTCCTCGACGGACGTTCGATGCCCCATGTCTCCCGCTTGAAAGGGAAGGCATTTAAGAAGGGCCGTCGATTCCCCGCCGCCGAACGCCGAATTCCTCGACGGACGTTCGATGCCCCATGTCTCCCGCTTGAAAGGGAAGGCATTTAAGAAGGGCCGTCGATTCCCCGCCGCCGAACGCCGAGTTCCTTGACGCTTCTCGATGCCTTTCAACGATCCGTGACTCCCGCTTGAAAGGGGGTCGCTCAAGAAGGATCTGTCGACGCCTCTTTGAAGAACTCGACTCCACCAGGTACATTGGGGGGGTAAAAACATTATCGGAGGGAATAAGAATTGCAGAACAATATATGGACTGGGCTTGTGCTATATCTTTATTTTACAGGTTGCCCAGGTGGGGGGGATCTCCACACAGAACTGTGTCTAGTGGTAGGGGTCAGTATTCTGCCTATTGCTCAACCATCTTATTTTCTCTCCTCTCTCTATTGCTGATTTCACTCTATTGATCTGTGTGACATTGTTACAGTATTGTTGATGCACTTTAATAAGATCTAATACAAAGGGTGGTACCACTTTAGAATTGTATATATTTGCCATTGTTGATTTTCCTAAGTACAAAGTGAGTTATTATGATAAGTGTACATAACCTTGAATATTGATTATATAAAGACTGTGTTCTAACCAATACAGTGTGCGGACATTCCTTTGTGGGGGCTTGGGGACTACACTGTACTTAAGAACCAGCCTGCATCACCTCCTGAGAAGCTAGGCCTTGATTGCTCGACCATAGCTACCGAATAGAGAATCTAGGCTGGGGTCCTCTGTGCCTCCCCTCTACCATATAGAGAGCAGAAGTACAGACCACCCCCTACCGGTCCTTTACAGCTGGTGGCAGCGGTGGGATGCTTATGGTTTTAAGAATCAGTGTATAACCGTGCCACTTACAAAATATCTGCACTTTATTAAATTAAGGTTTAGTTGTGTACAAGATAACTGCATTACAAACAATGGAGTCTATTGCAAATGGCAAATTGACTCGGATGAGCTTGGAGGCTCTCCAGAGTGCTTGTGAAGCCAGGGAGTTAGACTTTGTGGATAAGTCTAGGGCTGAGCTGATAGCTGCCCTGGTGGACTACCAGACTGATGGTGAAACTCTTGATGAGGGGGGGAATGCAACCAATGAGGAGTCTGCCCCTGGGGTTTCTGCTGAAACTGTTTCTGGGAATGCCGCCATTCCTGCTGCCTCTGTTCCAAACCCCAGCAATTCCTTGGAGCTTGAGTTATTAAGGATGAAATTGGCCTTTGAATCCCGCAAGTTGGAAATAGATGCTGAACTTAAGAAAGAGGAGTTGGCTCAACAAGTGGAGCTCAAGAATAGGGATCTTGAACTCAGAAAGAAGGACCTTGAACTCAAGAGCCAGGACACTGAATGTCAGAGAATCCAGCTAGAGAAAGCTAGAGTGGAGACTTCAGCTAAAACCAGTGAGAGTGTCAGGTCCCCAGCCACCAAGTTTATGAAAGATTTGGTTGGTGTATTTGTGGAGGGTTCAGATATCCTCCAATGGATTGAAGCGTTTGAAATGGCTTGTGCGATTCATGATGTTGATAAAAGAGATTGGGCTAAGAGTTTGTTAAGCAGAGTGCCTCAAACTGGATATGACTGTATTCTGAAGCTGAGTGTGGAAGAAAGGGGTCAGTATGAGTGTATGAAGTCTGCTTTGATTGCCAAGTTTGGCAAGACACCTACCCAATACCTTAAAAGGTTCAGGGATTTTAAGAAAAGAGAGAATGTGTCTTGGGTTGACTGGGTGAGTGCTGCGCACATGAACATGATGGGGTGGATTGATGGATACAAGGTTAAGACTTTTGTTGAATTGTCCCACCTCTTGTTTTTTGAGCATTTTTCTGAAGCCTGTTCACCAGAGCTGCGTCAGTATGTGGCTGACCAGAACATTTTGGACCCCTTTAAACTGGCTAGGTTGGCTGACAAGTGGGTCTCCCACCGGGTGTCCCCTAAGGACTCCAGTGGGAAGGACAAGGACAAAGAAAAGGGGGCCTCTCAGAAAGCTGAGGAGTCCCATAAGCAGTCACAGTCGGGTAAACCTAAACCTTCCTCTCCCAAGATCCAAAAATCTGGTGGGGATAAGTCATCTGTGGGTGGGAATAAGAGTAGTGGTCCACCTGCTGCAAAGCAGGCTCCCAGTGGTTCCAGTACCGTACCCCGCACTCCTGGCACTTGTTGGGACTGTGGGGCTCTGTATCACAGAAGGGGTGACTCCAAGTGTAAAGGTAAGGCACTTGGAGTACAGGCTGTCAGCCTGACCTACCCTTACCCCGTATCTGAGGTGGAGGCCACTGTCCTCCCCTCCTCTACCGGGATCACATTTGGTGCTCCGGTAGAGATTTCCTTAGTGTCCCTTGGGGCCTGGGACCAGTATGCAGAAGTACTGGCGACTATCCCACAGAACACCCGTAGGTTTTTGAGAAGTGTCCTCTTGAATGGCCAGCCTTCTACTGGTTTGAGAGACACTGGGGCAAGCATGACAGTGGTGGACAGGACCCTGCTCAAGCCAGAGGACTATGTAGGTGCTCCTCTGAGAACCACCAGGTTAGCTGGTGGGCCTCCCAAATTATCGCCTGAAGCCTTAGTCACACTCATGATTGGAGACAAGACAGCAAAGCTTCCTGTCCTGGTTCAGGACAATGTCCCTGCTAACCTTCTGTTAGGAAATGATCTAGTAGAGTTGGGGTTGATCTCGGATGGTCTTCCCATGACTGCTGCTGCAGTCACTAGGTCACAGGTGACACCGGGTCTGGCTGTGCGTCAGGTACCCGAGCCAAAGGCGAGGCCTAAGGCAAGAAGAAGGAAGACCAAGAAGGCCACCTCTGTGGAGGGAACACCTTCTCTTCCGGCTGTTCCGACAGCACCCATTGGGATCCATGCTCCGGACGGGCTGGGTCCAGTGGAAAACCCAAACTCAACTCCTGTGGGGGAAGAGACAGAAGACTCTCCTGTGGGAGAGGTTCTCAACCCGGAGGATCATCCCGACCTTCAATGCTTGTTAGCTGAAGGGGGACCCTCCCGGGCAGACTTCTGTAAGGGTCAGAGAGAGTGCCACTCTCTCGAGGGACTGAGGAAACAGGCCCTGTCCCAGGCACAAGGAGAAGTGCCTAGGACATTCCGGATTTATTGGGAGGGTGAGCTCCTTGTTAGTGAGCCCACTAAGCCTGAACCTGGTGCCCTCAAGAGGTTGGTGGTACCCCAGGTTTACAGGCCCTTCCTACTGCAGTTGGCGCATGAGGTGCCCTTGGCTGGTCATCTTGGGACCAAGAAGACTAAGCAGAGGCTCTCTGCCCATTTCTACTGGCCACGGATGGGAGTAGAGGTGGAGTCCCACTGCAGGACCTGCCCAACTTGTCAGTTGTCTGGCAAGACTGGAGGCAGTGTCATTGCCCCACTGCAGCCATTGCCAGTGATTGGCACACCATTTGAGAGGGTGGGCATCGACATCGTCGGTCCCCTTGACCCTCCCACTTCAGGTGGACATCGGTTCATCCTGGTCTTGGTAGATCATGCCACCAGGTACCCTGAGGCAATACCCCTTCGGACTGTTACTGCCAAGGTGGTTGCCAGGGCTCTCCTGGGCATTTTCACCCGTGTTGGATTCCCCAGTTGTTCCTGGCAGCGGGTGCAAGTCGGTGCTTCATCCGGGGGAAGAGAGGATCTCGTCGTGGAGGAAGACAGGGGCCCGTTGCACTGCCAGGGAAGAAACCAGCCGCAGAGTTTCTCAGGTACAAGGAGCAGTCCGTTGATTCGCGGTTCAGCGGTGAGTGGCTATCCGGCCGCCGGGGTGCTTGGCACAGGCAGTTCGACCACAAACCGGGCTGGGGTGCAAACAAAGAAAGGTAAACTGGTTGTGCCCACCAGTCAGGGGAAGAAGCCACTCCAGCCGGGAGATCTTCTCTGTCGTCGGGAAGTGGTGAGTCGGTTCCGCAGGGCTCCACTGGTGGTGTCGTCGTGGTAGGTCGGCTCAGCTTCTCCCTCGTCGGATTCTCAGGTCCTGTGGCGACTTCTGAAGTTACAGTCCCCAAAGCGCTGCTTTTATGCAGAAAACCCCCATTCACTCAGCCTAGCTGTCCCTCAAACATGCTAAGTGAATCACACAAGAGTGCGACTTGAGTTACTACGGTAACTCAGTCCAGGGTGCCTAAACCCCCTCCGACACCCCCTGTGGTACTTAGATAGAGTGGCATCACTTTTGGAGGCTTCTGTGGAGAAACCCGCCAAAAATGTGGAACAAAGGGCTCGACTTGGGTTGGAGTCACAGAAGAGAACACAAACGCCATTTTAGAATCGAGTCTTGGCAAAAAATACCAACCGGAGAATTAAAATTAATTAAATAAACCGGCGGTATGTTCGAGGCTATGAGAATTAAATAATGAAAGCTGGCAGCCTCGAACAATGTTAAAATCCCATAGGAAAATATTAGCGGTCGAATATAAAAAGTAGTTTCCACTGCCACCAGCCAAAACTCGATCAGGGGGGACGGAGACGTGCCCCCTCGACTAACAGACCCTGGGGCAATCTAATTGCCCCGACCAGTACGTCCACAATATGATGGTTTGTACTGGTTTCTGTTAATAATTTGGGACTAGTAAAGCCAATGGTGACTTTACATGCCCTGGGAGACAGTAGTCAGTCCCAGGGTATGGAGTCTATGGTGGGGGGTCATTATGACACCCCTGTGTTACTGCACGGAGGGTGCTGTGTAACACACTTAGGAAAAAGCATGAGACCCTATGGAGTAAAGGACCCCATAGCCCATAAAACACATTACCAGTCAAAGGAATACCATAAATCATGACCAAGAGTGGGAGGAAGAGAGTCTCACTCTCGGCAGGAGGAAAAAAACAAACTCCAGAAATCCAGCAAAGCTGCTGGGGGATTCACTAGGTTAGGAAATTCAGCCTTAAGAGAGAATTCTGCCTAACAACCAAAGTCTAATTTTTTGGTTTCACGCTCACACCACAGGGCATACATATGGGCACACGGAAGGTGGACGCAATCCTCCAATGGCCCTCACCAACATCCATGAAGGGAGTACAAAGTGTGCTCGGATTTGCTAATTTCTATCGTCGAATTATACCTGGGTTCTCACAAATTGTTCACCCAATTACTTCCTTGCTGAGAAAGAACAAGAGATTCCATTGGTCCACAGAAGTTGAAGAAGCCTTTCGGAAGCTGAAATTAGCATTTACCACAGCACCAGTTCTTCGACACCCTCGACCAGACCTGCCATACATGGTTGAAACAGACGCTTCAAATGTAGCCATGGGAGTTGTGTTGTCCCAACGGGACCCGGAAACAGGACAGTTACATCCCGTCACATTCTGGTCCCGCAAATTTTCTGCCTCAGAACTGAATTACGCAATCACGGATAAAGAACTACTAGCGATTAAAGCAGCATTCAAGGCATGGAGACACTATCTTCTTGGTGCAAGACACACCGTCAACGTCATCACGGACCACCATAACTTACAATATTTGAAAACTGCCAAAGCGCAACCCTCGCGCCAACTTCGTTGGGCGCTCTTTTTCACAGAATACCACTTTATTATCACCTATAGACCTGGAGTCCGGAATGGGAAAGCAGATGCACTTTCACGCATGCGTGAAGAAAAAGAGGCTTTCACAACATCAGATCCCGTGGCCATCATTCACGAAGACGAATCCAAACCATGATCGCTGCTACCACGTGTATAGATGACTTAAAAACCTGTTTGCAGTCCCAGATGAATCAAGCAACACAACAGGAATGGCTTTTAAAGGGAGACCGGTACACCATTGAAAACAATCTAGCATATTTTCAGGGACGCTTATATATCCAAGACGAGAACTATCATGATTCATTAGTGGAGGGGCATCCTGGAATAACCAAGGCGCAGGCTAAGATAAAACAAAACAACTGGTGGCCCACTTGGAGAAAAGATATTGCCCAGTTTATTGCAACCTGTGGATTCTGTGCACAACATAAATCTCAGAAGCAAAATCCTGCTGGTTTACTACGTCCCTTGATGGTACCGTCAGCACATTGGCATACACTATCAATGGACTTTATCATGGATCTTCCTCCCTGCAATGGTTAATCTTAGTCACTGTGAATTTATTCTCCAAAATGGCCCATTACATCCTTCTAAAAGGACTTCCAACTGCATCGACTCTCGCTACTGTAATCTTAGAACAAATTGTATGGATTTCCATCAATATTAATATCGGACTGTGGAACTCAATTTGTCTCCACCTTATGAGGAGGTGTTGTACAATTGCCAAAATTGACCTTTGGTTGTCCACAAGCCATCACCCTCAAACCGATGGGCAAACCGAACGAACTGTTAGGGAGAATTCTCTGTTTAGGCTGAATTTCCTAACCTAGTGAGTCCCCCAGCAGCTTTGCTGGATTTTTGGGGTTTATTTTTTTCTCCTGCCAAGAGTGAGACTCTTTTACCCTCACTCTTGGGCATGACTTGAGTATGTTTCTTTGAATCTAGATGTGTTTAATGGGCTAGGGGGTATTTTACTCCATAGGGCTTCATGTGTTTTTGTGATGTGTGTTACACAGCACCCTCAGTGCAGTGACACCGGGGTGTCATAGTGACCCCCCAGTATAGACTCCATACCCTGGGACCGACTACTGTCTCCCAGGGCATGTAAAGTCACCATTGACTTTACTAGTCTTAAATTCTGAACAGAACCAGTACAAACCATCACATTGTGGACGTACTGGTTGGGGCAATTCAATTTCCCCGGGGTCTGTTAGTCGAGGGGGCACGTCTCTGTCCCCCCTGATCGAGTTTTGGCTGGTGGCAGTGGATACTACTTTTTATATTCTACCGCAAATATTTTCCTATGGGATTTCCCATTGTTTTAGGCTATTACCTTTATTTAATTATTTACGGTAGCCTCGAACATACCGCCGGTTTATTTAATTAATATTAATTCTCCGGTTGGTATTTTTTGCCAAAACTTGATTCTAAAATGGCGTTTGTGTTCTCTTCTGTAACTCCAACCCAAGTCGAGCCCTTTGTTCCACTTTTTGGCGGGCTTCTCCAGAGAAGCCCTCCAAAGTGGTGCCACTCTGTCTGGGGTCTTAGGAGGGGTAGAGGGGAATTTGTCCTTCCTGAGGAGTTTGTTCAAACCGCGCAAGTCCATGATGGGTCTCAATCCACCGTCTTTCTTTGAAATCAAAAAATAAGGGGAATACCATCCCTTGTTCCTCTCCGCTACAGGCACCAGTTCTATGGCGCCTTTCTCCAGCAGGGCTTGAATTTCCTGCGCAAGGAGCGGATCCGGACTCTGCAAAGAGAGGTTCCCCGGTGGATTGTCGCGAGGCCTGTGCCAAAAGGGAAGACAGTAGCCGTGGGTTATGATCTCCAGAACCCACACATCTGAAGTAATGGCTTGCCACTCTACAAGATGCTGCGCCAGCTGTCCCCCAACCGGCGAACCATGGGACAAGGCCTCATGACTGAATGGGAGCGGCTGCAGCGTTACCTGAGGGCAAAGAGGCAACTGCCCGAGCGGCCTTGGCACCACGGGTACCCTGTCGTCCACCTCTGGTACCCCTGCGTTGGCCTCTTTGACTGCCAGCTCCTCTCGCTTTACTGAAGGACGAGTAATAGCGAAAGGAACCACCCCTCCACTGCTGTCCCCTAGGACGAAAAGGCTGAGGTTGGCGAACTGCAGCGCCCAACGACTTCGCTGCAGCTTTCGAGGTCTGCAACCTCTCAAGGCTCTCGTCAGCCTTGCTGCCAAAAAGGTGTTCACCGTCAAAGGGCATGTTGAGGAGCCGAGACTGCACATCAGGAGCAAACCCCGACTTCCGCAACCACGCAAACCTGCGTATCACGGTGCTCGCCGCCATGGACCTACTGACGCATTCAGCTAAGTCCAAACCCGACTGAACGGACTCACACATGGCATCCTTACCGTCCTGGACCATAGCAAGGAAACCATCCCGTTCGTCCCCTTCGGGAATATGTTCAGCCGCTAACGCAACACAGTTCCACAGAGTGTGTGTGAAACGAGACAAGGCACAAATGGAGTTGGCCGCCTGAAGCGCCATACCACCAGAAGAAAACACTTTCTTCGCCCAGCCATAAAAACGTTTGTCGTCCCTATCAGGAGGGATGGTAGGGTACGACGCCTGCTTTGCCGGGGCCGGGGCCGCCTGCACCACCAAACTCTCCAGAGAGGGGTGCCTGGTCAAGTAGCAGGGGTCGCTACTGGCTGGACGGTATTTTCGCGACAAGGATCTGCCCACCGCCGGGAGACTCTCCGGAGCAGTCCAAGCCGCCGCCACCCTTTACAGAGAAGTAAAGCCATATGGAACGGCAGTACCGGATCAGTTGGGGGACCAACATCAAGGATGTCCGTCAGATCATCCTGCACAAACTCCCCTGGGGGAGCAGACCATCCCAAGTACTCAGAAACCCTAGCCATAAAGCGCCGGTACGAGGAATCGGCATGAGAGCCAGGTTCAGGCCTACAAAACTCCACCTCCGGAGAGGTGTCCAGTCCACTGGCATCATGCAGTGACTGTCTCAAATCGTCAAACTGACTATGGCCCGAGACAATTTCATCTGGAACCTGACTAGGAACCAGGCCATCAGAATCCTCATCCGCCTCTGAAATATAGTGCAGGTGGCGAAAAGAAGGCACCCGAGAGTGCTTGCTCTTAACCAGAGCCTTCCTAGGGGGTTCTCCCGTGCCACGGGGTACCTCCGACACGAAAGGCGTCGATGGCGTCGAGCGAATCAGCACCGGCGTCGAGAGAACCGGCATCGGCGCCGAGAGGATCGGCGCCGAGAGGATCGGCGTCGAGGAAATCGGCGTCGACGTCAGATGCAGCGCCTCCAGCATCGGCGGCGTCGACACAGCCCTCGAGGCCGGAGCCCCGAGCGTGTCCCTCGACGACCTGAGCGTCGAGGGCTTCGACGACTTCCTCGGAGCCGGAGCCTCGAGAAAGCCTGCCGACGGCCTCGACGCCTCAGACGTCGATGTCTTCCTCGAAGACCTCACAGGTGCACACGGTCTCGAACGCGTCGAGGACCGGGACCTGGAACGGGTACGTCGAGAACGAGTCTCCTTGTCCGAACGGGACCTCTCCCGTGACTCGTGCCGACCACTCTTGCGAGCGGTGTCTCTCGACCTCTCACGACCGACCCCACTCGGGGGCGCGGACTGCTTAGTACCCTGCGACTCAAGAATCGCCAGCATTTTCTTCCCGAAGGAAGCCCATTCCTCCGGCGTCGCACGGCTGGTGGGCTAAGCGACGTGCCGGGCAGAGTCCTCCGAAGAGGACCTGGAAGACGACCGGTGTCGGCGCTTCCGAGAACGCTTCGAAGAGGCTGAGGAGTGGCGAGACCGACTCCTAGAAGGAGACCCACGAGACTTCCGACGACGACGCGGAGAGTCACCCCTCGAATCATCTGTCGAAAGCCCCGCAGACTTCGACTTCCTGGGCTTGGACACCCGACCTACCGACAACAACTTCTTACGTTCGCGTAAGGCTTTGGACGTGAGCGACTGGCAGTCGATACAGTCATCCGTGTCGTGGGCCTCCCCGAGGCACCAGAGGCAGGCGTCGTGCGAGACCGTCACCGACATCTTGGACCCACACTCCCCGCACTTCTTGAAACCCGGACGCGGGGTCGAAGACGAAGTAGAAGACATCTTCACACGAAGGATTTTCACAAAACGAACAGGTTCGAAGAACCGAGAAGAACAGAACTCCAAAGAGTTGAGGCGTTAACCGAGATTCACGAAGCAACACGTTCGCGGAAAAAACGGAACTGAGGCTACGGGCGTCGTGCGTCCTACTTATCACATCGGATGACGTCAGAGGAGGCCCTTGACGACGGCGCATCGACGTCATCGACGCAGGACGCAGAAAAAAGTTTCCGAAGCAGCACAGCTGTGGTGATTACATGTCATAGATATGGAATACGTCGGAGGACCCAATCCCCTCGAATGGGGGATACATGACGAGATTGGAAGAACAATTGATTAAGATAAAGTAGCAGAAAGGGGATGGGAGGCACAAAAAGTTAGTTATTGATGGATCAATAAGGGGGAATAATGTAATAAAAATGCAAGTTTACCACGGTAAGAAGATACGCACTTATCAATTGCGAGAGTAGTACTGTAAAAAGGGAGGGGGCTCCTTTTAATCGTTATACAATCAAGCATAAAATAAAAGTAATTTACATTTAAAAGAAATACAGGGGCAAAAGTAAGTATAACCAAACTTAGGGGTTTGCTGCAACGCAGTAAATAGGCCTTAAAGGATGCTTTTGCAGAAAACATGTGTTACCTTTTTTATTAATCTGCAATGAAGCCGCTGTGGCTGGTAACACATTGCAGGTCCAACGATCCCAGGCTGGTATGGTAAGAAGCTAAAGCTAACAATAGTTGTTATTTTTTCGAGGTCACAGATTAGAACCCATGAGTTCCGACGACAGGCAACAACGGCATAACCATTTTATAATTCATATGCAACTTTTGTATAGCAGTATGTCCGTCGTTCAAGGCTCTCACAGTGCCATGGTAGAGAGCATTTCTCATGGGAACGTAGATGAGGTGATCAGGACGGATGAATAAAGGTCCTCTGGTCATCTCAAATGTTTCAATAAATTGTCATTACAATGTGGGCAGTGGGGTTTGGATTGTGACATCACAAATTATAATTAAGGGCAGTGTGGGAAGGTTTGGGGAACCAATTACAGAACATAATGTATGTTTATCTATAAGGGTTTAATGTGCGAACATCAATCAGCTTTGTGTGGGGAGATTTTTTCATGTTGCAAAGTTACTAATACTAATTAGATTGAGTGGTGTTAGGGAGCCTTTTTTCCCCACTCTTACATGCGTTTTGCTATGTGTATTTCTACTTTCTGTTTGATCTTGGGCACTGGAGCCTCACCTACTCCAGGGCACCATATTTTGCATGTGTGTTACACAGCACCTTCAGTGCAGTGACACAGGGTTGTCTTTTAGACTGACTACTGTCCCCCAGAAAAGATATAAAGTTGCCATTAACTTAATTTAGTCACTTTTACCACAGACCCAGTACACCCCATCTTCCATGGAGTATTGGAAAGGGTTCATTCTCATCCCTTTTTGTCTGCGTCTCTTGGAGCATTTTTTTTAGCTCCCTTTACATTAAGACTTGGCTGGTGGCAGTGGTATCTACCCTAACTTTTCTACCGCGATTATCTTATATAAACGTGGTAATGTTTTAGGCTATTATATTAGCTTCAAACATAAACCCGATTGACCATATATATCTTATTACGGGTCCGACTGGGTTTATTCGCCATTTGTTTTTGTAAATGTCTTTCTCGTGTTTTACTCTGCGCGCCAAACTAGGTTTGGTCCCTTTGTTCATCGCCTTTTCGCGGGCTTCCACGCAGAAGCCCTCCTTTAGGCACCTGAAAGTCTGGGTAGGCAGGATGTGAGGGAGGGGTTTTAGGACCCCTGTCATGGGTTCCCTTGGTAACCCAAGTTGCACTCCTGTTTGATTGGCTGGGTGACTGTCCTGGCCAGGACAGTCACCCTGCTGTGTGACTGACAGCCAGGCTATATGAATGGGGGAAAACTGCATAAAAAGCAGGTCTCTGGGACTGGAAGAGCAGAGTCGCCACTGGAACGAAAGAACCAATGAGGAACTGGCAAAAGAGGACCCCTACAACGACTGAACCGCCCGGTGAAGCCCTGCTGCAGGTCCGAATCTCCAGAATCCAACGACAGAGAAGATCTTCCAGGAAACTTCTTCCCCTGAGCTGGTGGGACCAACCAGTTCACCCAAACTGCAAGACAGGACCCCTCCTCTGGTCGAATTCACTGTACAGAGCTACAGTGGGCCGGATAGCCAGGAAGGTCATACCCTGCTTGGGTTTTAAGGAGCGCACCTTTTATTTGTTGCTTTGCTCTACTGCTGGTTTCTTCACTGGGTAGTGCAGGACCCGCCAGTCTTCCTACTTCTGATCAGTCCGACAGTCGCTTTCGGAACCGTGAGCCTGCAGGACCTAGCAGGAACATCTGCCTCAGCTACAGCTCCCTTTCCGTTTTAAGGTACTGTGCAAATCCGGCTGTTCGTTTCGTTCAGCTGCGGTGAAAGTGTTTGAAATCTTTCTCCAATCCGAGGGCTTGTCCTTCTCTTCTTTTTGAACTAATTTTCTACCAACCAACCTCATCCGGAAACCGTGCCACAAACTTTACCGCGAACTACACTGATCTGTATTTTGAGCAAAAGACTTTTGAACCATTGACTTTGGCCCTGAGCCTTTTCTATCTGATTTTATCATTGTACTCTCTCTTGTTCGCTTGCCCTGAGTACTTACCTGTTGGTGTGGATTCATTTCTGATAACATCTGTCTTTCCCTCAGTTTTAAATTGTTGGAGTGCCATTTTGCTCCCACTTCATTTTGTGAGCTTAACTTGTCTGGAATTTAAGGGAAGTGGCGTGGTGTATTAAGAGTGTGATTTTTAAACTGCTTATAATAGTGTAATGTTATACAACTGAAGAGTGAATTAAATGTACATTCTTTTACTTGAAAACCTTGAGTCAGTGTTTGCCTGAATCATAGTAATTGCTGTCCTTTGTGTAACTATTTGATACTGCTCACTTACTCTTGAGATAGGTCTGGCTGCTCCGCTACTGCTACCACTCTGTGTAGTACAGGCTTGTACCAAAGGTGAAATTGTGCTGTCACTTGTAGTCTTAATTGTGTGTGGTGTTCCCAAAGGGTACTGCATATAATTCTGCCTAACACGTGGTATAAATGGTTTAGTTTTAGGGACGTTCCATTAACAGTGCCTTTTCACGCAGCTCTGTACTGCAATCTGTTTGAATATAGCTGTCGCTGCTGCGTCAGGGCCCTGAATAAGCCTGTGTTACTTCGTGCCTGGCGTACACTCCTTTTTGACTATTTTTGTAATTTTTTATTGGCGAGTCCTGGAGCGACCCCCAACACAGGTAGAAGAATTTACTGACTTCATCCGTGCTGTCGGAGAAGAGAAGTCACTGGCCATAGCTGAAATTTTTATTAACTTAGCTGGGAAAGAGATAAAAGAGATCATAAAGATAACTCCCACAGCTGAGAGGAAATCTTACGAGCTACTAGTAGACGCATTGAACAGAAGGGAGTAGTTTCTTACCTGTAACTCCATTTCTCCAGCGTTGGTATCTTTCATGGATTCGCATGCTTAGAATATTCCCCATCGTCAGGCTGGGACCCTCGGTATATTTACAAAGACCTTTCCTATAGGAAAAAATGTTGACACTTCTGTGTCCTATCTATGTCGTTTTCGGGCTGTGTACGCTTGACCCAATAGGACGAAGGGATATAAATAGCCCAGTCCCCGCGGCTCCCTTCAGATTTTAACCCCCAAAGTAGAGGGAACATTTAGAGTTTGCATTCAGGGGAGGCCGGCGGGCGCATGTGACTCCATGAAAGATACCAACGCTGGAGAAATGGAGTTACAGGTAAGAAACTACTCCCTTCTCCAGCATTGGATCTTTCATGGATTCACATGCTTAGAATAGATTATACAGCAGTATCCCTAAAATGGAGGTGTGCAATGCAAACTAAAACTATCCAAGCCACATATGCAGTTGGGTATGCGAAAATCCCCATCAAGGTACATTGAGAATAATTAAATATATGGCATAATGACAAGAGTATGTATACCCCTATATGGGGCTTACCTTACTGAAACAGGTGCCGCATCTGCATATCTGCCGCATGTTGTTGCTCTAGGCAATAATGCAGAGTAAATGTGTGCGGCACCGACCATGATGCCGCTTGACAGATGTCCACCAATGGAATTCCAGACCATAACGCCACCGATGACGAGGCGGATCTTGTTGAATGAGCTTTTGGGTGTCTTTCCAATGGATTTCCTGCTTTAGAGTGACAAAAAGCAATAGTCGACGACACCCAGCGGGCCAGTCCTTGCTCAGAGATGTGTTTCCCCTTCACTGAAGGTCCATAAACTACAAACAGTTGCCTTGAACGTCTAAAACTTTGAGTACGACTGAGATAGAACGTCAAAGCTCTTTTTACATCCAAAGTGTGGAGAGCTTTCTCCGCCGCAGAAGAAGCCGTTGCAAAGAATGTTGGAAGAACAATAGACAAATGTTTGTGGAATGTCCTTGGCACTTTAGGAATAAAGTGAGGATTTTCATTGCTAACACTACCTTGTCTTTGAAAAACCACAGGTATGGAGGATCGATGACCAATGCCTGTTAATTCCGAAAGCCTCCTTGCCAACGTAATGGCTACTAAAAAGGCCATTTCCATGACAAAAACTTCAACGATGATGATGACATTGGTTCGAACGGAGCTCTCATTAGTGCTGACAGTACTAGATTCAAGCTCCAATTTAGTGGAAATTTCTTAGCTGGCGGGAAAGTTCGAAAAAGGCCTTTCAGAAAATGCTTCACCAGTCGATCGCTGAAAAGAGGTGTTGAATGTCTTTTTCGAGTAAACCTTGAGATGGCCGCTAAATGAACTTTTATAGAGGAAAAAGCCAATCCCTGCTCTGCCAAGTGTAATAAATATGGCATAATTTGCTGTGCTTCGACGTTCAAGGGATCTATCCCTGCACCATATACAGAATCTTTTCCATTTACCTGCATAAGAAGCGTTCGTGGATGGAGCTTGTGCTGCCTGTAAAATTTGTCGACACTCTGAGGGGATGTTCAAATCCCCGAACTCGGAGAAGTCAGGAGCTAAGCCGTCAGGTTGAGGGAGTCTGGATCGTGATGCCAAACCACTCCTTTGTCTTGAGATATAAGGTTCGGAATCTTCTGGAACCTAACTGGCTCCGCTATCGACATTTGCAGTAGATCTGAGAACCACGACTGTCTCGCCCAATAAGGAGCCACCACAATCACCCGGCACGGGTACCTGTGAATCCACTGGAGTGTCCGTCGGATGAGTGGAAACGGAGGAAGCGCATAAGCAAACTTGTTCGTCCATGGGAAGGAGAACGCCTCCCCCATCAATTCGGGCTGTGGCCACCTGCTTGAGAACCATGCACACTTCTTGTTCTCTCGGGTCACAAACAGATCCAAGGGTGGATGACCCCAATTTCTGAAGACTTTCGCTAGCTGACCATCGTCCAGCACCCACTCATGCAGTTTGTTCAGTTCCCTGCTGAGAGAGTCTGCCTGTATATTCTTTACCCCCGGAAGATGGAAAGCCATTATGATGATATTCTGTTCGAGGGCCCAATGCCATATTTTCTGAGCTTCGCTCGAGAGCGTTCTGGACCGTGTGCCCCCTTGCTTCCTGAGATAGAACATCGTTGTTGTATTGTCCATTAGTAGTCTGACAACCGACGCTCGTATGGGTGGCAGAAAGGACTTCAGCGCCCAACGTACCACTCTTAACTCTAGCACGTTTATGTGAAGAGTAGACTCCGCTGGGGACCATTGACCTTGAACTTGCAGGGGGCCTAGATGAGCTCCCCATCCTTTCAGCGATGCATTGTCACTACCGTTACTTGGAAATCTGGCTCCTGCAGGGGCATACCCGTTGTCAGGTTTTTGGAGAGCTGCCACCACTGAAGCGCCTGCAAAAGATCGAGGTTGATGCTCAGCTTGTCCAACCAAAGGCCCCGACTCTGGGACCACCGGTCTGGCAGAAACTCTTGTATCGGCCTCAAGAAGAGACGGCAATTGCTCACCAATGGAATACAAGATGCTAAGGCTCCTAGCAGCGACATGTATTTTCTGACTGACACCCTGGTGCCCACTCTCCATTTCTTTGCCTTTTGAGTCAGTTTCTGAATTCTTTTCACTAAGGGCCTCACTAGCCCTGATTGGGTTTGGAACTCCGCGCCCAGAAATACTAAGTTCCTTCAGGGCGAAAGCAAGGATTTCTCAAAGTTTATCGCAAACCCCAAGCGTTTCAGAAGTTGCATGGTGGCCTTTAGGCTTGCTTGAGTTATGCTCGGAGACGAGCCTCTTATCAGCCAATCGTCCAGATACGGGTAAACATGATGACCTCTTCTTCGCAGCCACGCTGCCACTGGAGCCAAACACTTTGTGAACGTCCTGGGAGAAGACTTTAGTCCGAAAGGAGTACTTTGAACTGGTAATGGTTTCGACCAAATACGAACCTTAGAAATCTTCTGTGTCGTCAACGTACCGGTATATGAAAATATGCGTCCTGTAGATCTAACGGCGCCAGAAAATCTCCCGGCTGTACTGACCAGATGACCTCCTGAAGTGTAAGCATCTTGAACTTTAAACTTTTTAGGTTCTTATTGAGGGTCCGAAGGTCCGGAATAGGTGCCATTTGCCATTGGGTTTTTTGACCACGAAGTAACGAGAGTAAACTCCCTGACACCCCTCGGCCACTGGAACAAATTCTATAGCCCCATTCCGCAGCATAAGCTCCACTTCTTGATGTAATATGTGAAGATGGGGTTGCGCCGAATACACGGGTGGAATCTGTGACGGCATTTCTTTGAACTGCAGAGAGTGGCCTAGTTTTATCGTGTCTAATACCCAGCGGTCTGTTATGCTTTTCCATTCGTCGACGCGATGGGCCACGCTTCCTCCCAGGACGTCCTGTAACATGTCATTGTTGTCCTTTGTTGACGATGAATATCCTCTTCTTCTCGAAGCCTGGTAGTTTCGGCCTCTTAGCGTTGCCTGGACCGCCTGTTTATAACCTTGGGAGGCGTATGATGGCCTGCTGAAGTTTCGGTCACTCGATGCAGTAAAACGGGAATTTCCTGATGCCCCGCGGAAGGGACGAAAAGATCGAAAGGCTCTTCCACTTTGTAGGGCTCCGATCGACCTGGCCGTATCCATATCCTTTTTCATACCTTTCAATGCTTCGTCGACTTTCTCTCCGAACAGTTGATCACCCTCACACGGCATATCGAGTACCTTGTACTGAACTCCCGGTCTGAAGTTAGTTAGTACACTTTAGCCAGGCCTGCCTTCTCAAAACTACTCCGTTGTTTATTTGCTTAAACCCGGACCCGGACTGTTAATCGAGTGGTTCGACGCTTCTTCCCCTTCCCGGACTAGTAACATGGCCGACTTCAGGAAGGTGTTCTAGGATAGGGGCTAAATGATGCCACATCTCTCTGTCATATCTTACCATAATTGTCAGCGAGTTAGCTGCTTTAACTGTCGTCGCTCCTACAGACAGAACCTTTTTGCCAAACGCGTCCTGTCTTCTAGCCTCGTTATCCGGAGCTGTAGAACATTTGTGCTGCGATCTGGCCTTCCTAGCTGCTGCAGCCAACACCACTGACTCTGGAGATGGTTGAGCAGTCAAGCATTTAGGCGTAGAGTCTGGAGCCTTGAATTTCTTCTCCAACCTGCCCTTTATCGCTGGTTCTGAAAATGGATGGCGCGTAGTCCTCAAACCTTCCTGCCACACGTGGTCTAGAATGGGAACTGAGAAGACTGACTTCCTTTGTTTCCCCATATGGTCGAACAAGAAGCACTCCTTCTTTTCTTCCTCTGGGCTCAGACCAAATTCAATACAGGCTTTGCCCATCATCGCGTGAAAAGCGCTGATGTCGTCCGGTGGTGATGGTTGAGCCGGACTCCTAGGTGCTTTCATCTCTGCTTCCGACTCCCATGTAGGATCCCTCGAAGGGGATGAGGATACCTCAGAATCTTGTAACACCCCTTCTTCCGGGTATGAGCATAGTGGTTCTTCGCTCACTGGTCGGGAGGCAGGATTTTCCGTAATCCATGTCGACAGACCTGGTTCATCGTCGGCAGCTCTCGTCGACATCCCCGAAGGTGCGTCTATGAAGGGTAACTTCTCATCCAGCCGCTTCAGGAGAGACTGTAGAGTGGACAGCACTTGCAAGGATAATATAGATTGAAGGTTTAATAACGACGACGAAGCAGGGACATTTTGCCCCCCCCCCGCAGTCGTTGACAATGCCACTCCCTGCAGCCCCAGATCTGCTGGATAAGCGATCTGTTCTCGATCCTCCTCCATGGATGATACTGAGAAGGCCACCTCCGGCTGTAGAAAGGTCTCCGGTAGAACCACATCATACACCTCCGGCTGCCATGCCCTTGGAGGCTCTACCGTCGATGTCAAGGTGGATACGTCTATCGTCGCCATCTTATTCAACGAGGCCACTACAGGCGTTGCCTGTGTCGACGGTAACACTCTCGTCAGAGACAGAGTCTCTGTAGACGATGGTATAGGCTGTGATCCCGCCTTTTTTGAGCCAGATGTATGCCTCGTCGATTCTCTACTCGAGGACGACCTGTGATGGTCGGCTGAGGAGGAGGTCTTCGGAGGGTCCTTGTCTTTTTTCGATGAAGACGAAGAAGACTTTCCTTGATGGCGATCTTGTCCATGTTTCGACAAGGATAATTTTGCCTGATGTTTTTCTGAAGGGCGTTTCTCCATCGAACGCGGCTTCTTTGGAGGAGGCTCCGCCGACTCCGACCGGCGATGGGATTCCGCCTTGGATGACTTGGGCCTGGATGCCAGGCTGCGCGCCGACCCTACCTCCGATGAAGGATTGTTTCCTTCATTTAGCCACGTCACCAGGCATCTATTCCTATCCTTTAGCGTCTTCTGTGAGAAGCCTTTGCAGATCTCACAACTGTCCACTGAGTGGTGAGGGTGCAGACAGTACAAACAATCCATGTTTCCAAACATTTTAAACTGACCAGAGTAGAACTCAACCTTGTATCGAAGGAGAAACAAACACGAGGTGCTCCTGCTACTTTGGAGACTGTTGAAATCTGAAGGGAGCCGCGGGGGCGGGGCTATTTATATCCCTACGTCCCATTGGGTCAAGCGTACGCAGCCCGAAAACAACGTAGATTGGACACTGAATTTTTTCCTATAGGAAAGGTCTTTGTAAATATACAGAGGGTTCCCAGCCTGACGACAGGGAATATTCTAAGCATGTGAATCCATGAAAGATCCAATGCTACAGAAAACTGATTACTGAACCTAATTGCGACTATGAGAGATATGTGTTCAACCAATGCTCTCAACTTCATCATAAGTCAGTTGAATTCATCACAAGGCTATGACAGAAGCTGGCGCACTACCAATTTGCCAGCTTTTCGGATAATGGAGCAATCAGACTTTGAGTGATAGAGGGCTACATGTCGTCCACATGTAAGAAGCAACTACTGAAGAAACCCCTGTCCATAAATGAGGTGATCAAGCTGGCCAGAATACATGAATGTTTCCATGTGCAGGCAGTCGCTAATAAGACGCCAATGAAAGAGGAGGCGATAGTAGCGGCCCTCAGCACCACAGGACAATAGGACAAACAGTCTTCAAGAGGGCCTCTGCGACTACCATACCAACGTGGTGGACAGCTAGTGAGGCCACAAAGAATGTGTTTCTGTTGCAGACAGGCATTCCCGTACACTAGGACGTGCCCAGCGATAAATCAGGCTTGTTCCAAATGTGGATGGGAATTTCACACAGTATGCCGGGAAGGCAGACCATTTCCGTCATCAAGACAGCAAAACCCGAACATGTGCAGACCAGCCACGAGAGCCTACCAACAGACTGCATGAGAACGCCAAAACCGTATTCGCACATGCTGTGGAGATTCATCAGGGCGATGGATCAGAGCCCAGGCTACGAGATAGAGGCATATGAGGAGTTCCAACACCAGTATAGGGAGTTGTACGATACCTCCGAGAATTAGCCAGAATACTACCCAGAATATGAAGATGGGCAGCAGGAGTTCTATCCAGAGCTCGCGGACGAGTATGTAAATCTGATGACGGGAGACCACGAAGTGGAGGAGGCCACGAAGGTACGGTTAAAGATGGGACCTGCCGTACACTGTTTCCTCATCGATGCGGGGAGCGACAGTGAACATTATGGGGTAGCAGAAATTCCTCCAAATGGGAGAAAGACACATGCTATCAAAATCAATGACCAGAATTTTCCATTGGGGAGCTAGCACCCTCCTACCATCTCTTGGACTATTTCAATGGACACTGACACACAGAGGGCAATTGGGCCCCTGCCAAGATAGATGTGCTAAGCAGCCTGACAGAAGGTAGATGTGTACTTAGCTACAAAACGGCAAAGTCATTAAGACTTATTGACATACACTGCCAAGACACGGAAATTGTGAGTTGCAGTGCTGGCCCGCCAGGAGTGGATGACATTGTCACTAACACCACAAGAGCTCCAATAGCCAAAGAACAAAGGAGAGAGACGTTCTCAGCTCTTTTCAAAAGGACTGTGGAAATTGAAAGGGACTGTTATTAACTCCCACATTGATGAGTCAGTGCACCCCGTCGCCCAACATCCCGGAGAGTGGGGTTTAACCTGCAGGAGGCTGTCTCTCAGTAGCTAACAGTTGTTACAAGACGGAAACATCGAAAGGGCAGTAGGGACTACACCGTGGATCTCGCCGTTGGTCATAGTCCCCACAGAAGGGGGTGTTACGCTCACCTGGTATCCACAGGGATGCCACCCAGCTGGGTTACTCGCTGGTATGCTTCTCAGCTTTGCCGTGATGTGGTCTGCGGGGAAGGTTCTGCCTGAAAATACAGGAGGACTGTGTTCAAGACTGACCGACTGGGGTAAGTATCCTCCCTCCACCCCTGTATGCTTTCAGTCCCTCTGGCGCCCTCTCCTCACCTTGTGGTAGAATTAGGCGTGCTCTCCGTCTTGCCTTCTTTGCAGGGGCGCATTGTCTTTCATGGGCGAGTGCGGTCCAGTTACTTCACTGACACCGGCCCGTTTGATATTGTTCAGGTAGGTCTTATTGCTGTTCTTTAGTTTTGTTGCTATCCTGCATGCCTTTCTTTGTTTAAAATGTCTCTTTTTTTCTCCCTTAGGTATGCGGAGCTTCAGCGCGGTGAACTGGCTTGGTTGAGCCCCGCTGGTAAATGATGGCGCATTAAGAGCGCTATGATGCGGTAAGTAAGCGCTATGCGCAGCGCTGCAAAGTCTTGCCTTTGCTAACCTGTAGGTCGCAGTGTTCTTCAGCGCAAGTGGAATGTCCGGAGTGGTGCCAGCCGAGAGGCGACCAGCCAGGTAAGCCTTTTGAGCAGTTCGTAATTTGTAAATGTCTCTACAGCTTTCTTTAATGTTGCCTCTATCTCCCTCTTTCAGGTCGTTCTGTCCGGGAGGTGTGCAGATTCGAGGAAGCTGTTCTCAGTAGCTGCGAGTGTTTAAAGATGAAGACTGCAGGTAAGATGCTGCTGCTAATGATGTTCCTTTTGTCTCCTTGCAGGTTCTCCTTCTCCGAGGTTTGAGGGAATAGCTGGACACGGTGAGCGTCACATTGCAAGCTGCAAAGTAACACGAAGCATGTTCTGCAGTCAGGGTGTGGATTATATAGCCCAGGTAAAGTAGTACCAGGGAAAGTAGTTCCAGGCCTGCCACATCCAAAACTCTAGACTGCATAGCTTGGTTCTTAGGAACCAAGCTATGTGGATGCCTCCAAGTTGGCTGACAATACAATAAAGTAGTTCTCAAGCACATTGTTGTTCATGGTGTATGACAACAAAAATACTGGTAGGTCCAGGGTTGGCCAGTGTGAAGTATAAATTAATTAGAAACTTTCACCCGGTCTTAACCTGTGTAACGTACTGGTTATCGATTTTGCATGCAATTGTATGTACCAAGGTACTCCATGAAAATAAACATAAGATTATTTTGGAGATTGATAATAAAACTTTATGTCAAAGAGGTGATGCACGTAATAAAATCCAACATATAAGAACATATACAATCAATAACATAAATTTCACATTTGTGGATTGAATGTAGGAACTTTTGAACAATTAAAAATAAAAAATAGTAAATAGTGCATGAAAGAAAAACATAAAACAGTTGTCTATATCGACAGAAAGCCAGTTATTTGTCACTGGGATTAAAGCAAATGAACAGTATTCTTTTTGCAATTATACTAAATTCCCAAGGATAAAGTTATTATGTGTCAGGGAGGGCTTTTGAAGAAGATGCCAGGCTCTAGAGGCCCGAGTCCTGACTCCACCTGGCCAATGGGTTTGCCAGAGGGAGTTTTGGACGAGGGTCATGACAGGCGGAGCATCTGGTTGTGCATTGACATGAGGGTAGCCAACACAGCCATGAAAACGCCACCCCGGTCCCAAGATAGGGGATATGAGAGTGCAACTTAACAGAGCCACAAGATTTTCGAAACTCTACCTTAATCAAGGTTGTCACCAGCTGAAACTGTACCCCTGATCCCGAGCTATTACCTCTTTCGCTTCACACAATGGGTATTTTAGAGAAAAACTTCAGCATCTCTTGGGCAGCAGAGATCTTCCATGAATCCATCAGACAAGTGTTACTGCCGATCAAGCCCGCTTTCAACTATAGTGACAACATCTTGGTGCATGGCGTCTCTCAAGAAGAACATGATCAGGCTCTGGTCAAGGTGTGTGAAACACTCCAGGAGGCAGGTCTTACCCTGAACTGCAATATTAACAAAAGAAAGCTGTGCTTTTATTGGCATGTCTTCTCGGACCAGGGGATGAAACTAGCCCCAGAGAAAGTAAAGACCATCCTTGGTCTGGTCCCGCCAACCCAGGCATCAGATGTGAGGTCATTCCTCAGAATAGCAGGCTACGCCAGGTATCTCCCTGGTTATGTCACAATAACGGAACCCCTCAGACAACTGCTAAAGAAAGAGGTGCCGTTCAGATGGTCAGAGGACTGTGAAAAGACTTTTGTGTTGAGCAAGAAAGGTCTTGCCAATGCAAGACAGTTGGCTTATTTCCATCCAATGTGGACACTGAAATTGATGTTGATGCTAGCCTGGTTAGCCTCAGAGCCATTTTGAGCCCTAGAGACCCAGGGCTCGTCCCAGAGTCACATAATTGCGTATGCCAGCAGAGTATTGTACGCGACCGAGAGTCTGTACTCCCAAGCAGAGATGGAGAATCTGGAGGCTGTGTGGGTGTGTACTTCCACCCTTTTGTCATCGAAAAGAAAGTTACACTAGTGATAGACCACCGGGCACTGCAGTCCCTTTTTTTGGCAACCAGAGAACAAACGATGCCACTCAGAGAGATGGGAAATAAGACTCCAGTAGTACAACTATGTCATAGCACAGGGGGCGTGGCTTGAGCAGCCATGGAGTAGGACGTGCTTCCCGTGTAGCTCCGGAGGATCCGACAGATGATCCGAAAAAAGTACCTTTGAAAATGCGCCATTGGTTCCAGAATTGATCACACACGCACGGGAATGTATGCTCTGCTCATTGTGTAAAGATCGAGAGAATCGTAAGCGGGAGTCTGGAGGAACGAACGACGGCGGCAGTTCGGTCCATTGTCACACAAGATGGCCGACAACAAAGGAAACGACGCTGGGGTACCTGAAGAGGACGAATAGAGGCGGCGGCCACGGGGAAATAATGGCAATGGCGAGGTGAAGACGGAACAAAACCACTGAGGTGTGAAAATGCAGGCCGCACCACGACAAGCACGAGCAGTGCTCGCTCGGCATTGATCAGCTGCTAGCAGCGGCGGGAGGATGTTGCGACTGCCTGCAGATCACCACGACAGTCCGTAAAGAGCGGAAATTACGGTTTGGGAAGACACTCTGATGCTAGGGAGACCCAACGGAGACCGGAATATGGCGGCGCGAGGGGCCGTGGGTAAGAATAAGAACAAACAACCCACGATGAATATTTTTGCGAAAACACAGCAGTCTCCTGTGGCCAGTGCAACCAAAGGCCCGGTGGCACAGGCTGAAGACGCCACAGCGGCTGATAATTATCAGATTTTAGAAGCCATCACAGAGCTAAAGGAATCTTGGGGGGTTGCGATGATGGACCTACGCACTTCCCTGGAAGCTAAAATTGAAGCAGTGGGCATCGAAGTCTCCCTGCTGAGACAAGATGTCATGGGACTGGCGGAACGCACAAGCTGCCTGGAGGGTGCGGTGAAATCTAACACGGACACCAGCACCAACAATGCAAAGGAGATCCATGTCCTAAAACAACAAGTGGCCGACTGATTACATTGAGCACATAGGGCCCTTATGAGGAAGCCGAGACCAGGGGCCCCTCCACGAGCAATAATTGCTAAAATACTGAACTATAAAGACCGCAAGAAAATATTGGAATATTTTCGGAAAGGCAGAACAATTGAGAGGGCCTCGAGCACTATCACGGCGTACTATCACTATTATACTATGCTGGTCCAAAGGCAGCGGTACAGCTATGTAACTATCAAAAGGAGGCTGCGGGCAGCTGGGATAAAATATATGCTGCTGTACCCTGCGAAACTGGAGGACGAGCATAAGAGCAAATTGCATTTTTTTAACAGTCCGGAAGAAGCAACAACATGGCTGGATCTGCAGGGCTGCCCGGATCAAGACACGGAAGAGACACAAAATGGACGTGAAAAGTGACTCAGATTTGGTATGCATATTGCTATGGCGGCGAGCGAACATCCCGAGGGCGCCTAGGCGAAGGCAGAGTACGATGGGCCTGGCTGTAGGAGGCTGATGTTCGATTACATATTGCTGATTGTGAGAGACTTGATGGACTGGAATATAGTGGCAGTTACCTATATTTAAATTGTTTGGCAATCTGTAGTTAATTGATGTGCTATTGGAGCACAGGGCGGAAGTACCCTACCCCCCGAATTATAGTTGTAGTAGGTTGGCCATTAGTGCGGCCTCACCCTGCGGAGCTTCGAGTACAGGCGAAAGCCGGAAAGAGCTAGATGCGGAGGAGCCTGTGATCCAGGGATGGATCTGGGCAACAGTTGGGGGGACTAGGGGGGGTGTTAGGGAAGGGATGGGAGGAAGGGGGGAGAGGGAACAGGAAGTTTGGTGTGTTTGTGGTTAAGGGGGTTTTAGAGTGGGATGCGAGCCTAATGGAATGTGCGGGGGCTTAATAGCTATTTAAAAAGGAACAAGGTTATGCTGTATCTGCGCAGGCAGAAAATAGATATTGCATTGCTGCAGGAAACCCACCTCACACGTGAGAGGATGGACATGATTGCGGAAAAGTGGAAAGGGGTGTTGGTGGGCTCATCTTACTTGGCCTATGCAAGAGGAGTACTTATATGGGTAGCGCCACATGTCCCGTTTCAGCGGTTGCAAGTGGTGGCTGAGACAGACGGGAGGATGTTTATGCTGAGGGGATTGGTAGAGAACAGGGAGATAAGTATTGTTAACATGTACGCCCCGAACCAGAACACAGCGGCGTACATTAGGACACTGAGTGCGAATCTGAGTGTGTGTGTGGGTAGCGCGGTGATCTGGGGAGGGGACTTCAACTGCGTACTGAACCCGAGGGTGGATAGATCGGATGGGAAATTAGATAGACCGGCCCCTGCAGCCAGGGCGCTACAGACACAGCTTGATGACTTTGGGCTGGAAGATGCATGGAGAGTGTGGCACCCTGGGGAAAGGCAATATTCGCATTACTCGGCCCCACAGCAGTTATCAACGAGGCTGGACTATGTCTTTGCATCACCTGAAATGATAGCGGAGATGTCACACATAGAGTACAGGGCCAGGGTCCTCTCAGACCACTTGCCCCTGATTCTTGCATGCCAATACTGCCCCCCGAGGGTGAGGATCCCGACATGGTGCCTACGAGCGGAGGCGTTGAGGGACCCCTTCTTTAGAGAGGACTTGCGAGAGGAGATAGTAAACTATTTTGAAACCAACACTGGGAGTGTGAACTCGGCGGGGACATTATGGGAGGCCTTTAAAGTTGTCATGAGGGGGCGGCCATGGCGAAATCCAAGGGCCTACAGGGGGGGGTTTCGGCTGAACTGAGGGAGACGGAAGCAAAATTGGAAGAGGCCTTAAAAGCCGGTGATGATACAGCGGAGAAACTAGATTTGATACTTAAGCTACAGCAAAAATGTGCGGAATAGTGGGAGAGGTTGTGTAACCTTAATTATAAAAGGTACATAGAGATACAGCACGCGGGAGGCGATAAACCGGGGAGACTTTTGGCATGGTTATATAAGAGCGAGACCCCCAGAGCCACAATTAGAACTATAGAGAGGGAAGATGGTAGCGTAGAGGATACCCAGGAGGGAGTTAATCAAGCGTTTGTGGATTATTATAAAGGGTTATATGGGGAAGGTGTGGAAAGCAGCTGTGTAATGATAGAGGAAACGCTGGAGGATATGGGGCTGCCCAAGATAAGCGAGGAGGAAAGAGAGGAATTGGACTCCCCGATTACCCTGGAAGAACTGGGGGAGGTGGTGAGGCAGTTGCCTACTAGTAAGACCCCAGGGACAGATGGGCTCCCAAGCGAATTTTATAAGGTATATATAGAAGAGGTCCTCCCCCCGCTGCTATAAATGATAAACGAAGCATTCGAGATGGGCCGCTTACCGGAGTAACTGAGAGAGGCTGTCATAGTACCTCTCCGTAAACCAAATAAACCTGGGCATAGCTGTGGTTCCTTTAGACCTGTGTCAATGCTGAACCAAGACGGCAAGATATTAACTGCAGTCTTGGTGAATAGATTGAAGAGGGTCATTAGCAAGTTAATACATCCGGATCAAATGGGCTATGTCCCACATAGAAACATCACCAATAATCATAGGCGACTCCAGAGGATCATTGAGTTTGGCAGTGGAAGGGATGAGGAAATGGCAATTGTGTCCTTGGATGCGATCAAGGCCTTTGACTCCGTCAAGTGGCCGTGGCTGCTGGCGGCCCTGAAACACTATGGGTTAGGGCCTGGCTATGTGAGGTGGGCGAAGATTTTGTACAGTGAACCGCTGGCTAGAGTTAAGACAGGATCTGTGATATCAGAGAGGTGGCAGTTTAGCAGGAGTACTAGACAGGGATGCCCGTGGTCTCCTATGCTCTACATACTGGCCCTGGAACCTCTTGCGATCTATCTGAGGCAACACTATGACACTATAGGCATTGAGGTGAAAGGGGAGCGGCACCTGATTTCCCTATATGCAGATGACATGCTACTGTACCTACGATTCCCAGAAGAAAATCTCCAGTACATCCTAGAAGTGATGAAGAGATACGCTGTGTTGTCTGGTATAGCAGTGAATCCCCAGAAGTCCAGCATGTTCCCATTGGGGGGGTACAAGGGGATTCCATCGGAGTGATTACTTGTATTGCAAGTACCATGGGCGGTTCGCACATTTCGGTACTTGGGGATAAATATATACCATAATATAGAAGAGGAGCATAAGTGTAACACAGAAGTAGCCATTAGAAACATTGAGAAGTGCATGCGGTTTTGGGCGAAGCTGCCTCTGGCGATGATGGGGCGGGGAGCGATACTAAAGATGGTGGTCCTGCCGTGGCTCTTACATTACTTCGGGAATATACCGTACCTGATTCCTAGTTTTTTTTTTACCAAACTAAGTAGCATGTGTAGGGACTTTCTGTGGCACGGCACGCGAAACAGAGTGGCGTTATGGAAGCTTCAGAACTTCCACGACAAAGGGGGAATTCGGCTGCCCAACTACGAGGCGTACTATGTGGCGAGCCAGTTGCAGTATGTCGCCAAATGGCTATCTGATGAAGAGACCTCCGAACACAGGTTGTTTGAGCGGGATTGTGCACCTTTTTATTTGAAAGAAGTCATGTGGGCACCCAGAGCGGAAATGGTGGGGCGCCCTAAAATGATGCTACTAGGGTGGAAGGTGTGGTGCAGGGCATGCCAAATGATTGGGGACCCGTCCCCATGCTCACCGCAGATGCCATTGGTAGTATTGACAGGGGCGGACGCTCAGCTGCGACTGATACTCTGGACCCACTGGGAACCGCCTGGGGTGGCAACGATGGGGGACATCTGGCAGGAGTGCTCTAGTGTTACTTTTGAGGGGCTGCGGGAAGTAGCTGGGTTGCATGAAGGCCAGTACATTACGTACCACAGAATGGTACAGAGGATTAAGAGAACATGGCCTGAAACTGTGCTGGAGGAAGAATTGGATGCCACCATAGACGTGATATATGATATAGCTGAGGGGGGTCATGAGATTTCCAGACTGTATGAGATTTTGATGTCTAAAGTGGGGAAGGAGGTCACGCAGCTGAGAATGGAAAACGGAGGTTGGGGCCCAAATGGGAGATGGGATGTGGGAAAGGGCGCTGGGGTATCATAAGAAGGTGTCTAGAAACGCGAAGCTGAAACAGATACAGTTGTACATAACACACAGGGCTTACATGACACCTTGCAGGATATCGAGGTTCGAGAATGCAGGTCGGCAAGCATGCCCCAAGTGTGACGAAGAGAACGCGGGTATGGTGCATATGTTCTGGTCATGCCCGATCATAGAAAGGTTCTGGAGGGGTGTAAAAGAGAAACTAGAAGGAAGAGGGGTTAAGATAGTAGTGGATACGGTGTGGGCCTGTCTGCTGGGGGGGTTCCCAAGACCACAGAAACTCAGGCACGTAAGCAAACTAAGGGACCTGGCTTATGTGCTAGCAAAAAGGAGGATTGCCATGGGATGGAAGTCATGCCATGTGCCGAGGATAGAGGTGTGGTGGAAACACTTGCAAAAATGGGCAGAAGCCGAAACCACGGCATGGCAAGAAGCATGTAGCAATGGGTGGGGGGAGGAGGAGAATGAGTCCCTGATGGCCTGGAAATCACTGATAGCCGGACTGTTTGGGCCATTAGACGACCCGACTGAGTCTGTGGAGGAGGTGACCGAACCACAGGGTGTGGAAGCTGAAGGTTCAATGCAATAGACTCGCAAGGGGCGTGGGGTACAGGGAGTAGTGGTTAGGAAGTTAAAAAAGTGTATTGAAACTGTTGGAACATGCACTGTTTGTTTGGTTTATTGTTTGTTTGTTTGTAAAATTTAATAAAAAACCTTTAAAAAAAAAAACGATGTCATAGTACATTGGTTGGGAGAGGCAGACAATAACCGCTCTGACTACATCTCATGCCATCACCAGAAGATGGTGCAAGGACCCAGGAAAAGAGATGATGAATACATTCGATATGCCACCACAAATGCATAGCCACCGGCGTTCACGCTAGATACATATGCAAAGGTATCTGCAGAGGATCCGGCCATTGTAATGGTGATCAAACTGACAAAGAAGAACAACTGGAAAGACTTTAAGAGAAGACTAGAGCAACACCCAGAAGCAGACAGGTGGGAAATGGAGAGCCTGGCAAAGATATGCTCCTAATTGGTAGTATCCAACCAGCAAATACTACTGCGAGGTTGTCGGCTGATAGTGCCCAAGTCCCTGAGGAGAGAAACCTAGCCTGCAACCCAAGAGGGACAAAGAGGGGTACAGAACATGAAAAAACTGCTCAAGATATATGTGTGACTCCCTTTTATGGACGACATGGTGCACAGATGCCTGGCATGTCAGTGCACATCAAGGTATGATCCCCAAATTCTGTTGCAAGACACTGCAATCCTGAGAAGGTGTGTAACGGAGTAGCCATGGACTTTTATGGACCAATAGGGTCAGGTGACTACCTATTAAAAATAACTGATGAATTCTCAAGATTCCCACTAGTGAAGTGGACTCTCACAACAGCGTTTACACAGTTAGCGGTAGTGATTGATGAAGCTTTCAGTGACTGGGGAATCCCCCACACAGTGAAACGAACAATAGTCCTCCTTTCAATGACCACAAGTTCGTCAAATTTGCAAAGCACATAGGCTTCGCGCATCAAAAGATCACACTGCTCTGGCCCCAGGCCAATGGCATGGCAGAGAGATTCATGTCATCCATTAAGAGAACGATTCAGAAAGCCCAGATCAATGGCACGAACGTCCGGCAAGTGCTGTGCAGAATGCTGAGACACTATAGAAAAACGCCACATAAGGCCATGGGGAAAACACCTACCAAACTCATGGTGGCATATCAGTCAAGAACGAGAATACCCAAGTTGGAACCAGAAGCTTAGATGGCGATTGAGGAAATAAAGTAGCTGGATGCCAGAGTAAAGCAACAAGCAAAAGAGTGGACTGACTAGAAGAGAAGGGCAAAAGAAAAGGAATTCAAATAAGGTGATGAGGTGACTCCAGAGAAAGACATATGCAAAGTTTTCACCCACATCCCTGCGAGTGAACAAAGAGAATGATGATGGTAACAGCCAAAATCGAGAATGTGGAAGTAACCAGGAATGCGTCATTGTTCAAACATTTCGTCCGTCAGAATGAAGAAGAGGAGGAGAATGGAGCAGACGAGAAAGAAGGTGGTCAAGTGGGGCTAGTCCAAAGCGAAGGACGCCAACAAGTGGATCTGCAGAGAGCACCAGGAAGGAGCACCGAGCCGGAGGAGATTGAGATGATGGACAGAGGACAGCTAACGAACTGTCAACAGGCCAAAGAGACTTATTGAAGAGATGTCAGATGGACGCAAGGAGATACGTGTGGGGGAGGAGTTATGGGTGACAGCAGCTCCTTTAAGAAGGAGTGACTAACCGGTCATGTGGTGGGAACGGGAGGAGGTGGAGAAAGCACGAGCTGGAGGCGGAATAAAGTTAGAGGTTTATGCATACAGAGGTGTCTAATGTCATCCTTGTTTTCAGGCCACAGTCCCAGTGTGTGCATATAACACTATACACCAATCAGAACTAAGTTTAAAGTGTTATCTGTTCATTTTAATTTCTGAAATATTATTGTTTGTACCAGTGCATCTTACCATGGAAGTTAAATCATTAACACATCCGATGCAGTTTTCGACAATACATTGGTAGTCAAAGGCTTTGCATATGATGGCAACCGCAAGGAAAAGATGATATACTCTTAACAGAAAATAAATATGCATTTCAGGATGACATTCTAAATTTAGTATTTCAGTAAAATAATTCACAGCAAAATAAAACAATATAAATACCTCTTTGTAGCCTAATGCAGCCGAAGGTCTTAAAGGAGGCGCTGGTCTAAGACAGCTAAACGTCCATGTTTTGGGAATGTTGGCAGGTTCCAATGGACCTCGAACCTGTGTGGTAGGATTAAAAGTGCCTGTATGATGAGCAGCTGGTGCACTTTTCCCATCAATGTTCTAACAAAAGAACCACAATTGCCCAATTCAGTCCAAAGTGTGCTCTGTTAAACATTATTCCTTCAAATATTCGAACCATAAACAATTTTACAACCAGCAGAAATGTGCACAATGAAAAAGCCATAAATCTTCAAATCGCAGTTTCAAATGCTTTGACTTTTTCCCTCCATCATCAACCGGAGAATATGTGGTGCTAGTAAATACATAACCAAACGCAAATGTTTTTCATAACATTTCAGATCTTTCTGCCCTGACCACTGAGTGAGGAGAGGCTGTAGCCATGCCCCACTGCAGGAGGCCATATTCAGGTTTGCATCCTCAGCCATGCAGCGGATATACTGTGCACCCTTACCCAACCCCCTTATCACCAACGATACAGAACAACAGTTCCAATAAGGGGCGTGGACGGACAGTGGAGCATCAAGACTGTTTTGCTATTTAGCATTCTGCATTTCGAACGCTGCTTGTTGATTAATTCTTTCACGGTCTGATCCCGTCTGGAGGTACTCCAGTCCTCCTCCTGTTGCTCGCACATTCGTGTGCGCACAGCTGCTTCCTCTATCTGCATATATGTGCAGGATAGACGAGGAAACGGACGATGAGGTGAGGCTGTTTTACGGAAACTGACAGCTAAGGCCTTTTATTTACCCTGCTGCATGTTACAAGGCCCTGTCTCTTTAAAACAGGGCTCTGGGAAGAAGTCACGTGACGAGGGAGGAGTGAGAGGGGGAAAGTTCAGTTTAATTTTGTATGGAGAATAAAAAAGACAGTTTACAATGCTGGTGTGCGTCCTTTTTCCCCACACGGCCTTCACGGCTAACAATTGGCGACGAGGCGCATCCCACTCGCACCAGCTTCCTCCTCCAGCAAGCGCCAGCGATCCCGCTGTGCGGCGGCGCGAGCCCGATCCCGGGCCCCGCTTTCTCTCCTCCTTCCGGCTACTGATAAGAGCTGTGCGGGAACGATCCCGGACCCCGGTTCCCCTCCATCTCCTGCCTCTACAGAAACTGCCCAGACGGCACCGAAAGGACCACATGCCATCCCATTCGCTGCGCGGCAATCAGCCAGTGGCTGGAGCCACCCAGTCGCACAAGACAGCAACAGGTGGGTGCCACCCACCCCCCCACTGGGCCTCCTTCGTTTGAGTTTTTTTCACAACATGCACGCTGTTTACAGCAGCCCTTCAACAAGGCTCCACCCTCCCTGCATAAGGAGAGAGCTGGGAAAGACACTCATGGGGCCAGTCATGAACACGGACACACCACGCTAGCCCAACAAAGGACAGAAGCCCACAGCTGGGTTCCTCCCCCACACACTGCACAACAGAAGGGCCGCAATTAAATCCAACAGCACTGCAGCAAAAACCTCAGCCCACACCTCCCTAACACATGCTGCCTAGCACGACAAGGACTGTGCCACACCCCGAACAAACCACATTTGAGCAATTTCAGCTGTGAGGCATTCAAGGCCCAACCTACGGCCCACCATCCCCATGAGCTCACCCCCCAACCAAGGCAAGCATGCCCCACTGCCCCCGCCCGCTACAAGATCGACTGCTAGGGCATGGTGAATGTCCCCGCCCTTTTCAATGACCCCGCAAGCCGACAAAGGACCCCCATGGGTGGAATGGCTTGAGGATTTTAATAACTTCATTGCAGCAGCAGGCGAGGAGACATCCCCAAGATTACGCAGTATGTTGCTCAACACAGCCGGCACTGAAGTCAAAACATTAATTAAAACCCTTCCAGCAGCAGAACACCATCATTTTGCATCACTGATTACAGCACTCAACAAAAGACTAGTAATAGAGCCGAACAGAGACTATGAGAGATATATGTTTAACCAATGCACCCAACGAATAGATGAAACCGTGGATGAATTAATCACCCGACTACAAATCAAAGGCGCACATTGCCAGTTCCACGCATTTTCCCTAGGTGAGGCCATCCGCCTACGAGTGATAGAAGGGTGTCTCTCGCCAACACTTAAGAAACAACTCCTCACAAAGCCCCTCACCATCGAAGAGGTCAGTGAAATGGCCAGGATCCTAGAAAGAGTAGATAGACAAGCAACTCAAATGACCAGCAACACGAAACCCAAGCAGGACAGAGGAGACGTAATAGCAGCAATCCACACAAGCGCTACATGACGAGGAGATGGGGGCAACGGACCTGGCTACATGTCGACCCAAAGGATGCAAGGACAACGCTACCAATGCGGGATGGCTTTTCCTCACGCAGGCACATGCCCCACACTCACCCAGAAATGTGGAAACTGCGGAAGAGAAGGACACTTCCAATGAGTCTGTATGGAGGGCAGACCATTCCCCAAGCCACAAGCACCCTCGACTCTGCAATACAGGTCATACCAAAAGACACTGCAGAACCAAACTTACCATACCAACAAGGGTCAAGAAGATATGTCACAGTTGTTGAAGAAGGTATGTCGAAGTTGTTGAAGAACTCGAAAGGAAATGCTTTGAACACACCCTATTACTGCACCAAACAAATGATGCGGAATCCAGAAGTATTTAGTGATTGGTGAGTTTAATTTGATGGCCCTTTAAGATAACACGCGGTTCGGCAAAGTGCCTTTCTCAAATCAGGGCATATCTTTATGTGGAAAAGATGTTTGGACAGATCAACTGTGATAAGAAAAATAAATTGAAAATATAAGGTTTACATTCAATTGGACATGAAAAATATGCAACGTCATCATCAAAGAATGTACAGTCAAATAACCAGGAAGTGAAAGAGCACAAGAAAATAAAACGTCATGATTGGCAAACCGAAAAATGGTATTGTATCGATATGTCCAACAGAAATTGAAATATATGCATGCAAAATGTTACCGTATGCATAGTGAAAAGACGGAGATTAAGGATGGCGGATAAGGGAAGGATAATTGGGTAGACAGAATAAAATAAGATTGCACATAAAAAAGTTAATACATTTCAATACTTGATACCAAAGTAGTTGTTGTGCAGGTTACAAAGCAAGGAAAAGAAAAAGGTTTGTTCCTTACCCAGTGTTGTCACTCTTGACCATTAGGGTAGTTTGTATGTAGAAAATTACTGGGATAAACCCCAACTGGAGGGGTAGGAAGGAGGGGCAGAGAGAAAAAGGGGGGTGATAAGTCATTTTACATTCTTGGTATCCCATTTTTTATCTGTATACACAGGGCATGGTACATCTGGCATTACTCTCACTCATGAAGGCTCTAGTTCTTGTCACCGCGATCGAAGTTAGCCCAGTCACATCTGAAAAAACTAAGTAATTGAAGGAGTGGGCGGTGCCCGTGGCAATCTATGTGTTCCAAAAATAGGAATGAAAATGAATCTATATATAGGCTGCAAAGGGTAAAACAAATATAACTTGCGCACTGCTTAATGTGGCCGTGATCGTAGTGGGCCTTAGGTCAATGGCAGGCTTCATTAAAGCAAGAATGGGAAACTGCGTGCGCCAGTGATCATTTTGTTGTTTGAAAACTTGTGTGACAAGGTTGGAACCTAGGCGCACTGTATTACTAAGATGCTAATACGTTAGTCTTCTGATACCGCTTCGTGTTATCATTAGTAAAGGTTGCGCTATTAGGATTGGTCCTCGAGGTGGGTGGGCTGCCATAGCCCATAAGGGTTTACCTGCAAAGATTTGTCTTGCGTCCCGCGTCGATGTAAAATGGTGGTACGTTCCCTGCTTCCTGAAGTGTATATGTTGTCATCATGGGAACCCTGGTGTCATGATTCCTGCCCTTCATATCCCCAACCCTCCAAGATGTCAGGCTGGAGCCAGGCCATGATCACCTACATGGCCCTCAAGGGCCTCTCCATCCCTCCAAAGACCCACTTGGAGTCAGACCTGGCGCTTGTAGCACCAGACTCACTCACTCCCATAGGATAACATTGGGGATTGGACTTGTAGTGCATTGATGGGGACAAGATGGATGCCCCCACATATTTCGGTTCCCAGAACTGCATGTGCAGTCTAGTCTTTTGGGTGTGGTTCAGCCCAGAAACACCTGGGATACCCAGACACTATTTAAGCCACGCCCAGGCTGAGAAACATGCTTTGTGTTTTTTGCACCTGCAGCGTGACACTCACCGTGTTCGGATCGGTCTCCAGTAGGCCTGCATCTTTCTTCTGCGCTCAGCTCCTGCAAGAACAAGAACACCGTTAGGAACAGCCTTACCTTGCGGCTCTTCTGCCCATCAGTCATCGCTTCTTCTGTTCTGCGGGCATCTTTGGCAGTGTCATTCCCACCCCGGCACGCCGCTTCCTAAGGAAAAGGGAAAAGAACAGAAAAAAGGCATTAGTAAGCATTCAGCAAATCTTTGCTTATTTTTAAAGACTGTACGAGCTTCAAACGCTTACCTGAATCCCAGCCACTCTGGGGGAACTCTGTCTCCGGAACTTCTCATCCATCTGCAAGAGGGAAAAGACATTCCAGGTTAGCGTGGAAACATCTAGAGGCGCCGCATACCGCACTTACTCACCGCATTTCTTCTTCTTAACCGGCATCCACGCTGAAAATGTCGCGGCACCTAAAAGACACAGAAAAAGAACTCAGTTCAATACAAATACAAAGGGTCGCATCACGCTCTCACTCACCTTCAGTGCTACTCATTTCAGCAGCACGTCTCCATCCCCGGACGCTGGCCATCATCTAAGAAGGAAAGGAACGAAGCTAGAGAACTGTTCAAAAGACTCATTATACTTACCTGTCAGACTCTTGCCAGTGAAGTAACTAGGCAGCAACAAGCCCGCATCAATCAACACGCCCCTGAGGTGAAAGCAGGACGGAGAGCACACTTTCCAAGAAAACAAGGTGAGCTGTCCATCAAAGGGAAGGGTTGGACCCCGGGGAAGAAGGGGTTCAAGCACACAGAGACAATAGGGAGTTAAACTCTACCAATCCTGTGTTTCAGGCCCAGTCTCCAGTCGAGAAGACTCCAGGGAAGGGTTCGAGGTCGTAAGAGATCAGAACAGGCTGAGTGACGTCCCCGTGGATACCAGGTGAGCATTACACCTGGTCTTATGTCAATTTCGGTAGTGGCTGTCTAAAGTTATCGGCCATATTAAAGGTACTTCTGTGTTCTTTGTTAAGGGAAGCTGCGTTACAAGACCCGAGTCCCAGATTAAGTCGTGGTGCTCGGTATTTGTTACAACTAAAAATGCCATATTATTTAAATAATGTGCTGGTTTGTTAACTCAACAACGGTATTCCTAAATTAAATTGTATTAGGGCACGGATGTAAACGCCCCCTAATAAGTCTTCAATGTAACTCCAGGTCTAAGTGCAGTTGAGTTCAGCGCTACTGTCTTGTGGGAAATGTAGTTATCTGACAGATGATAGACTCAAAGAGAGTGCCTCATTACGTACACCTGAGTGGATTGTAGTTCCGTGCTGGTGTCTTGTGGGAAAGGTAGTTTGCTATAGATGATAAGCTCAGAAAAAGTGTCTAGTGAACCATGCACATAGTGTAAGTTATGTATTTGTGGCAACTGCTATGAGGCCAGAACATTTGGATAATTAGTTGTGTTTGACATTATTTAAGGTTATTGATCATGTACATTGACACATGCTTGTTCGTGGCTATGTCTGGTAAGTCGTGGGACCTGTAGGAGTTGGATGACTGAAGGAAGGCTCATAACCTGTGTCCACACATCTGAATCAGCAAATGAGTCTTGCCTCTTCACGGCGTAGGAGCAGTTCTTGGTTGCCGCCCTTTGGTCCCAAAAGAACCCTTTTCAAACCAATACATCTAATATCCTTTTTATCATTTAGTTGATGTGACTTTTGCCAATGGTCGGATAAAGTTAAGTTCTTGTCTTGGCTACCGATTGCTGAGAGATGTTCTCCAACTCTTGTCCGTAGCTCTCAGGATTGTGCTCCCAATGTAAATTTGTCTACAGATGCATATAATTGCATAGACTACATATTTGGTCCGGCCGTTGATTTGTTCCTGTATTTTCGTTTGGATACCATTTGAGTCTTTGAAGGTGTCTGTACTGATTGTTGCATACTTGCACATGGAGCAGTTGCCACATTTTCTGAAACCTGGCCTGGGGTCATATAACCATGCCTGTGCTTTCTCTTTAGTCATTGCCGGTAGTAGAGAGGGACTTAGACTTGTGCGGAGTGTTCTTGCTCTCCTGTAAATTATGGAAGGATGATCATAAATGAAATCTCCAATGTGGGGATCAAGCTTGAACTCAACTGCACTTAGACCTGGAGTTACATAGAAGACTTATTAGGGGACGTTTACATCCACGCCCTAATACAATTTAATTAAAGAATACCGTTGTTCAGGTAACAAACCAGCACATTATTTAAATAATATGCCATTTTTCGTTGTAACAAATACCGAGCACCACGACTTAATCTGGGACACGGGTCTCGTAACGCAGCTTCCCTTAACATAGAATACAGAAGTACCTTTAATATGGCCGATAACTTTAGACAGCCACCACCGAAATAGACATAGGACCAGGTTCCCATGACAACGACATACACTTCAGGAAGCAGGGAACGCACCATTTTACATCAATGCGGGACGCTTCTTTGCAGGTAAACCCTTAGGGCCTATGGCAGCCCACCCACCTTGAGCACCAATCCTAACGAGGTCCGCCCGTCATTTCACACAGACGCATGCTAAAGATAGTCAATAGCGCAACCTTTACTAATGATAATACGAAGCAGTATCAGAAGACTAATGTATTAGCATCTTAGTAATACAGCGCACCTACGTTCCAACCTTGTCACACAAGGTTTCAAACAACAAAATACACACTGGCGCACGCAGTTTCCCATTCCTGCTTTAATGAAGCCTGCCATTGACATAAGGTCCGCTACGATCACGGCCACATTAAGCAGTGTGCAAGTTATATTTGTTTTCACCCTTTGCAGCCTATATATAGATTTGTTTTCATTCCTATGTTTGGAACACATAGATTTCCATGGGCACAGCCCGCTCCTTCAATTACTTCGTTTTTTCAGATGTAACTGGGCTAACTTCGATCGCAGTGACAAGAACTAGAGTCTTCATGAGTGCCAGTAATGCCAGATGTACCATGCCGTGTATATACAGATACTATTAAAATTGGGATACCAATGTAAAATGACTTATCACCCCCCCCCTTTTCTTTCCGCCCCTCCTTCCTACCCCTCCATTTGGGATTTATCCCAGTAATATTCTACATACAAACTACACTAATGGTCAAGAGTGACAACACTGGGTAGGGAACAAACCTTTTTCTTTTCCTTGCTTTGCAACCTGCACAACAACTACATTGGTATCAAGTATTGACATTTACTAACTTTTTTATGTGCAATTTTATTTTATTCTGTCTACCCAATTATCCTTCCCTCATCCCCCATCCTTAATCTCTGTCTTTTCACTATGCATACGGTAACATTTTGCATGCATAAATTTCAATTTCTGTTGGACATATCGATACAAAAATAAAAATTTTCGGTTTGCCAATCATGACGTTTTATTTTCTTGTGCTCTTTCACTTCCTGGTTATTTGACTGTACATTCTTTGATGATGATGATGCATATTTTTCATGTCCAATTGAATGTACACCTTATATTTTCATTATTATTTTTCTTTTAACAATTGATCTGGCCAAACATGTTTTCCACATAAAGATATGCCCTGATTTGAGAAAGGCACTTTGCCGAAACACGTGTTATCTTAAGGGGCCATCAAATGAAACTCACCAATCACTAAATACTTCTGGATTCAGCACCATTTGTTTGGCGCAGTAATAGGGTGTGTTCAAAGCATTTCCTTTCCAGTTCGACAAACTGAGTAGGGGAACTCAAAATCTCCGTTCTCTGACACAGCAATGCGGCAGTGCAAATGTGCAACTAAGAGGTCACTGAGGTGTCCAAGTGATATCATCCAAAAAAGTTCCCTCAACAATTTCTTGTTGAAGAACTCTACCCGGAGGACGAACCTCAAGAACTTGGGACACAAGACTTAAACCCACAAATGTGTTATGAATTTGACAGACCACCACGTCAAAGTCAGTACAGCATGCCACCTTATGGCCAAGATTACGAGACTGAACAATATGACCTGTACTCGCAGGATGAATTTGTGAACCTCATCATGGACAACAGAGAGGCAAGGGAAGCACTCCAGATACCAGTAGACATATGTGGAAAACAATTTTTGTTCCTCATCAACTCATGGGCCACCATTAACATTATGGGGGAGAAAGAATTTCAGCAACTTCAGAACAAACCAACGTTGGCACAAACACCCTCCAGAAATTTTCAATGGGGCGCTGACATCCCGCTACACAGCATAGGATCTTTCAAGAGACGGCTCATCCATCGCAGTAAGATAACAACGACGATCATCCACGTGATCCGGAGTCCAACGAAGGGGAGATGCCTGTTGAGCTACAAGACTGCTTCATGCCTAGGTCTGATCGACATCCATGTACAAGAATGCAACACCATATACTTCACAGCCCCCATACCTGAATTTCAAGAACGCGTCTACGGCATGGAATACGACCCATCGCCACATCCTACCATTACGAACATCATCATTTTGGAAGAATTCCCACTTCTATGCCAGAGGCTAGGCATTATGAAGGGTCCCCCTGTCAAACTGCACATTGACCTGTCAGGCCGCCCTTTCCCTCAACATCCACGCAGGGTCGGTTTTCATTTCCAGACTGCTGTATCCGATTAACTCAATCAGCTCCTAAAGGACATTATTGAACCGGCCACAGGCCCAACCCCATGGGTCTCACCACTCGTCATTGTACCAAAAGAAGGGGGCCGCTTAAGACTATGGGCCTCATCACGACTTCGGCGGTAATGCGGCGGATTATACGCCTGACGTAATTAGCGCTAACGCAAAGGCCTCTGCGGATAATCCGCCAGATCATGAGTTATCGTGCGCGTGCCCCGGTCCATGGCATTAGCGCGAATAGCTCAAACCTTTAAATCCAGCGCACCGTGCGCTACCGCCATGTCACGCTCATAGCGCGCGCTATGAGCGCGCGGGAAACGCGTCACTGCAGGAACTGGAAATAAAGCGGTGGCCATCTTGGAAATCACAATCCGTCGGATATCACAGCCCCTGGAAGCCATCCACGCGATCCAAGCCCAAAACAGGTCTCAGGAGCGCACTAGGGGCAAGTCTGCCCTGGACAAGGTGAGAAGGCTCAAATTCAGTGACCAGGAGCTAGCAGTACTGGTCGAGGAGGCTGAGATACACCACAAGGAGGGTCAGTGCTGTGGGGCGCGTGCCCCGGGATGGGGAGGATTGCCGCAAGCGCCTGAACGACCTGCGTATGCGAGTCCGTGGCATCCTGTCACAGCACAGGAGTGCAAGCAGGGCCACTGGAGGAGGCCCACCCCCACCCGAACTCACACCTTGGGAGGAGAAAATGACAGCCCTGATAGATGTTGGCACCATCAAGGGCATTGGTGGAGCGGAGGCAGGCACTGGCATCGACCCAACGGCAGGTGAGTCCCATCCCCAAATACATGCAGCTAAAAGTACCACACATGCAGACCCTGAGTGAATGAATGAGAAGACATGTGTCTGAGGTACTGCATACACCCATAAGTGAGGCCTACATCCATAGAACGGTAGTGCTGCCTAGACTACCCCGTACGTGCAGTGCATGAATGACAGGGGCAGGGGATACACTTCCATAGCCATAGGACAGCTACGTAGAGTTGGTGTGCATGAATACACCCCCAAAACCCAGAGCGCAGTGCACCCCAACCACGCATGCAATCTTGTCACTCCGACATTCCCATGCAGTGTACCTCCATACACATTCACAACAAGCACCACATGGCGATTGAACAGAATGCAAGTAGAATGCGTGATTGTTACTGTCTTCAATCACACTTGTTGGCATGACCTGCATCAAACAAATATATGTAGCATTGAACTCAAACCACACCCTATGTACCCACAGACACACGTCGATCCCAACGGGACGAAGATGATGGGGAGGAAGCCACACCAACACAGCGCCCACGCCAGCGCGCCTGCACCAGCACCCCACAAAGAGGCTGCACCGAAGGGAGACGACCCAGGCCAACACCCACTTCACCCCAACGCAGCCCCACCAGACAGCAGCAGCAGCCACATGGCCGCAGGGAGGCGACCGCCAGCTTGCCCCAAGCCACCAGTCACAGCCCCGATGCTGAGGGAGAGAGGTCTGCATCGGAGCCCGACGTGGGAGCAACACCTCCACGTGGCCATCATGCCGTAGGACAACACTCTCTCGGAAGCAGTGAGGCTGAAGGGATGATCACACCCCAGGGAAGCCCAAGGCCAGGCACACAGCATGCAGGAAGTCGACATGTGCCTGTGCGTTGTGTCCGCACACCGCAGCCAGACGTGGACACGCCATCATATGGGAGCCCAGATGACCGGCACTCTGAGCCAGGCAGCCAAGTCCAGGCTGGCGCCATGTCGCCATGCAGCCCCCCCGCCCCCAACAGCACACAAGTCGCAGGCCACCACGTGACACACCAGGGGAGCCCTTCGTCACTGGGGCAGCAGTGATGGGCCGACTCAACATCATTGAGGCCAAACAGGCCAGGGTGGAATCGATGGCCAAGGTGCAGAGCTGGCACATCAAGGCTGTCAGCGCATCAATAAGGCATGGGTGCAAGTACATAGCGCGGGTCAATGCGCGTACACGCCGATTTGTTGAACAATGTACCGCTGCCCTGACAGGCTTCGGCCAACGAGTGAGGGAGTTGACGGAGGCAGTCTCAGCACTTGCTGAACAGACACGGGAGGGAAACAACCTCATGCGGTAGCACATGATGGCCACCGCTTCAGTCCCTTTGACATCGACCACACCCACGGAGGGTTCCCTAGAGCCATCTCCTAGGCGCCGGTCTATGCGTCACCTAAGGGCACGCACACCAGAGGGGCCCGGAAAAGGGAAGTGCCCGTGACCATCCTAGTGGTGCATGGCATCGTTGTTGGTGCCCTGATGAGACACATGTGCCTATCTGCACAGTTGGGGGTAGTTTACTGGGGGAGGGGGGTTAGTGTGCTGGGTGTTTACTGGGGTGAGGGAGGTTAGTGTGCTGGATGTTTACTGGGGGGAGGGGAGTTAGTGTGCTGGGTGTTCACTGGTGGCAGGGGGGTTTGTTGGATGGTAAATATAAATCACGTTAGAAAATTCACAATGCATGGACAGTAGTGATTGTTACTGATGCAATTCAATGTTGAAGTGACATATTTCCAATTTACCCATTACACATTTCTAAAAGAATCCATCAATCAATCCCTGTCTGGCCAACCTCCCCTCCCTCAGCCCAATCCTCTGTGCATGTGCAACACCTTCTGGCACTTCATCGCCCTCACTCCCATCCTCAGGTGGCTGCACATGTGCATCAGGAGGCAGTGTCACATTTCTGCGACAGCAGATGTTGTGCAGCATGGCACATGTCAGTACAATTTTGCCAACTTTTTCTGGTGCATACCTCAATGCCCCTCCCGTGCGGTCGAGGCACCGGAAGCGTGCCTTCAGCAGTCAAATGCCCTCTCCACGAAGATCCGTGTACGGGCATGGGCAAGGTTATATGCCCGCTCCGCCACCGTGTGTGGGTGACACAGAGGAGTCATGAGCCACGTGTACTGGGGATATCCTGAATCACCTGCAGGGGGCAGAAAGCCGGTATGGGAACAAGGTAAGTCCAGTGGGTGTACAGAGCTCTGTAATCTGTGTCATTTTGCCATTTTTAGCATTTGGCCTATAACATTGTGGAGTGTGTTGTCCTACGGGCACGATTGAATCAATGGGGCACTCTCCACTTGGTACGCCTAGGTTTCTGTATGTAACAGTACTCATTCACTTGTCGCAGGATAAGGGGGCCCTTCCATCTACTTCTGCATGACAGAAGTGGCTGCCTCATGTGTCATTGCAAATCCATTTGGCTAATGTTGCATTTGCTGGTCGTCACTATTCTGTACTGTTCTCCATGCATTTCCCTGGCCATTTGGGGGACAGTGTTCGTGGGATGTACATGGGATGTAGCATACTCGGCCTACTTATGTGTGGTGCATTTGTGGATGTGCCAGCTTATGGTTTGGAATTCCATTACTGTAGGGTGGGCAGGGTGGGATTTCTGTACTGTGTCAGTGTTGGGAGCCATGGTGCCACTTACACAGGAGGCTTAATTGTGGTGGGGCTTCCATATGTCACTGTGCTGCCACATGTTTTACATCCTGCATGGGTGTGTTCTGCTGTGTTGGACATGTCCAAGGTTTATCTGCAAGGTTCTTGAATGTGAATGCTGCAGTAAAGCTGCTGTCTATTGGGAATGATGGATTCTGTGACAGGCACCATTTGTTGTGGATTGACATGCCTTATGGTATACATTTGTACTCACCCAGTAGCCATGTGTTTTGGCCTCGATGCCTTTCCATGTACGCCGGCAGGGTACTGTTGCGCAGGACCATGGAGTTGTGGGTGGATCCTGGGTAGCGGGCACAGCAGTGGCTGAAGGTGAGGTCAGGGCCACAAGTCATCTGCACATTGAGGGAATGGTACGGTTTCCGGTTTCTGTAGGCAGCCTCATGTGCCTGGGGTGGTACGAGTGCCACATGTGTGCAGTCCAGGGCTGATATTACATTCGGGACTTGGGCAATGGCACAGAATTGACCCTTCAGCTGGTGCACCTGTGCCTATGTGGCTGGCAATGCAATGTGTTCGTTCACATGATTCAACAGTGCATCAAGTACCTGTCCCAGCATGGCACTGAATGTGGACTGGGCCATTGCATGCATCATGGCAACGGTATGTTGGTAGCTGCCAGTCCCAAGAAATTAAAGCACAGACACGAGCTTCACTAGGGTAGGTACTGCCATGCTGGTGGCTATGTGGCTGCCAATGTCACCCTGGATTGTGCCCAGCAACTGGGTGATGGTTGCCCTGTCCAGCCGGTATTCTGTCACCAACTGACCATCAGTCAGGGCCCAGGGTGTTGGCCAGACCCTGGGATGGCTGGCCGCCTTGCTGGTGCTGCTCCCCTCCTCCTTCTCCTCATCCCCCCTGCACTCCCAGGGCCCTGGCCTGGTTGGCTGCTCTCTGTAGCTCTAGGCGCAGCAGGTAGAAGTCAACATCAAGGCTCCCAGCTCCAAATGGCAGCATGGTGTTGGGGAGGGTGTTTTGTGCATGGGTGGCTCCTTTGTAGGCCTCTGATTTGCAGTGGTTCCACCTGGGCCCTTATTGCTGTCTCCTCCCTGCTCCTGCTGGTGTAATGGTGTTGGGGAGGGTGTGTTGTGCATGGGTGGCTCCTTTGTAGGCCTCTGATTTGCAGTGGTTCCACCTGGGCCCTTATTGCTGTGGACTGTGTTCTGTTACCTCCAGCTTTTTGCTGGAGGTATTTTCAGCAGATTGTCCGCTGCTTTTCTGGCGCTAATAGCGCCTACGCCGGATTCGTGATTGCTGATGTTTTAGCGCAAATGGTTCCTGGCCCTGTTATGGCCAGCGCTTGTACAGCCAGCTGTACTTGCGCCGGCTGTAATGGCGCCAGCGGTATTTGGACTCGTGATCCGACGGACCCTTAAAATCTGCGCTAATAGCGTTACCGCCGATTTTAAGGGTTACCGCCGAAGTCGTGATGAGGCCCTGTGTGTGGACATGAGGATGGCCAATACCGCCATCCAAAGAGAACAGCACCCTGGACCAAGAATAGAAGACAATGATAGTCTAGCTAAACAAGGCTGTCCTCTTTTCAAAACGCGATCTCAACCAAGGTTACCATCAGACGGTACTCCACCTGACTCTAGAGTGTTCACTACTTTCGCCACCCATGACGGCCTTTTCCGGTATAAATGGCTAAATTTTGGTATTTCATCGGCGGCTGAAATCTTCCATTTAGCCAATAGGCAGGTCATCAGGCCCGTAAAAGGGACACTCCACTACAGTGATGACATCCTTGGGTTCGGGAAGTCACGTGAAGAACATGACATAGCCCTCCGTGCCGCCTGCGCTGCCGTCCAAGAGGCAGGACTGACCCTCAATCTGGAAAAATGCTGTTTTAGCAAGTCTAAACTCAAATTCTTCGGCCACATCTTCTCGGCTGAAGGCATGATGCCCGATACTGATAAATTCTCCACCATATACAACCTGGAGGCTCGTCTATTTCGACCCAGACTGGCACACAGAAATTGTAGTATACGCAAGCCCAGTGGGGCTAGGTGCCCTCCTAGCACAGACCAGCGGTGAAGACGCCAACCCGAGACACATCGTAGCATACGCTAGCAGAGCACTAGCCCCACCTGAATCAGTTTACTCGCAGGCCGAGAAAGAGAGCCTAGCAGCCATCTGGGCCTGCGAACATTTCCACAACTTTGTGATTGGAAAAAAGTTCACCCTTATCATGGACCATCAGGCTCTGCTGTCCCTCTTCGGGAACCCCAGTACAAAAATGCCCCCAAGGATTGAGCGCTGGTGCATCAGACTACAGGAGTATAACTTTGAAATCATTCACTGGCCGGGTGGTGAAAACAACCCGGCAGACTACCTATCGAGACACACAACTGGTAAGCCAATCCCCAGACCGGAAGACGCGGAGTATATCAGTTACATCACATCCAATGTGCTGCCTCAGGCTGTCTCGCTCGACTCTATAGCATCCGCCTCAGCAGCGGACCCCTCCATGGCCTTAGCAATAAGCCTCACAGAAAACAACAGGTGGAAGGACTTCTGCCGTGCGGCGCTCAGGCAGCCAGGTGCCTGCAAGGATGAACTCGAGAGGTTAGCCAAAGTACACACTGAGCTTGCAGTTCACGACAAGACGATACTCCTCAGAGGGTGCCGATTGGTCATCCCGGCAACCCTGCGATCAGAGGTCATCAAGACTGCCCATGAAGGCCATTGAGGAGCCGACAACACCAAAAGACAACTGAGATGTCACATCTGGTTCCCGTTCCTGGATGCCATGGTCGACCGCTGGGTAAAAAACTGTGTAACCTTCCAATGTACAGCTAGAGCAGAGCCTCTGATTCTGCTCAGGACGACTCAAATCCCAGAGCACCCCTGAGAATGGGTTGCTATAGACTTCTACGGGCCCCTTGAGATTGGCGAGTACCTGTTACTCTACATTGACGAGCACTCCAGATTCCCGATCGTAAAGAAGGTAAAATTGACGACGTTCGCCCATGTAGTGTCCATTTTTGATGAGGTCATAAACGAATGGGGAATACCGGACATCATCAAGTCGGATAACGGTCCACCCTTCAGTGGCCATGAGTTTGGTGTATTCGCGAGACACATGGGGTTCATCCATCAAAAGATCACGCCACGCTGGCCCCAAGCCAACGGGATGGCAGAAAGGCTCATGGCCTCAATCAAGAAGACATTGCAAAGGGCCCACATCAAAGGAGCAGATCCACAATAGGCGCTCTGCCGAATGTTAAGGGACTACCGCAACACACTCCTTTGTGACCGCTATCAAAGGAACAATAGTAAAAGCAGCAAACGACGAAAAGGAGATCACCAGGAACAGCTCACGATTCAAGCACACCAACAGAGGAGAAGAGGAGGGACCTTCACCGCCTGAGATGGATCCTGAGTATCACGATGCCCAAGATGAGCTGTGGATTCCCCCACAGCACCTGGCTCTACATCGGGTGGAGCTGCCGGACAAACCAGATGGTGGACCACTCCTGGAGCAACAGGGGCGTCCGCAAAGGATCATCAAGAAGCCACCAAGACTGGTTGAAGAATGTTGAGTATAAAATGTTGAAAGTAAAGTGATGAGCGCAAGCAAGGGCATTTGTCTGAGGGTGCTGTTACAAGGCCCTGTCTCTTTAAGACAGGGCTCTGAGATGAAGTCACGTGACCACTTGACGAGGGAGGAGTGAGGGAGCAAAAGTTCAGTTTCGTTTTGAAAGGAGAATAAAGAAGACCTAGTTTACAATGCTGGTGTGCGTCCTTTTTCCCCACACGGCCTTCATGGCTAACACTGCATATTTTAAACTAGTGTCTTTAAACTGCATTTAATATTGTTATCTGCACTTTTGTGACTCCTTTCCTATTTTTCATTCTGCATTTCGAACCCTGCTTGTTGATTCATTCTTTCACAGTCTGATCCCGTGTGGAGGTTGTTAGGGAGAATTCTCTTATAAGGCTAATTTTCCAAACCTAGTGAGTCCCCCAGCAGCTTTGCTGGATTTTCTTTTCTTTTTCTCCTGCTAAGAGTGAGACTCTTTTACTCCTACTCTTAGGCATGATTTGAGGTATGTCTTTGACTTGTTATGTGCTTATGGGCTATGGGGTTCCTTTTTACTCCATAGGGTATCATCTGTTTTTCTGTATGTGTGGTACACAGCACCCTCAGTGCAGTACCACAGGGGTGTCACATTGACCCCCAAACATAGACTCCATACCCTGGGGCGGACTGACTACTGTCTCCCAGGGCATGTAAAGTCACCATTGGCTTTACTAGTCCAAAATTGTGAACAGAACCAGTATAAACCATCATATTGTGGAAGTACTGGTAAGGGGTAATTCGAATGCCCCTGGGTCTGTTTTCGAGGGGGCACTGTCCCGTCCCCCCTCGTCGAGTTTCTGGCTGGTGGCAGTGGTTACCACGTGAAATATTCCACCGGAATATCCTCTATGGGATTTTCCCATTCATTTTAAACGCACCACTTTTTGGTGCAATGTTAAAGATAGCGCTGGTTTATTTATTTAATATTAAATCACCGGTAGGGTCTTTTTGCCAGAACTCGATTCTAAAATGGCATTTGTGTCCGTCTCGGTAACTGTGACCAAGGTCGAGCCCTTTATTCCACTATTTTGGCGGGCTTCTCCACAGAAGCACTCCAAGTGGTGCCACTCTGTCTGGGTTCCACAGGAAGGGTGGAGGGGGGAATTGGCACCCGGGACTGCATTGCCTTAGCAACCCAAGTCACACTCTACTCTGATTGACCCAGTGGTGAGCCGCCGGCTCACCACTTAGCATGTGTGATTGACAGCCAGGCCGATGAATGGGGGTTCTTCTGCATAAAAGAAGGGCCTTTGGGACTGGAACTTCAGAAGTCGCCACAGGCCCTAAGAATCCGAAGAGGGACGTAGCTGAGCCATCTGCAACGACGACACCACCGGTGAAGCCCTGCTGTAGCTACCTCACCACTTTCCCGACGACAAGAGAAGATCTTCTGCTGGACGAGTCTTCTTCCTCTGAGCTGGTGGGGCCAACCAGTTCATCCTTTTTCGCCTTCCAAAGACGGCCCTTGGTCGAATCGCCCGTGCCAAGCAGCCCGGCGGCCGGATAGCCAAGCTCACCACTTTTGACCACGAATAAAAGGACCGCAACTTTTTAAAAAAAATTTTTTTTATTTTTTAAAACCTTTATTTTTGGTTTTTTTGTTATTCTATAAAGACATAAGAACAAATACACACCCACATTAGGGTGGACTTAACTCTGCGCCGTATCCTCCCACCCCCCCTCCCCCCCCTCTCTCCCCCCACCCCCGGTCCGGCCCATGGTTCAACAGTTAGTGCCGTCCTGATTCCAAGTCGATCTAGCATGAAACTGGTGCTGTAAATTCCGTGCCTTCACCATCAGGATGGTTGGTCGAGTCCTCTTCTGATTCTTTTAGCAAAAATGATATCAGTGGACCCCAGATGTCTGGAGGTCGGGCATGCAGGGGAAGTTGTTTGACAAAGTCTGATTCTACATCCTGGCAATAAAGGATGTCTTTGCGCCAGGCGATAAACGAAGGGGGGGGGGGCCTCGGCCCCAGGACATGGCCACTCTCCTTCTGGCCAGTGTCAGCAGAAGACCCGTCAGCTTCCTTGTCGGGGCAGAGAGCAGCCTAGTCATGCCTAACAGGGCCGCTGTCTGGCTTGGTTGTATCGCCTCTCCCACTATTGCTGCCGTTGTCTCCAAGACCCGGTTCCAGAACGGTGTTATTTCGGGGCAATCCCATGCCAAATGGACGAAATCAGCTGAATGCTCTCCACATCTTTCACATTTAGCGGCTGTTTCAGGGCGGTGCTTGTTTGCTTTCGCTGGTGTGTAATAGGTCTGGTGTAGAAAGTTAAAATGGATTAGTTTAAAGCGTGAGTTGAGAGCGATTTTTTGAGTCTGCTTCAGGATGCAGGTCCAGTCCTCCTCGGATATTGTACTGTGCAGGGACCTTTCCCATCTGATCTTTGCTTGGAAGCGTTTAGGTGATGTTTCGGTGACAATAGCTCTGTAGATTTGTGACACCAGCTTGCCTTCACCTTGTGCTTGAATGGCGTTGTGTAGTAATTGCCAGGTCTGTGGCTGACGAGGGAAGTCTGGAAGGAGCGCTTGAAACGTGTATCGGGTCCTGAAATAGAGGAATACATCGAGAGCTGTGTTACCGCCTTTTGATTTTGCTTCTTGCGGCGTTATAAAGCCGTCCTCTGTAAAGAGATCCCCCAGAGTCACAATTTTCAGTTTGTCGGCCCACTGATGAAATACTTTTTCCGACGTGAGCGGAACTCCTGGAATGAATTTAACAGGTAACAGGGGAGAGTATCTCGTTTTTACCCCGTACCTTTGGGCCAGTTTCAGCCAAACTCTATATGTTGACAGCATTACGTTCATGGTGGAGTTGGGGACGGGAATTTGACTGAAGATGACTGCGGTTAACAGGTTCGGAGTTGCCAGCGCCCTTTCCACCTGAACGTGGGGTCTGATTATGTGGGAGGCATACCAGTGACTGAGAAATTGTGCTTGCGTTGCCCAAAAGTACTTTTCCAGGTCTGGGAGGGCGAGGCCGCCGCTCGCCACTGGCAGTGTTAGTGTTGCATATGCCACTCTGGCCGGTTTATCTGCCCACAGTAATTCGAGGACCATACTTTTTAGTCTCTTCAAATAAGATTGAGGAAGGAATATTGGAGAACAGGTAGAGTAATTTTGGTAGGATCACCATCTTGACCAGGGAAACTCTTCCCCAGAGCGTTAGTGGTAGGGTCTTCCATCTAGTCACTTTGTCCTGGAGGGCTTTGGTCACCTCATCGTAATTGTCGCGGAACACCTTGTGGTAGTTTAGGGACATTTGGATTCCCAGGTATCGAACATTAAACGTTTTCCATGTGAAATGGAAGTCATCTTCGAAGGGTTTGGTGGCTGGGGTCAGCGGGAATATTATGGACTTTGATTGATTGATTTTTAGTCCGGAGGCAGTCCCAAATTTGATTACTTCCCTCATGACAGGGTTCAGGTTCTCCTCGGGATCTCGAACGAATAGGACCACGTCGTCCGCGTAGAGGGATATGATGAGCTTGTGTGGTCCAATAACGAGTCCTCTTCGTTGTCGGTGTTCTCTTAGGATGGAGGCCAGCGGTTCCATCACCAGGGCGAAGATCAATGCTGAGAGTGGGCAGCCGTGTCTGGTGCCCCGCTGGAGTATCACTGGAGCCGATTTTGCCGTACCAATGATGATGTTGGAGCGCGGCTCGTTGTATAATAACGATACAAGTTTGATAAAACGGGCTCCTAGGCCCATTCTGGTGAGTGTAGCGAACATAAACGGCCATTCCACCGAGTCGAATGCCTTTTCGGCGTCGAGGAGGACCGCTATTGCTTGAGTTGAGGGATCTAGTGCTTCGATAACGCTGAACAGCCTCCTGATGCCGAAGGTCGTGTTACGGCCTGGGATGAAGCCTGCCTGGTCAGCCAGGACGAGGGTGGGCATCAGTGGTAGTAGCCTGTTGGTAAGCACCTTTGCAAGTATTTTGTTGTCGAGATTGAGAAGTGAAATGGGCCTGTACGATGCACAGTCCTCCGGAGGTTTGCCTGGTTTGTGTAGCAGGATGACATTGGCTTCACGAGAGGAGTGGGGAAGAATCGCTTTTTCAAGTGCCTCGGCATACACCGCCGCCAGAAGGGGGGCGAGGGTGGTGGCGAAGGCTTTGTAAAATTCCCCTGTTAGGCCGTCTGGGCCAGGAGCTTTTGAGCCAGGGAGGGATTTGATGGCTTCTGTGATCTCCTCTTGCGCGATTAGTTTGTTCAGTGGTTCCCGCAGGGAGTGCTCGACCCAGTACAACTCTGCATCTTCGAGGTACTCCAACGCGACTTGCGGGTCGCTGTTGTGACTGTTGCCGTATAGGTCCTGATAGAAGAGCCTGAATTCCTCCGCTATGTCTTCATCGGTGTGGACGAAGTGTCCCTGCTTGGCCCGAATCCTTTCTATTGGCGACTGATTGTTGTGTGCCTTGACCAGGTTTGCCAGGAGGGCTCCTGGTTTTTGACCTTCGCCGTATTGTCTGACTAGTCTGTTGCGATTTAAAAATTTCACTTCCCGCTCCGCTGCGTTACTAAATTTCTGCAACTCTTCTCTCAGGGCGACTGGTATGTTCGGGTTGGTTGTGTTGGAGCGCTGGAGTTCAAGTTGTTTTAGATTCTCTTCACAAGTTGTTAGCTCTCGTCGTATGAGTTTCAGTATGCCATTTTCTTTGGCGTGGCAGACCCCTCTGACAAAGCACTTTAGGGTTTCCCACAGTGTGCTGGGTGAGGCCACTGATCCAGCGTTAACTTCGAGGAACAGCGCAATCTCTTCTCTTAGTTCGGCAGCGAATACCTCGTCCCGCATTGAGCCGGTTTTGAAATGCCACCTTAGTAGGGGGGGGTTTGGGGTGTGCTGGGTTTAGAACGAGAGTTACCGGGGAGTGGTCTGAGAGAGTTCTTGGATGGATATCGCATGGGCCGCTGGTCCATGGGCCGTTCTCGGAGGTGAACAGATAGTCGATCCTGGAACTCGAGTTGTGTACGGCGGAGTGGAAAGTAAATTCCCGCAGCTCCCCTTTAGACGTTCTCCATGCATCTGTCAGATTAAATGCCTTGCAGATTTCTTTTATTTGGAGGCTGGCTTTGGATGGTGGTTGGGGGGTTGCTCTTGATCTGTCTCTCACCGGGTACAGCACTGTATTCATGTCTCCGCCCCAGATTATGGTTGCAGGTTCTTGGGATGATAACCGGGATAGTACCCAACTGAAGCTGTCGGGGCCGTCTACGTTTGGTGCATACGAGTTAACAAAGGTGATTTTCTGGCCTGCTATAATGCCGCTCACCAGGAGAGTTCTCCCTTCGTTGTCTTTTGCGGTGTGGACTAGCCGGAAGCTGGCCTTCTTGTGTATTAAAATCGCGACTCCTCTGGAGTAAGATGAGTACGAGGAGAAGTATCTATGGCAACCCCAGCTCTTGGCCCACTGATGATCCTTCCCTGGGAGTAAGTGAGTTTCTTGAAGCATGGCCACATCGACTTCGTGTCTTCTAAGGTACTGGAGGATTTTCCTGGTTTTAGATGGGATGTTGCCTCCTCTTATGTTCCAGGTTATGATTTTGAATGGAGCGTTTCAGGGTCTATATTGATCCATATTTTGTTCTCTATGGTCATGCCAGGTGAATTGTTGGATGGACGGAGTGGTGGAGATGGTGGCGATCGAAGGGGATGTAGGGCCGGAGGGCGGCGTGGAACTGGTGGCGCATAACTTGGTCGCTCCTCACGAATAAACGAAGGTGAGGATGCGCACCACAACTGGAGGTGGTGTGGCAACTGTGACTTCCCTCCCGCGCGCGGGCAACCCCCAGCTGACCCGCGAGGTTCCCTCTTCATAACTAAACTGTAAGGGTTGCTGTGCTTGGGGCACTTGTGCCTCCCGAGAGGGGCGGGTGGCTCTCCATCGCACTGGGAGTGAGTCTCTGCGGTATTAGGTTTATGCATAGGTGCCGGGGGTATGAATCCTGTTCCCTTAGGAGCCCGGGTCGAACCTTATGGTGGATCTCTGCGTCTTTGGTGTTCACGCTGCGGTCTGGGGTTATTAGCGGCGGATCTGCAGCCGGCGTGATCAAGGTAGTCGCTGGCTTCCTCGGGTGTGTGGAAGAAGAGGGCTTTCCCTTCATGTTGAATGCGCAGCTTTGCTGGGTAGAGCATTGAGTAAAGTATCTGGTTATCTTGCAATCTTCTCTTAACTGTCGTGAAGGAGCGCCTCAGTGTTTGAACGGTAGGGGAGAAATCTGGGAAGAACTGGATTGGGTCTCCGTCGTATTGCAGTTTCCCTTTTTCTCTGGCTGCTGTGAGTATCGCATCTCTATCTTTATAGTTTAATAATTTTGCAATGATCGGCCGTGGAGTTGCGCCTGGGACTGGTCTGGTGTTCGGAATTCTGTGGGCTCGTTCAACTACAAACAATTTGGAGAGAAGATCTTTCCCGAAGAGATCTATGCAGATCTGTTCGACATGGTCCTCCATTTTCGTTCGAAGTTGTTGTTCTCTGACTCCAATGATTCGGATGTTATTCCTTCGTGAGCGACCCTCTAAGTCTTCATTCTTGGCGCTGACTGCTTTCATCTGGGACTCGAGGGCGGTGACTCTTGCGTTAAGGCCTGTTGCGCCGTCGTCCAGGTCGGATACTCGTTGTTCGAGTGTGTCTAATCTATCGGCGTGTTTGTCGAGGCGATGTTGGAGCAGGTCTACTTTAGATGATAAGTTATCAAGTTTACTGCCTAAGTCGCCGATTCCAGCTTTGAGGTCCATCAGAATTTCCCTGATATCGAAGCTAGGAAGTTGCTCTTCTGGCCGTGACATAGTGTGTGTTGGCGACGTTGCCCCGCTCGTTTCAGTTTGCGGTTTGCTGGTGGAGCCAGCCTCAAAGTTCAGTTTCTTTTGGGATTTGTCTGGCTTCCCCATTTTGAACTATCTTCTGCTTCCTCAGAGGTTCTCCGACAGGGTCGTTGTGCTTCCCAGGCTGCAGGTATTCTGGTTATGAGCTGTTGGGCTTTTCCCCGGGCCCTGGTGTGAGGGGACGTGTCGCCAGTCGGCGGGCCCCGTATGGTCTTGTGGCGTAGCCCGGACCCCTAGACGTGGTGCTGTTTCTCGGTGGATTGGCAGTGAAGGCCTCGGTCAAATGGGCTGATCGCTGTGGCTTTCGCTTTGGTTGTGGGGGATGAAGGTGGTATCCCCCTGTCGCTGCGTGTTCCGCTCCGCTCCGCCTTGGGGGGGCCTCGGTGTTCTCGCAGTTCGAGGAAGCCCGGAGTGAGTCGGGTGCCGCCCCCGCTCAGAGGGGAGACAGCTGGTTGAGCCTTGGGGACGGGTTGCTGGTGTGGTGCTGCCTGTTGCGCCCCCCTCGACCACCGATGAATGTGACGGAAACGCAGGCCGTCCGTAGGCCGACGGATCGGGGAGGCCGCTTGCGCACGCTGGGGGGGAGCTCCTACCTGGGTGCTCGGCGTGAGCACCGCTGTTCGTCGCACTTCTTCCTGAACTTCGGCCGGGCTGTTGCAGGGACGGAGACTGTGTGTCTCTTGGCGCCACCAGCGCGCACGTCTACCCGCTGTTTGACGTGGTCCAGCCTTGCACTCCCACGGGACTCCGCTGGTTCTGGGTGTCGGGAGTTACTCCGATGCCGCCGCTCGGGCTTCGATGTGGCGCTCTTGCCCCTCTCTCTCTCTCGATCCCCTCCACCGCTCGAGGCTCACTGCCGGCCTGAGCGGCAGGCCTAGCTGGCCAGGTCGGGACTCGGCCGCTGGTCCGCCGCCAAAGACGATTTTGGGCTCAAAATGTTCGTCGGCACCTCCTGAATGCCCCTGGCCGTAGTCGTGGGGGATACGGACACCGCAGAGGGGAGGATGTTGCAGGATTAATGGAGAGCCACACGGAGCTCTCTAGGAGGCAGCCATCTTGGATGGCTCTCTAGCGCCCGCTAGGACCGCAACTTTTAATCGGGAACTCCACGGCTGGTTTCATCCCTGGGCAGTGCAACGACTCCAAGTTTCCACCTCGACGACATCCTCTCTTCCCCTGGTCGGAACAATGAACTGCAACCACTGCCAGGAACAACTGCCCCCACTGGAGCTTCCTTTCTCTTTAAGGTACTGTGTCCTGCCTGGCCTCCCCTTTCTACAGATTGCTAAAGGTGACCCTTAAATCCTTGGCTTCTATACTGGGTTGGCTCCAGACCTCTAACTATATCTTTTGAATCACCCCAACCTCTTTTGAACACTCTGCAAAGACTTTCAGTGCACTTTAAACCGTGTGACCCTGGGCACATTTCACTTTGCTCCATTTAAAGTTGTCCTGGCCTATGAACTTTGGCTCTACAGTATAACCTGCCTTTCTCCCCTTGCTCTGAACTCTTAAAAGTGTTGGGAACTGTTTTATTCTCATGCTCTGCCTTTTCTCTCACTTTTTAACCTAAACTATTGGAGTGCCATCTAGGTTAAGCGCTCACTTCTGTCTTAACAAATAGTTGTGCTTTAACCCTGACTTGTCTGATAGCTATCAAGGGAGGGGTGTATACTTACCTGACTGTGTTTTAGATTACTTTTCATTGAGAGTGCTAGTGTATTACCTAAAGTGTGTTTTAAATAAATAACTATATACTTTTTATACAAAGCTCTGGTCAGTGTTTGTTTGCTCTTCTGTGTTTTGGCCCTATTGTGTATACTCTGCATACTGCCCTACTCTTCTTGAGAGAAGTCTGACTGCTCAGCCACAGCTACCAGGTAAATCTGGGTGGTGCAGACTGCTACCAATTGGGTTTACTGCTGCTCCTGTAGTCTTAATCTTTTTGCAGTGTTCCCCAAGGGAACTGCACAGGATTCTGCCTAACAGAGGTACTCCATTCCTCCACCTGTTGCTTGTACGTTCGTGTGTGCACAGCTGTTCCCTCTCTCGGCATCTATGTGCCGGAGAGAACATCCGCGCAGCAGGCACGCCTCCTGCACGCCAAAGGCGCGCTTCAGGCAAGCCCGTCTGTGCCCATCTGGGACTGTACAGGGCTATGGGCTGATCCCATGCCCTCCTCTAAGGCCTCTTCGTGGCTTTTCTATACTCATAATGCCCTTACTGCTCCGGGTCTAGGGTGGACGCATGTGTTTGTCATTACTGCCCTCAATGAGACACGGAAGGCAGAAACCAATCCTGCTGAAGTCAATCTCCTGAAAGTCATACTCATTAATGTCAGTTCCGCGGTCACTCATCAGGAGGATATCTTCTCCGCCCTTGAAGAGCTTCACCCGGACATTCTGTGCATGACAGAAACCTGGTTTACGGCTGCTTCGGACCATGACATAATTCTAATGTTTCCTCCCTAGTACAATATTTAGCATCTTGATCGCCCCGCTCCAAAGACTGGTGGTGGTGTTGCCATCCAATTTAAGAACTCGATTAGCTGCTCCACGATTCCACTGACTCATAACTATGCATGTGAAACCTTGCTGATTAGGCCTCAACCATCCCCTACCAGCTCGTTTCATTTTTTAATATCATACCGCCACCCTTGCTACTTACCGAATCCATTTCTTGACAACTTTGTCCAGCTAGTTGCTGGCCTCTGTCTGCTACACTTCAGTTTAGTGATCTTTGGTGATTTTAATATACAACCTAACGATCCTGGCGATTTTCAAGCCACAAATTTTGTTTCTGCCTTCTGATTGCACTTTTCTTCTCAGAAATCACTGTCCCACTCATAGAGGAGGGAATCTCCTTGATTTGCTGTTTTCTGACTTTGATGGCCTCTTTGTATTTCCCCCTTGTCCTGTTGCCTGGTCGGTCAACTTTCGTGTGCCTTTTTCTCTTACGGTCTCTTGTCCTAAATTCAAATCAGTGGCCCTTTTTAAAACCCACCGTCACTGGACGAGGGTCTCCCCCGATTCCATTTCCAACTCCCTTATTACTCTCACAGGACAGGGAATTACCAATGTTCTGAAAGATCCATGTAGCACGCTGATTGATGCCATCCAAGTTACGGCCGACATTCTTGCTCCCCTTAATCAATCTTTATGTCGAGCCCTACCGTCCTCCCTGTGGTACTTTCCCTCACTTAAACTTCTTGAGCAGCACTGTCGCATAACAGAACAAAAGTGGCTCTCTAATCCTGACTCTGCCACCCTGTCCATTTTCGCACGGGCCAGAGCTACTTACCACACTGCTATAAAACCAGCTAAGGCTGACTTTGATGCCAATCGCATCCTCACTGCCTCTTGCTCTTCATGTGAACTGTTTCATGTGACTAAAGAATTGACTGTTCCTGCTAAAGCTCCCCAAATGACTCTTCTTACTCAGGCACACTGCAATCATATTGCTCTCTTCTTCTGTGATAAGATCCTTAAAATTCGACTAATAATTAATGTAGAAATATCTACGCTGCCTGACCCCCCCCCTCTGACTTATGATGCTATGGCGGAAACGTTACCCACTACTTGTCACTTTAATGCAGTAACAGACAACCTGGTTCTTTCTGCTTTGAACAAACTTCGCTCAGCTTCACCTCTTGATCCTATCCCTCTTGCTGTACTTAAAGAGGCTGCTTGTAATGCTATTTCTCTTTTTTTGACAGCACTTGATTACTCCTCTACCACTGGACATATTCCTGCCCCTCTTAAACATGCAATACTCTCTCCTCTGCTCAAAAAGCCCCATCTTGACTCTGCAGCTGCGACAAACTATCGCCCCATCTCCCTTTTCCCAGTATTAATGAAATTGATGGAAGCAATTGTGACACCTTAATTATCTTCCTTCTTAGAGGCCAATGCCCTTCTCCATCCTTTTCAGTCCGGATTTCGCCCCGGGATGGGGACTGAATCCGTAATGGTGGCACTTATGGATGATTTATCCTTGCCACAAGACCGCACAGAGGTGGGAGCTTGATCTTCCTTGACCTCTCTGCGGCCTATGATACGGTTGACCACCAGAAATTGCTGTCCTGTCTGTATGAGGCGGGAATATTGGGCATCCAACTTAAATGGTTCTCCTCTTTTCCATCAAACAGGGCCCAGTCAGTTTCCCTTCCCCAAGTCACATCTCCTCCCAGTGGGTTGCATTGCGGGGTCCCTCAGGGATCCGCCCTGTCCCCTTTGCTTTTTAACCTTCCTCTAAACTCCTGTGAACACCTATCCATTAAAATTCAAACTACCCCTAAAAATACCATCACCCTAGAATTAACATACAGACCTCCTGGTCCCATAGGTTCCTTCGAGGAAGATATAACGTCCCTCATAGCTGAAAAATCCAAACCCTCATCACAGAACATTGTTCTAGGTAACTTTAACTTGGGATATAACGATCCTCACGACACTCCAGCATCCGCCCTTGCCAATGCACTTGGCGAACAGAACTACATTCAACTTAACACCCTACCCACACATCAGAAAGGCAGAACCTTAGACTGGCTCGCTCCCATAACTGCAACATTATCTGTAAGGACCCCCAACCACTCATATGGACCGACCATTTCCTACTCTCATTTGACATTAGCACTAATAATCCACACCATATACCGTGCCCACCTGCACCAGCATGCCTGACGAGAAATAAGCGGAACATCACCGCTGAAGCCCTCATTCCACTGGTTCTACCCACTCTAAATATGATCCCCAACTCAGCGGACCTTAACCTACTAGTAGACACCTACAATAACGCTATGACCAAAGCTATCGACCTTGTCGCCCCTCTAAAACTACGTAAAGGTAAACCTAAAGCACATCTCAATTCCTGGTACACTCCTGAACTTAAAATACTAAGAAATAAAAAGTCCAAAATGGAAGCCCTTTGGAAAATGAACCCATCAGAGGAACATAAAATCAATCTCACAAATGCATCCTCCCTTTATAAAAGAGAAATAATTTGCACTAAAAAGGAAGCCTATAATATAATAAGTAATGCTAGTTCCAGTACCAAAGAACGAACTATTCACCATCCTGAAGGAGTTAGAAAACCCTAATCCACCCACGGACACGTCCGTGAAGAACCAACTCTGGTGCACTAGTATCCAAGATGCACTTGCGAAAAAAAGCACTGGCCTACAAACCAAAATTTAAAACAAAAGACTACAACTCTCTAATAGCAGCCCCACCCCTAGACCCCCTAGAACCCCTATCCCCAGCTCACCCACCACCCCTAACACTATCCCTAAAACTATCTCTAGCCCACCCACCACCCCTAACACTAACCATGGCTTCACCTTTAAAAGAATCACTGCTCTAGAAGTGCAAAAAATCATAACCTCCCGCAAACCGTCAAACTGCAAAGGGGACAGTTGCCCTGCACAGATTATAAAAGACGCAGCAAGAGATCTCACCCCCTTTTTTTCCAAGCTCATAAACTTGTCTTTCTCCACTAACTCGGTACCCAATAATTTGAAACAGTTATGGGTCCTCCCGCTACTAATAAAACAGACCTTGGACCCAGCCATTCCTACTAATTACAGGCCTATCACAACCGTTCCCTTCCTGTTAAAAATTCTTGACAGTTTTGCTTATTTGCAAATTCAGCATTACCTAGAGTCTAACCAATTACTTGGATTGCGTCAGTCTGGCTTCCGGCCTCAGCATTGAACAGAAACGGCCCTTGTTGATCTTAAAAGCCAGATTGACGAAATTAAAGAAAAGGGCAAGGCTGCCATCCTACTCCTTTTAGATCTCTCAGCCGCCTTCAACCTGTTTGACCATAAGATTCTCTGCAATCACCTTTCCTCTGCCGCCCACTTCTCCCCATCTGCTGTCGCATGGATACAGTCCTTCCTGGCCAATAGAACCATGAGAGTCTTCTCTCCGGTGGCATCAGCAGACCCTATCCCCATTACTTGCGGCGTCCCACAAGGTTCATGTGTTTCACCGACCTTATACAATATTTTCACAAAACCCCTCTTTGATAAACTGGACCGTCTGGGTGTCACCTACACAAACTACGCGGATGACACCCAGATACTCCTCACTATCTCGGGCAACTACAAAACTGATGTAACCAGGATCAATGAAATCTTCTCCGTCGTTCAGGCATGGATGGCCACACATGGCCTCTGCCTGAATGACGAGAAGACTGAACTGCTCATTGTTGGTTCACCCAACAACTTACAAAAACTAAGTCCCAACTATTTCAACATCATAATCGATGGTAATACTATCCAGGTTGCCAAAACCTCGATGCTAATACCAACCTCGCCAAACAAGTCAACTCGACCGCTTCAGCCACTGCCTACACAGGAAAACTAATTAGAGCTTGTAGACCATTTATTTCCTCTAACAGTTGCCTCACACTAGCTAGAGCTCTTATACAATCTAAGTTAGACTACTGTAATAGCCTCTACCTAGGTGCCAATCAAGCAATAATTAGCAAACTCCAAGTCCTTCAAAATAATGCGCTACGGGCAGCTCTAAACATTCGCAGACGTGAGCACATCTCTGCCACTAGAACCTCATGCAAATGGCTCACCATCCAACATAAAATCGATCTAAAAACCCTCTGCCATACCTACAAAGCCCTCAACCAGCTAGCCCCTCCCTAGCTTACTACCAAATTCACTCTGAAATCTTCCCCTAGAACTAAGAGATCTTCCAATACCCTATGTCTCACAGTACCTAGATTTAGCTCTAAAAGAGCCGGAGGTTCGAGCTTCACTGTCCTCGCCTCCCAAATCTGGAACACCCTGCCACTGAATATTAAGTCGTCCAAATCCTTCCAATCGTTCAGGAAGCTTGCTATTGGGTGGCTCCTGACAAAAAGTCAACCTTCAAGTTAGACCTGAGCTATAAATTGTACATATTGCACATGTCTCATCTCTGTCATTATTGGTTGCTATTACCTCTACTGTCTGTATATTCTGTATATATATATGTATATATATTATGTATATTTGTTGATCTACTACTACTGCTGTTTATTACCATTTACTGTGCCTTGTAACTTGTACTAAGCGCCCTTATACTCCCGGGTCTGGAGCGCTAAAGAAATATAATAAACAAACAAACAAATATGCAGGCACTTGCCAAACTTATCGCCAGCCATAGAGTTAATTTCTTTTCCTACGCTGACGATGCCCAGATTCTGTTCCGCCTTAACACACCTTCCTCCGATCCTCCCTGTAAATTGAGAAATGGCCTGGCTGCAGTTGGAGACTGGATGGCTAACAACTGTTTAAAACTCCATGGCGATAAAATAGAGGTACTGTTGGTTGGTTCAAATGTGGATAGGCATGCTTGGTCTTCTGACCACTGGCCGTCTTCCCTTGGCCCTTGTCCTAATCCCGACCCCTTGGTTGAAAGTCTTGGGATCAAGGTTATGATCACTGGCTCGCAGGAAGCTCAGATCTCGGCAGTTTGCCAGACTGGCTTTCTTAAACTTAAGGTTCTAAAGAAAAGTTCTTCCCCTCCTTCCATCTGCTTTTAGGGCCAGAATTGTTACAGCTTCAATCATGAGCTCTCTTGATTATTGCAAGGCAATTTACCTCAGGCAACTGGAGAGGTTACTTGAACGACTTCAAACTCTTCAGAACGCTGCTGCGCGTCTTGCCCTTGGAGTTCCAAAGCTTACTCACTCCAGTGAACTTCTTCATCAACTTAATTGGTTTCCCATCAGGAGCAGAATTAAGTTTAACGTTTTCTGTATGGTTCACTGGGCAATTCACATTGTAGGGCCCGCATTCCTGCGTTCACGGATATTGCCTTACACTCCAAATCGACCCTTGCGCTCAGCTAATAAACTTCTGCTACATGTCCCCAGATTCTATTGTGCCAGAGCCGGAGGCAGATCCCTTTCGGTTCTTGCCCCTACCCTTTGGAACTCTTTGCCTCTAGATCTTCGTAAGCTACATGAGTTTCTCCCGTTCCAAAAGGCTCTCGCTGTTTTAGTTCCTCGACCTCCCCGCTCTCTCACCTCCTCCAGAACCTCGATACCTCATGGTCTTTGTGCGCTCTATAAATATAATATAAATAAATAAATATACGTTACGTTACGTTCTATGGAGGACGTTCAATTGCAAGAATCAGAGTCTCATATTTCGGGAGACCTTCTTAACAAAAATCAGTGCCGTATCCCATTGGGTGTAACTCAATTCCAGCCCCAGATCTGCCTCCCATAAAATTTTCAGTGGCACGCTCCGCACACACACTGAGCCCAGCAAGCACCTGTACATGCGAGAAACCGGGCACCAGCCGTCATCTCATTCATACATTAACATTACCAGCGTATTAGATTCTGGTTCCTGCGGCCAGTTTGCCCAATGCCACAGGCCTCCAATACCTTAAGAAGTGGCCACTGGGGAGACTCTCAGCCTGCATCAACTTCTCTAAGTTCCTGAACCTTCCGTCTCTGTACATGTCCCCTCCACATAGTGAGCCTCAGGTTTTCCCAACTCCTGGCCACCACCAGTTCATTCCTCACTGAGCATGTATCTACAGTTGTTGGGATATGTGGGGAACATGGATTGCTCATCCCCAGTACCTTCAATGATCTTGTCCATACCGGTCGTCCAGATCTAAGCAGCAGTGACATGCAGCTGTAAGGGAGGCATGGTATCAACAGTCAGACAGACACAAGCACCCACAGTTCAAGGGTGTTTATTGAACTTCAAAAAGAGTATGATAAATCTAATCCTACATCTACAGATGGGAGCAAGTTACGACCATCAAATAATAACAACTCAGTCCTAGTGGTGTCTTGTCAAAATAAAAGGGTTATACTAAAAACATGTAATGCCATTCCTTATCTCTAAATACAAACAGTGTGGGTAATAATGTTATGAAAAAGAATGAAGTGTTGAAAATGATATGTCAGGATGTACAGGCCGGTGGCCTCCCTTCGTCATGTCTTCAGCACGGGACAAGGTCGTTCACACGAGCGTAGCACAGTCTTTGGCTCCTTCAGCATGAGGTTACAGTTCAATCATTAGCATCAGAGCCTTCAGAGCGTAAGTAGAGTAAAAATACTCAATGATGGAGCACTCGAGTGCATGTCAAAACCCAGCTTTATTCAAACAATGAATAAAAGCTGGGACAACATACAAGCATTTCCTCTTGTAGCTGTCGTTCTTTTAACAATTGCAAGCTAGTTTTAATACAAAATGTCAGAAAAGGCGTAATATTACGCTCATCATTTTACAAAACCTATGAGGAAATGGGGTTGGTTAATGGATTAAACAGTTCATTGGACTACATTTATCTGATGGCTCCACCTGAAACCACCCCTATATTGATAAACGTTATAATACATTATCTTCTAAGACAAGTGATTGGTTGGCATGAAACTTCATGGGCGGCATGAGACAAGGAATTTCTATTGGTTAGAACTTTGCTAACCAACCCTGGGCACTTGACAGGTCACCAAGATATGATCTAGACATAAAGTAGGGGACGAGAGGCCCATGGACTGCTCTTCTTCCAATTAAAAGTTACTATCAGTCATTCTCAGGCCATGCGACTGGGCAATCCCTTTGCAGTTGTAATTGTGTGGCTATTCGTGTCCATGGGTGATATTAGGGAGTATTGCATGAGTCCTATCTGTGTTCATTTCTAATGAATGGCCAGTGTTCTTCATTTTGGGTCATGTATTGTTAAGAGACCATGTGTGGGGGGGGGGCGACCAACTGCCGAGTGATGAGTAGGTAAACCTACGGAGGTCCCGGGCCACCGCAGGAATCCTGTCAAAATCCTAATGAATTACCCCCATGAATGGTGATAGTGGTGCAGGGGAACGAGGCTAGACTTACTGGGAGCCGCTGGTTCTGATCTGGAGGGTGGATACGCTGGAGGACCGGCTTTAACGCGTGTTGAAGCCTTGGCGGCTGACAGGAGGAAGCGCTTGCAAGATGGCCCCGGTGGCGGACTGTGGTGGTGTGAGGCGGTTCGCCGGGTGCCCAGACATCTGAGGGGCATACCCGCTGCTGGTGGCGGAGAGGCGCGGGGACGGCGGTCCTGCTCCGACGGGTCGGAGGAAACTAGGAGCGGTGGAATCGGTGTGCGGCAGAGTGCTGGAGGGCGCCCCCCTGGTGAGACGCTGTGAGCCCGAGTGGGAGGAGGGGAGGACGAGAGTTTGCGGCCCGGGACTGTTGGAGTGGACGAGGCCACCAGAGCGGAACTGATGGGCCCCTCTGGGCTGTGAAAAGCAGCATGGCCCCGCGGCGGGGACCGAGGAGAAGGAGGTATGCTGCAACGGGACTGGAGGCGGCAGAGGGGCTAAGGAGGAGCTGACAGATGAGGGGGAGAGTCTACCGCCAGGACTGTTGGTACGATCGGGCCCGCCCCTCGTCCGGTTGGAGGCCGGCGGCGTCCTGCGGGCTGCAGCTGACGATGTGGTCATGCGGCGGGAGGACTGGATGCTGTGAAGGGGCTGAAGAGGACCTGATGGGCGAGTCGGGTTGGAGGAGACGTGGCCCCTGGCTGGTGTCCTCTGACGGAGGCCTTCTGTTTGTGGCAGGTGGGGGGGTTCAGGAGTGACGCAGTGCAGGTGAGAGGGGGAAGTGGCCCCCCCACGTTGGACAGAAGGGGTTATTGGGCCCAGTGTCACTGGGTCCGGAGTGGCAGAGGCTTTCCTGTGGCTGCAGAGCAGGGAGAGCGGTGAGGAGGGGGCGCGAAGACCCCAGCATCTGGGTTGGAGGAGTTGGGAGGCCCGGACTGGGGGCAACCGGGTGGCCCATCACTGGAGTATACAATAGGTGCCTTCAAAAGGAACTTGAGCGTGAAATTTGCCGTCTGGTGGCCCCTCTGGGACTAGTGACACTGGCCCATGGAGAGTGCACCTTGGTGAGGATCTAACATACTATACTGTGGCACCAGTGGGAGCTGGTTTGTTTTGGAGTGGGCCTCCCTGGTGGCACAATGGGTGATCGTGAGGGCTGATCTTGGGAGCTCAGTGTTGAGCTGAGGACTCTGTGACCAGAGGGTGAGGTCAGCCGCCGAAGTTGCCATGGGTAAAAGCCAGCAGCGAATGGAAAAGTATGCGGAGGCGAAGGACAGAGGGCACAGGCAAGATGGGCCTGGACACCAGACAGGAGAGGAACCTACAGAAGGTGGGGCAAGTGTGGTAACTTTGGACTCACTAATGGAGGCGATACAGGTCTCCAGGTCCACCCTCCAGGAGAGCTTCAAAGAGGTGGGAGTGGATGTATCCCTGGTGAGGGCTAACCTTTGTAAAGTGTGTGAAAGAGTGACAGAAGTGGAGCAGAGGGTCAGCACGGTGGAAGATGAGGTCCAGAAGCTCAAAAATCAAGTGGCGGGCCTGGTGGGAGCAACCCGAGTGCTGGAAGCCTGAGCAGAAGATGCAGAGGGACGCTCTAGACGTTGTAATATCCGTTTGGTTGGAATACCGGAGAGGGAGGAGGGACCCAGTGCAGAGCTGTTCGTGCAAGAATTGATCCTAAAGACTTTGGGGATTAAGGGTCCCTCTGCCCTTTTTACGGTAGAGAGCTCATAGGGTCCCGGGCCGACCCCCACCGCCGGGGGATCCTCCAAGGGTAATGGTGGCCAAAATTATGAATTTCTGGGATCGGGGTGCTATCCTGCAGGATATGATGCTGTGGGAGGTCGGCTACAAGAACTTAACTTGAAGTATATGATGTTTTTTCCGGCGAAGTTGAAGGTGTTGTCAGGGGGGGGGGGGGGAGTCTTGGTTTTTTGCGTCCCCAAGAGAGGTGTGGGACTGGCTAGACACAAGGTTGCAAAGGGAGGATCCCCCGCTCGGGGGTCCTAAGGAGGCGGTGCGCCAAGATGTTGTTGAACAGGGATGAGGCGGAGAAAGGTGAACAGAAGCTAGCACCACAGGTTTATCTATCTGGGAACGGGGGGGATATGATACTGGAAGAGTGGCAGAGGGAAGGTAGTGGTCCCCCCCAGATCAAAAGACCCTATTGGCGGCTAACCCCGGGGAAGGGGAGGAAGGGGGGTCTCGCAAGCTAATGGGTCTACAGTTAAGGGGGGAGAGAAAGGGGAGGATGAGCCCCCAGAGGAGTGGGCTCTCCTATTGTAGTTGGGCAATGTGGGAGCTGGATGGGGAGGTTGGGGGGGGTGCAAGATGGGGAGGGGTGGAGACAGGGTGGGGTGGGAGGTGGGGAGGGAAGGTTGGGTGTTTGGGTGCCAGGTTGGGGTCAGGCACAGGTGGGTAGGGACTGGGTATATGGTGGAGGTGGGAGGTTTGGCACAGCAGCAATCAGGTATGTGGCAGGAGTAGGGGTAGAGGTTGATGTGGTTATTAAAACTGTTGGGAGAGATGATGGGGTAACTTGAGTGTAGACCCTAATTTTATAAATGGGTAGGCTGGGGAGTCTGAAACTTGGGACATGGAATGTTCGGGGGCTGGGGAGCTTTCAGAAGAGGCGTAGAGTGGGGGAGTTCCTGAAGTGGCAGGGGATACAGGTGGCCTTGATACAGGAGACGCATGCGGGGGCAGAGATGTTGGGGAAACTGGGGAAAATGTGGGGGGAGCAAGTAATTGGTACGACATATTCAACCCAGGCTAGGGGGGTGCTCATTTGGGTGGGAAGGTGGAGGCGATATAAAAGGATGAGGTGGGTAGGACGGTAGTTGCGCAGTGCTCATGGGAGGGTAGGGTAGTCTGTTTGGTTAACTTGTACGCGCCAAATGTGGATGACAAGGAATATTTTCTCTCAGTGCTTCGTATGATGGGGGCGTAAAGGGGAGACATGATAATTTGGGGGGGGGAGATTTTAATTGTCACCTAGACGAGGGGCTAGACGTGTCTGGAAGTAGGGGGGTGTCTAAGAGGTATATGACACGAAGTCTCCGTGGGATAATGCGGGAACTCGATTTGGTGGAGGTGTGGAGGGAGAAGCACGGGGAAGAAAGGGGCTACTCTTATCACTCCGGTGTGCATGGTTCCTATTCGCGGTTGGATTATATTTTAACAGGCAGGGAGCATTGTCGGTTATTTGGTGATGTGATGTATCTGGCGCGAACTCTATCAGATCATTCCTCCTTGGTGGCTACGTTGTTTGGGGCCAGTGAGAGGCCCCACAGCGGTTGTGGCGGTTGCAAAGGGAGGCGTTGCGGGATGGAGCTATTGTAGGTGAGCTTAGAGAAGGGATTTGAATGTATTTCGAGCTGAATGAGGGTTTGGTGGAGTCTAGGGGAGTGCTTTGGGAGGCTTTCAAGGCGACCATGAGAGGGAAATGCCTGTCCATGACGGTTGGGATGCGTAAGCGGCTTCTGGATACGCTACGCCGCACGGAGGCCCAAGTGACTGAACTAGACAGGGAGGTGGCGAAGGGCGTAGAGGTGGGGGAGGTGTTGGCGCGGGATCTGGAACTTTATCAGGGTACCCTGGCAGAGCTGTCACTTTTTGAAAGCAGCAGGCAGGATGTTAGGCTGCATGGGGAAGGGGATAGGGCAGGTAAGCTGTTGGCTTGGCTGATAGGTAGAGAACATCCGGACCGAGTCATAACCCAACTTAAGTTAAGCACGGGGGAGGTAGTGGGAACCCAGAGGGAGATCAACGAAACCTTTTTGGAATTCTATAAGGAGTTGTACACAAGTGAGAGGGGGTACGTGGAGATGGAGGTAGAAGATTTTTTGGAGTCATTGACGTTACCAAAACTTGGGAAGGACCTACGGGATGAATTGGAAGCCCCGATTGGGGAGGGAGACATTCGCTGGGCGATCCATACAATAAGAAGAGGCACAGCGCCGGGTAGTGACAGGTTCCCGGTAAGTTTTATGCAAAGTTTGCTGAACTCCTGGTGCCGCAGCTTCAAAAGGTGTATGAGATGGCCTTTCAGAAGGGTTGCCTCCCAGAGTCGATGAGGGAAGCAGTGATCACAGTGATCTTAAAAGAGGGAAAGGACCCGAGGGACTGTGCAGCATATCGGCCCATTTCCCTGTTGAACGTGGATGGGAAGATCTTGGGGAAGATCCTGGCAGCCAGGCTTGCAAGGGTGGCGCCGGGTTTGGTCCATGCAGACTAGTGAGGTTTTATCGAGGGAAGGAATACATCCGGTAACATCTCCCGTTTGCATCATATCATGGACTTAGTGAAATCACAAACTCGGGAGATGGCAATAGCTTTGTTCAATGAAGTGGAGATGGCTTTTCAGGGTGTTGCGGGAGTTTGGGTTCGGGGAACATATCTGTAGGTGGTTGGCCCTCTTATATAAGAACCAGCGGGCGATGGTGAGGACTAACGATTGGGTGTCTGAAACGTGGGAATTGGAAGGGGGGACTCGGCAGGGGTGTGCGGCTTCCCCAATTTTGTTTGCCCTGGCCCTGGAACCTTTGGCGGCATACTTGCGGCAGGAAATGATAGATGCCGGAATTGAGGTGGGAGGTCAAAATCATATAGTGTCCCTATACGCGGACGATTTGTTGCTGTATGTGGTTGACTCTAGAGTGTACCTGCCAGACCTGCTATAGGTATTGCAGAACTTCCGGCGTATGTCGGGTTTTCGCATTAATCCAGAGAAGTCGGTGTTGTTCCCGGTAGGGGGTTTACGGGATTGTCCACTGGGGGATTTGCCAGAGTTGGGGAAAAAGTGGGAGACAGAGTAATTTCAGTATTTGGGGATTCGGGTATTTCATGAGATGGTGGACACGTTTGTACACAACACAGGGAGGGCATTATCTAAAATAGGGGACTCGGTACAATTTTGGAAGGTTCTGCCCCTTTCTCTAATGGGCAGGGTGGCGTTATGCAAAATGGTGATTCTGCCACGGTTGCTTTATTTTTTTACTAATATACCATATGTGGCCAAAAAGGTGTTTTTTTAGAATCCTAGATGTTAAGATTAGGGAGCTGTTGTCGGGCACGGGGAGGAGAAGGGTGTCTTTAGACATATTACGGAGGAATAGGGCGGAGGGGGGACTGGGCCTCCCAAATTATGAACAGTATTTTGTGGCGGCACAATTGCAATCAGTGCTGATATGGGACCAACCGGGTGGGGAGGCCCTTAAGGGTCTGATAGGGGACCTGCCGCAGAGCTACAGGCCGGTTGAATTGCTTTGGCACCCACTGGGAGACAAGGGTAGAACCGTAGTATTTGAGGCGGTGAGAGAAACGTGGAAGTAGTATGTGGGTGGCAGGGGAGTTGGGGGGCGTTATGAGGGCAACCTCCCATGGGGGGTTGATCAGAAGCTCTGTCGGGCGATTGGGAAGGTAGGGACACAGAGGCTCCGGGAGAAGGGATGTGAGAAGGTAGGAGACCTTTTTGAAGACGGGAAACTACTCACCTGCCAGGAATGGTGCCAGAAGTTTGATCTACCACAGGGCCTCTTTTTAGCATACGGGGCAGTGGTTCGTAGGTTGGCGGAGATGTGGGTAGGAATTCCAGAGGAGCCGGAGTCTTTCCCGGTGCTCCGAGTTCTTCTGGAGAGGACGGTGAGTAGGGCGCGCATATCGCGGATTTATTAAGCTCTGCGAGAGGGGAACTCAGAGGGAGAGTTGAGGGTTAAGGAGAAGTGGGAGGCAGACATGGGACGTCAAATACCGGAGGAGGAATGGACGCAGGATTGGGAATTGGTTCGGAAAACATCAAGGAATGCCCGCTATCAGTTGGTCCAATTTAATATTTTGCATAGGACATGTGTGACTCCGGTGGTGCTCCACGCGATGAACGGGGAGCTATCGGAAGAATGCCCCAGGTGTGGCATAGCGTAGGCAGGGTTTTGGCACATGGTATGGGATTGCAGGATAATAGCTGAGTTCTGGGAGGAGGTCCTTAAAGGAGTGAATGTGCTTCTAGAGACCAGATGGGAGCTTTGGCCGGAGATTTGTCTGTGGGGGAAGTTACCAGGGGGGAAGAGGCACAAAATACGGAACAGAATGGGCCGGTTTCTGTTGATATTGGGTAAGCGCCGAATGGCGATAGCATGGAAGTGCCCACAGGGTCCGGCGATTAATCAGTGGCGGAAAGATGTGCGAAGGTGGGGCCTGGCGGAACTAACGGTTTTGCAGGAGGTGGGCCCAGAGGGGGTCAGTGGGAATGTAACAATCCATTGGTCCCAATTGCTAAATGACCTGACAAGTGACAATGACCTACAACCGCAGTGAAGAGGTACAGGTAGAGATGGGAGGGTAAGGGAGAAATGTTGAATGGGGGAGATATGTACCTGGGAATGGTTGAGGACGTTTTCAACCCACAGAGCAAATAGGGGTGAAAGAAGATGATGTGCTGTGAGATTGGAGGGCGTAGAAGCCCGGAGGACACATTCAAACTTTAAGAAAGGGAGGTAGAAGGGGGGAGGATTGGGGTTCCTTTTGTTAAAATCAAAGTTAATTAATGTGTTGGGGGTAAGGTATTGGGGGAAGGGGGCAGGCGAAGGGAAGGGGAGGGAGGGCGGAGGGTGGGTTTTTTTTTTTTTGTGCTGTTCCGTAATAAAAGCCAATAAAGAGTGTTTTATAAAAAAAAGAGACCATGTGTGAAATTTAATTACCATCTATTTACTGAAGTTTTAGCTTTTATTCACGTGCAGGTCATGTTTTCTCTTGCCACCGAGTCCCTCTTGGGCTATTTTTCATGGAGTCTTTTGGCTTACTGCTCAACTGCACCTGACTATCAAAGGCTATTTGTGCCTTTCTGAAATCTTATTAATCTGGGAGCATGCTGCTTGTGTCTTGGGAACCGTTATCTCAACCCTTCGTTCCGCCATCCCAATCCTTCCTTATTTCACTGTAACCTTGGCACTTGTTGCCAGCTACAATCTGGGCTCTGCACACATATATTTCTGTGGATTCAGCCTTTTGGGTTTCAGAAGACTTCCTAATTCTGAAGCCTGCTGCTGTCTCTACGTTTAGGAAGATGGCTGCGCTTTGGTTCATTCTTTGTCAAGTTGTGTTTTGCACCTCGTGCATGTTAATGACTTCACGGGCTGCATGTATAAGAGTGTATGTTTTTCGTGTCTATGTGCAAATAAGTCTTTAATGATATGATATGATATGATGGTTTATTTATATAGTGGGCCTTTATTTATCTATACACATTGGGCCTCATTACGAGTCTGGCGGTAGCCGTGCTGGAAAAACCGGCAGGCTGCCACCGGACTTATAGTGAATTACTGCCTCCATGATTGCCGGAATCACCACCGGTGCTGGTGACACCACCCGCCTGCAGAACCCGTAGTCTGCCGGTCCGGAGACAACGGTGGTGGCGGGTTTACCGCCACCGTTGTTTCTGGACCGGCAGACTCTAAATGAGGCCTAATGTGTTTCAAAGCGCTTCAAAATAAATAGCTTTCATGTCTATGGGTTAATATTCTTCATGTCTATGTGCTCTTCATGTCTATAAATACTTTGGTCTGCTACGTGTACTATGTGTGCATAGGTATAATAATCTAGTTACTCTCCATCTCCATGCTTACATATATATGGTAACAAATAACTGTCACCCTATTTGTTACACCATATATTCAATCGAGCGACCGCTATCGAGGAGGGCCGTTTCTATTTTTGCACGCCACTCTGCCGAATTATTCTGCTGGACTACTTTGCCATTAAAGATGTGCAAGAACCTTTTCATTCAGAAGTGGGTACGTGCAATGGATCCCGGACTTAGTACATGGAAAGCCAGCCCCTCTGAAGCCACCAAACAGAAGTTCAAAGCCATCTCCAAATCTAACAAAACAAACATTACCTTAGCCAAGGCTGCCTCCTTCAACGCTAGGATTTCTGACGCCAAGTCGGGGTCTAAGGAACTATTCACCATCTTAAAAACCATCTGCACCCCCCCATCAGTCATCAAAGACGACAAGTGGTGTAATAGCATTCAATCTGCCATGCTAGAGAAGCTTAACACCCTCCAAACCAATATTTGCGGCCACCAAAAAGCCCTCTCCAACCTTATAGCTAACCTGCGCACTGAACCCCCCACTAAGACCACCTCCTCCCCTCTATTTGACTTCAAAGACATCACAGACATCACTGAGCTAGAGGTCATCGCCCTGCTCAGCTCCATCAAACCCTCCAACTGCAAGGGTGATGCCTGCCCAGCCAGCCTCATCAAAGACTCTGCACCTACCCTAGCCCCCTTCCTTACAGCATTTATTAACTCCTCCTTTCAGTCAGGCCATGTTCCGTCTGGACTCAAAGAAGGTTGGGTATGCCCACTCCTCAAAAAACCCTCGCTTGACCCAACAGTCCCTGGGAATTACAGGCCCATCACCACTGTACCATTCCTGCTCAAAATTTTGGACAAAGCAGCATACCTGCAAGTCCAAAAGTTCCTGGAAGATAACCGTCTCCTCGGCCTGCGGCAATCTGGCTTCCACCCACGACACTGCACCGAAACAGCCCTCTTAGACTTAAAGAACCAAATGGACGATCTTAGAGGCACAGGCAAACCTGCTCTCCTATTGCTCCTAGATCTATCCGCTGCCTTTGACTTGGTTGACCACAACAACCTGTGCCACCATCTAGCCACCCAAGCCAACTTCTCCACCAAAGCCTGTCAATGGATCACCTCCTTTCTCCAAGAAAGGGCCATAAAAGTCTTTTCTGAATCAGCCTCTGCCACTCCCAGCCTCATCACCTGCGGTGTTCCTCAGGGTTCTTGTATCGCGCCTACGCTTTACAACCTCTTCACGAGGCCCCTGTTCAGCATCCTTGATTCCCTTGGCATCTCAAATACCAACTATGCGGATGACGCACATGTACTTCTCCCACTCACGGGCGATTACCTAGCAGATACCAAAACCCTCACCACTATCTACTCTACCATCCAATCATGGATGGCAGAGAACTGGCTCTGCCTCAACAGTGAAAAAACTGAACTCCTCCTCATAGGGTAACCCTTCACACTGGGCAACCTCGGAGATCAGTACGCCTCCTTCACCATTGATAACATTCCCATCAAGGTATCCAACCATGTGAAGACACTCTGAGTCTACTTGGACTCAGACCTATCCATGGACAGACAGATCAATGCTATCGCCGCTTCCTCAGCCTACTACTCCAAAGTCCTCAACGCCGCCAGGCCCTTCCTGTCCCGCCATAATTGCCTCACCATTGCCAGGGCAATTATCGGGTCAAGGCTAGACTACTGCAATGCCCTTCTCGTTGAGACCTCCAACAAAAAAAAATGCCAAATTGCAGCTAGTTCAAAACAATGCATTGAGGGCAGCCACAGATACCGCAAGAAGAGATCATATCTCCAAAATCAGAAGGCAGGCACACTGGCTCCCTGTCAAAGAGAGAATTGTCTTCAAAACACTCACCCTCACCCACAAATGCCTTCATGAACTTGCCCCTCCCTACTTGACACACAGAATTACCAAGCACACTGATACAAGACCCTTAAGATCGTGCTATGCCAACACGATTGTCACGCCCACAACGCGAAAGGTGCGCGCTGGTGGCTCCAGCTTCCCCACCCAAGCAGCCACGCATTGGAACTCACTGCCACCTCACTTAAGATTTATTGAGTCACACCTAGCCTTTCACAAGGCTATCAAAACCAGGCACTTTGTTTGAATTGCCTCTCCCTTCGCTATAAATCTGTATCAGTCATCTCCTGCATCTGTGTTTGCTACTGTGTAACAATGAGACCTCTGGGCACCTGCTTGTAAATCATAAGTCCGTTCATCTTCTGTAACAACGCCTTGATGCCTTATGCAATGCAAGCGCGCTTGACAAATGCAAATAAATAAATAAAATATATTGGACTATTATACTTTGGATGGTGCAGTAATATTGTTTTCTTTTATTATAGATGGCTTGGGCTCCACCCACTTTGCTACGTGCTTACATAAACAAGCACACACGCGCAATAGCGCACGCGTGCAATCGAGGAGGGCTGTTTGCTGGCTTGGTGGCACAGCTTGCGACCAGCAGCTCCTCCTCTCTTTAGTACATGACAATTAAGCAATTAGTTGTCGGTGCTCCGCACACGTCTCGTCTTTTGTGGTAAAGAAAATTGTTTCTTTGGACTTCTCACAACTAGTAATGCACAAGCTAACATCCGCTATGCTGCATCATGCAGGAACTTTAACATCTGCGGGGGAATGTACTACCAGTCTAGGGAGGATAGCTCAGGAGCATCGTACTAGTCTTGGAAGCAAGACAGCACAGGTTCGATCACCGGGTCTGCGCTTAGAAACCTCTTGGTATTAAGCGCGTTATAAATAACCGATCATGTACTATAGATACCAGTGACTTGGAAACATGCAGCAGTACCTTCCTGCAGATTGACTCAAGACATAAAATTAAACGATCCAAGACTCTTAAAGATGGACGTTAGAAGCATATGGAGTGAGACTGCTTCACGAAAACGTACTAATCGAAATCAGAATGTTGTCCTATGATAGATCATGGTAATGCTATGAATGAGCAGATTAATGTGGCAAATGCTTCGATCTCTGATGTTGATCTTATAGCAGTAAATACCCAAAGTGACACTAATATCAAACAAAGTGTATTTGAGGACTGTGAGGCAAGGCCAACTATTTCAGGAGTGAGTTTAGCAAGTTAATGGATGGAACAAGTTACTTACCTGTAACTGTTGTTCTCCAGCATGGGTCTGGCATGGATTCACATGCTCATGAATATTCCCCGTCGTCAGGCTGGGAATCCTCGGTAAAGAAAAAATCAGTATCAGTTTCGTTTCTGATCTGTCTTTCTTAGTAGTAACCAATCACTGATCTCTGGGTCATACTGCCCCCAGCCAATGACTGCCCTCTCCCTAAGCCCCGCCTCTGATAGCCTTCCTCAGATTTGGTAGCACGCAAAGTGGCAGTATGACCAAGTGAAGAGCCGCAGAGGGGTAGGTGGGAGGGTTCGCATGTGAATCCATGCCAGACCCATGCTGGAGAACAACAGTTACAGGTAAGTAACTTGTTCCTTCTCCAGCATGGGGTCTGGCATGGATTCACATGCTCATGAATAAAAGAATACAAAGCAGTATACACATGCACAACCACGGGAAGTGGCAACAGGCTCAACATTAAGCAATACAACAACTCAACATTAAGCATCTCTTACCTCCTCACCAGGCTCACCTTAAGCGAACAGGTTGCGCAGCACTGCTTGGCCGACCCTGGACTCCTCCCTGGAGTCCCGATCGATGCAGTAGAATCTTGTGAAGGTGTGCGTCGACCTCCACGTAGCAACCCTGCAGATGTCCAGCAGGGGCACACCAGACAGGAATGCCGTGGTAGCAGCGATCGCTCTGGTCGAATGGGCTCTCAGACGGCCGGGCAGCGGTCGGTTTGCCAACCGGTGACAATGCATGATGCAGCCAGAGAGCCATCTGGAAATGGAAGTCTTCGAGAGAGCCTTCCCTTGATTCACAGACCCAAAGTTCACAAACAGTTGTGACGTCTTCCGAAAACTCTTTGTGCGGTCCACGTAGAACTTCAGCACTCTAGCTACATCCAGTGAGTGCAAAGTCCTCTCGGCCGGCGTCGAAGGCGACGGAAAGAAAACTGGTAACACCAAGGGCTCGTCGAGGTGGAAGTCCGACGGCACCTTGGGCATGAAGGAGGGTTGCGTCCTCAGCACCACCCTCGTGTCATGAAAAGTCAAGTATGGAGGCTTGCAAGATAGGGCCTGAATCTCTCCCACTCGTCGTGCAGAGGTGATGGCCACGAGGAACGCTGTCTTCCATGACAGGAACTTCAAAGGCGCCGAATGCATAGGCTTGAATGGGGCCCCCATGAGCCTGGTCAGCACCACATTAAGCTCCTACGCCGGGGCAGGAGCCTTCACCGGCGCGAATGATCGGAATAGTCCCTTCATAAATTCCTTCACCAGGTGATGAGACCACAAGGACGCCCGTCCCGTCGTCCTGGTATATCGGGAGATGGCAGCCAGATGTATTTTTATGGAGGCGTGAGCCAGTCCAGCCTTGGCCAGCGACAGCAGGTACGGCAGCACTTGAGGGGCCGTAATTCGCAGAGGGTTAATCTTCTGTGCATGGCACCAGACAGAGAACCTCTTCCATTTATGACCGTAACACTTGAGAGTTGAGGACGCCCTGGCCTTTGCAAGAACCTCTCTGCAACCAGCCGGGATATCTTACCCTCCAAACTCAAGTGCTGCAGGAGCCAGGCCTGCAAGTTCAGCGACTGTGGGTCGTGGTGGAGAATGGCACCTCTTTCTCTGGAGAGAAGATCTGCGTCCGCCGGCAGCCTGACTGGCGGGGACGTTGACAAGTCCAGAAGGGCCGGGAACCAGATCTGCCTTGGCCACGCCGGTGCAACAAGGATCATCCTGCACCTGGACTTCTTGAGCTGGTTGATGGGGCGGAGCAGCAACGGCAACGGAGGGAACGCGTATAGAAACAGGACGTCCCAAGGGAACGAGAAAGCATCGCCCATGCTCCTCGGCTGTGGGAGCCTGCTGGCGAACCTCTGTCACTTCGTCGCCATCGCGAACAGGTCGATCTAGGGTTTGCCCCATCGTTGGAAGAGTCGATCCACATGATCCTGGCGCAGTTCCCACTCGTGGCACGAGCGCAGCTCCCTGCTGAGTGAGTCGGCGATGGTGTTTTTTATTCCTGCCATGTGGAAGGGAACCAGAAACATCCCCTGGGCGACGGCCCAGTGCCACAGATCCTGGGCTTCCTTGGATAGGGCTGGGGATCTGGTGCCCCCCTGCTTCCGTATGTAGAACATCGTGGTGGTGTTGTCGGTGAAGATGCTCACCACTTTGTCCTTGAGGGACGGGAGGAACGACTTGAGCGCCCAGAACACTGCTCGGAGCTCCAAGATGTTGATGTGAAGAGACCTCTCCTCCGGGAGCCAAAGGCCTCTTGCGTGGAGATCTCCGGTGTGGGCCCCCCCACCCTCCAGAGAGGCGTCTGTAGTCACAGTCTCCTGAAACGCCGGGGTTTGAAAGTCCGTGCCTGTAGTGAGGTGAGCCCGGGTGCCCCACCATAGGATCGCCCGACGGAACTCCTCGAAGCAGCCCCTCGCCTGAAACCAGCGGGCGTCGAGGAACTCCTGTAGCGGACGCATCCGAAGTCTGCAAAGGGGCACAAGGTAGATGCATGAGGACATCATCCCGAGAAGGGACTTGATGGACCTCACCCTGGCCACGTCCGTGGCTAACAGGTGCCGCACCTTGCCTACGATGGTCTTGGTCCACTCCTCTGAAGGGGAGGCCAATTGCTCCACCGTATCGAGCTTCGCTCCCAAAAACAGTGCTACTTGCGATGGAACCAGGTGGGATTTGGGGTAGTTGATAGCGAACCCCAGCTCCGTGAGCAAGCAGACGGTCCTTGCCATATGATCGACGGCAAGTTCCCTTGACCTTGCCCGGATTCGCCAGTCGTCCAGGTAGGGGTAGACATGGATCCCCTGCAGGCGCAGCTGCGCCGCCACTGGTGCTAAGCACTTGGTGAAAACTCTGGGTGCCGACTTTAATCCGAACGGTAGGGCTCTGAATTGGTAGTGGCGTCCCTGAACCGCAAACCTGAGGAACTTCCTGTGCCTTTTTAGGATGGGGATGTGGAAGTAAGCATCCTCCAGGTCCAACGACGATAGGAAGTCGCCTTCCTCCAGCTGTCCCAGCACGTGCTGGAGGATGACCATCCTGAATTTCTGCGCCTTGATGTATTTGTATAACCGACGCAGGTCCAGGATGGGGCGCCAACCGCCTGTCTTCTTTCTGACGAGGAAGTACCGTGAGTACACTCGAGAGCCCCGGAGCCTCCTGGGGACGAGCTCGATGGCACCTTTCTTGAGCATCGCCTTTACTTCCAGCAGCAGTTGAGGGACATGATTCTCCTTCCTGGCCACGGGAGGAATGCAAGGGCACTTCTTTAGGAATTCTAGCGAGTGCCCGTTGGCCAGGGTGTCCAACACCCAACGATCGGTAGAGATGGACTCCCACACTCTGACGAACTTCGTCAGCCGGCCTCCCACCGGGATGCTTCGGTGGGGGCCCGACAACCCGGCCGGGTCAGTCTTGCTTGGAAGCGGACTTGCCGCCTTGGCGACGACGACGGGAACCCCCTTGCTTGCCGCAACCTCCGTAGGCCTCCTGGGAAGAGGAGCGGGCTGCCTGGCGGTAAGTGGAGGAGCCACCGCTGGATCCTTTGGAGGCACTCTGTCTGCCTCCGGGGCTCCAAAAGGGCCGTCGCTGCTGAAGCACCCCAAAGGCCTGGGCCGTCTCCGAGTCGGTCTTGATGGCCTGTAAAGACTCATCCACCGCCTTACCAAAGAGGTTGTTGCCGTCAAATGGCATGTCCAACACTCTGGTCTGGACGTCTTGGCGAAAATCTGTCGCCTTGAGCCATCCTCGTCGTCTGAGGCAAACTCCGTTGCCCAGTTGGCGAAATACGGTATCAGCAATGTCCGTTGCCACCGTTATGGTGTGATCCGACGCCACCTCGCCCTCCTGCAGAATTTCTAGGGCCTCTGCCCTTTTGTCATCAGGCAGGACATCTAGCAGGGGAGCTATCTTGAACCAGAGCTCCCTGTTGTAGAGGGCCACGATCGCTAAGGCATTGACCACCTTAATCGTCGTTGCCGCTGATGAGATGACTCGTCGTCCCATAGAGTCCAACTTCTTGCCCTCGCTGTCCGGCGGGGAAGTGGAAGTTGAAGCCGCCGCGCCCGCTGCCTTCTCCTTAGCCGCTGCCGAGACGACCGAGTCCGGCGTGGGCTGGGCCCTGAGGCACAAGGGGGCGACATCGGGGACTCGGTACTTCTTCTCGTACCTGTCCCTCTTGGCAGGTGTGGTGACAGGGTTCTTGAGGACAGCAAGCCCCTCGTCCCAGATGTCGTCGAGTAAAGGCACCGCGAGGATCGTCTTCCTCTTGGCCTCTCGTCGTTGGTACAGAAACCCCTCCTTTTTCTGTTCTTCAGGGCAGAGCTGGAAGAGCTCGGATGCCCTGGTTATCATGGTGTGGAAAGAGCCAACCTCGTCGACTGGAGACGCCTGCGGGGGGGGGATGTCCGCTGTGTCATTGCTGCCATTGTCGTCCGTCCCCGTCACTGTATCCGTCGCCGTATCATCTGTAGGGTCCGGCGAGGGGGATGAGGGGTCCACTGGTCTCACAGGCATGAAGGGCGGAGCGGGGTGGACTCTCCTCCGCTTGATCGGGGGGCTTCCCGACGGGCCTGGTTCTGGCTCCTCCGTCAGGGCGCATGGTAATCTCGTCCTTATCTCGGTACATAAGGATTGGATTGCCAACAAAATGGCCGCCGAGCTATCCTGGGGCTCGGGCAATGGCTGCGACGGACGGGATGGCCGCTCCACTGGGCCCGGTTCGTCGTCGCTATCTTCGAGCACGTCAGCAGGGACCGTCCCCTGGGATCGAGCCTTCTCGAACCTCTCGTTGAGGTTTATGAACCTCTCGTTGAGGCCCATTGACCTTTCGTTGAGGCCCTTCTCGGTCTCCACCAGTTCCTCCTCAGAGGCTGATTCCGAGTCTGTAATGGCCACCGCCCCCCCCCCTCTTTTTCAGCCGGGGGCTTCACGGGGGTCTTAGCGATGGGCTGGAAAGAGGATTCCCTCCGCAGAGGCAGGGATACTCTGGGCCCAGAGGCCGTTTCCATTGGCATAGTCTCAGCCGGCTCCGCCAGGGTCGCAGTGACCACTTCGGTAGAGGCCTTAGCCGGTGGATCAAAGCCCTCACCACCTTAGGTGCGTCCTGGGCCTTCGCCTTGGGGGGAGGGTCAGTGCCTCGCTCCCCCTTCGAGATCTACCGGGTCCTCTCCAGCAGCCTACCCGGGTTCTCGGACTTCTTCTTCTTCCCCGAACCAGAGCGCTGGCTCGTGGTCGAACGTGCTGGGGAAGTAGCGCCCTGCTTGGCAACCGCAGAGCCCGACCTTTCGGCGCTCCCAGAGCCCGCAGACTCGTGGTGCTTGGCCTTCTGTTGGGCCCCCGTCGCCGGGGTGCCCTCAAAGGACTTAGAAGCCCGCTCAAATTTCTTCTTCGCTTTTTCACCTACAGTGCCCTTCTCCAGCCAGGCGGCGAGGCGGGAACGACGATCTTCTTTGGTCCGTTCCGAAAGGTTCTTACAGAACGCACAGTCCTTCTCCACGTGCGTCTTGTCCCCATGGAGGCAGTAGAGACATCGCGAATGCTCGTCCTCCTTGAAAACGTTATATAATCCGCATCCAGGGCAGTTCCTGAACAGCTTGGATCTGGGCGTCAAGCTCCCCTTGTCCTGGGCCATGTCCGTTGAGGTAGGCCGCAGATCTTTCGGAATCCTCCAAGAACTGTAAACTCGACGAAAACTTCACCCTTGAGGGGCGTAGAAGAATTCCGAAACGGGTCCCTGTTATCGGAAGTAGAAACGGTGGAGCTTGGGGCTCGATTAACCGAAAAAAAGAAATTCTCCTGAAAAAGCGTGAAAACGCAGTAAAAAACTCGAGAGCTAAACACGAGGACTCCCAACACTTGAGCGTGCAGTAAAAATCTGAGGATGGCTGCCAGAGGGGGGGCTTAGGGAGAGGGCAGTCATTGGCTGGGGGCAGTATGACCCAGAGATCAGCGATTGGTTACTACTAAGAAAGACAGATCAGAAACGAAACTGATACTGATTTTTTCTTTACCGAGGATTCCCAGCCTGACGACGGGGAATATTCATGAGCATGTGAATCCATGTCAGACCCCATGCTGGAGAATTGAAGGACCATTTATCTCAGAAGCCTTATTCCATGCCACTGACACAATAGACCGTCCTATGTTATATTCACAACTGGTACTCCAAGATCCAACTTGTGACCATCCTGAACAGCCTGGGACTAGTAACTACCCTTACCTGGCAGCCAAATCGAAAATGAAACCATAAACATTGTGTCTCAGGAAACTAGGCAAAGTAATGAGCCCATTATAGTCCTTGAAACCCAAATAGAATTGCAACCAACTAGCCATGAATTAAATCTTTCGCACTCTCCTACTTTCTACCCAAACCAAACAAATTCTTCTGGAGATTCGTCGTCATACACACTGGAATTGTTTGTGAAACCCACACCAAGACCATCTTTCAGATTAAGACAGCCGCCTTTATTATCTCAAGAGATTACTTCGAATTGCAGTTATGAAACTTGATGAAACCCTACTTACAAAAATGTTGGCGCAAGACGATACTTACCGACTCTTATGTTCCAAGATTGACTGGATAGCCCATAGCTTCAATCAGGAAATAATCAATCAAGAATAAACTTGAGTAATATATCAGAGAATACCTGAGTAATAGAACCCCATTCAAAATGTCTGAAAGATGTGGGTTTCCAAATAGATGAAGGTTCGATGCCGACAGAGGCCTTCAATCCACATAATATATCTGTGGTGGATCTTTCAAGCCAAGCAGCCACACAACTCACTACTATGCCACAGTTATTGCCCGAGATTGAGGAGGTATCCTCAGATACTGCCAGCACAATTACAACACCTACAGTGGCAGGAGATGAACCATTGTATGAAGTGTTTCAACCTCGAAAAGGACGCAAGAGGAAATCTAAGCTACCTGATGCACAAGCTTGTCAAAGAAACAAGTGCCTAAACGTAGTAGATCAAAGAATACCAGAAAATGTATAGAGCAACTGTCAACACCTGTCCATCAACCAATTGTAAAAACAAAACGGAAATTTAAGAAAGGCCAAACTTTAGCTGAAAAGGTTATAACGCGAGAACCCATTAAAAATGTTAAGCATTGAGAGTCCATCAGTAGATGTGGAGGCCTTAATGAATTTATCCATCTATTCACTACCTCCTGATGCATATCAATTGGACGAAGATGGGAACTTTATTGAAAGCGAGGAATTAGAATCCAATGTTTATACATTGGACGACCTTAGGATAAATAGCAAGACCAACCATAACGAAAACCAGTTTCTTACATTAGATGAGAAACGGAAATCGTTAAAAGCCTCAAGATCCACAACAAACAAACAGAACCAAATATTTTACCTTCTGATCAGCCTTCTGAAAAAACAGCAAGAAAGTCTTACCTGAAGTCGTCAGACCTTCTGTCTATAACAATGAGAGGGGGGACCCTGTCCCTAACTGGACCACTCTCTTGGCGGCATTCAAATCCTTTCCAAAACACCAACTAAGTAGATCCTGCAACATTGAATCTCCCGTTTTAAAAACAACCGGGCCATGGATTTGGTTGTCTTGATGGTACCATCAATGATCATTAAGGATCAAATATGGAAAGAGATGCATAGCTTAAGTGAAGCTGAGTTCTACCTAGAATTGCTATTGTCCCAGCTATCAAAGGAAACTAATAAGTTCTGTAGTGAAGTCGGCACCTATAAAAGAGATAATATCTCTATAAACTGTAGGGGAAATCCAGGTAAATTAGAGAGAACAGTACTTTTGAATCAGCTAATTATCCAACTAATCGTTCAGACTGGACAACGCTATCTAAAGCCATATATGATGCACACTCTCAAACCAAAGATTAATGCCAAAAGCCGGACCCCTTATGCACTATATGATATGATATTTTATTTGTATCGCACTCATACACAAGTGTTTCAGAGTGCGACAAAAATTGGTTAGTTGGAATACATGAGGCCATAAACCGCTTTTAAATTCATCTAATAGCAATCCTTTTTCCAACGCCAAAATCATTGCTTTACAAGAAACTGGGCTGTTGACTGAACCTGTACTTCCAGGTTATCAACTAATATGTGTTCCAGCCATTTATAATGGAAAGGAAAGACCCTCTGTGGAATTTGCTGACAATTAGATATGAATAGCAAGTTGATAGCTTGGGCTTCTCCTCACCCGTGCCTGCAATTATCACAAATTATATTTAGAGACCAGAACAATGATATAACATTTCAAATATCAATTCTTAATCTATATTGGAACCCAGTGATGCTACCAAACATACTTCTTCAAGATCTAGTTGCAGACATGCTTAATCTGATAACACAAGATAACAGTATAGGTTTGCCTTTAAAAGTAGGATACTTAAATTTGAAATGCATTGGGGTTGCAAACTCAAAATTGGCACCTAGGGCTAGGGCATGGCTAGATTTAATGAAAGCCAGAGGTTTTAAAATGCTTAATGACACAATGGAGAAGGAGACCCCTCCAAGATCTACATTTTCAAGGCAATTAATGCAAGCAATTTTGGATTATGCATTTATATCAGTACAATCTATAACTCGAGTGAAGGACTTTGCTATATTCTCTGCACCTGCCGTGATAACGGCATGCTTCTGATCTCATGCCTAGTTTCCATTAACAAAAAAGACAAAGCTTATACTTTCCCTTTGGAAGTTTATGGGAGAAATAAAATTAGATGCTCAGGTTCCCATTTGATGAAACTAAAAGCGAAGCTGCCGAAAGATATCCAGAGTGTTGGCATGGACCAAAATGGTACATACATCGATGCCTTACAGATTTTTAGGCCAGAGCAAAAAAAGGAGGTCGGATTCAGATTCTCTACAAATCTAAATTTGATGCTATTGTTTTGAATCTAAAGAAGGAAAAGAACAGAGCTACAAAGCAGATTATGCGCTTGAGGCCTCATAATTAGAGATTAGTATTACCAAATTTACGTACAAGATACAAGAATCACCTACGCTATTATAGAGAGTGCAAAACACAACCAGCGGGTGAATCAATGCTGTGCGCTCTGTTCGCCAAATCTAGCTCAGAAATATGGAGATTGCTAAAAGCCTCTCCTTATGATGCTACTGCCTCTACTCTTTTGAATATCATAACCTAGATGGCTCATTTTGCAAGATTGTTTGCAGGGAATGATGAAGATGTTAGTCTGATATCTAAAGACGATGTAAAATTAAATGCATTTACCTTTACTCCTGAGAATATTACAATCCTAATTAAGCGGCTGAGCTCATCCAGGGCCCCCGGCCTACATGGGTTAACTAACCTTGTTTTAAAGTCTAAACCCGAAGATTGGGCAGAAATCTTGCATTTGATCTTCAAGAAAATAATTTTAACAGGAATCATCCCTCATTCGTGGCAAAGCTCTGTCATTATCCTATTGTTCAAGAAGGGCAATAGGAGCGATCCTACCAACTATCGACATATTTCCCTTCTTGACATTCCGGGAAGAATCTCTGCACGTTTGATCTTGGCGGAGCAATTATGATGGTTGAAAACTAGTGGAATGATAGATCCCTGTCAATCGAGATTCATAACCGGTTTGGGAACAACAGTAAATCTAATAATATTAGCAGCTCTTAAACATCAGGCCCTGCACTCCAAACAGAATATTTATCTGGCATTTGTCGACTTCCATCAGGCATTTGATTCGATCTCTAGAAATGTGCTGTGGCGGAAGCTGAGTGATGCAAAATGTGGACACGAGTGTGAGCAGTCATAGCAGTCACCCACAGTCTCTCTCTTGTTTCCTTTGTGCTTGGAGGTGGACCAGATTTCTACAAAACCCTATCCACACCTTGGAGCGGGGCGCGGAGTGTGGACACGAGTGTTTTAATCGTCATTGCAATCCGGGCACATCCGGACTCCCGGGCTCCCTCCTGTGCACGACGGACATCACAAACACTGGACCGCCTGAACACTTGAACAAGTAACAGCCACGCATACAGGATAAAAACTGCTTTTCAATATTCAACTTAATCATCTGCCGCCAGCTCACTAAGTAAGTCATCCTAGTAGCACCCCTTTGCCATTTGCATGCCACGCCAATTTACTGATAAACGCATTTGTATACACTGATATACAACGGGTGTAGCCTGCTCCCGTGCCCTACACTTGGCCGGCGTCGGGCCCCCTCCTGCTGAACACCCTACCAGAGTACCATCGGAGTTCTTGCGCTTCCTTCATAACCAAGGAGCCTTGAGAACTTGTGCCCCGGCTGCCTCGAACTACATGACCCTACTATCAAGACCGGGTTCCTGCTGACTCGAACGCCCAGCAGAGGCTCTGTCGCTTCCCCCTGACGAAAGAAATACGATATTCTAAACGCTGTTCTGCACACGTTGGAGACTGTGGGCCCCATGTCTTTGACCCACGTTTGGAAGCCTACCCAGAAAAGAAACAATATTCCCCTGAAGAACTGACCTACCTCTGACTTTATAACAACCTGCAGAGGCACCCACTTTCCTCCCTCTCCAAGGAAGGAGATCTAAAAGCTGAACTGCCGGTTTACACACCCTGGGGACTGCGGGCACCGCGCCTTTGACCGACATGTGAAAACCGGAATAGAAAGAAATATTACCATCAGATGAATAGAACATCTGCCTCTCTGTTAGGGAGAATTCTCATAAATGGCTGATTTCCCTTACCTAAAGAGACACCCAGCAGCTTTGCTGGATTTCTAGGATTTATTTCTTTCACATGGTCAGAGTGTGAGCCTTTTTCCAACTCTTACATGTGTTTTGCTGTGTGTGTTTTCACTTTTTGTGTGATCTTGAGCACTGGAGCCTCACCTACTCCACGTGCACCACTTTTTGTGTGTGTTACACAGCACCTTCAGTGCAGTGACACAGGGTTGTCTTGGAGAATTCCCTCTGACTCAATTTTTCTGGGGCTGACTACTGTCCCCCAGAAAAAGGTAAAGTTGCCATTAACTTTATATAGTCACTTTAAACCACAGACCCAGTACACCCCATCTTACATGGAGTATTGGAAAGGGTTAACTCTTATCCCTTTTTGTCTGTACCTCTTGGAGCCTTGTTTCGCTCACTTAACATTAAGACTTGGCTGGTGGCAGTGGTAACTACCCTAACGTTTCTACTGCGATTATATTATATAAAAGTGGTATTGTTCCAGGCTAATATATTAGCCTCGAACATAAACCCGCTTCACCAAATACATTTCATTTTGGTTCCGGCTGGGTTTAGTCGCCATTTCCTTTTGTTAAAGTCTTTCTCGTGTTTTTCTCTGCGCGCCAAACCGGGGATGACTCCTTTGTTCGCTGTCTTTTCCTCCTTAAGGCGCCTGATAGTCTAGGTAGGCAGGATGTGAGGGAGGGATCTTCGGACCCCTGCCATGGGTTCCCTTGGAACCCTAAGTCGCACTCCTGTCTGATTGGCTAAGGGTACTGGCCTTGCTAGGCCAGCCACCCTGCTGTGTGACTGACAGCCAGGCTGTATGAATGGGGGAAAACTGCATAAAAAGCAGGTCTCTGGGACTGGAGAGACAGAATCGCCACTGGAACGAAAGAACCAAGGAGGAACTGGAAGAAGAGGATCCCTACTACAACTGAACCGCCTGGTGAAGCCCTGCTGCAGGTCCAAATCTCCAAATCTGACGACAGAGAAGATCCTCCAGGAAACTTCTTCCCTTGAGCTGGTGGGACCGACCAGGTCATCCAAACTACAAGCCAGTACCCCTCCTCTGGTCGAATTCACTGTACAGAGCTACAGTGGGCCCGATAGCCAGGAAGGTCGGACCCTGCTTGGGTTTTAAGGAGCGCACCTTTTATTTGTTGTTTTGCTCTGCTGCTGGTTTCTTCCCTGGGTGGCGCAGACCCTCCAGTCTTCCTACTTCATGTCAGTCCGACAGTCGCTTCAGGAACCGTGAGCCTGCAGGAACCACCAGGAACGTCTGCCTCAGCTACAGCTCCCTCTCTCTTTTAAGGTACTGTGCTAATCCGGTTGTCCGTTTCGGTCAGCCGCGGTGAAAGTGTTTGAAATCTTTCTCCAATCCGAGGGCTTTTCCTTCTCTTCTCTTTGAACTAATTTTTCTACCAACCAACCTCGTCCAGAATCTGTGCCACAAACTTTACCGCAAACTACCTTGAACTGTGCGATCTTGAGCAAAAGACTTTTGACCCATTGACGTTGGCCCTAAGCCTTTTCTATCCAATCTCCTCACTGTAGCCTCTCTTGTTCAATTGCCCTGAGTACTTAGCTGTTGGTTTTGCCTAATTTCGAATAACTTTGTCTTTCCCTCCCTTTTAAATTGCTGGAGTGCCATTTTACTCCCACTTCATTTTGTGAGCTTAACTTGTCTGGAATTTAAGGGAAGTGGTGTGGTGTATTTATGATTGTGATTTTTAACTTGCTTAGAATAGTGAAATGTTATACAACTGTTGAGTAAATAAATATATATTCTTTTACTTAGAAACCTTGAGTCAGTGTTTGCCTGAATCATAGTAATTGCTGTCCTTTGTGTAACTATTTGATACTGCTCACTTACTCTTGAGATAAGTCTGGCTGCTCCGCTACTGCTACCACTATAACTGTGTAGTACAGGCTTGTACCAAAGGTGAAATTGTACTGTCACTTGTAGTCTTAATTGTGTGTAGTGTTCCTAAAGGATACTGCATATAATTCTGCCTAACACTCTCGCAAATCAATCTACAAGTGTAGACTCTACAGAAAAGTAGACACAACGGACAAGCCCTCGCTGTTGCCCATGCCGGAGAACCTAAAATTAAAGAACCTTGAATACTGCTAGACACCATCATTTCATTGTTACAAGGTCCTCGTCAACTGAAGACTTAAACAATTACATAGGGAAGCGGAAACCCGACCTGCCACACGCAGAGCCTGTATCATTCTGTGCCAAATGACAACAGACACTGTATAAGGATGGCCGGACAGCAAGAAGGCGATCAGACCCGTCTAACTATAGGCCGATAACAACTGTACCCTTCTTACTAAAGATACTAGATAGAGCACCCTACCTGCAAATAAGGCTTATCTAGAAACAAACAATCTTCTGGGACTTAGGCAATCCAGCTTCCAACCTAGACATGGCACGGAAACTGCCCTAATAGATCTCACTACTCAGATTCAAATTTTAAAAGACAATGGCAAACTAGCACTGCTCTTATTGCTTGATCTGTCAGCAGCTTTTGACTTGGTCAACCACCAAACGCTTTGCCACCAACTGAAATATGCAGCTCACTTTTCCGACGCAGCCACTGCCTGGATCAGCTCCTTCTTGGCTAACAGAACCATGAGGGTCTTTTCTCCTACTGACTCGGCTGAACCCTCACCAGTCCTGTGTGCTGTCCCGCAAGGCTCTTGCGTGTCCCCAATGCTCTATAATGTATTTACAAAGCCCCTTTTCGATTTCCTTGACTATCTGGGTGTCACGTATACTAATTATGCGGATGACACCCAGATACTCATTCATATTTCTGGCGACTATGAAACTGATAGCAAAACCCTCAATGAAATATACGCAGTAATACAAGCGTGGATGGCACACCATGGACTTTGTCTCAATGACGAAAAAACTGAGTTGATTATCCTTGGTACTCACGCTAAACTAAAAAAACTAAATACTGCTTTCAAATCGTTCACTATTGATGGTAACCCCATCCCTGTCTCTAATAATACTAAAACCCTTGGTATCTACTTTGATGCCACATTATCCTTCACCAAACAAACCAATGCAGTAGCGTCTTCAGCCACCTACACATGTAAACTTATTACTGCATGTAGGCCGTTTATCTCCACTCCCAACTGCATTACTCTTGCTAGAACATTAGTCTTGTCCAAAGTAGATTATTGTAATGCCCTCTACTTAGGCACTAGCCGCAAAAATATTCACAAACTACAAGTAACTCAAAATAACGCCATTAGGGCAGCTCTCAACATCCCTAAGAAGTCGCATATCTCTGAGACTAGACGTAATCTGCAGTGGCTCCCTATAGAGCACAGAATATCCCTCAAAGCTCTTGCCCTTACCCACAAAGCCAGGACTAACCTCGCACCATCCTACATCTCTAACCAACTTACCCCACACACATCTACAAGACCACTTAGAACAGGTCAAGTTAACACTATGTCTATACCAAGATTCAAACTTCATAACTCGGGAGGAGTTAGCTTCCCTGTACAAGCCTCAAAGCTATGGAACACACTACCTATTCCAATCAGGTCTGTAACCTCCTTCAACCTATTTAAACGCAACACCAAACGTTGGCTTCATGACCTGGACACATTGACAGCTTAACATCCTAGAGCTTAGATTTACTGCCTACCCACTGTACATATTGTAAATAATATTACTATCTGTCTCACCTTCGGCCCACCGCCTTAATTGCAACATGTATGCTTGTACCTGTAAAACCAATGTATTTATTTATTTGTAACCGCAACTATTTTAACTGTTGCCTTCTGCTTGCTAATGTTAACTGTTCTCTTATGTAATATGATCAAAAAACGTACGCGCCCGTATGCCCCTGGACCTGGTTGCGCTTTATATATAAACCAAATACAAATACAAAATACAAAATTGAGGGCCCGCCAGGGCCGTTAATGCGACAACGAACGAAAACCCAACTGCTAGCCGATACTCAATCCCTTAAGCAGCACATGTTGTCATCAACAGAAAGCGAAGTAAACAAATTGTCGCAACCATCATCAAACATATTTAATAAAATAACACATAAATATCAACCGCACGCGAGTGATTCTTCCCCATCTGTCACCTTGTCACCATTGAGAGATGTTACGATGCAGAAAGAAAGCACACCTACCCCCATGAACGCTGAGTTTGAAGAACGGTGTATTGAAAACTGTGGGCAATGGATAAACCCGACTCCGGTACATGATAACCATGCAAACACAATGATCCCAAAACCGGCATCAGAGACTTTGGGTAAACAACCGTGTAAAAATATAAGTCCACCCCAATATTTCTCCCCCGAATAAGGAAGGAAGAAATACACCCATTCATAGCGAACTGCTGAACAAAGCCACTAAAATTCAAAATGTGGTAGACAGTCACTGACTCAGACCAATGGAGTGGCACAGGTCTATCCAAACAAACAGGAAATCTTTAATGATTCAGGACTAACAAACCTCTCACAAATAGACAAAGCTAAACTTGCAAAACAAAGATGGAAATCGACATGAACGACGGATGAAGTCAGAATTCCATACTCACTCCACTAATCAGCCTCAAAATCCACGGCTCACGAGTCTCTCACTAGACATTACAGAAATAGAAAACCATGAAAAAAGAAGAGAAGTCTTCGGCAACAAACCAGAGACGAACAACATGCAGAATCCCTTGGCAGCACAGGTAACAAATTCCAACACCAAGATGCGGAAAGACCTGCCCCAACATTCAAGAGAGACGAAAACAAGTACTCCCATGCCAGTACAAAGGACCATGGGCAAACCAGAACAAATCTCTGAGATGCATGGAAGGGAAGATGCACCTGACTACAACAAATGCTCTTGCGAACCAAAACAATACTGCCAACTGGAAACTATCCCAACATTGATGCTGGATCTGCAAAACATGCGCATTGCAGTCACTACGCAGACAATGATACCATTTATGAAAATACACAAAGCGAACATTGAGACGCTTAAAGACCAGGCAACATTGCTGGCACTCATACACTCGAAACACATCAATAATGAGGCCTTCATGAACAAAATCCAGGATCACCTCAACCTCGAGGCAGAAGCAAGCATGACATGGCAAGTACGGTTATCAGATATTGCAAGGAATGATAGAGTGGAAAAAACCCAACTAAAAACCGACCTTATCGCCATGATGAATATAATCAATGCACGCACAATCGTGCCAACTGAGGAAAGCAATAAAGGAAAACAGCAAACATCCGGTGGAATTTTAGATACTAGATGAATACCAACTAGACCCAGTACGGAACACCCCAATGATAGACCCCAGTCCCCTCTGAATGCACCTGCGGTGGTGGGACAATTGATTGACCTCAACCTTGATTCGCCAGTCTCGCTACAGACAGCTATAATGACACCAATGATCAGTATTGCTACAAAAGGTTTGACTATTGAACCAAAAAAAACAGACTTATGAAATATTTGACCAAACCCGTAATAACCGCCAATTGAAATCATACAAAGTAACTTAAAAAAACAACAAAAAGGATCAAGAGCTTTTCTTAGAAATCTCACCATACCACTAAATCATCATGCAGAAAAGTGAAAAGAAAAGTGAAAATCATAATGAGCAAAAAAAGCAATGGGACCCAAAACCGTCCAGCACAACAACAATCCCATTCACCAAAGAACAAGAGAAAACACAAGATACAGAGGACACTCAACTGGAGTCACTGATGAACATGTCAACATACATGGATGAAGACGAACGAAATATGGAAAGCCAACAAAGAGACGTGAATGAACGCTGTCTAATTATCATAGATCTATATGAAGAGGCTCACTCGGGGAAACCCATTTCGATCGACTTGACTTGTGAAGATATTTCAGGCACTAATCTGGTCTTTAATAACACCAGCCAGACACAAAAAATTAACATAACGATCGAGAGCGAAACATCAAAGATCGAGACACAAACCCAGAGAGGCCAAGAAAGACACACCGTAATAAGGGAGGCTTTTCAAAGTCCACCTTCGGGTGGTATTAAACTCCCAAACTTAATCGATCCACGGAGGCAATCCAATCGAAATAGGATAAAAATGGAGAGAATTGAACATCATGAAGACGGCCTCACCCTAAATAGAACGAGCATATTACGCCTCCTCCATGCTATTCCCAAACTCAAACTACTAAAATCGTACAGCTAGTGGAATTCATCGAAGACCAGAGCCTTGATAGAGTATGTATTGATTGTACATCCCCAAACACTTTGAATCTCTTATCAGACAATACAAAACAACTTCGACAGCTCAGATTTGCAATTTCAGTAGAGGAAAAAAGAACTGTCCTTGGCCCAGACGAGAGGATAGACCAATCCCTCTACACAGAAGACACGTCAACACGCTCAATAATAAGGACCTGCGAAAGTGAATATTCAAAGATAAATTCAACTGAAAATCAGATTTACCATGATGAAGGCCCCACCAGCGAAAAAAAGGTCAAAACAGGCAGTTCTGCAATAACAGAGCATATGTTCTGGAGAGATATGGAATACACACCATCAGTAACGAGAGGGAAATCCCATCATCAACAGTAACAACTAACAACTGCTAAGAATCAATTTACCATGATTTGCTCATGGAACACACGTGGACATTCTCATCTATTCAACACAAAAAGATGTGACCTTGCTAACTACCAAATAATATGCCTTCAAGAGTCATGGATACATAAACAGCCACTTTGCGATGGCTTCACCACTTATATGAACCCAGCAAAAATAATACTCTCTCTCAAGCCCTCCAACTGCCGAGGAGTCCAATGTCCAGCCCAAATTATAAAAGATGCCGCAAGAGATCTCTCACCTTTTATCTCTAAGCTTATCAATGCGTCATTTACCTCAGGTACCATCCCGAGCAATCTCAAGGAATCCTGGGTCCTCCCTCTTCTGAAGAAACAAACCCTTCACCCTGCTATACCCACTAATTATCGTCCAATTACAAAAGAGCCATTCCTCCTCAAGATATTAGACAGGGTGGCGTACTCACAGATCCAGAGCTTTCTGGAACAGAACAAACTCTTAGGCACCCGGCAATCAGGTTTCAGACATCAGCATGGAACTGAAACGGCACTCATTGACCTTAAGGCCCAAGTTGACGAGCTGAGAGAACAGAGCAAATGCGCCCTATTACTACTCCTTGATCTCTCAGCAGCGTTCGACACGGTGGACCACACTGTTCTCTGAAACCATTTAGAATCAGCTGCACACTTCTCACAACATGCCACAGCGTGGATTCAATCTTTCTTGAGTGAGAGAATGATGAGAGTCTTTTCCACCTCAGAAGCAGCTGATCCCATCCCCATTTCATGTGGTGTCCCCCAGGGTTCCTGCGTCTCCCCTACTTTGTTTAATATATTTACCAAGCCCCTTTTCGATGATCTGGATTGTCTTGGTGTCATCTACATTAACTATGCAGATGACACTCAGATTCTCTTCCCACTTACAGGGGTTTAAACCGGGATTTGGCCTTGGTAAATAAGATATACCTCATCATCCAGGCATGGATGGCACTACACTGCCTATGCCTGAATGATGATAAAACGGAGCTCATCATCCTGTGGACCACACCTAACATCAACAAACTTGGCCATAAATATACATCTTTCAACATAGACGGTAACACGATTAAGGTAATAAAGGAAGTAAAAGCACTAGGTTTTTACCTAGACTCTGGGCTTACCCTGACAAAACAAGTGAATGCTATGACATCTGCCACGGCTTACACGTGTAAATTGATTAGATCAGCTAAACCCTTCCTCTCAACAAGCAGTTGTACTACACTGGCAAGAGCACTTGCGCTATCCAAGTTGGACTACTGTAACACTCTCTACATTGGAGCTAACAAATATATCACCAATAAAATTCAAATACACCAAAACAACGCCTTGAGAGCGGCACTACGAATATCTAAAAGAAATCACATCTCCAATGAGAGGAAAAATAATAACTGGCTCTCTACTCTAAATTGCCCCCCTAACGTTCAAATCCCTCAATAATACAGCACCTTTCTACCTCACTGAGAGGTTCAACAAAAGACTGGCTCTCCGACCAACTAGAACGATCTACAATAACTGTCTGACAATTCCTCTATTCAAATGAGTGACCATTGGCGGTAATAGCTTCCCTGTTAAAGCCGCCTAACTTTGGAACTGCCTGCCTCCATGCCGGAGGCAGAACCAAACATACCGACATTTCAGGTGCAACATTATCAATTGGTTTAAATCAAATGATCTCTAAAACCTAGACTAGAGAGAGAGAAGGCCTTCTTATCAGCCCCTCCCGAATTCTCCCCTAGACTAACAGACACTCTTGACTTTCATCTGTAGGTATTACTGTACCTTATGCTACTTGTTCTCTAATGAAAATTGCCAACATGGCCATTTTCACTATCACATATGCTATGTTCTATGTACGATAACCTGTATGTGCTTCATGTAATAAGAATGTAAAATGTATTGCTGTAAATTCCTTGTGTCATATTATGTAACTATGTAAGCCTAAAATATCCTTGTCCCTGCGCCCTGATACCTCCGGATCTGGTGTGTGCTACAAACAAACAAGCAATACAGAGGAACAAAGGTCATCCATCCTCAGGTTTACTCACCTTGATCAAGTTGGGCGCCAACCTAGAGACAATTGAATCTTTCAACATAACCTGTGGGTCCAAATAAGCATATTGCAAAAATTGAAAGTAACCGAACGACGTCCAGATGAGAAAGAATCACAAGCTCCGAAAGGGAAACTTAGGATACTAAAGGCCTACTGGAATCCAGCCAATAATGACGATTAAATATTCATAGATTCTGTATTTTCCACTATGGATCAAGCTCTTGAGAAATATCTCCAGATAGAATTCATAATATGTGGAGACCTAAACTTTCACTTGTACGATCGTGCATGGAATATACTTGAAGACCACATGTTACTCCCACGTTTACTTAGATGGAATAAGGAAATAGTCAATAGAAACTTGCACCGATTAGACGCCATAGACCAAAGGACAGGATCTCCCACACCTATATGGGCCCGTGGTACAATGACTGAAATAATTGACTACATATACACCACTAAGCGAATAAATGATAACATACATAAAAATTAAAACATCTATTCACCTAGCAGCGATCATTACATGATGATAAGATCCTGGACAAATGACAGCATCCCAACTGTTAGAATTAAATTGCCACCTATGGAAAATAATACTGGGCTGAATTGGTTTAGAATAACTCAAAGACAATTAGAAAAACTTCCAGAGACCTTTCAGATGTCTTCGCTCGAAGATTGCGAGAAAATGAACTACAAATGGATTCTCTGCACATTTAGACAATCCACAAACTATAGCAGCATGGTTCATCCTAAACATAACCACACCTTCAACATCCAGATAGCCAAAAAAGAGAGGAATCTAAAACAAATGAGAAAATAAACCTCCCTTGAAAAATACATGATGATGAAATTAGAAAAACAAAGGCACAAAAACTGGATGAAAACCACAAGGATGACCCTCTACCAACATGATGCAGAAGTTATGTTGAAAGCACTCAAAATGCATAACACCAGAGACTTATGGAATTTGTTAAATCCCCAACCAACACGCCAGGATATGATGATATCGGATGTGCAAGAGGCACATTGGATTACTCATTTCAAGGAACTATACAAATAACGACCCCAGCTCATGGAAAAGGGGGAAACTTCTTCAAAAGAGAAATGGGCATTTGCATGGGATCGCGATGACATCACAAGAGCAATCTACAAATTGAACGTATCATGGGCCCCTGGTCTCTCTAACTGTATCATCAAACGCAATCCCAAGATCTGGACGGACCTCTGTTGCAACATTTTTGACCTAATGGACCACACAAACCAAAGTCCAAGATCTTGGAAATTTGCAATCCTAATACCTATCTTTAAACAAGGATCGACGAAAGAACCTGCAAACTATCGGCCGATAGCCCTGCTTGACCCATTAGGGAAGATATTTGCCACCTTGCTGTTAGACAATCTTAACGCCTGGGCCGCTAAAGAAAAAAGACAAGCTATCAGACAAACAGGCTTGTCAAACAAGTTGGCACAAACATAAATCTATTGCTTTTAAACCTTGTGCAACAGAAGGCAATAAAGAGCAAAACACAGGTCTACGCAGCCTTTATAGATCTGCATCTTGCATTCAATATGGTAAACAGGAACCATCTATGGGATAAGCTAACTAGGTGGGGCTGCCCCAGAGAGATCCTAGAACCAATAAAGCATCTATATACAAACACCACTATTAAAATCAGAATGTCGAAGGAGGCACTGGTGACAAATTCGATTAACACCTGCCATGGTTTAAAACAGGGCTGCCCCCTGGCGGCATCCATGTTCAACCTGTTTACATCAGATTTTGAAGAAAATATATACACACCACCAATGAACCCTCCAAAACTGAACGCAACTGCACTACCATGCATGATGTATGCAGACGACATTGTCATGCTGGCAAAAACACCTAGAGACCTTCAAAAACATATGGGATCTAATCAGTTGAAGATAGACGCTCAAAAAACCAAAAGCATGACAATGACCCAGGAGTACGCTAGTAAAAAGAACTCACACCCTTTCTTCTTGCAGAAGCATAAACTCACAAAAGTAAAAACTATCAAATATCTCGGAATATGGCTCAATCAATCCCGAGTCGAGAAGGACTGGGCAAAACATCTCAAATCAAAGGCCCGTTCCCTAGTGCAACAAGGACTTGTTCTACACAACAAATTTGGAACCTTTTCTGTTAAGCCACTGATAAGATTCTACAGGCAGAAGGTAACAGCAATTTTGACATATGGTGGAGAAACCATGATCAATATAGACCCCATAATTTGGCAGCAACTGAAGGGGATATTCTGGAGAAAAGTTCCATCCCTCCCGAACTCATTCCCGATGCCCCACATCCTATTTGAACTCGCTATCCTGTCTCTGGAATCCATCATCAAATGGAAACAATTAGATCTGCATAGGGAAATTAGCAGTGAGGACCATATACAAGCATTTGAGATATTCTGCGATAAAACCAACACAAGTAACAACACTGTCTTAGTAGCATGGAAAAGCCATGTAGAAAGTAAAAGAATAGAAGCAGAGATACCGACAGAAATGCTATGTACCGGCCACAAAAAGCGAAAATAAAACTGGCACGTAAGGAGTGGATTACCACGCAATTTCTTAAAACTCAATACCAACTTCCATGCGAATGTGAGATAAGAGAACTAAATCAGCTTCCAAATGATCTCAAGATGTTCCTAGAGAGGCAGATTCGGGACTCTTTTTTTTTGAGGTTACGCTTAAATATCTTACCAACACGGAAATCATGGCAAAAAGGAACTTGATCCAGAAGAACGATCAATATTGCCGTTTCTGCAAACAAATAGGAACAATTGAAAGTATACATCACACAATAATTAAGTGTCCAGCCTTGACACAGCAACGACTCTTATTCAGTGGCATGTATCTTAAAACAAACATAAAGCTAGATGCCAGTGAGCGGTGGGTGCAAATTGTACTGGATAACAACAGAAACTAGTTGTCACCATCATCCAATTCTGGACAACATCATTAAAGAAACGGAAACAGAATGCCCTGAATTGCAGATAACTGAGAAGTAAATCCATGGTAGACCTAAGACAAAAACCATCTGAGCCTACAATACATAAGCTATGAATCTGGGAAACAAGCGAGAATGAATAACCTTAAAATAGTGAACTCACAATGTGTATATATGAACAAATGAAATGTTTAGGCTATAAAGCAAAGCATTTTCATTAAAAAAAATGCAAAGTGTCCTCCACCTCTTCTACATCTGATTCAACAACTCTACACTCAGACTTCGATAAGAGTTAAGCTCAATCAAGAAGGAAAATTATCAGAAGAGATTCCAACCCACATGGGGTTGAAGCAGGTCTGTGCTCTTGCATCAATACTTTTTAACTTCTATATTCATGACATAGGAGAAGCTTTGGAAGCCCCACGTTCATTCCCTCCTAAAATAGGTTCCAGGAAAATCTCACAACTACTTTTTGCTGATGACCTTGTGATTATCGATCAAACTCCTATAGGACTCCAGAGGCAGTTAGAAGCCTTAGGAAGTTATGCGAAAGAAAATCAATTATCAATTAACTGCCAAATCAAATATTCTAGTATTTCCAAAGTCAAAAAAACAACAATTAGTAAAGGAAAAATGGTGGGTCGGTAACGACAAATTAGAAATTGTTCAGGAATATAACTATCTTGGAGTAAACATAAATGGGAGTACAGGATAAGTACCTTATAAGAAAGATATACTAAATAAGATGACTAACCTAACATCGCAAGCAAAGGTTTTATCACGCAAATATTGCAAATTCTCATATAAACCAATGTTGATTTTTTTATATGCAAAAGGTCATCCCAGTGGTTACTAATGGCGCCCACGCTAAAAGGTTGGCCGACCAGCCTAAATTCGACTGTTTAGAATGCAAATTTTGGAAACTTGTTTTGGGGCTGCCGATGAGTATACCAATACAGGTGATTAGGTATGAACTCGGTCTAACTTCTATGAAAACAGTGGTAGATTGGCAGACTTTGTCCCTTTACCAAAAATGTCTTCTACAAACTGACCATTAAAATACTCTAATCCGAACGATAGCATTAGCAATTACTGCTATGCAAGAGAATAACTTCTTTAACCTCTGGAAAAATCATTGTAATCTAATAATGGCAAAGGCTGCGATTGAGGAAAAGTTACTATTAGAGAATCCAGATGGAGTTTAAAAAAAGTTGTACCAATTAGATTGGATTAATTTATGCCAAAAATATCAATTAATACGTGTTGGATGTTTTTCTATATGCCAAAATATTTATTCAAATGTCCTGATCCAGACTATAGGAACGCCTTGCTAAGAATTTATTTTAATCTTTGGCCGACAAATCTATCAAAGGGATCTGCTCAAAACAATATAGGCTGTTTTTGCATGGAAGTTTTAGCGAGTGAAACCCCAGACATTTATTTACTGAATGCGCAGCTTTGACAGAATTTAGGAGGGAGCGCTCTTACACATTTTGTGGAGCTTTTCAATTACTGTTGTGTACTGAAATGTGGGTAAGACTATTTAATGCCGAACACATATCTTTGAACATAGCCACAATATCCTTTTTAAACTAATTGAAACTTTGAGATTGTAAAACCTTTGCACTGAAACATATTCACTTTCCTAAATTTTTAACAAGGTTTTAATGGATAGGATGTTTTTATCTTCTTTTTTAACCACATTGATTCTAATTGGTAGCTGTTAAATCTATGCATTTTTCTATTTCTGTATTTATGAATTATTGTGTTTTTTAATGACTGTTTTGAAAAGGTTAACCAAACCAAATAAAGTAGAATTGAATTGAATTGAAAAAAAGAAAGAAAAAAATGACAGCTCTGGTCTTAGTTGGTTTCATCTTTCTCCCCTAGGCTCTTGGGGTAACAGGATTGTCTCAACTAATATCTTTGCTCACCTCAACAATACTGGTAAGGGACAGGGATTGGAATTCGTACTTGCATACTCATCTGAGTATGGGCAGTGGGTATTACCTGTGTATTTGCCTGCCCCATTACAATGCCGCCCGTCTGACGATAGCTCAGTTCTGGAAAACATCTGAGTGCATAGAAGAAAGTTAGGGGAGGAGATAGGAAAAGGGAGAGGAGGAGCGAACAGAGAATAAGCAGTCAAAAAGAGTGGAAGAGTGGAGAAGCAAGACGGGAGAGCGAATACAATTGCAGAAGTCAGTAGTAACACATAATGTTGCAAGCCAGGATACAAGTTGAAGATGGGAACAGCATGATTCAGGGCCACCATGAGTACAACATGCTAAGGAAGTCCAGCATGAGAGTTGAGAAAGGGTGACACACCGTGAATCACCGAAGTCGTGAATCAATGAAGTCCATAAAACTTAAATTGAGCATTAGCAACAAGGCGATGATGGTGAAACCAGTATGTATCAGGACAGACTCCTACAGAAGTAGGCTGGAGGCGGGGGTGGGGAGAGCAGGGTAGAAGAATCAAGCAAAACAGGCAACACCTATGTGCGGGAAGCGGGGCACAAAGGAACATCACGGGTGAACCAGAGGGGGTCGGGATGGCCTGTTGGGACAGAGGGAGTAAACGCATGTTGGTGCATGCTTACCTGCTGTCTGAGCAGGGGGTCCGGCCCTGAGTCCACCTGGTCTGAACAGGTCCAAACAGGAACTGCATTTTCTTTGTCTACCCATCGCTATGGACACCCAGGCATGAGATGCCTTTGATCTAAGAGTTAAGAGCAGGAAGGAAGAGGCAGGGCTAAGAAGGCGGGTGGTGTTTAGGCCCGGTGACCTAGATCCACCTGCACCTGCTCCCCATCAGCAAAGGAAAAGAGGCTGGAGGCTTCCTTAAGTAGGGAAAAAGAGTGGCCACCATTGATACAATGTTGCCAGCATATGATGGCTGAACACTTAGGACTCAGAGCAAGAATTAAAATTCCTCCTTCCAAAATATTGTCCTCAATGCAAAATCGCTAAAAAAAAGGCCTCACTACCACTCACTGACCAACAAACTAGTCAACATTCGTGGACTAGGACAACTACACCTTTTAGTTTTAAGACTATCTCCACAATTGAAACAGAAAAAATAATACTCTCCCTGAAACCTTCCAATTGTAAAGGCGACACGTGCCCAGCACAGTTAATAAAGGATGCAGCTAGAGACCTAGCCCCCTTTATCTCTAAATTGATAAACGCTTCATTTAAAACTAATACAGTACCAGCCAACCTTAAAGAATCTTTGGTTCTACCATTACTAAAAAAACAAACTCTGGACCCCACCATCCCTACTAATTACAGACCCATTACCACTGTGCCATTTCTCCTTAAGATTTTAGATAGAGCTGCCTACATACAAATCCAGGACTACCTGGAAGCCAACCACCTACTTGGCTCACAACAATCGGGCTTCCGCCCTCTCCATGGCACTGAAACAGCGCTGCTAGACTTGAAGACACAAATTGAAGAATTAAAGGACAGTGGAAAAATAGCTTTGCTTCTCCTACTGGACTTGTCGGCAGCATTCGACCTGGTGGACCATGCAGTGTTATGCAATCACCTCCAATCTGCCGCCAACTTCACTAATGATGCTACAGCTTGGGTCCAATCCTTCTTAGCTAACCGGACCATGAGAGTCTTCTCTACTTCAGCCTGTGCCGACCCTATCAAAATAACCTGCGGGGCCCCACAAGGCTCCTGCGTATCCCATCCCCTACTATGTATAATATCTTCACCAAGACTCTGTTTGATAAGTTGGATAGTCTGGTTGTCACCTACACTAATTATGCAGATGACACCCAGATCCTCATACCCTTTTCGGGCAACTTCGTGGTGGACTCAGCCCTGGTGAACAAAATATACACCCTCATTCAGGCATGGATGGCATCTCACGGCCTCTGCCTGAATGACGTAAAAACGGAGTTACTAATCTTAGGCTCTGAAGCTAATATCCAAAAACTCAGCCCAAACTACACATCCTTCAACATTGATAACCCTATCAAGGTAATGTCTCTAGTTAAAACTTTAGGATTCTATTTGGACTCCTCACTTACTCTCAAAAAGCAATTCAACTCCCTTGCTTCATCCACAACGTACACTTGCAAACTCATCAGGGCCTCCAGACCATACCTCTCGAGAGCAAGTTGTACCACACTAGCCAATGCTCTTATTATGTCAAGATTAGATTACTGTAATGCCCTGTACTCAGGAGCCAGCAAATATATTACAGATAAAATTCAAAGACTGCAGAATAACGTCCTGAGGGCAGCATTGAAAATCCCCTACAGAGAGCATATTACCAAATTCAGAAAAGAGGTCAACTGGCTGAAAATAACAGACAGAATTCTCCTTAAAACAGCATCCCTCGCCTCCAAATGCCTGAATAATTTAGCACCACCATACCTAATGGACAAAATTACTAGGAGAACAGCTACCCGCCTTATGAGATCTGCCAACTCACTTATGCTGGAGATTCCTAGGCTCAAACGCTCTACGGCAGGAGGAACTAGTTTCCCAGTTAAAGCTGCTCAATGTTGGAACAAATTACCAGTTGACCTCAGAGAAATACAACCGTACCCTAAATTCAGACATAAGATACTTAATTGGTTACATACCAATGACACCTAACTGACAAACTACATTTCTACGTTTCTGGCCCCTCCTCGACCATTTACTTCCACCAAACTACACTGCAGCTTGGTTAACTGGGTACGCTGTGCGTACGTAGGTGTGCATACATTGATGCTCTTGTTAATGCCTCCCTGACTCACTAAGACCATTGCTTTGCATTCAATGTATCTTGTACCTTGTATCTTGTTCCTATTGCAATCACTGTTCTATATATTGCTACCTTTGCACTGTAACTAAGTTTTAAGATTTCTTGTTTCTGTTGCGCCCGTCTACCTTAGGGCTTGGTGCGCATTACCAAACAAATAAACAAACAAACAAACAGAGATTCTTACACCAGGGATACAATATTTTAATTCCACCGTATACACAGTGTAAAAAGCAGTATAAAGTGTTTACAGGGCTTACCCAGGTTGGTCCAGTCTCCAATTCACATGCGGCAAACAAAGGAGAGAGGAGCTCAAAACAGGCAGCACCAGGGGGGTTAGAGAAGAAAACTACCATTCAATATGGCAGAAGGACCCGTTAGACGCTTGGTCCAGCCCCTTGTGCTTAAAGCATTCCTGTGTGCACTAATGAACACCAAACAATCAAAGCACTCACGCAATAACAAATGCCAGGATAAAACCCTAACTAAAAGTTCCACCCACTAGAGGACAGAATTAATTATAAAAGCACAAAGTCCCATTTGCTCAGTGCGGGTTGCAGAAGGCTTCCATTTGGAGAAGGCTGGAGATTGGTGGACCAAGTAGATCCTGGTGACATGGAGATGTGGCAGCAGCAAAAAGCAGGAAGAAGCGGTGAAAGCTAAGAGGATCAAGGAGGAGCTGGTATTTGTATTTATTTCTATAGTGCTTTACGCCAAAGCGCTGAACAGAAATAAAGAGAAACTGTACATCAAAAGCGATTAATGCATTTCGGGAGAAGAAGGTGAAAAAAGCTCTTAATTGGAGAGCTGAGATCGGAGGAACGTCTTCAGATTAGTTTGAAAGATACAGAGAAAGAAGAATGAATAATGCTTGGGGGCAAGAAAGGTGAAAGAGCGAAAAAAAAGTTGTGCAGGGGGTTGGAGAACAGAGAGAAAGAATTGGTGTTGCGAGCATAATGCACAGGCAGGGGAATACAGAGACATTAATGAAGCGATATAAAGGGTGGCGAGACCATGGATACACTTGAAAACAATGGAAAGAAAATGGTAGAGAAGATGAGATTTTAAGGGAAGAAGAGATCAGGATAGAAGAATGACGAGGGAGGGGAAAAAAAGACAAACAGGTGAATTATACACAGATCGAAGAGGGGTTAAAGTGAGAAGCAGGAAGGCCAGGAGGAAGAGCTGCACAATAGTCAATGCGAGAAAAGACAAGTCAGGAAAGAAGAAGCTTAGTAGCGCGAAAAGGGAGGTAAGGACAAGCGCATCGGATGTTGAAGAGGGCATAATGGCAGAAGCGCGCAATAGAAGAAATGTGAAGGGGAATATGTGAGGGAGAGGTAAAAAATGACACCAAGGTTTTCGGGGAGATGGGGAGAAACAGAGCCGAGTGTGGGGAAAGGAAAGGGAGGAGGTTAGAAAGGGGGAATGGAGGTAGCGGAGGAAAAAAAAGAATCTCTGTTGTCAAGGGATTAAGATGGAGGAAATGAGAAGACATCCAAGATTGGACTGCGACTGACAAAAACAGTGGAGTGTAATGCATTTGAGAAAAAGGAAAAGAAGATTTGAGTATCGTCAGCATGGAAATAAAGATTATAAGAAGAAATGAGAGCACAAAGTGAAATGTGTAAAGAGAGAAAAGTAAAGGACATATGGCAGACATTTTGGGAACCCCAACAAGGAGGGGACAAGAGAGGGATGTTTGGCCAGCCCAGCCAACAAAGAACGGTTTTAGTGATAGGAGTGGAGCTACCTGAGAACAGATCTAGAAAAACCAAGGGAAGGGACGGTGGAAAGAAGAAGTGGGTGGTCAATGGTATCAAATGCAGCAGAGAGATCAAGGAGAATGAGAACAGAGGAACACTTAGAGTGCCAAGCAGTGAGAAGAGAGTTGGAAATATGTAGAAGGGCAGTCTTGGTGGAGTGTGAGGGACAGAAACCAGATTGAAGTGGAGGCACAAGAGACTAAAGGTTGAGATAAGTAGAAACCTGCGAGTATACATCACACTCTAAGGCGGTAACAGAGGGAAAGAGTGGACAGAAGGCAGTAGTGAGACCTAAAAAGATGAAGGAGGAGGTGATATCAGGAGATGGGACTTGAAGTCTAGAGGCGGCGGTAGGAATCAGGGTAATATAAGTGGTCTTGTATAGGCCCTGTCTGCCTCTATTGGAGGCCTTGCTGTGCGTGACTCAATAAGAAAAAAGGGGGGTGGGATAATTTGTCAGACAACGGGAAAGGCAGATGCAACATCTGCGGTGTTAATGGGTGCAGGTCGCTGGTACCTGGTTCCTGAGTGCCAATCTGCTTCCTATAGGTTTGGCAGAAGCAACTTGGTAATATGTTATCCATAAGGAAGGGCCCAAGATCTGATAGATTATAGCACGTTTTGTCGTGCTATAATCTATTCTTAATTCACAGCTAATTATGCTGGCAATAATATATTAGTCCCATACTTTTTTACCTTAGTTTATTGATTTAATTTATTTATTGCATTTGTTACACACCTAAACCCAGAGGTATCACAGCGTTGGTTACTTGGAAGCTTAGCTGGTTACAGACAGGACTTTACAGTAATGCAATAAAATATTACATGCACAAAGTGGAGTGGGTCAAACTGGCAAGAGCACTTAGGGTCATACTAGGAACACACCTAGTTGAATTTATCAAATAGCCAAGTTTTGATAGAGCTCTTAAAGCGCTGGTGCGAGAGTTAATTTCTAATGTGCATTGGAAGGGTGTTCCAAAGCTTAGGTGCAGCTACTGGGAAGCTGGAACCCCCACCCTAGAACCTAGGGACATTCAATTGCGCACTGGATCCGGATCTTAAGGATCTAGTTGATCTCTTTTGGGTAACACAGTTTTTCAGATAAGAGGGGGCATCATTGGTAATACATTTATGTGCAGTGATCAGAGTCTTAAATATAATTCTAGCTTGGACAGGGAGCCAATGTACTTCTCTCCTGATGTGAGAGATATGTTCATTTCTTTTTAGTCCAAAGGCTGCCCATAGGGCTTTATTCTGCAGCAATTTCAATTTGGCCAGGTTAGTCGTCGTGGTTCCTAGTAGGAGGATGTTACAGTAGTCTAGTGTTGATAGCACGAGTGCTCGGGCTAGGGTGAGGCAATTCTGTGGTGTGAAGAATTGTTGGCTAAGTGAGATGAGTTTGGAGGTGTAGGCAGTAGAGGAGGATAGGGCGTTGATGTGTTTAGTTATAGTGAGATTATTATCTAAGTAGACGCCCAGTGTTTTTACCTGTTTGAGGACAGAGATGGAGGTCCCAAAGATGGTAATTGCTGAATAGTCAGCGTGTAGGGATTTTAGTCGGGCGGGCGAACCTACAATGAGGATTACTGTTTTTTTGTCGTTAAGACACAGGCTATTGGTGGCCATCCTATTTTGTATGATAGCATAATAGCATAAATCTTATTGATGAAAATGGAATATTGTTTGTGGTATCCCGTGATGCGGATCAGGATCTGCATATCGTCTGCAAAGTTTGTGTAAATAACTCCCATTGCGTTAAGTGCTGTGAATAGAAGTTTGGTATATGCGTAGTACAGTGTGGGAGATAGGCAGGAGCCTTGAGGGACACCCAAGGGTACTGTGATGGGGTAAGTGGCCTCATCACCAATTAAACCCCTAGAGGTGCGTTCCGACAAGGAGGACTTAACCCACAAGGTGGCATCTGAGGAGAAGTTGAAGTTTTCTGACAGTGCAAGGCATAACTTGTCATGGTCTACCAGGTCGAACGCAGCTGACAGATCGTGGAGGATGCCCATGTTACCGGAATCTCAAATGATATCCATCTGGATTTTTAGGTCTACTAGTGCTGTTTCAGTACTATGTTTAGGCCGGAACCCAGATTGCCTAGCTCCTAGCAGGTGGTTACTTTCCAAATATTCTTAGATTTGAGTATAGGCTGTTTTGTCCACTATTTTCAATAGGAAAGGGACAGTGGTAATGGGTTGGTAGTTAGTGGGGGTGGAAGAGTCCAAAGTAGAGGGGTTACCCAGGCCATTTTAATGCTAGAAGGAACAGAGTTGGTGATGAAAGGGGCATTAATAAAGTTGCTAATAATGGGTACTAAGGCAGGGACACAAAGTGTGACTAGTCCTGCAGGGAAACAGTCACCTTTACAATTAGAGGGTTTCACGATAGAGATGGTCGCCTGAACCTGGTCCTGGGATACAGTATTGAATTTGAATTGGGGGGGGGCAGTATTTTTGGCGATGGCGTCAGGCGTGATGGAGGGCATACTTTTACCAGCAAGTAGTTTTCTTTTCTTCAGTATTTTCTCTTGTAGAGTAAGGATTTTAAATGCTAGGGCATTTTCGATAGTAGTGCACCAGGCTTTGCCACTGTTAACAGGGGTGGATGAAGGGATAGGAGCTTCCAGTTCTCTAAGTATAGAGAATAGTTCTTTGGTGTTCGAGGAAGCATTATTTATGCCAGTATTAAAGGAGTTGGCTTTTGGGACTATGACAGCTGATTTGTAGGTTTTATTAGCTGCCACAAGAACATTTGTTGTGGCGGTGGATGGGCTATTTTTGTGTAGGTGTTCCAGAGCTCTTTTGTTGCGGCGTAGGAGAGTATGCTCTTCATCAAACCAAAAGTTGGCTCGTTTTAGTTTGTGGGGTGGTTAGGAATTGGGCGGGGCTACTGTGTCAATGGTGGATTTAAGGCAATTGTGGTAGACGGTGGAGAGTCTGTCAGGGTTCGTGTCTGATGTTGGGTAGGTCTTGAGGGTGTCTACAAGAATCGGTACAAGATTTTCTTCTGTGAGTTTGCAGGTGTTTCTCACAGAAATAGGCCATGGGCTGGTTTGAGGTGGAGCCTCAGCCTTCTTGGTCAAGATGTCAAAGCATATTAGGTGGTGATCCGACCAAGTAACTTCAGAAATGGATCAAGTTCCAGTCCAAGATTCTTCCTTTGGAATGGGTGGGAGAATTGACGATCTCAGTGAAGTGCATTTCCTGGAGGGCCGTGGAAAACACAGTGGCTTTATGGTCCAGATTATCATTATATCCAAGGTTGATGTCTCCTAGGGTAATACAATTGGAGTTTGGTTTAAGGAGGGGGTAATGAGTAAAGGGATGTCAGATTCGGGGTGGTTGGAGTTAGTAGGTGGTCTATAGATGATGAGAAAGTTGATTGTGGTTTCTTAGCAGAAGGAGTTTGTATCCCAGCACAGGGTCTAGAGGACAAGATCTGAACTGCAGTGTGGATTTGGCTATAAGAGCTACTCCACCTCCTATGGTGTCCTGGCGGTCTGCCCTAAAGATTGTAAAGTCTGGGGGAATGGCAAGGGCGCGTGAGGGGCCTGATGCTGGGTGTAGCAAGGTTTCCGTGATAACTAGGAAGTCTAGATGTTGGTTGATGAATAAGTCATGGATGTAGATAGCATGAGCTCCTAATGAGCGAGCATTTATAAGTGTTCCTTTGAGGCTAGAGTTGGGGACTTTTGGATGCAATGTGAGCTCTGTGGGTAGGGTGGAGGGGGCAATAGGGATAGGCTCCTTAGGCGGGGTGAATTCCTGGTCATGCTGAGATGTGGACAAAGTGGTATGTGGTAGGGGTCAATGGCACAGTAGTGGAGGTGGTTGAAACAAGTTTGTGAAGATAATCTCAGTTGTCTTGTGGTCCCTAGGATGGGTAGGGTGATGGATTGAGAGGTTACTGTTGTTCTTGAACTAAGGCGCTCGCGGCGAGTCGTGCCTAGGCACAGCGGTGGTTCCTGTTAGGCCTAAGGGGGTGGTGGAAGGAGTGTCACAGGTAAGGCTGGAAGGGAGTTTGTGGGCTATTATGCCTATGGGCTTGGAGGTTATTGTCGTGGTGCTAAAGGGCCATGTGGGGGGGGGGTGATGGGAGGTGGGATACTTTAGGTAAGAAGGGTGTTTCTTGTAGCTCTCTGGCCGGCCTCACTTGGTCCTCTTCCTGCTCCCACCTGCAAGGCTAAAAACCTCAGGGTCATCTTCGACTCCACACTCGCCTTCTCTCCTCACATCTCTGACGTCTCTAAGAAGTCACACTACCAGATACACCTCCACAGAGGTATTCTTCCTTTCCTCTTCTTCCCCCAGAAGCTCACTGTCGCCAGAGCACTGGTTCTCTCTAGGTTGGACTATTGCAAAAGCCTCTTTCTAAATCTGCCTACTTCTCTCCGCCCTCTGCAACTTATCCAGAACAGGACTGAGAGACTTGTGTTTGGCCTCAAGCCCAGGGATCGTATCTCTCCAGGACTGAAAACTCTGCACTGGCTCCCAGTGGCTGCGAGTATTAAGTTCAAAACCCTCTGCATCGTCCACAAGGCTTTCTGGGGCCTCAATACGGAACAAGTTACTTACCTGTAACTGTTGTTCTCCAGCATGGGTCTGGCATGGATTCACATGCTCATGAATATTCCCCGTCATCAGTCTGGGAATCCTTGGTAAATAAAAAATCAGTTTCACTTTCGTTTCTGAACTGTCTTTCTACTAGTAACCAATCACTGGTCTCTGGGTCATACTGCCCCCAGCCAATGACTGCCCTCTACCTAAGCCCCTCCTCTGGCAGCCATCTTCAGATTTGGTAGCACGTAAAGTGGCAGTAGGACCAAGTGAAGAGACGCAGAGGGGTAGGAGGGAGGGTTTGCATGTGAATCCATGCCAGACCCATGCTGGAGAACAACAGTTACAGGTAAGTAACTTGTTCGTTCTCCAGCATGGGGTCTGGCATGGATTCACATGCTCGTGAATATAAGAACAGATAGCAGTACACACATGCACAACCACGGGAGGTGGCAAGCCTCAACATTAAGGATTTCATCAACTCAACATTAAGCAACTCTTACCTCCTCACCAGGCCCACCTTCAGGCGAACAGGTTGCGCAGCACTGCCTGGCCGACCCTGGACTCCTCCCTGGAATCCCAGTCGACGCAGTAGAATCTCGTGAAGGTGTGCGTCGACCTCCATGTAGCAGCACTGCAGATGTCCAGCAGGGGTACACCAGACAAGAACACAGTGGTAGCAGCAATCGCTCTGGTCGAGTGGGCTCTCGGTCGGCCGGGCAAGGGTCGGTTTACAAACCGGTGACAGTGCATGATGCAGCCGGAGAACAATCTGGAAATGAAAGCCTTCGAGAGTGCCTTCCCTTGGTTCACAGGTCCAAAGTTCACAAACAGTTGTGATGTCTTCCGAAGGCCCTTCGTGCGGTCCACGTAGAACTTCAGCGCTCTAGCTACATCCAGCAAGTGCAAAGTCCTCTCAGCCGGCAACGAAGGCGACGGGAAGAAAACAGGTAACACCAAGGGTTCGTTGAGATGGAAGTCTGACGGCACCTTGGGCATGAAGGAGGGGTGCGTCCTCAGCACCACCCTCATCTCATGGAAAGTCAGATATAGAGGTTTACAGGAAAGGGCAAGGACCTCTCCCACTCATTGTGCGGAGGTGATGGCCACAAAAAACGCAGTCTTCCACGAGAGGAACTTCAACTGTGCCGAATGCAGAGGCTCGAATGGCGGCCCCATGAGCCTGCTCAGCACCACGCTGAGCTCCAACGACGGGGGTTGGAGCCTACACCATCGGGAATGATCGGAACAATCCTTTCATAAACTCCTTCACCAGACGATGGGACCACAGAGATGATCGTCCTGGAGTTCTGGTGTAGCGGGAGATCGCCGCTAGATGTATCTTGATGGAGGCGTGCACTAGCCCCGCTTTGGCCAGCAACAGTAGGTACGGCAGCACCTGGGGGGCCGTAATCCGAAGAGGGTTAATCTTCTGTGCACGACACCAGACAGAGAACCTCTTCCACTTACGTCCATAGCACTTGAGAGTCGAGGACGCCCTGGCCTTTGCAAGCACCCCCTTGCAGTCTGCCGGGATATCGTACCCTCCAAACTCTAGTGCTGCAGGAGCCAGGCCTGCAAGTTCAGCGACCCCGGGTCGTGGTGGAGGATGGTGCCTCCTCTGGCGAGGAGATCCGCGTCCGTCAGCAGTTTGACTGGGGGGGACGCTGACATGTCCAGAAGGTCCGGGAACCAGATCTGTCTCGGCCACGCCAGTGCGACTAGGATCATCCTGCACCGGGACCGTCTGAGTTGGTTGATGAGTCGCAGCAGCAACGGTGGGAACGCATACAGGAACAGGCCGTCCCAGGGGAATGAGAAGGCATCGCCCATGCTCCCCGGCTTGGGAAACCTGCTGGTGAACCTCCGACACTTGGTGTTCGTCGCTGTCGCGAATAGATCGGTCTGGGGATTGCCCCATCGTTGGAATAGCAGATCCACTTGTGGCACGAGCGCAGCTCCCTGCTGAGTGAGTCGGCGATGGTGTTCTTTATTCCTGCCAGGTGGAAGGGTACCAGAAACATCCCTTAGGCGATGGCCCAGTGCCACAGATCCTGCGTCTCCTTGGATAGGGCTGGGGATCTGGTACCTCTCAGTTTTCCGATGTAGAACATTGTGGTGGTGTTGTTGGTGAAGATCCTCACCACCTTGCCCTTGAGGGACGGAAGGAACGACCTGAGGGCCCAGAACACAGCCCGGAGCTCCAGTACGTTGATGTGGGGTGACCTCTTCTCCGGGAGCCAAACGCCTCTTTGGTGGAGATCTCTGGTGTGCGCTCCACATCCCTCCAGGGAGGCGTCCTTCGTCACAGTCTCCTGATGGCCCAGAGTCTGGAAGTCCATACCTGCCGCCAGATGCGCGCGGTGCCCTACCACCAGATCACTTGACGGAAGGTCTCGTTTTGCGAGATTCTGTCTTCGAAGTTGCCCGCCGCTTGCATCCAACGGGCGTCGTGGAACTCTTGCAGTGGCTGCATCCACAATCTGCACAGGCGCACTAGGAAGATGCATGAGGACATCATGCCGAGAAGGGACTTGATGGACCTCACCCTGGCCACGTCCGTGGTCAGCAGCCGCTGCACCTTTCCCAATATGGCCTTTGTCCTTTCCTCCGACGGTGAGGCCAGTCGCGCTACTGTGTCGAGCTTGGCTCCCAGAAACAGTGAGTCCTGCGATGGAACCAGGTGGGATTTGGCAAAGTTGATGGTGAATCCTAGATCCGTGAGCAGTTGGACGGTCTTCACTGTGTGCTCGACAGCGAGATCTCTTGTCTTTGCTCGGATGAGCCAGTCGTCCAGGTAGGGGTAGACGTGGATCCCCTGCAGGCGCAGCCGCGCCTCCACTGGTGCTAGGCACTTGGTGAATACCCTGGGTGCCGACTTCAATCCGAAAGGAAGGGCCTAGAATTGGTAGTGCCGTCCCCTTGGACTACGAATCTGAGAAACTTTCGATGTCCTTTTAGAATGGGGATGTGAAAGTAGGCATCCTCCAAGTCCAGCAACGATAGGAAGTCGCCTTCCTCCAGCTGCCACAGCACGTGCTGGAGGGTGACCATCCGGAACTTTTGGGTCTTGATGTACTTGTTTAAACGAAGGTCCAGGATGGGTCGCCAACCGCCGTTCTTTCTTACGAGGAAGTATAGAGAGTACACTCCGGAGCCCCGGAGCCTCTTTGGGACGAGCTTGATGGCTCCTTTCTTCAGCATCGCCCTTACTTCCAGCAGCAGTTGTGGGACGTGGTTTTCCTTCCTGGCCACGGGTGGAATGCGGCGGCACTTCTTTAAAAACTCTAGAGTGTTCCCAGGGGCCAGGGCATCCAGCACCCATCAGTCAGTGGAGATGGACTCCCACACGCTGACGAACTTCGCCAGCCGGCCTACCACCGGGGTGCTCAGGTGGGAGCCCGACGCTACAGCCGGTTGAATCCTGCTTGGCAGCGGCCTTGCCGCCTTGGCCTTCTTGGCGAAGACGACGAGATCCTCCTGACTTGCTGCGTCCTCTGTAGGCCTCCTGCAACGAGGAGCGGGCCGCCTGGCAGTACGTCGAGGAGCCGCTGCTGAATCCTTTAGAGGCACCTTGCTTGCCTCCGGAGTTCCGAAAGGGCGCCCGTCGTTGCTGCAAACCCCCCAAGGCCCGGGCCGTCTCTGTGTCGGCCTTGATGGTCTGCAGTGATTCGTTCACCGTCTTGCCAAACAGGTTATTCCCGTCGAAGGGCATGTCCAAAACTCTGGTTTGCACGTCCTGGTGGAAATCGGTCGCCTTGAGCCAACCACACCGTCGAAGACAAACACCATTGCCCAACTGACGGAAACCGGTGTCAGCAATGTCCATGGCCACCGTTATGGCATGGTCCGACGCCACCTCGCCTTCCTGCAGGATCTTCAGGGCCTCCGCCGTCTTGTCGTCCGGGAGGAAGTCCAGCAGAGGAGCTATCTTAAACCAAAGCTCCCTGTCGTAGCAGGCCACAATCACCTACCAGTACCTTCCACAATATGATGGTTTGTACTGGTTCTGTTCACAATTTAAGACTAGTAAAGCCAATGGTGACTCAACATGCCCTGGGAGACAGTAGTCTGTCCCAGGGTATGGAGTCTATGTTTGGGGGTCGCTACGACACCCCTGGGTTACTGCACGGAGGGTGCTGTGTAACCCACATATCAAAAACACATGAAGCCCTATGGGGTAAAGGACCCCATAGCCCATAGAAAACATACAAAGTCAAAGGAACACCTCAAATCATGTCTAAGAGTGGGAGAAAGAGAGTCTCACTCTTAGCAGGAGAAAAAAATAAACCCCAAAAATCCAGCAAAGCTGCTGGGGGACTCACTAGGTTTGGGAAATTAGCCTTTACAGAGAATTCTCCCTAACACAAATGCAGAATGCACTCGTTTTCAAACAATAAATTAAGATTTTGAAAATGCGCAGGATGCAGATGGATTGTGACCAACAAAAGAGTCACTTTTAACTGCCCTTAGCCTTCTTTAGTCTTCCTAGCGTTCTCCTTAGTAATTGCGGCGTTCCGTGTGCCTTTTTTGCTACGGCTGCCATTTTAAACAATGTATTTATTATACTTTACATTGTGACGTCAAACGTGCGTGCAACGTCACACGTTGCAAAATCGGGCATTTTGAATGCTAATATTTATCCAAGTACACACGTAAAAGTATTTACAATGTAAATTTGTGATGCACCTTACTACTGATCCACGTTTAGCTTTATATCATTTCATATCAATGTTAAATGCTTATTTATACACATTATGAATAAATAGTATACACATTGCTAATTGTATATTATTTAACTAGCACAAATGTGAATGGTTAGTCACCTCATTTAAATCGTTCAATATTAGGATCCCCATTATAAAAAGCGCAATCCCTTTGTAATTCTTCACTTTTAGTTCCTTTGACAAAAACATTCAATATTATTCAAAATAAATTGTATGTTATTATTAAGCGTGGCTAAATGGACTTCTCAAAGGGATGCCTACGCTTATTAAAACCAAAATAAAGTCTTTTTTTATACATTTCACCTTAATCTACTGCAACAGTCAATTAATCATTAGTTATATTCCTGTGTCCATGTTGTTCAACTCCTAGTTTGGTTGTACAAGACCTATTCATCTTATGAGAGACCTTACATAAAACATAATGTAGAAGACAAAATATTACATTAAAAGCTGTTCCTTCAGTCATAATATTTATAAGAATGCCACCATTTCATTGTCTGAGTTTAATTCAATCTGTTGTGCTCAGCCTGCAAATCATTTTAGCCTCCATTTGACGTTATTTAAGTTGTTTATCGCCACCTCTTTTTCCAATGTTCACCTTCATCAGTCCAATAAACCTTATGTCTCTTTAGACATCCAATTGATGGACCATTTGCCAATTTACTGCTAATGGGAATCTGGAGTCTTGACTCCCCACAGTATACAAATGCTCCTGAATCCGTAACCTCAATTGTCTGATTGTACTGCCAATGTATATTTTCTGGCATTTGCATAGGACTGCGTACACAGCATACTTAGTTCTACAGTTGATCATTTCTTGTATTTTTATTTCCACTCCCTTCATTGCATTTAATTCTTGGGTATTCTTATGTGCATATTGGCACATTGTACACATCCCACATTTTGAGAAGCCAATTATTGTTGGTTGCAACCAAGTGGTACCTTGTAGTCTCAATTTATTCGGTAAAAAAGAAGGACTCAGTTTGTTTTTGAGGGTCAACGCCCTTGTGTATGTAATCCTTGGAGTGGCATCCACGATTCCTTTCGAATCCTTGTGCAAATGTAACAGATGCCAAGGTCTTTTCAATATTTCTATAATTTCATGGTTGTCACTTGTGAGAAACCAGAAGGTATCTCACCCACTAGTCGCTGGGGATCTATCTCTCAGGTGGCCAGGGCACGGCCATCGCCTTTGGATCGAGACCATGTGGGTGGACCAGTGCAGGAGGATCACCTGGCTGAGGGGTCTTTGAGGTGTGGGACACCAGACTGCGAGACGCGGTATACCCTTCCCTGTGACACCTTTACCCATCGTACCCGGTAGGGTACTTGGGATCTTTAGCCCCCACCCCCTTTTCCCTTCATGAACACTTTCACATGGACAGCCCGCTCGGAAGAAAACAAACTCACACCAAAGCATTGCACCCGACATGTCCCACTACTACTATGGTCAAGCAATTACTGGTAACCACTCACACCTGACTTCCATTAAACTTCCCCACACAAATAAAAGGTGGAGCATGAGAGCACACTCTGAGCGAGGCAAAGCACACAAAGGATTAGCGTTTTCCGGATGGTAAATGAACGAGGGGAGAAAGACAGCAAACATAGAAGGGTGCGCAGGGAGGAAGATACCCTTGACCGTTCCAGCAAGAAACCGTGTCTTTTCTAAATCCTTTGGATTAAAGAGCGTAAAGCCAGGAAACCAGTCCTCCTACATGGCTGATCGAGTAGGGGAGGAGCAGCCACCGCCATAGTACCTTCCTTGACTCCAAGAACAAAGCAACACAAAAGAGATCAACATAGCCGGTGAGTTGGGGAGACCGATGAAAGACCGGTCTGTGTTGAAATCAAGCTTGTCATCGGCAACATTGTACAAAGAGCGCAAGTACAAACTGTGAATAATGCGTGTGATGAAAGCCGCGAGGAAAGCTCAATTGCTGATGAATGTTTGAACTCGAAGGAAGAAAGATATAATACCAGTAACAAAGTGGTCCGGCACCGCGAGTGTGCTCAATCGAAGGTCTCTGTGAGGTATCCAGCCAAGAAGTGTCAGAAAAGAAAATTAAAAGAACGAGAATGAAGAATTAAGTGAATCGAAGTAGTCCTGCAACGGTTTAAGCGAAACCCTTTGCACAATCGAAAGTCTTTGATTCTTGAAACAAGGGGTCCGAGCCCAAACAAGGGAGATTGAAACAAGGGGTCCGAGCCCCAATAAGTGAGACCAATTGTGAATATGAAATAAGGAGTCCGAGCCCGAATGAGGGAGACCAATTGTGAATGTGAAAATACTGACAAGAAAGGAACTTTGGTGCTTGTTTTGTTACATCAGGCCCTCTACAATAAGAGAACTTTTATTTGGAAAGAGACTTTGGCATAGAAGGCCCTGATTCCTATGCTTTGCACTATATCCTCGTGTCAGAGAAGCTAGAGTGTGTGCAAAGCTGGAACGTGCCGCCTTGCCCCATGCTGAAAACGTGGGGAAGGGAAGCCAACTGCTCAACTAACGTGACATATCTTTTCTTGAACACTTTTCTTTTTGTATACATTGTTGTCCCACACCATTTGTATTTAGAAATAAGGATTGGCAATAGGTTTATTAGTATAGGCCCTTTTATTTTGACAAAGACTCCACTAGGACTGCGTTATTATTTTGATAGATGTAGCTTGCTCCCATCCTTAGATTTAGGTTGCGATAGGTGTTCAACCAACCCACTGACGTTCAATAAACACCCTTGAACTGCGATCACTTGTGTTTGGCTTCATTGTTTGATACCACGCCTTCCTAACACACTACAATATTTGGTGATGAATTTCATAGTTCCTTGAAATTGGTTCCTTCTCTTTTCTTTTTGTCTCATACTGTATGCTTTTTCTTTGGCTTTCTTGATACAATTCAAGGAGTAACCCCTTTCCAAAAATCTTGTATCCAAAAGATGACATTCTCTATTAAATCTGTCCATATCTTCTGTAAGGGACTGGTCCGAAACAGACACACTAAAGGCCGAAAATAGACACTGTCGTAACTTTATCTGGGAAAAAAAAATGATTGAACTATATACCTCTGTATATGAAAAGATTCTCGTCTTTCCACTATCGTGATCTTTTGATGCGTTGTCGACTCAATCTATTACCATCAAAGGAAGTGCAGTCTCTAAGAAAGCAGATTAGTGAACAAGATACTATATGGCGCTTCTGTAAAAATTAGGAAATAATAGTGTCAACTAGGCATTTGGCACTTTCCTGCCCAAAACTTCACAGATTGAGAAGCATATACTTGAAAACCTCATTGGTACCACTCGACTCTAGCATAGAGGAGGAGTGGTGGGAACGATTAATGATGGTCGATAAAATTGGCCAGACACTGGATGTACTTAAATTGGTGGAACAAATCTTTACAGAAATAAGGGAAGGTGACGCATTCCACAATCGGGGCCTTGAATCTGAGGAAGAAGTAGGAACCTGAATGAACTTGAGAAAGAATTTCTCAGATAGGATTAATGTATGTTCTGTTTGTTAAATGTTGACATTTTATTTAACCAATAAAATTTCTCATGAGGCTATTGACTTAATGACTGATTTCCCGTTGCAACTTGTGGCATACAATATGGAATTTACTTCAGTTTCCTTCCGGTATATACAAGTCTTGAGTCTAATTCCGTCTGCGTATATTGTTAAACCCAGAAAGTCAATCTTTTCCTTATCAGTATATTGAGTAAAGGTGAGGCCAAAATCATTATTGTTGAGTCTATTCACAAAATCATCCAAACCCGTCTGGCTGGCCTTCCATCCCATCAGTATATCTTCGATGTACCTACGCCACATTAAAACATGTTAATTGAATTCTACGTCACGATAGACTTGTTTGTGTTCAAATTCGCCCATAAAGAGATTCGCCAGGGCAGGTCCATATTTAGCACCCATAGCTACTCCTTTTATTTTTTGAAAGTATTAATCATTGAACAGAAACGTACTATGCTCCAGCATAACCTTCAGCATTTATTTTAACATATTCACATGTTCAAAATATGACATTTGGCCTCATTACGAGTCCAGCGGTCACCGTGCCTGAAATTCCGACAGGTTACCGCCGGACTCGTATTACCATTCCGCCTCCGTGATTCCTGGAATTACCGGGGCATTACGACCCTGGTGACCCGGGAATTCCACAGGCGGAATTCGGTAAATCCCCATTCTGACTCAATGGGAATGGGGAAGTGGAAACACCGGCGGCACCATCTGTTGATGGTGCCGGTGTTTCCAAGTCCGCCTGCAGGCTGGTGGTGTTAAACCCGCCAGGTCAGACCTGGCGGGAATGACACCTCTGCCTGCAGAACTCGAGATCACCCGGTATGGAAACAATGGTGGCGGCGGATTTACCATAATGAGGGCCATTGAGTTGTTATTGAATGTATAGTCAATTTCTCTTATTGCCAATTCATGTTGGATCGAGGTGTACAAGGCTTTAACATCTAGAGTCACCAAAATGTAGTCTGTTTTTGCCAATCAAAATATTTCAATGCTGTTATAGTATGAGTAGTGTCTCTCAAATAAGAGGGTAATTCTGATACTAATGGGAAAATTATATTATCCAGGTATTCGGAAATTCTTTCTGTGGCACAGCCTATACTGCTTATAATTGGTCTCCCCCACCCCCGGTATCTTCTCATAGGCCTTATGTATTTTTGGTAGACAGTACATAGTGGGTATACTAGGTATTTTCACTGATAAGTACATTCTCTCCTGATCCATGATAAAGACCCTGTCAGTGCCATTTTGAAATATATTATTTTAATGTGGTAGTCACTTCTTGTTTCGGGTCACCGCTAAGTGTACGCTAACATCCAGGGGTTTGTAAATGAGTTTTGGCCATATGGATATAGTCCTTGCGGTTCATAATAACAATATTACCCCTTTTATCTGACTCGTTTAATTACCATGGTATCTAGATTAGGTTGTGCAATGCTGTGTATTCTTATGAGATTATTTTGACCTTTGTTTCTTCTTTGAGTGTTTTTATAAATTAGTTTATTGATATCCTCAACCACCGCTTTTTGAAAAGCATCAATTACATTATCCATTGGAATTGTTGGGATAAATTCCGATCTGGGTTTCAATTCTTCTATGGCAAATACCTAGGTCTAATGATCAATTCCTTTAGTGTGTCCATTACTTCGATATTTGCATCCTCATTCATTATTGAAAGTAAGTGTATGTTTCCAATATCTCTAATTGTGAAATCACTTGGTTGTATTGTTTCTTCTTGCTGTCTTATTTGTATAAACTTAATGACAAAACATTTCTTAAGTTTCTGTTTGTGTTTCTGTTTTTCTGTTTGTGTACAAATTTGCAGATCAATTAGTTCACTGGAGACTTATGGCGCAAAAGACAGTCCTTTGTTTAAAACCGCTGTTTCAGCAGTAGTCAAAACTCTACTATAGATTGACAACAAGATTCATCTGCTGTTCTGGGTTAGTACTTTGGTACTTGCCCTCGTCATTCTCAGTGAATTTCTGTGAGTGTTTTGTTTGTTACTTCCTCTTGCCTCCCCTCCTGCCCCTCCTCCTCTCCCCAGAGTTGTAGCATTGAAGACGAGAGGAACTTGAAATCTGACTTGTTTTATACATTTCCTCTTTTGTTCCTTGCAATCTGATGTAAAAAAACATTCTTTGTAGTTAGGAGATTCCATAACCCCGGTTCCGAGTGCCAGCCAGTCCCAATTGGGACCTTTTGGACCCTGTCCTGGCGCCAGTGGCACCAGGCTCATAAAGATGCCAAGTCCCAGCGCTGGAAGCGCCGGGCTCATAATGCTTGGGTGGACTTACCTGCAGCAGACCATGCTGCTTACTTACCTGCCAGTTGAACCCCTGATCCTCTTCTGTTTGGGACTACTTTTCCTGTTGGGTGGGGCAGGAGCCACTCCCTAGGTTCAGAACACTGGAACTCTTCTGGAAAGCAGGAACTCTTTTCTTACCTAGGCGTGGCTGTGGAAGGAGACACCTAAGCACTACAGGAGGCTATTTAAACCACACCCGATGGATGAATCTTGCTTTGCGTTATTCTGCATTCTCTGCAGCAGAACGCTCATCGTGTCTTCTGCTTCTGATCCTGGGCCTAAGGGAACAATGGCTTACCATCCTGGAATCCAGTCTTCAGCAGCACCTGTAAAGACAAAGAAAGAACAGGTTAGCACTACGGTCTTCAGTGGCAGCGCATCTCTTACCTGGTCCATCGGCTGTCACCAAAGCCTCGCGCTGCATTCCGGCATCTGAAAGACAAAGGCTTACCTACTCTTCGCATGCTCCGGAGGTCTTCGCACTGCATTCCGGCATCTGAAAGACAAAAGCTTACCAGCTCTTCGCATGCTCCGGAGGCCTTCGGCGCTGCATCCCGCATCTGAAAGACAAAAGAAGGTGCGTTTAAAGACATTGGGCAACTTTATTACTCACGTGCCATTACTCCTTCCCACACCGAATCCAGTGGGTATTCCAGCACCCTTCAGCTTCTCTAAAGCTCCGAACTTGTACCTGCAAGATAAAAGGGACAGTTAGTGCGCATCGTGAAGCAGGCTACAAGCGCTTACTTACGTGCTTCCAGGCGCTTCTATTCCTCACGCGGGTTCGATCCTCAACTCTCATCAGCCCGCCATCCGCCATCGCCGGAACCCTGCAAAACAAGAGATATCATTACAAAAGACTTTTAAGACATTTGAAGTGCCCAGAACTTACCGTTCGTGCAGTTAACGACGGACAGCAGTCCTCTGAGGTCAAGAAGCCTGCACCCTTATCCAGTGAAGAAACTGGTTACGGCACCCTGCCCCGAGGCAGATGGAGAGCTCGGCGTTCACTTACCTAAGGTGAGGGTGTTAACCTTTGGGGTTCTACAGGAGAAGAGAAAGGGAAGAGGAGAGAGGCACCCAATAACCCCAGTTCATTAATCCCATATTTTCTATCTGCAGACATCTTACTCTTCGAGTCAGACATACAGTGCACAGAGGTCCAGCCCAAAGAGCCAACCGTGTGTTACACATCACCTTTGAAGATACGGCATTCACCCAGTCAAGACCGGCGCCTCTGCGGGAATCAGGTGAGCATTACACAGAAGCACGGACCCACGTATTTTCACACGCCCAAGTAGCACAAACTCCGGCACCATGGAAGACTTAGCTCGCGTCCTACATGAACTAAAAGATGCCTTAGAAGCGACAAGGCAGGATTATGCTACATTAGCTCACCGTGTGCAGGAAATCACAGCACAAGGTAGACCCCTGCCAGATGGGCCTCCTCCAACCCCAGTACAGGTTCAAGTGACCACGGAGCCGCCCATGCCCTTAGCCACCCCAGAAAGGTACGGGGGAGACCCACAAAAATTCTCCATATTCATGACCCAATGCCAGTTGCATTTCTTGACTAAATCATCAATCTTTCGTTCGGCCCAGTCCCGCACAGCCTTCGTGATTTCCTATCTCACGGGGGATGCTGCGGCATGGGCTACCCCCCTAGTACAACAAGACGATGCTTTACTGTATGATTGGGGGGAATTTCAGGAGGAATTTGGTAAAATGTTTGATAGGAAGGCGGCCTCCTTGATTCGGGACCGAGAGCTACTCACCTTACGGCAGGGAAGTAGGGAACTCATTTGGTATGTGACAACATTCAATAGATTAGTGGTTGAAGCAGAGTGGCCCCATGAAAAAAGACTGGCCCTTTTTTATCAAGGCCTTAGGGAGGAGTTGAAAGACCTGATAGTGCAGGTGGACCCGCAACCAACCACCTGCACGGGAATGATAGAGTTAGCCCTACGTTTAGATCACAGGCAAGGAGAAAGGAAGCAAGACAGACGTAAATGGGAGACCAAACAGTATTCGACAAGAGTGGATTATCCAAGAGCTGCACCTGGTTCGAAAGCAACAGAGAAGACTTCGGAAGTTGAACCCATGCAAATCGGAACGATCCGCGGACCGATCTCCAAAGAAGAAAAAGAGAAACGCAGAAGAGAAAAGCTGTGTATGTACTGTGGCAAGTCAGGACACTTTGTGAAGGAATGTGGGGCTAAACCAAAGAACTCCACTTCGCCGGGAAACGCCAACGCTCGCCAGTAAGGAGGGGGGGGGATCTGCCGAGCCAAAATCATCACAGTGCCCCCAAGCATTTATTGGGTAACGTGACACAGGTACACAAAGCCCATGTTACCGTTACTGGAATACTTCAGACACGCCAAAGGGATCAAGCCGTCACGTTAATGGTGGATTCAGGGGCAACCGGTAACTTTGTGGACTCTGATTATGCTGTTAAATTGGGTTTACCAGTTGCCACTAAGAACATACATGAGGAGGTTCGATCAGTCGATGGATCTTTGTTGACATCAGGACCAGTGACACAGCAAACGGGGGAGATGATTTTGAACATCCAAGGGCATAAAGAGTGCATTCAATTTGATTTCATCGCCGCCCCCCAGTTTGGTTTCATCTTGGGGCTACCTTGGCTGGCGTTACATAACCCGGCGATTGACTGGGCACGTGGAACAGTGTGTTTCTCTTCTAGTCTCTGCCGTACACAGTGCACTAAAGAATTGGGACAGGTGGTGCAGGTTCTAGGGGCCACACAGGAAAACAAAGGAGAGCCGCTAGTGGGATTACCGCAAGAATACCAAGAGTTTCAGGATGTTTTTAGTAAAAAGGCGGCAGAAACTTTACCACCGCACAGGTCGTTTGACTGTAGGATAGATCTGGAACCAGGAGCCGCCCTGCCGTGCAGCCGGATTTACGCCTTGACGGAATCCGAGAACCAACATCTCAAAGAGTATATTGACACCAACCTCCAGAATGGGTTTATTCGTCACTCTACCTCTCCCGTTTCTTCACCGTTATTCTTCGTTCCGAAGAAAACTGGAGATCTCAGGACGTGTAACGACTACCGTGCGATAAACCGCATAACAATCAAGAATCGGTACCCCCTACCGTTGATACCAGTCCTGTTGGATCAAGTACGAGGAGCCACAATGTACACCAAGTTGGACTTACGAGGTGCTTACCACCTGGTGCGGGTGCGTGAAGGGGACGAATGGAAGACCGCCTTCAGAACGAAATTTGGACTGTATGAGTACCAGGTCATGCCATTCGGTCTCTGTAACGCACCCGCCGCCTTTCAACACTTCTTGGATGAAGTCCTACGTGGTTTTCTAGACATTTTTGTCGTCGTTTATATCAACGACATACTGATCTACTCTCGGAATAAGGAAGAACATGTGCAACATGTCGGATCCGTTTTACAACGTTTACGAGAACACCATCTGTTCGCTAAATTGGAAAAATGTACGTTTCATTGCACCACAGTGGAATTCTTGGGCTTCATACTCTCTCCCGAAGGCGTAAAAATGGATATGCATAAGGTACAAGCAATTCTGGATTGGCCAGCCCCGCAGAATGTCAAGGAACTACAGTCAGTACTAGGATTTGCAAACTTCTACCGAAGGTTTATCCAGGGGTTTGCGGAGAAAAGCTTAGCCATTACCCGCCTGCTCAAGAAAGGGAAAAAGTTTGTGTAGGATACGGAGGCAGAACACAGCTTCAAGTTATTAAAGGAGGCGTTCACTACAGCCCCCGTTCTGTTACACCCGGATCCAACGTTACCATTTCTGGTGGAAACGAACGCTTCTAGCTATGCGTTGGGAGCGATATTATCGCAACGAGACCAATCAGGGCGTTTACACCCAGTCGCTTATTACTCAAGAAAACTTAACTCTGCAGAACAAAATTACACCATTGCAGATCGCGAGCTACTAGCCATAAAGGCGGCTTTTGCAGAATGGAGGCACTATTTGCTGGGAGCAAGACACACCATAACGGTGCTGACGGATCACCGCAATCTCCAGTTCCTAAAGTCGGCAAGAGCTCTCACTCCACGGCAATTACGATGGGCAATGTATTTTGCAGACTTTGATTTCGTGGTAACATACCGTCCCGGACAGGAGAACAAGAAGGCAGACATACTTTCCAGATATCCGGAATCATCGGTTTCTCCTAGACCTGAGGAAGCTGTAAAACCCATTGTGCCCTTAACCAAGATTGTAGGGAGCGTGATCAATACCTTGCTGGAACAGGTGGGGAATGCCATGACAGCGAATGAGTTACTTCACTGGGAAAACCCACAGTTAAAACGTTCTTTACAAGAAGGCATACCGTTCCAAGGCAAAGAAGTGTATTTACCGACTAAGAGTCTACAGGCTCAAGCCTTCAAATGGTGCCATGACTCCCCACTGGCTGGTCACCCGGGGGTGCACAAAACACAAGAACTACTGCAACGACACTATTGGTGGCCCAACTTACACAAAGATGTGCGAGAATATGTGGCAAATTGCAAAATATGTGCTCGAAATAAAACAGATCATAGGAAACCAGTAGGACTATTGAGACCTTTACCCACTCCCACACAGCCGTGGCATACAATATCATTAGACTTCATTGTTGAATTGCCCCCGGATCAGGGTCAAACCACGATATTGGTAGTTATAGATTCATTTACTAAACTTGCTCACTTCATACCCAGTAACGGCCAGCCGACGGCGGAGGAATTTGCAAATCTTTTTCTACAACATGTCGTTCGCCTGCACGGAATACCACAACACATAGTCTCGGACCGAGGAACGCAGTTTACGTCAAGGTTTTGGAGGCATTTCTGTAAGAAAATAGGAATACAGTTGCAGCTGTCTAGTAGTTACCACCCCGAGACCGACGGACAGACTGAGCGACTGAATCAGACGCTAGAACAGTACCTTCGCTGTTTTACACACGGCACTGAAGGGGGTTGGGTTGAACTCTTGTGGTTAGCAGAACTAGCCTATAACAATTCTCAACATGCCTCCACAGGATATTCTCCTTTTTTCATGACTTGCGGATACAATCCATTCGTGCAGCCAAGTGGAGAACGAATTCCGGATGCATTGCCCTCAGTACAAACCAAAGTGGCTCAGTTAAAGCAGGTCTGGAAAAAGGCCCGACAAAACCTGATCACAGCCAAGAACACAACCAAGAAGTATGCTGACAAAAAGCACCGTGCTAACCCGGATTATCAAGTGGGTGATAAAGTTTGGCTCTCAACACGACATTTGCACCTCTCAGGTTCCCGAAAATTGACAGCCCCGCTTCATAGGCCCGTTTCGCATTACACAAGTGGTTAACCCAGTAGCGATGCGACTTCGCCTTCCAGACCACATGAGGGTTCACTCTGTATTTCACGTAGCGCTCCTAAAACCAGCAAAGCCCCATATGCGCATGGAAAAACCACCACCTGTCCTCATAGAAGGGTACCCAGAGTACGAAGTTAAGGCCATACTGAATTCACGAGTGAGACGAGGTAGATTTCATTACTTGATTGATTGGGTGGGATTTGGTCCTGAGGATAGGTCCTGGGAACCTGCCACCAATGTGCATGCCCCTAGATTGGTACGTTTATTTCATCACAATCATCCCACAAAACCTGGCCCTTCTGCGGGGAGGGGATGTACTGTCAGAAACTCACGGCCTGCATTACGCCCACATGGTAAGAATAAAGGCAGGGTGGTTGCAGGGATTGTGGGTGGAACGTTTCTGAGTCACTGCCACCTTTGTCCCCATTGCAGATGTACTTGGTGTAGGGGTACAAGGTCTGCAGGACTCAGAAAACCAGGAAGACTACGCTTCCCAGCAGCCCCGGGCCTGAAACTGCAGTTCCAGCAGCCCAGGAAACGCCCAGGACAACGCCCGACACAACGCGCATGCGCGAAGAAGCTACCGTGCATGCGCAACCCCAGAAAGCTTGTCCGTGCTCGACTCAGCTGCCGAGAGGACGCATCTCACGGAGCTCCAGCGAAGCTTCTCGCGGGGCCGCCCTCGCCACTGGACACACCCTCGGGCCCCGCGATGTCAAAGATAAGTACCCTGCCTGCTTTTTAAAGTTAACCAGAGGGAAGTGTGCACTGGAAAGAGACTCCGCTTGCCAGTGACTTTTGAGGAAACTTACTCTGCGGGGGAGATGCGCGAAAGTTCGCAAACTAACTAACCCACTAAACTTGCATGTGACATGCATTCGCCAGTTGCGGGTGCAAAACGTAGCAGTATACTCGCCTGTTGCGGGTCATTCTATGCTGTATTCGCAGTAGCGAGCACTTGTGAAAAGCCACAAGGCGTGAAAGGGCAAAGCTAATTTTCTCCCTTTTTGTCAGGAGTGAGCCGCTACTGACAACGACCAGATCGTTTCGCAACGCACAGTCTGCGGAGCCGGCGGGCGGAAGAAGCGCACTGGAACACTCCAGAACACTAGAGCTAAGTGCATTATGTGTCAGAATATATGTTTTACTTGTGGTGTTCCGTAACAAGGGGCAGACGTTATTTGCATATTGAAGCCCGATAGACTATTGTGTTTACAGAAAATCCCAAAACTGGGGCAAACTTGTGAATGTGGTGAACAAGTGCTGGGTTCCAGTTTGAGGGTAAAGCATGCATGTGGTAAGAATGCATGACTGAATGAATGCCCAAGGAGTTACAAAGGCAACTACCAAGGAGAAGGTAGTCCAGGCTCAGAAGGTCAGAGTCTGGGAACAACTCAACCCTAAAAACCCCTCCCTATCCATAACAGCTCCCTAACCCTCAATCCGTTTATCCTACCATCCCGAAACCCATCCAATCCGTGGACCCTAACCCTCTTTCCCCGTGGGGGTTGCGGTGACCTGTGCTTCAGCTAATCCAGGCGCCAAGACCGTCAAGGGGAGGTAGGAGTTCTTGCTACTTCCGCGTTGGGACGGACTTCGCCTTGACACTGTCCCTTCCACATCTGGTTCAGAGTCCACATCTTCACTGACTGGTGATGATGCCAGGGTGCTCCACCTAGAGTGTACTTTCTGGGATTCATTATATTTATCTTGTAATGTATAAACCTGATCCTCACAGTAATCTTTGTCATCCAGAAAGTATTTTTAAATTTCCTTAACTTAATTTCATTTATGTATTATTTCAGAATGTCATACATTATTTCAAAGTTCTTCTTTTTGGTTGTTTCCAATGCATTCATCTCAGCAATGTCTTTTTTCACTATTTCAATTTGTTCTACAACTCTGGTAGGCTCTCGTGTTACATACTCCACAAGGAGCTCCATCACCACCTTGGATCCTTTATTAAGATTATCTTCCCATAACTCAGCCAGATCACTATATAACGGATGATTAAAATCTGGGAAGATCAGGATTCGCAAACCTCTTGGTATTTTATCGTTTTGAGGATAGTTCTTCATGTTTACTTGTTCCCAATATTTGTTAATTTCTTTTTTTGACAATCACTCCAATTTGACAAATTGATGTCGTAGGTCCTTCTCGATTATTCTTTTGGATTGAAAAGCATGTATGTGCTCCCTCGTGGTGAGAATAAGGCTGCAGTGTCCTCTTCTCTTATCAACACTCAGCCATTGTTATGGTTTGACAATCAGCAGCGGTGTGTCATGTAATGTCCATACAAAATAAGACACTTGAGGAGATTACAGCTCACCACGCTTTTTACTTATTTATAGATTCCTTTGTGTGGGTAAATACAACTTTAGGACTGTCGTTTGACGGGTTGGCTAAGGGTATCCTCAGACCCCTAATTCAAAATAGCATACAGGTCAGTCACCTGTTTGTCACACGCCTGTCTTTAAAGATGATGAATTTAAAGACCACTGATTGTTTATCATCAGGTGTACACAGCATTGCATGACCTGATGAAGGGTGACACCATTGTAATTAAAGAGGCAGATAAAGGGGATAATATTGTTATTATGAATCGTGAGGACTATAACCATATGGCCAATACTCATTTACAAACCCCTGGATGTTATTGCACAGTTAGCGGTGACCCGAAACAAGAAGTGACTACCACATTAAAAGAATATATTTCAAAATGGCACTGACAGGGTCTTATCACGGACCAGGAGAGAATGTACTTATCAGTGAAAGAACCTAGTATACCCACCATGTACTTTCTACCAAAAATACATAAGGCCTAGGAGAAGATACCGGAGGGAAGATCAATTATGAGTGGGATAGGCTGGGCCACAGAAAGGATTTCTGAATACCTGGATAATATAATTCGCCCATTAGTATCAGAATTACCCTCTTATTTGAGAGACAGTACTCATACTATAACAGCATTGAAATATTTTGATTGCCAAACAGACTTTGGGGTCGATTCATGGAAATAATGTGCGCCGAAAATTCCCGCACAGTGGTGCCAAAACATGCGATTCACAGTAAAAGTGCGAAAATCGCAGTGCAAGTGCGGAAATCGCAGGGAAACTAGCGCACATCGATTCATGGAAGTCCGTGCGCGAGAAAAACATTGGATGTGCGCTAAAAATGTGCGCCGCGCACGCCGGCGCACAGGTCATCCAACAGCGTGCGCCACGGCCACTGCGAAATCGCACATAGCGTGGCGCACATCACAAAAGTAGGCGGAACACGGGTAGTAACACTCGGGATGGGGAACAACGCGTGAAAATATGGGTGTCACGGGGGAAGTACAGGAGGCAAGTGCGCGGAACGCCCACACGCTCGCCTACAACCCGTATTCATGGAAACGAATAGGGCAAACCAGCGCATGGTCAAAGACGCGCACAGGGCCAAACAAGTACGCCACAAGAAAGCAGGCGGTAGCGCCCATGCGACTGAAAAAAATGTGCGCCAAAATGTGCACTAACAAAAAGCACCCATATACAGCCATGATGAATGGGCCATACAGTGGCCCTCTAGGACAAATGAGGTGCAAAGGGGCACCGACAAACACGGACACCCGCTGTGTGAAAAATAGCGTGTGCGCGTGTTCCTGGGTGCGCGGGAAGTTCCACACGCGATTGGACTGGGTACGTGTACTTCGGGGTGCGCGGGAAGTTCCACATGCGATTAGCCTGGGTACGTGTACTACGGGGTGCGCGGGACGTTCCACACGCGATTGGCCTGGGTAGGTGTACTTCGGGGTGCGCGGGAAGTTCCACACGCGATTGGCCTGGGTACATGTACTTCGGGGTGCGAGGGAAGTTCCACACGCGATTGGCCTGGGTATGTGTATTCCGAGGTGTGCGGGAAGATTCACACACGATTTCAGCAGGGTACGTGTATTTCAGTGGTGCCGGGGAATGCTACACGTGATTTGGCCATGTGGGTCCTCCCAGGTGTTCCCTCTACACCCTCCACGGCCCCTGCATGCAGCCCACACCACAGGGTACTACCCTGCACCCCTGCTCATGTCCCACAGGCAACCCATCCACCATGGCCATGCCCACCAGCCAACCCACATGTCACCTTGCACTACTGATCACCAACACATGTCTCCCACCACCCCCACCCCCCAGCAGTGCAGGTGCAGCCTCCACCAGGCCCCCACTCATGTCCCCTATCACCCCCACCCCCCAGCAGTGCAGGAGCAGCCTCCACCAGGCCCCCACTCATGTCTACCACCATCCCCACCCCCCAGCCACCAGGGGCAGCCTCCACCAGGCCCCCACTCATGTCTACCACCACCCCCACCCCCCAGCAGTGCAGGGGCAGCCTCCACCAGGCCCCCACTCATGTCTCCCATCACCCCCACCCCCCAGCCACCAGGGGCAGCCTCCACCAGGCCCCCACCCATGTCTACCACCACCCCACCCCCAGCAGTGCAGGGGCAGCCTCCACCAGGCCCCCACTCATGTCTACCACCACCCCCACCCCCCAGCAGTGCAGGGGCAGTCTCCACCAGGCCCCCACTCATGTCCCCCTGTACCCCCACCCCCCAGCCACCAGGGGCAGCCTCCACCAGGCCCCCACTCATGTCTCCCATCACCCCCACTCCCCAGCCACCAGGGGCAGCCTCCACCAGGCCCCCACTCATGTCTCACATCACCCCCAGCCACCAGGGGCAGCCTCCACCAGGCCCCCACTCATGTCTACCACCACCCCCACCCCCCAGCAGTGCAGGGGCAGCCTCCACCAGGCCCCCACTCATGTCTACCACCAACCCCCACCCCCCAGCAGTGCAGGGGCAGCCTCCACCAGGCCCCCACCCATGTCTACCACCACCCCCACCCCCCAGCAGTGCAGGAGCAGCCTCCACCAGGCCCCCACTCATGTCTACCACCACCACCACCCCCACCCCCCAGCAGTGCAGGGGCAGCCTCCACCAGGCCCCCCACTCATGTCTCCCATCACCCCCACCCCCCAGCAGTGCAGGGGCAGCCTCCACCAGACCCCCACCCATGTCTACCATCAACCACACCCCCCAGCAGTGCAGGGGCAGCCTCCACCAGGCCCCCACTCATGTCTCCCATCACCCCCACCCCCCAGCAGTGCAGGGGCAGCCTCCACCAGGCCCCCACTCATGTCTCCCATCATCCCCACCCCCCAGCAGTGCAGGGGCAGCCTCCACCAGGCCACCACTCATGTCTACCACCACCCCCACCCCCCAGCAGTGCAGGGGCAGCCTCCACCAGGCCCCCACTCATGTCTCCCATCACCCCCACCCGTGCGATTTGCCTGGGTACCTGTACTTCGGGGTGCGCGTGAACTTCCACACGCGATTGGCCTGGGTACATGTACTACGGGGTGTGCGGGCGTTTCCACACGCGATTGGCCTGGGTACGTGTACTTCGGGGTGCGCGTGAACTTCCACACGCGATTGGCCTGGGTACGTGTACTACGGGGTGCGCGGGAAGTTCCATACGCGATTGGCCTGGGTACGTGTACTACGGGGTGCGCGGGAGGTTCCACATGCGATTGGCCTGGGTACGTGTACTTCAGGGTGCGCGTGAACTTCCACACGCGATTGGCCTGGGTACGTGTACTACGTGGTGCGCGGGAAGTTCCACACGCGATTGGCCTGGGTACATGTACTACGGGGTGCGCGGGAGGTTCCACACGCGACTGGGCCTGTGAGAGTGGGGTACATGTATTCCAGGGGTGGGCGGGAATATTTACCCGCGACTGGGCCTGGGAGAGCGTGCTACGTGTATTCCTGGGGTGGGCGGGAAGATTCACACGTTCGCCTACGACGTGCCGAAAAATAAATGGTCCAATCCTGAAACACGTACGCCAGCATGAAGCAGGCGTACGTCGACCCGCGCAGCATAAAAGTGCGTGCAAACAACAAACAAGCTCATACGCCAGGATGAATATACAGTTCCTAGCAGCAGTGGCCGTGGGTTACCAAAGGAGGAGGAGGAGGAGGATAGTGAGGGCCTGAATTTTCACTCCCAGAACCAGCCTTTTTGGGATGCCTGATGACCAGTGTATGGGAGGTACAGGTTTCCACCACACACAATACTGGACCTGGTCAGTGAGTGGGAGGATGACCTCACATCACCCACCCTGTGCTCCCAAGCACTCAGCCCCCTGGAGAAGGTCCTCAATGTACTGCACTTCTTGGCCACAGGATCATTTCAGCAGACAAGTGCCATAGTGGGTGGGGTGTCACAGGCCACGCAGTTACGCTGCCTACACCAGGTCTTGAACATCATCACTGCACGCCCATCAGTTCGTAGGCACATATACCTGCCCAGGACACCTGCAGAAAGGCAGGCTGCCACCCTCGATTTCTACGGTGTGGCACAATTCCCAAAAGTGCTAGGTGCCATTGACTGCACCCATGTGGCACTACGTCCCCCCAGGGCATCTGAGCACATCTATAGGAACCGCAAGCACTGGCATTCCATCAACGTGCAGGTAGTATGTAATGCTAAGGGAATCATCACCTCAGTATATGCCAACTATCCAGGGTCCACCCACGACAGCTTCATTTACCGAATGTCTACCCTAAGCCGGGACCTAGAAGCTGGGCGGCATGGCGATACATGGCTGCTTGGTGAGTATGAATGCCACTGCACATGCATGCATGTCAGATGCTGAGTTATGTCACTACCCCACTAATGATACCCATCACCTCCTCACCAGGGGACAGTGCCTACCCTCTGAGCACCCACATGATGACGCCAATTCGGAACCCCATCACGCCTCCAGAAGTAAGATACAACACAGCCCATATTGCAACCCGGGGCATAGTGGAGCGCACATTTGGAGTGCTCAAGTCACGCTTTCGCTCCCTTGACCATTCTGACGGGCAGCTGTTATATGCGCCCCCAGTAGTGTGCAGGATCATAGTGGCAGCATGTGTCCTGCACAATGTTGCAACACGCCGGGGCGTGGCTGTGGACATGGTGGTGCCCCCACATCCCCAACCACATGCACGCCCGCTGCGCATGGGAGGGGAGAGGGCATGGGGTGAGGCAGCCCGTACGCAGTTGGTGGCTAATTACTTCACATTGAAATCACACCCCAGTGGAGTGCACACAGGCCTGGCACATACCATCTGATAAGCAATGATGACTCGACCTGACAATTAAGACGAACAAAGGGACAGTCAACTGTCAGAACCATAGCAGCCTGAGATTGTTCATGTGGAAGTGTCACAATGTGTGCATCCCTACCTACACAAACACCACCAATGCAGTGTCATCAAAAGACACTTCCATGCTGCAGAAATGAATACCCACTCGCAAAATACTACATGAAAACAGTGCCATGTCACCCAACCCCTCCCCGGCACAGCCATACAACACACCATGGCATGTCATGCAATGGGAGAGCAAAGAAATTAATCCCCACAACATGCCCCAAGTGTCACCAGCTACAATGTCCCTAATGGAAACATGTCCACACATGAAATGCTCACAGTAATGCAGGACCTACAACCCACATTACCAAATACTTACCAAGAATACCAATCACCTACACAACCTCCAACCTACCTTAAACATGACATTACAGACTTAAAAATTTGCTAGCCTCACCTCCTGATGATGACAGCCCTCCGAACACTTCCAAGTATACAGTGTTAGCGCCACGCAAGAGTGTAGGTGCACTGCTTACAACATGGACTCCAGTTCCAAGGTGGACCGCATTGTGAAGACATGAGGAATGGACCTGCAAATTAGGAGGATGAGATGGATGCAGAGGCACATATCAATACACCATGCAGTGTACAATACAACAACAATATGCACTATGAATGTATGCACAGTATTGACTACAGACTGCCCACACAGCTCATGAGAGTCCAATGTCACCATGCACGTCAATGTCACTTGGGCACACCCTTTGCAAGCACATGGAAACGGGAAGCAGGAGGGGTGTGTGTGACAAAAACCCAAGCATCTGAACCAAATCCATGACAAGCCTGCATGTGCCCAGCCACAATGCAGCGTATGCCCATGGGAGCCACACAAGGCAACACACTGTCCCAAAAAAAAAAAAAAATCAAAAATCCCTGGGGCAGGGGGGGGGGGGGGGGGTGTAGTTGCTTCCACTCAGGAGTTCCGAGGACAGGGTGCAGACCAAAACCCACCTGTGTGGATCTTGTGAAAAAAAAAACACCTCCATGGGCTCATAGCCTACACGGCTACCCTATTGTGGGAGTATCACTGCTGTCGCTCTCCTCACCCTCTGCAGCTGCATCAGGAGGTGGTGGCACTATGGGAGGCAGCCCATGCAAAGCCCTAGTCTGTTCCTCCGTGGCTGCAAGCATGCGGGTGTGGTAGGTCTCGCTGTGGAGGATAAGTGTGCGGAGGTCCCCATGCAACAACTCACGGGATGCCCGGACCTCCGCCCTAGTTGCCTGCATCTCAGCTGAGAGCGTACGGGTGAGACACTCCAGCTGCTGTTCTGTCCTTCTGTTTGTTGAAGCCTCAAGCTCAACAAGAGTCGTCCTGAGGTGAAGGAGTTCCACCCTCAGGGCTTCCCTGTGGCCCTGGGACTCTATGGAGATGGCTTCCTGCAGAGTCGCCAGTGCCGCCCGCCTGTCCCTGTTGGCCGCCAAAATGTCCTCCCTGTGTGACTGGCAGATGGAGTCGGTTGCCTGCTGTAGTCGCTCCATCAGCCTTTCGGGGGGGACAATGGAAGTGGCCACCCTATCCATGGCCTGAGCCATCATCTCTGATGATGCTGCCTGTTGGGTTGCCATACCGTATATGGATTGCTCCCATGCGGTATTGCCAGGTGGCTGACGGCCAACACGTCGGCGGGCACCACACCTGTCTGGGGCAAGGCGAACTGCGCCTTGCTGTTCCGGCACTGTCTGAGGCTGCAGGACTGCATTCCCCCTTTGATCTGCTGGCCCAGGAACAGGATCAGATGTCGCGGAGTGTGACCCTGCATCCGTAACCACCAAAGGCGTACCTGCCAACACTGACATCCCCATTGAGGGTTCTAACCCTGGTGCAGGTGGGTCGGACAGAACAGAATCCCTCCCAGGAACACTCAACTGCGACGGCACATAGGTCTCATCATCTGAATCGACACCTGAATACAGCTCGGGGGAGGTGCAGCCAGAGACACCCCTTGAGAGCACGACCTGCAGCAGTTGTGGGTTCTCACCCACCACCACACCACGTCCCTCACTGGTGGTCGGTCGGCCCTCAGACCCCTCCTGGGTCTGCACCATCTCCACAAACCCAGCAGTATCAAGTGCGTCATCCCCTGCAAAGACATAAAAGAAAACAAATGGAAACAAGCATTAGCACTATGGCACACAATTAGGGCTGAGAGGCTACAGAAACAGTACTTGATTGACATGTCCCACATGACTAAAACCCTCCCATGCATGCACCGTCACTGCGTGTGATGGGGAGGCAGATGGCACACATTGATGACACCAAGATGGAAGATGAACACATTTGCTGCATGCTACCTAGCAGTGGCATCACACATTGGCCAGTGATTGGCAGGTCAAATACACATGCCATCACACAGATGGCATGTTCCCTAGCCATGAAGTGAAGAGGGAGAGGAGGTCACCAATTGTTCATTCAGTCCAGTTTGCTCATATAATTGATTTTTTCATTGAAATGGTTCAAATGTTTAACCTGCAGCTGCCAGTCCAAAATGGTCCTATAGCACAGGGACATGTCTAAACTAATCATGTCCAGGAAACTAAACCAGTCCACTGTACCATAGCCATGTCATACATGTGACAATAGGACTGAGAAATCCCGAGTAAAAGTGGTGGTATGCAAACAATCTGCCTGAATAAACAGAGGTAAATAAGCAACAATGTTGTGGCAAGATGACACTCCAAGGGCAACTGGCGTGGTGTTGGGCTGGATGTCTAATGTTGGCAGAAGGGATGCTGCTATACCCAAATGCTGGTGCCAAGAATGTATAGGAAGAGGCACATGGGTGACCCAAACCACTCAGGCACACACACCCTCACCTGGCACCCAAACAGAAGCCCTCCCACACACACCATGCACATGGATGACACACACATGCATGTGCACTCACCGGACAATGCCTCGTAATCTGCCAGTTCTCCCACGCCTTGGATCTGTTCCTCCGTGACGTAGGTCCCAGCAACCTGCTCATGTGGAGTGAGTTCTATGTCGTCTGCTGGAGACCCACCTCCAGTCACTAGAGTTGCGGCATGACTTGAGGCCAGCTTATTCTTTGCCCTGCGCTTCAGGTCATTCCAGCGCTTGTAGCATTCATTAGCTGTGCGCCTCACGATTCCAAGGGCACTTATGATGTCCGCAATGGTCTGCCAGTGTGCCCGACGTTGTGCAGGTGTGGTCTTGGATCCTGCAACAATCACCATTTCGCGGTCATGTGCGGACACATCCTCTACAAGTGCATTCAGTTCGGCATCATTGAAGATGGGCTTCCTTGACGGGCCGGACTGTGTAGCTGTGTCTGGGGCATCAGCCTCTACTGGACGAGCACTCTTCCTCTTCCGCTTGGAAGGTGGTGGGGATCCTGAGTGTCCTACGCCGCTCTGGACACTAGGGGCAGGAGCGTGGGATTGCACACTCAGCATGGGAGTTGGTGCAGGTATTAGCTCAAGTGTGATGGTGTCAGGGGGAATGTCAGCATGATGGACTTGGACCGACACTGTCCTAGCTGGGTGTGTGAGAGGTGGGGTGGATGGAGCCGCAGCTGCCCATGCAGCCTCCACAGCCTGCCTACGTGGGGCAGCAGATGACCTAGCTGCCCCTGATCCACGTGGCCTGATGACACCAACGTTCACCGGCGCACGTGGCCTAGACCTGCTGACCTGGAAGTCAGCCATGGAGTCACCCTGTGCCAGGTGGGCTGGTCCAACAAGGGCTGAGCATGGATGGTGTCAGCCACATTAACCTCAACCAGAGGGGGGGGCATGGGTGTCCCTGACTGCTCCTCCACACATGGGGGGCTAGGGGCACCCTGCAAGTCACGGCCACGTCCCCTACTCGATCCACCACGGCCACCACTTGGGGCTCGGCCACCTTTGCCACCCTTGCAGCTTGTTCGCCTCCCAGCCATGGCACTGATGTTATTGTGCGTATGGGAGTCGATGTGAACTATTGTCCTGGGCAATTGGGGGTCAAAGGGGTTGGGTACCAGATGGTAATTGTACCCTAGTGCTCTAGCAAGGCTGTATGTCACCCCTGGGGAAAGATGACGGGTCACGCAACGGACAGGCACCCCAAAAAAGGGAAGTAAGGTGCACGCAACCCCTCCTAGACCACGTGCGTGGAAAAATAAACCTGCACTACGCTGTGGCACCCAGAAACACAAGAATGAACGTATGCGTGTGTAGTGATACACGAAATTGCAACCTTGCCAATCAGGGCTTTAGATGACAGCATTAGCCGCTGAAAGCCAATAGTGTATTCAAAGTATGTGCTAAAAATGCTGACAGTAGTCTGTTGTAGCACTTCCATTATGCAGTAGTGAGCTACAAGGAATATGCAGGCCTAGTATGAAATAGGTCAAATTAAGCATTGTTGATAGACAGGCAGGGAGGGCCCCCAGCTATGTAGCTAATAGGTTTTTGGAGTGTTTGGAACATCATGGCACCTATATAGCGCTTAGATAGCCAGTCTTAAGCGCTATAAACACTAAGCTATGAGTGCATGCCTTTTAGAGCTTGCAGATGGGGTTAATACATCCCTGCTTCCCTTAGAATATTCAGCCTCACTAACGGTAGCCCTGGCTCCAAGCTAATCTTCCTTTTCTCTGGGAAGGTACTGATAAGACATTCCTCAGCCAGCGCAGATGGGAACAAGGGAGGGGGTAGGAGCGAGCAGGGAGCATCTCAGAGAGAGCTGGGTTTTTTCCATGAGCCAGTTGCACAGGGAAAGTTCTGGAACTGTGCGTCATGGTGACTGACAGCAAGAGATTATAAAATATCCATGCACACATGGATCAGGGGGAGATCGCCTGTGGACTTGATTCGTGTACAGTCAGGTGCCCGGAATTGGCTCTCACGGTGTCCTCCAGCCTTGTTTTTCTATGAGCGGGGCTTGTTTTACAGCTAGCTTATGAAAAACCCAGGTCTCCCAGGGCTGATTAAGGGACGTAAGACTGTGTTTCTCTATGTTTCTCTATATTTCTCTATGTTTATCTAAGTTCCATGTTTCACTATATTTTGCATTGCTCTTTGTTTTTTTGCATTGCTCTTTGTTTTATGCTTTGTAATATTCTCTAACTTGAATCCCAAATGTATATGAAATTCACTGCTTAAAATAAATATGCTAAAAACTTTGAGGGTGTCATTTGTCACTAGCATGAGATCACTGCTCAGCACAATAGAACCTGTATTTTGGGCTGAATTGGGTATTTTTGCTCTCAAAGGGCTGGCCCCGAGGAAGATTTTGCCCATATCAAGACATTTGGTGGCAGCTTTGTGGGATTTGTGAAGAGCAGTGCCATGCTGACATGACAAATGGTGTGAGAGAACACAGTGTAGAGTGGGGAGCAGGCTGTCGCATTTCCTTGATGGTCTCACTGCAGCTCTGAGACTTCAAAAGGCAGCAATGTTGTGTCGGCTTGCCGTGGCCGATAGCTTGTGTGGTTAAGACTCCCTTCAGTAAATCAGTCGTGACTGACTTATTGCATGGGATTGGTGCCAGGGAGTACAAGGCAATAAACGAGCGGGAAATGGCTTTGTTTAAAGCACTCCGATGAATGGTTAAGAAAGATGTATGCTCAATTAGAAAAAGAATTTTATCATGTGGTTTCCCAAGTTTAAAGTTGTAATTTGGAATGCATAATGAGACGGAGTTCTCATCTCTATTCTGTCATGAGGGCAGGAAAAAAAAAAATAATTGCAGGGATTTGACATGCAAATTGTGAATAGTGATTTAACCATTGACTCAGCCCCAGTGTGCTAGCGAGTGGGGGCTGTAATGTTCGGAGGCGAAGGTTCGTTTTTTTTGATGTATGCTTTTGAAGGGTTGGCATTCCTGAATAATGAGGAAGGGGAATGAGCCATGCTTAGGAGAATGAGTAACATCTGTGCTGAGAGCCTAAAGAGTTTTTTCTTTCTTTTGGCAACTGTAAAATTCCATGTGCTAATGGTGGCAAATTCTGTTTAAAGGAAACACACTAAAATGGTTATATTGCATTTTAGGCTGTGCCATGCTTATATTGGGTGAGAGACTCACTTAAAAGGAAAGTGAGTGAATGTTATTTGGATTTTCGATTTTTGTGTACTGATTTGAAATTGCAGAATCAGTTTGCAATGGTTGGGGGGAAAAACAATTTATATTTTTCTAAATTGCCCCTGGAGTATTTTTGACTGTCCCCATGCTATGCCATGGATTTGTGCTGTTGCCTTATAAGTGATGTATGATTTGGAAATAGTGACCTGTTGACTGTGATACATGGGGAAAAATGTTGTTGACACATTAAACAGCCCACAAGCAATAGAGTGTGGGTTGTTCTTGCAGAAAAAAAACGTGCAGGGAGCTGCACTAAACATTGGCATTTTTATTTTTTAAATGCACTGAACTGAGTGGTTATAGTTTGGCAATGGTACAACAGAATGAAACATCTGTGTGTGATAAGATAGCACAAAGATTTAATGGGTTGCGAGTTCTCTTGAAAGATCGCACATTACAAGAAAAGTGCCGCTTTTGAAAACAAGAGTCTTGCTGTGTGTGCAGAGCTTGTGCCTTGAAGCTGTCTTGGGGGAGGTGCGTGAAGGCAAACAAAAGCAGAAACAGTACAAGAAAGAGTTAATCTGGATGAACTGTCTGAAACGAGTGAAGCCGCCACAGTATAAGAGTTATAGGCAAAAGAGATAAGCTGCGTGCTCATGGCGCTGCCAGGTGCACACGAAAGATAAACATGCCTGCATTCCTGAGGAAGGGGGAGCAAAAAGAGAGAGCTGTTCAAAAAGTAAAGAATTTGCCCAGTAAACTGTGGTAGGGAACAAAGGCTTCATGCAGGATGGCAGACGGGCACATCACATCTGAACATTTACCTATGCATCTGTGAATGGGCCAAGAAAAGACAGCTGCCCATTCCAACAGACATTACTGTGCAAACCGCATTCCCATGTGATGTGATGTGAAGTGAAGTAAAGCGCTATTGCTGTGCAAGCTGCATTCCAATGCTCCATGTGATGTGAACTGAAGTAAAGCGCTGTGCACTGGAGAAGAAACCTCTAGGCGCTTTGAGAAGAGAAAATACACATCTGGCAAACTGCAAGCTACATTGCCAGGGGATGGAGTAACTGACAAAGACATTATGGCATTCCAGATGGAAGCAAAACTGACAAAAAGTGCTTAGCCGTTTTGCAAGAGACAACATGCAGAGCGGGGCTTTGAAGTACAACATGAACACTGCACATTAGCCATGATCCAGAAGCCACACGGCTTAGTGCAAGAATGAATGATTTGTTGAAGCAACAAAAGAAACTGGCTTAGACTATCGCACTCAAAGGGGTGGTTCAAAAACAGCAAACGCCCTTTGAAAAAATGACAAGTGAAAAAACCAGAGGCTTGAAAAGACACTGCTAAGAAAAGAAAGATAAATAAACAAAGCTGCTCGTACAACTGCAAGCGGTATTGGACTGAAAGACTTTACCTTTGAAAAATGGAGTGATGCCAGCAGGGCAAACTGAATCAAGATCATGAGACACTGGAAGCAAGTTGGCGCCTGGCATTGGTGATCGCTTTGGTGAAAAAGAAAAGCATTGTGCAACCTGGGTACTTACTATATGGCTTTGTAAAAGCACAGATCAGTCTGAGGTACCATTGACCAGCTATGATTGCATTGCACAAATGAGTTTGTGATTAGGCAGTTACACCCCGTATGGTTGAGTGTAAATAAGCCCCCAGAAACATGCAGAAAGGTGATAAATAATTGCAGTAGCAATGACAAAGTGTGTAGTTACCTGATGAGACTTTTTGAAGATGGGGGTGGTATTATGGGAAGGGGTGGATAACGCTGATATTGAAGTTTTGATGACATCCTAACATTTCTGTTTGTATTTTGCCTAGGCAAAGCACGACAAGACATTTCATAATATCAGAAATTAATATGCAGTTTGTGGGTGACACTGATCAAAGAAGGGTCAGACGCATTCTCAGAGAAAGCGAGCCACTGCGACATGCTATTTCAACTTTAACGTGCCCTGCACCGCACTCAATGCTGTAACCTGCGAATAGTGTCCAACAGAGTAATAACTTTTGCTGAACTGGCACGATGCAGACTTGGCTAATTATCAAGTATTTGATGCTACACATTTAAATGACATGTTTTGCCCTTTCTTGTTTAAAGGACTATGGACAATGAATTGTGGACTGTAACATCAGGCACCACATACAGCTGTGTGACACAGCAATTGAATGCTAACACATTGAAAAATGGTTTTTAAATGCACTGTTGAGATGAATCTGAAAAAACCAAATGGTTTTACTCTTCCAACTGAATGGCTTTAACCAGAGATGTTTTGTTTTTTGAAAAAAAAAAAATATTCTACATTGCACGTAGGCAGGAGAATGATTTATGAACTGTTGGGGCAGCAGAATTATGCAAGCAGGAGCGTAATTTATTTTGAGATAAGATGAGTGCGCACATCAAAGTCACCTGTGCGTAGGTTAAGATTCTTAATTGAAGTAATGCTGCCAAGTGTATGAGCTATAATTTGAAATGGTAATCTTTGAAACACTGGATACTTTTACAGCCAGCTTAAGGCAGGTAAATGAAACCATGACTGACTTGATGTTTGATTTTATGACACAGAGTGTGACACGGTTTTTTGTTAAACCAACCAGTTTCATGTTTTTGTGGGGACAGCTGTCTCCAGCACACTAATGCAAAGAGTCACCTTTTGATTGTAGACATTTGGAATAATTCTTTGGAAAAGCGCTACAAATGAGTATCCACATGGAATTGCTAGTGTACTGGCCTGGCACATTGTCAGGCATCTTTTGTCACTGAATGGATACCATTTGTTTAATTTGTCTAATGTGATGTTTTTCTGACCAAGAACTGCAGCGAGTGTTCTCGCCAAGATTTTATGAACTATAACTTGACTAAATGAATTTTTTCCATGGTGTGATGAAACAGCCACTGCCGGATAGTAGTATGGTGTTTGTGGCTAAAGTTAATATTGTATATGGTAGATATCCCACTTGAAGAAGGGTATTCTCCAAGTCACAGAAGGTAGACACTGTGAACCTGTTAGATTTTCCAGTAGTAAGACAACATGTAAATTGTAGACTGGTAATGCACACCTTCATTATTACAGTGCTACACTTAGACATAGATTTATCATGAGGCAATGTTTCCTTAGTACTACCAAGCTGCTACAAATGGAGTCCATTTCTATGGCCCATCACTAGAGTGCGCGTAGCTAGGGAGCTAGATTCATTAATTGCAGGAGCTTTATATGCTTGTGACATAGAAACTGTGCACTATAAGCTAGCCACTATGGGTTCTGATGCCAGCTCTGCTATAGAACTTCTGGCCTAGTGGGGCCCATTGATATGCCCAGCACTGCTACAAGTATTGACAGCCAATTGAAGATGACAGAATTTTAGACATGAAGACATTTTTGTCTGCCATAGGGCAGGTCAACAAGACTGCTAAATACACACAATGCATTGTATGGCAAACATTGTTAAATCAGCAGGTGTTGGCTTTTTACTGGGTGGGGGCGACCATCCTCCACACACTGGCACGCAGAGCTACAGTTACCAGCATACATATGGATTGAATTGCTTGCTTTTTGATTGCATGAATAACACATGCCATGCTTTGATGTAAATTAGTAGAATTGTTTTTTATTTAGACAACCTGGTGCCCATGGGTTCACCTTGTTCACGAAATTAGATGGTTTCTGGTTGGGTTCCACCTACCTGGGGGAAGTGTCTAGTCACACAGCCCATAGTCACGCTTGAATGCCCTGGGATCAGGGGGAGGGTAGGCCCTTAGGGTGAAAGGCTGCCAGGTTTTAGAATTGGTAACCATACATAAATGCAATAGTGCATTATAGATTAGACTACACTGGATTGCCTTGACATTTTAACTGCATGCTGCTTTTTAACTGACAATCAGTTATACAAAATTGATTTAGGTATTTTTGTGTAGGCCAGGTTTTGGCTAGAGTAAATGTCCATGTTCACTTTGTGTAGGTATTTTTTGTGTAGGCCAGGTTTTGGCAAGGGTATATGTCACTGTTCACTTTGTGTACATTTTTGTTTAGGTAGTGTTTTACCTTGCATGCCACGCTAACTAACCGCTATAAGATAGTTTGCTTAAACCTCTTGCAAAGCCCCAAGGTCTTTATCACTGCACTAAATACTATGTTGATAGGTATTAGTCAGCATTTGTCGCACAAACGTTGAATAGGGGTGGAATGTAGTGATACACGAAATTGCAACCTTGCCAATCAGGGCTTTAGATGACAGCATTAGCCGCTGAAAGCCAATAGTGTATTCAAAGTATGTGCTAAAAATGCTGACAGTAGTCTGTTGTAGCACTTCCATTATGCAGTAGTGAGCTACAAGGAATATGCAGGCCTAGTATGAAATAGGTCAAATTAAGCATTGTTGATAGACAGGCAGGGAGGGCCCCCAGCTATGTAGCTAATAGGTTTTTGGAGTGTTTGGAACATCATGGCACCTATATAGCGCTTAGATAGCCAGTCTTAAGCGCTATAAACACTAAGCTATGAGTGCATGCCTTTTAGAGCTTGCAGATGGGGTTAATACATCCCTGCTTCCCTTAGAATATTCAGCCTCACTAACGGTAGCCCTGGCTCCAAGCTAATCTTCCTTTTCTCTGGGAAGGTACTGATAAGACATTCCTCAGCCAGCGCAGATGGGAACAAGGGAGGGGGTAGGAGCGAGCAGGGAGCATCTCAGAGAGAGCTGGGTTTTTTCCATGAGCCAGTTGCACAGGGAAAGTTCTGGAACTGTGCGTCATGGTGACTGACAGCAAGAGATTATAAAATATCCATGCACACATGGATCAGGGGGAGATCGCCTGTGGACTTGATTCGTGTACAGTCAGGTGCCCGGAATTGGCTCTCACGGTGTCCTCCAGCCTTGTTTTTCTATGAGCGGGGCTTGTTTTACAGCTAGCTTATGAAAAACCCAGGTCTCCCAGGGCTGATTAAGGGACGTAAGACTGTGTTTCTCTATGTTTCTCTATATTTCTCTATGTTTATCTAAGTTCCATGTTTCACTATATTTTGCATTGCTCTTTGTTTTTTTGCATTGCTCTTTGTTTTATGCTTTGTAATATTCTCTAACTTGAATCCCAAATGTATATGAAATTCACTGCTTAAAATAAATATGCTAAAAACTTTGAGGGTGTCATTTGTCACTAGCATGAGATCACTGCTCAGCACAATAGAACCTGTATTTTGGGCTGAATTGGGTATTTTTGCTCTCAAAGGGCTGGCCCCGAGGAAGATTTTGCCCATATCAAGACAGCGTGTCACACGCAGCCTAGAATGACCTCTGAAGGGGTACGCGACACACGGGCCAAGCACAGATGTTAAATATGTGCGCGACTCACCGTCTGCCAGGAACAAAAGCGTGAAAAATATGCGCCTGTGCGCGTTGGCAACACCCCCGCCAAAAGAAGAATTGTACGCTGTCTGAGGAGACAGTGCAACAGTAGAAGGGAACGCTGTTTGAGGAAACAGGCCCAGGAAAAAGAGGAAAAGAGAAAAAAACTGTCAGAGGTAACAGGGAGTACGAACTGGAAACGCCATGAAGTAAATCGCGTGTGAACCGACAAGAAGTACAGATTTCACCCACTCGCTCTCCACGAAAAGCACGTACAAGGAAATGGCGTTCTACACGTACCTTTTATACACACGTCACAGACGCGCATACGCGATGAGGCCATTTCCACCAATTACGCGCTTTGACACTCGGACGTGTATCTCTTCATTTTTACACGTGCCATTCTCTACGGCCATGCGCGTGACGTCACAGCTGCGCATGGTGGCCTTTCGGCCAATGAAATCGCATATGCAAGCACACGTGGTAAAACTGCACGTCTGAGTGTCATCGCGTGTAATCAGAGGGAATTGAGCGTACACGCGATTGGCCTGGGTACGTGTATTTCTGGGGTGCGCAGGAAGTTTCACACACGATTGGTGGAAATCCACGTGTGCTCTGTCATCACGTGTAATGAGGGAAACACCCGCGCGCGTCACGTCACAGACGCGCTTACGCGCTAAGGGCCTTTGGTCCAATGAAATCGCATATGCGTGCTGACGTGCATACGCGCTAAGGGCCTTTCCTCGATTTACATGCAGACGTGCAGGATTTTCACGTGCCAAATCACTCCGTATCAAGCTGGCCACGCGTAAGCACACAGAAGACCACGCTCCTGCCCAGAAGCCCGAATTACTGCCCCCCCAGAGCCCCGAGCACGCTCCCACCTGCCATCTGCTGCTGCCTGACTGCCTGCTGCCCACGTGCCCTGCCATTTGCTGCCTGCACATCAGCCAGGGGTGCTGTTGCTGTGACCACCCCTGCTGGAACCGAAGACACCCGACTGGGATTCCATCGCTCCACAGCCCAGCCCCAGGACCCAGTTGCCCAACCACTCCTGCGCCTGGGGTTGTCATGTCGGGCACTGCAACATCTGGCACCACTGACAACCCCCGGCCAGAGAGGCAGAAGGGCACCAGCTTCAGTGCCAGGGAAGTTGGTGTCCTGGTGGAGCAAGTCCTGGGGCAGTATGATGCCCTCTACGGAAGTGTGCGCGCCGACAAGGAAGGACGGACTCGGATCTTGACGGACATCGTGACTGCCATCAACGCGGAGGGGGTGGCAGTCCGCGACTTCCAACATGTCAAGAAGCGCTGGGAGGACTTCAGGTCCAGGACCCTGAACAAGGCCCGGAGCCTCTTGAAGGCAGCGGATGCTAAGGGGCGCCGGGGCCACTTGTCGGAAGATCAGATGAGGGTCCTGGAACGCATATCCCCAGCGCTCCAGGTCCAGGTCCTTGAGAGGCAGACCCCATCTGGAGTCGAGCGGTAAGTGTACATGCATCATGATTGTAAGCTGTGCATGTGGTGATGTGCCAGTAGTGTGCCGGTTGCACATCTGTTTGTATGGGGCCGAGTATGGGTGGGGGTGTACAGGACCGTGAGGCTAACACATGCGAGGGCTGTCATGTGTGAGCCATGGATGGTGCTTGTGTGTGTAGGCTTGCATGCCAAATGCAGTTGTGTGGGCACACATGTTTGGATGAATGTGTATGTAAGTGGGCATGTTCGTGATGTCACGCATGTATGTTGTTTTCAGCTGCATGTATCAGCACTGTGTACATGTGCGTGTATTTGACAAGGGTGCAACAGTGAGGCAACATGGCTGCATGTGACAGCGGGATGTGGAAGCCTGATTGGCAGATGTGACATGGATGCCCATCGGAACACTGCGACAGTTGGCTGAGGTGTACACATGCATGCAAGTGTGGTGGTGTGCGTGCATGTGTAGTGCACTCCCTGTGTTGCATGTGATGTCTGGCTCACCTTTGCCTGCTCATGCTGTTGTATGTGTATGGATGGTGCTGGCAGTTGCGATGTGGCTGTGGTATGGCTAATGTGTGCAAGTTGAAATGACATGTGTGTTGCCGATTGTGATGCCATGTCTGAGGTTTGCCAATGCCACTCATGTGCAACTGTCATGTGTGTATGTGTCCATTGTACAGTGCCCTGATGCCTGTGTTTTATTTCTCCCTGTCTGCAGCGTCAACTGATGAAGAGGGCGGAGAAGGTGCTGTGGAGCACAGTGGCGGGGATCGCACCGCCAGCCGGAGACGCAAGGCCCGGCTCCCCTCCCAGGTTGTGATCTCGTCGGGGAGTGAGGAGTCCGGTGCCGCGTCCCAGGCCGCAGCTGCCGGGGGGAGGTCCAAGAGGCGGAGGTCGGAGTTGGACTCCTCGGCAGCAGAAGGGGCAGCTGGGACCCCACAGGGCCCAACGGGGGAAGATGGCACGGAGTCATCCAGGTTGGTGGGGGGTTTGGTGGAGGAGGAGGCTGTGCAAGCAACAGAGACGGGATCTGGAGGTGGGGATTTCACTGGTGCTAGTGGTGCAGTGCAGGACCAGGGACAGGGACAGGAGGCAGCACAGGTCGCCGCGGAGGTGCCTGTGTGCAATCCTGTCCCTGATCCTGTCACTGCATCATCTTGCACCAGCAGGGATGCCTATGTCCAGACCCGTTTTCAGGCAGGGGATGAGCTAACGACAACTGGCCTTCCTCTGCCTGCGGACGTGGCTATCCGGGTCCGGGTTGAGCCTGTCCTGACTGGTGTGGCGTTGCGTCAACGGGCCATGCGAGGTGACCTGCATTCTTTTCATGAGGAGACTGCACGTCATCTCGAATGGCTCGTTGACCGCGTCGGCCTACTGGGACAGGTCACCCAGGCCGGATTCCTCCGTTTGATGGGGCTCGCTCAGACCCCCTCCTCAACTGAACCCCCTATGCGCCAGTCGTCCTCCGTGCCATCTTCCCACCCATCAGTCACCTGGGTGCCCTGTGGAGCTGCCTCTGACGGTGCGGCCAGGCTGGTGGAGGAGGCATCCCTGCCACAGTCGGGAGTCGGACGTCCAGCAGGGGTGACCACATCAACGACTGCACCCCAGCCAGCGGAGGATGTGCAGGCAGCAGGAGGCAGTGCACGGGCAGAGGCGCAGCAGCAGCAACGTGGTGGGAGCCATGATGGCTCGGGGCCTTCCACATCGGAGGGACAGGCATCGGCCAGAGGGCAGGAGGACACAGGACGGGAAGTGTCTTCCGTGTGGCAGCGGTTGGGCCACGCCCTAGATGCGGAGCGGCAGCGGGCGGAAGAGGCTCGGCTCACGATGGTCAGGGCGGAGAACTCCATGCAGAGGGTCCTGAGGCGTGCCGAGTGCCTCGAGGCAATCCGCAGGGAGTTTGCGGGGAACATGTGGACGGCCCTGCGGACCCTCGGGGCAATGGAGGAGGAGCGCCTCCGCGATATTGAGCAGGAGTTCGATGATGCCCTGGCCCGGAACATCCCGAAGTGAGCCGTCGGACTAGCCAACTGCCCTTGTAAATAGTTATATAGTTAGTGTTAGGTTTCCTTTGGTTTAGCTTTTTTTTTGGACCTTTTGGACAATGGGCCACATTTTTGTATATAGTTATTTTTTTTAGGTAGTGTTATTAGATAGGTTTCATTTCTTCGGTTGGGATCATGGACCCTGGATAGTTTATCTGTACATAGTTGACTTTTGGATTTTCAATTTTTATTATGATTTCGCCATGGAGCAATGGTTTTCGATTTTAATTTTCCATTGGATTTACTTTTGTGGACTGTGACTTTGGACACCTTTCCTTTGCATTATGATTTGTGGTTTAGCATTATTTCACGGACCTGCTGTTTTTTTTAAGATTTCTATTATTGTTTGTTTATTTTTGATTCAATTTATGTTGCTTTTAATACATATTTTTTCGTCAAAGTTCAATGTGTAGTATCATCTCATTGGTTTCATGCATATCATGATATGGGTTTTGCCATTCACTGACACCCATTGGGTGTATGTGAGGGACATGTGTTCATTTCCAAACTTGCAATTGGGCTTCTGTCATGTTTTTGCCATTTCTAAGTGGGTGGATGCAATACTCGGGTGGGTGTTTGCCATTTGGAGGCTGACCATAAGGGCCAGGGATCTACATTGTGGTGAAATGTTGGCTGGGAGACAAGAGTGGGGGCCTGGTGGAGGCTGCCCCTGGTGGCTGGGGGGTGGGGGTGCAGGGAGACATGAGTTGGACATGAGTGGGGGCCTGGTGGAGGCTGCCCCTGCACTGCTGGGGGGTGGGGGTGATGGTAGACATGGGTGGGGGCCTGGTGGAGGCTGCCCCTGCACTGCTGGGGGGTGGGGGTGATGGTAGACATGGGTGGGGGCCTGGTGGAGGCTGCCCCTGGTGGCTGGGGGGTGGGGGTGCAGGGGGACATGTGTGGGAGCCTGGTGGAGGCTGCCCCTGCACTGCAGGGGGGTGGGGGTGATGGGAGACATGAGTGGGGGCCTGGTGGAGGCTGCCCCTGCACTGCTGGGGGGTGGGGGCGCAGGGAGACATGAGTGGGGGCCTGGTGGAGACTGCCCCTGCACTGCTGGGGGGGGGGGGTGATGGGAGACATGAGTGGGGGCCGAGTGGAGGCTGCCCCTGGTGGCTGGGGGGTGGGGGTGCAGGGAGACATGAGTTGGACATGAGTGGGGGCCTGCTGGAGGCTGCCCCTGCACTGCTGGGGGGTGGGGGTGATGGGAGACATGAGTGGGGGCCTGGTGGAGGCTGCCCCTGCACTGCTGGGGGGTGGGGGTGATGGTAGACATGAGTGGGGGCCTGGTGGAGGCTGCCCCTGGTGGCTGGGGTGGCTGGGGGGTGGGGCTGATGGGAGACATGAGTGGGGGCCTGGTGAGGCTGCCCCTGCACTGCTGGGGGGTGGGGGTGATGGGAGACATGAGTGGGGGCCTGGTGGAGGCTGCCCCTGCACTGGTGGGGGTGATGGTAGACATGGGTGGGGGCCTGGTGGAGGCTGCCCCTGCACTGCTGGGGGGTGGGGGTGATGGTAGACATGGGTGGGGGCCTGGTGGTGGCTGCCCCTGGTGGCTGGGGGGTGGGGGTGATGGGAGACATGAGTGGGAGCCTGGTGGAGGCTGCCCCTGGTGGCTGGGGGTGCAGGGAGACATGAGTTGGATATGAGTGGGGGCCTGGTGGAGGCTGCCCCTGCACTGCTGGGGGGTGGGGGTGCAGGGAGACATGAGTGGGGGCCTGGTGGAGGCTGCCCCTGCACTGCTGGGGGGTGGGGTGATGGGAGACATGAGTGGGGGCCTGGTGGAGGCTGCCCCTGCACTGCTTGGGGGTAGGGGTGATGGGAGACATGAGTGGGGGCCTGGTGGAGGCTGCCCCTGCACTGCTGGGGGGTGGGGGTGATGGTAGACATGAGTGGGGGCCTGGTGGAGGCTGCCCCTGGTGGCTGGGGTGGCTGGGGGGTGGGGCTGATGGGAGACATGAGTGGGGGCCTGGTGAGGCTGCCCCTGCACTGCTGGGGGGTGGGGGTGATGGGAGACATGAGTGGGGGCCTGGTGGAGGCTGCCCCTGCACTGGTGGGGGTGATGGTAGACATGGGTGGGGGCCTGGTGGAGGCTGCCCCTGCACTGCTGGGGGGTGGGGGTGATGGTAGACATGGGTGGGGGCCTGGTGGTGGCTGCCCCTGGTGGCTGGGGGGTGGGGGTGATGGGAGACATGAGTGGGAGCCTGGTGGAGGCTGCCCCTGGTGGCTGGGGGTGCAGGGAGACATGAGTTGGATATGAGTGGGGGCCTGGTGGAGGCTGCCCCTGCACTGCTGGGGGGTGGGGGTGCAGGGAGACATGAGTGGGGGCCTGGTGGAGGCTGCCCCTGCACTGCTGGGGGGTGGGGTGATGGGAGACATGAGTGGGGGCCTGGTGGAGGCTGCCCCTGCACTGCTTGGGGGTAGGGGTGATGGGAGACATGAGTGGGGGCCTGGTGGAGGCTGCCCCTGCACTGCTGGGGGGTGGGGGTGATGGTAGACATGGGTGGGGGCCTGGTGGAGGCTGCCCCTGCACTGCTGGGGGGTGGGGGTGATGGTAGACATGGGTGGGGGCCTGGTGGAGGCTGTCCCTGGTGGCTGGGGGTGGGGTGCAGGGGGACATGTGTGGGAGCCTGGTGGAGGCTGCCCCTGCACTGCTGGGGGTGGGGGTGATGGGAGACATGAGTGGGGGCCTGGTGGAGGCTGCCCCTGCACTGCTGGGGGGTGGGGCTGGTGGTAGACATGGGTGGGGGCCTGGTGGAGGCTGCCCCTGCACTGCTGGGGGGTGGGGGTGGTGGTAGACATGAGTGGAAGCCTGGTGGAGGCTGCCCCTGGTGGCTGGGGGGTGGGGGTGCAGGGAGACATGAGTTGGACATGAGTGGGGGCCTGGTGGAGGCTGCCCCTGCACTGCTGGGGGGTGGGGGTGCAGGGAGACATGAGTGGGGGCCTGGTGGAGACTGCCCCTGCACTGCTGGGGGGTGGGGGTGATGGGAGACATGAGTTGGGGCCTGGTGGAGGCTGCCCCTGGTGGCTGGGGGGTGGGGGTGCAGGGAGACATGAGTTGGACATGAGTGGGGGCCTGGTGGAGGCTGCCCCTGCACTGCTGGGGGGTGGGGTGGTGGTAAACATGGGTGGGGGCCTGGTGGGGGCTGCCCCTGCACTGCTGGGGGGTGGGGGTGGTGGTAGACATGAGTGGGGGCCTGGTGGAGGCTGCCCCTCATGGCTGGGGGGTGGGGGTGCAGGGAGACATGAGTTGGACATGAGTGGGGGCCTGGTGGAGGCTGCCCCTGCACTGCTGGGGGGTGTGGGTGGTGGTAGACATGAGGGGGGGCCTGGTGGAGGCTGCCCCTGGTGGCTGGGGGTGCAGGGGGACATGCGTTGGTGGGCAGTAGTGCAAGGTGACATGTGGGTTGGCTGGGGGGCATGGCCATGGTGGATGGGGTGCCTGCAGGACATGTGCAGGGTAGGCCCCTGTGGTGTGGGCCACCTGCAGGGGCCGTGGAGGGTGTAGAGGGAACACCTGGGAGGACCCACACGTGCAATTCACGTGTGGTGCTCCCCGCGCACCCCTGTAATACACATACCCTGATGGAATCGCGTGTGATACTTCCCGCGCACCCCTGACATACACGTACCCTGCTGCTTTTGCGTGTGATACTTCCCGTGCACCCCTGGAATACATGTACCCTGCTGTTTTTGCGTGTGATACTTCCCGCGCGCCCCTGGAATACACGTACCCTGATGGAATCGCGTGTGATACTTCCCGCGCACCCCTGAGATACACGTACCCTGCTGCATTTGGGTGTGATACTTCCCGCGCACCCCTGAAATACACGTAAATTTCATGTTGAAGCCTTGTACACCTCGATCCGACATGAATTGGCAATAATAGCAATTGACTATATATTCAGGAACAGTTCTACTTCATATATTGAACATGTGAATATGTTAAAGAAATGCTGAAGTTTACGCTGGACCATAATACATTTCTGTTCAATGATCAATACTTTCAACAAATAAAAGGAGTGGCTATGACTGCTAAATATGCACCTGCTCTGGCAAACCTCTTTAGGGGTGAATTTGAAGACAAACAAGTCTATCATGATGTAGAATTCAATGAACATGTTGTAATGTGGCATAGGTACATCCACAATATACTGATGGTATGGAAGGGCAGCCAGATGGCTTTTGTGAATAGACTCAACAATAATGATGTTGGCCACACCTTTACTCAACGTAGTGATAAGGAAAAGATTGCCTTTCTGGATTTAACAATATATGCAGACGGAATTAGACTCAAGACTTGTACATACCAGAGGTAAACTGAAGTAAATTCCACATTTTATGCCACAAAAGGAAAAGAGAAGGAACCAATTTCAAGGAACTATGAAATTTATCACCAAATATTGTAGTGACAACCATAAAATTATAGAAATATTGAAAAGACATTGGCATCTGTCACATTTGGACAAGGATTTCAAAGGAAGTGTGGATGCCACTACAAGGATTACATACACAAGGGCATTGACCTTCAAAAACAAACAGAGTCCTTCCTTTTTACCGAATACATTGAGACTACAAGGTACCACTTGGTTGTAAGCAACAAGAATTGGCTTCTCAAAATGTGGGACGTGTACAATGTGCCAATATGCACATTAGAATACCCAAGAATTTAATGCAATGAAGGGAGTGGAAATAAAAATAAAAGAAATTATGAACTGTAGAACTAAGTATGTTGTTTACGCAATCATATGCAAATGCCAGAAAAGTTACATTGGCAGTACAATCAGAGAATTGAGGTTAGGGAGTCAGCTGCATTTGTATACTGTGGGGAGTCAAGACCCCAGATTCCCATCAGCAGTACATTGGCAAACGGTCCATCAGTTGGATGACAAGAGACATAAGGTTTATTGGACTGATGAAGGTGAACATTGGAAAAAGAGGAGGCGATAACCAACTAAAATAACACCAAATGAAGGCTAAAATGATTTACAGGCTGCGCATGACAGAAATTGGATTAAACTCAAGACAATGATATGGGGGCATTTTAAAAGTATTATGAATGAAGGAACAGCTTCGATTCGATTAATTGACTGTTGCAGTAGATTAAGGTGGAATGTATGGAAAAGGAGACTTTGTTTTGGTATTAATAAGCATAGGCGTCTTTTTGGGAGGTCCATTTAGCCACGCTTAATAATAACATAACATTTATTTGGAATAATATTGAATGTTTTGTCAAAGGAACTAAAATTGAAGAATTATAAAAAGGATTGCGCTTTTTATTCTAATATTGAACGATTTAAATAAGGTGACTGTCATTTCACTTTTGTGCTAGATAGTTAAATAATATACAATTAGCAACTGTTAGGGAGAATTTTCATTTCAGTGCTAAATTCCTCCCACCCTAGAGACCCCCAGCTCTTTGGCTCGACTTAGGACTCTTTAATTTTAACTCCTGAGTGAGTGGTACCTTTTTCTCACTCATATGTTTTTCCCCGATTTGGATTTTATGTTTTCACTGTTTTTGGAGACTGGCAAACTCCATGGGCATCTGCTTTTTGTATGGTGACACAAAGCACCTTTAGTGCAGTGTCACTGAGAAATCCTTTGGATTCCTCTTGAGGTTTAAATACCTTTTCTTGGGTGAACTTACGTTCCCAAGAATAGAAGGTGAAATTGACCTTACTTACCTTTTTTTCTTTGTAGGTCCAGCATACAGCATCTTATGTGGAGTGCTAGGATGTTACTTAGTAGCCCCTTGTTCCTACTTTCTCATATACATTTTTAGTTACCCTCACTACTTTAAATGGCTGGTGGCAGTGGTTTAATTTGTACTGCCATTGTGCTTTTCTACCGCAGACTGAATCCCCAGCTGCAGTACAGCACCCATGGGTGTCCATTTTGTCAAAATGGCCCGTCTTCTTTTTTTGCCATTTTCTGTTTGTGAGGTCTTTTTGGGTTTTCACTCTCTGCGTTGACAGATTTGAGCCCTTTGTGGGTTTCAGCAAAGGCAAACACACAAAGGCGCAATCACCGACTTGCTGTGCCACTCCGTTGCCGTAGAAGTACAATGCCTGGGGTCGAGTGTCCATAATCGAGTGCAACATCTGCCGTGGAACGAATCCGCACAAAAGCTCCAGGAGCCTCCTAAGGAGCCTACAGAAGCAGGAAATCCCCATCCATAGTCTCCTCTCCAGAGTGCAGGACCGAGGGAGCAAGGAAAGTCCAACCAGAGATTTGTTCTGCATCACTGCTGTTTGCGAAGTGCTGAAACCGTGAAGTACTGCTGAATCGAAGAGAGCCTGTAACTGCTCATGACTGTCTCGAGTACCACTGCAGGAGCCCTCCAGATGTCCTCCCTCTTGTCCCCAAGACTGAGGCTCAGAAACCAGGGTCTGCATAGCTGTAGCAAGACGACATCCAGCTGGACCACGTTTCTTCTAACCAAAGATACTGTTTGGGGTTCGGGGGTACTTACCTTTTTGCCTGAAGTCGTGCTGTCTCACTTGAGATTTGAACTAGCTTATCTTCCTGAGTTGATTTCAACTCCCCTTTGCACAGGCCTAACAGCGTGTGTGCCTTCACTGATTTCCTTTGAACAACCTGACTTTGTGAAAAACTTTATCCCAGAAGTGCATCAGAACTTGACTTTGGCATTGCTTCTCCCTCCATAGGTTGTAGTGTGTTGAATACTGTTACTGCTGGGAAAAGATTTCCTAGACTTCATTGCAGGATTCAGTTGTCCTGACCTTTTTTAAGAAACTGTTCTAACCTTATTTTCCTTAATCCTTCCTTTCTGCAACTCAGAGTCTACAAAGTATATTGGTGTGATATATAAATGCAAATACTATCCTTGAAATTGAAGTCACTTCAGGGTGTAGAAGTATATTGAGCATATCCGAAAGAGTATTCACCTGTTTGATTCTAAAAAAGTATTTCCAAAGTTTACTTGGAACGGTTACAAAGAATTGCCTTTTTAAAGAATGCTTAATTAACCGTGATGTTAAATAAATAAATAAATAAATATTTATAACTGAAACCTTGAGTTTAAGTGTTACTTGGATACTTGTATTGACGGATTTCATTTGTTCAGCTCTACAGCTCACATTTAACCCTTTTCAGAAAGGACTGGCTGCTCAGTCACACTATCAACATGTGTAGTACAGACCTACACCAAAAGGTGGGTTGCCTAATAACAAGCAGATAAGTCTTATGTAGTCTCACACAGTGTGATTGCACCAATTCTTACCTAACACTGGTGGCAGGCGGTGGGATTGGCGTGGAGTGGTTACAGTGACTATTTGTTGTACTTGTGCCCAACTAAACCAGCCACAAAGCTAAGCTCCACCAAAAAGGTAAGCAACGTGTAACATGCCTAGAATGGATAACCTTAATGAGTCAGCCCTCACTAGCCTGGCTGTAGATCAACTGAAAGATATGTGTTAAGTTAGGGGCCTGCCTCTGAAAGGAAGAAAATGTGAACTTATTACAAGGTTGTTAAATCACCAAAGTACGTTAAGTAGGCCTGCAACACCTACTAACCAAGATGATATGGAAGTGAATGAGGATGGAGTTTAGAGTTAAACTCCAATCTGCAAGAAGAGCCAGAGGAGGGAGCGGAATCTCCAGAATGGAGCTACCCTCTTCCACAAACTGCCCCTATTTTTGTTTGTTTTGTTTATTTGTTTGTTTATCTATTAATGCGCACCAGACCCGTAGGTAACGGCGCAGCAGTAAGAAGATTACTACATATTTCACAATATGACACATTATATTTACAGGAAAAATTACAAAGGCAATATAACAGTATCTCACAATATGGCTACAAATGTACAGGTTGTAACAGGATAGGTTCTCCATTTCGCAAGACTGCTAGAGAGGACTGAGACAGCCCAGCTAAGGCAGAAAATGACAGTATGGCTAATAGTCCGTAGAGTTGAGCAGGTTGATATAGTTCTTTCTGAAGTGTAGATATGGTTGGTCTACTCTAAGCTCATGGGGCAGGGTGTTCCAGAGTTTGGCCACCTTCACGGGAAAGCTGTTAACGCCAATCTCAGTGAGTCTCAATCTTGGTACCATGATGCAGTTGGCATTACTAGCTCTAGTTGGTCTGATAGAAGTTCTTCTAGTTAGTCTGTCTACTAGGTAGCTAGGGGTCGCATTATTTAGTGCTTTGTGGGTCAAGGAGACCATTTTTAAAAGTATTTTGTTGTGGGTCGATAGCCATTTGTTTTGGCGTCTGATAGAGGAACAAGTTACTCTCTTACCTGGTAACGTTCTTTCGATGGGATGGTCCGATGACGTATTCCATATCTATGACAGTAATCACCACAGATGTGCTGCTTCGGAAAATCTTTCGGCGTCTGAGTCCTGCGTCGATGACATCGATACACCGCCCTCGAGGACCTTCTCCGACGGCAGACGTCACTGGATGTTATAAGTAGGACCAACGACGCCCGTAGCCTCAGTTGTAGTTTTTTCCCAGAACGTGTGGCACCAGTCTTCTGCCAGTCTGACCACACAAAGCCTTGAGGAAACGTAAGCTGCAATCGCATAAGAAATTCTGTAGCGGGGAAGGCAGTGTGGGAGCGATATGGAATACGCCGTCGGACCACCCCATCGAAAGAACGTTACCAGGTAAGAGAGTAACTTGTTCTTCGAGGGGATTGGGTCCTCCGACGTATTCCATATCTATGACAGACTCCCAAAGCAGTACCAATGCAAGGAGGTGGGAAAAGAATTTAGAATACAGAAATTTAGAATGCCCAATCAAATTGCGGAGCAAAGGACTGCCTTGCCAAAGGCCAGATCCTGACCCCGGATGGAATCGAGGGAGTAGTGACATACAAAAGTATGGACCGAAGCCCAGGTGGCTGCATCACAGATGTTACGAATAGGAACACCCCTCTGTAGGGCAGTAGAGGCATCCATACCCCTGGTAGAATGGGCCCGCAAGCCGACCGGTGGGTCCTTACCCACCAAGCGGTAACATTCAGAAATTGCCAGAATAATCCAGCAAGACAAAGTCTGCTTAGTCACAGCTTGTCGCAAACGCTTTCCAGCGTAACCAATGAAGAGTTGATCGTCCACTCTGACCCAGGACATGCAGGAAATATAAAAGCTTAAAGCTCTCCTAGGATCGAGCCTATGGAGCCTCTCCTCTTCCTTACCAGGATGCGGAGGAGGATAAAATGCCGGAAGAATAACCTTCTGGCCTAAATGAAATTCCGACACTACCTTCGGAAGAAAGGAAGGATGAACTCTGAGGACAACCCTGTCCTTATGAAATACAGTGAAAGGTGGCTTAACTGAAAGTGCCTGTAACTCACTCACTCGGCGAGCGGAAGTGACCGCAACCAAAAATACAGTTTTAAGAGTTAACAGTCTCAAAGGGCACGAATGCAAAGGCTCAAACAGAGCACCCACCAGAAACTTGAGAACAAGGTTCAAATCCCAACGGGGCACCTGGAAAGGTGACGGAGGGAACACATTAGTGAGCCCTTTTAGAAACTGAGAAATTAAAGGGATTTTAAATAAGAACACTCTTCAGACGAGCGCTTAAATATGGACAGCGCCGCCAGGTAACCTTTAACGGTACCCACTTGCAAGCCCCTGTGGGCTAAAGAAAGCAAAAAAGACAGAACCACAGGAATGTCGCATTAAAACGGATCCACATTCTTAACCCTGCACCAGTCACAGAACTTTCTCCAACGGCAACGGTACAGGGACTTTGTTGCGAGCCTTCTGGCCAAAAGCAACACCTCCATCACATCTTCAGGGAGGTCCCAATCCTTATACCTCAACCTTTCAGAAACCAAGCGTGAAGGTTGAGGGATCTGACCTCTGGATGGAGAACCTGACCCCCCCTCCCATGAGAGCAGATCGTCTCAGTAGGGAAGACGACGTGGAGGGCACATGGACAAGTCGAGAAGGTCCGGGTACCACGTCCTCCGGGCCCATGCCGGAGCAATGAGGATCATCCGGGAACCGAACCTTCGTAACCTCTGCAGCACTTGCGGGATGACGGGGACTGGAGGAAACGCGTACAGCAGTGGGAATGACCACTCCACCACGAACGCGTCTCCTAAGGCTCCTTTTGGAGGAAATTCCCGCAAGCAGAACCTTACGCACTTCCGGTTGACACTGGAGGTGAAGAGATCCACTTGAGGGGTCCCCCAAAGGGCGAAGATCTCCAGGAGAATCTCATGAGCCAACTCCCACTCGTGAGAGGTCACGCTCTGCCTGCTCAGAGCATCCGCCGTCTCATTTTCATCTCCAGCCAGATGAACTACCGAGATCGAAACTTCCTGCTGGATTGCCCAGAACCAGAGCTGCATCGCCTCCCTGCACAGAGGAAGTGACCCTGACCCCCCCTTTTTGTTGAGGTAGTGCATGGCCACTGTGTTGTCCGTCAGGATCAGGACATTCTTTCCTCGCACAGTTGGCAGAAAAGCCTTCAGGGCAAGCCTGACGGCCCTCAGCTCCAACAGATTGATATGGAGTCTGGACGGAGACCAACGATCGCTGACTGTCAACTCGTTGGCATGAGCTCCCCATCCTGTGAGGGATGCGTCCGTCACGATCGTCACCTCCGGCCAGGGTAGCCAAAATGGAGCCCCCTTCATCAGATTGCCTTTGACAGCCCACCACAGAAGGTCCTGGGCGACCGAGGACGTCCCCTGAACAGGGTCCGACATCCTGCCGGAGGACTGAGACCACTGGAGCTTGAGTGCCCATTGCAAAGATGTCATCCACAACCTGGCCTCTGGCACCAGAAGAATGCAGGATGCCATGAGGCCGAACAATCTCAAGAACTCGAACACTGGGAGACTCTGGGAATGCTGAAACTTGTGCACCATCTGCTGAATGTGATGAGCCCTCACCTGGGGAGGAAAACACTGCCCCAGGGACGTGTCGAGCACTGCTCCGATGTACTGGAGCCTTTGAGTTGGCGTCAAGTGGGACTTCTTTAAGTTGAGGGAGAAGCCCAGCTTGTGGAGGGAGTGGCAGGTGACGGACAGATGATCCAGGACTTGCTCGGGAGAGTGCGCCCTGATCAACCAATCGTCCATGTAGGGGTAGACGTGAATCCCGCCTTTCCTGAGATGTGCTGCCACCACTACCATGAGCTTGGTGAAGACCCTCGGGGCAGAGGTCAACCTGAACGGCAGGCCCCGATACTGAAAGTGCGAGTCGCCAACCGCGAACCTCAGGTACTTCTTGTGCTTTGGATGGATTGGCACATGAAAATAAGCATCCTTGAGGTCGAGAGACACCAACCAGTCCTGAAGTTGAAGGGCCTGGAGGACTTGAAAAAGAGTAACCATCATGAACTTGTCCTTCCTGAGGAGTTTGTTCAAACCGCGCAAGTCCATGATGGGTCTCAATCCCCCGTCTTTCTTGAAATCAAAAAATAAGGGGAATACCATCCCTTGTTCCTCTCCGCTACAGGCACCAGTTCTATGGCGCCTTTCTCCAGCAGGGCTTGAAGCTCCTGCACAAGGAGCGGATCCGGACTTTGCAACGAGAGACACCCGGTGGATTGTCGTGAGGCCTCTGCCGAAAGGGAAGACAGTAGCCGTGGGCTATGATCTCCAGAACCCACACATCTAAAGTAATGGCATGCCATTCCACAAGATGCTGCGTCAGCCTTCCCCCAAACGGCGAACCATGGGACATGGCCTCATGACTGAGCTGAAGCGGCTGCAGCGTTGCCTGAGGGCAAAGAGGCAACTGCCCGAGCAGCCTTGGCACCTCGAGTACTCTGCTTTCCACCTCTGGCACTCCTACGGTGGCTCCTTTGACTGGCAGCTCCTCTCGCTTTACCAAAGGATGAGTAATAACTAAATGAACCTCCCCTCCATTGCTGTCCCCTAGGACGAAAAGGTAAAGGTTGGCGAACTGCAGCGCCCAACGACTTTGCTGCAGCTTTGGAGGTCTGCAACCTCTCAAGGCTCTCGTCAGCCTTGCTGCCAAAAAGATGTACACCGTCAAAGGGCATGTTGAGGAGCCGGGCCTGCACATCAGGAGCAAACCCGACTTCCGCAACCACGCAAACCTGCGTATTACGGTGCTCGCCCCCATGGACCGGCTGACGCAAACTGCCATGTCCAAACCCGACTGAATGGCCTCACACATGGCATCCTTGCCATCCTGGACCATAGCAAGAAAACCATCCCGTTCGTCCCCTTCGGGAATATGTTCAGCCGCTAAGGAAACACAGTTCCACAGAGTGTGCGTGAAACTTGACAAGGCACATACAGAGTTGGCCGCCTGAAAAGCCAACCATCAAAATGCTTGTCGTCCCTATCAGGAGGGATGGTAGGATACGATGCCTGCTTTGCTGGGGCCGTAGTCGCCTGCACCACCAAACTCTCTGGAGTGGGGTGCTTGGACAAGTAGCAGGGGTTGCTACTGGCTGGGCGGTATTTTCGCAGCAAAGACCTGCCCACTGTCGGGAGACTCTCCGGAGCAGTCCAAGCCGCCGCCACCCTACTCTGTAGAGCCATATGGAACGGCAGTACCGGGTCAGTTGGTGGACCTTGGTCGAGGATATCCGTGAGGTCATCCTGAAGAAAATCCCCTGGGGGAGCAGACCACCCCAAGTATCAGTGACCCTAGACATAAGGCGCTGGTACGAGGAGTCGGCATGGGTGCCAGGCTCCGGCCTACAAAACTCCACCTCCGGAGAGGTGTCCAGAACACTGGCGTCATGCAGGGACTGACGCAGGTCCTCAATCTGGCTATGGCCCGAGAGAATCTCATCTGGCACCGTATCAGGAACCATGCCATCATCAGAGCCCTCATCCACCTCCGAAATGTACTCAAGATGGCGGAAAGAGGGCACAGAATGGGGAACAAAGCCATGCTTGACCTTGGCCAGAGCCTTTCTAGTGGGTTCCACCGTGCCCTGGGGTACCCCCGTCGAAACAGCCTCGAAAGGCGTCGAGTGAATCGGCGTCGAAGCCGAATGCGGCGCCGACAGCATCGACGGCGACGACACAGGCCACGAGGGTGGAGCCCCGAGCATGTCCCTCGACATCCTGGGCGCCGATGGCGTCGACGACTTCCTCGGAGGCGGAGCCTCGAGAGAGTCCCTCGACGACCTCGGCGCTACAGGCGTCGATGTCTTCCTCGAAGACATCACAAGCTCACACGGTCTCGAGCGCGTAGAGGACCGGGACCTGGAACGGGCGTGACTAGAACAATTCCCCTTGTCCGAGCGGGACCGCTCCCGCGAATTATGCCGACCACAAGAGCCCGAAGGCGTACGAGCGATGTCTCCAGTCCGAGCACAACCGACCCCACTCGGAGGCACGGACGGACCAGTGCCCTGCGATTCGAGAATCGCTAGCATTTTCTTACCGAATGAAGCTCATTCCTCCGGCGTTGCATGCTTGGTGGGATAAGCGACCCGCTGACGGGCAGAGTCCTCGGATGAGGACGGGGAAGGCGACCGATGACGTCGCTTCTGGGAGTGCCTCGAAGAGGCAAAGGAGTGGCTGGACCCACTCCGGGACCGAGACCCACTGGACCTCCGACGACGATGCGGAGAGTCGCCCCTCGAATCGTCCGTCGAAAGCCCCGCGGATCTCGACTTCCGGGGCTTGGACACCTTACTGACCGACAGTTTCCTCTTGCGCTCCCGCAAGGCTTTGGACGTAAGCGACTGGCAGTCGACACAATCATCTGTGTCATGAGCCTCCCCGAGGCACCAGAGGCAGGCGTCATGCGAGTCCGTCACCGACATCTTGGACCCGCAGTCCCTGCACTTCTTGAAGCCCGGACGCAGGGTGGAAGAAGAGGTAGACATCACAAAGGACTTTAACTTCACAAACGAACAGGTTCGAAGAACCGAAAGAACAGAAACTCCAAAGAGTCGAGGCGCGCCGAGATCTCCGAAGCGAACACGTTTGCGGAAAAAACGGAACTGAGGCTACGGGCATCGTCCGTCCTACTTATAACATCCAGTGACATCGGCCATCGGAGGAGGTTCTCGAGGGCAGCGTATCAACGTCATCGACGCAGGACGCAGACGCCGAAAGATTTTCCGAAGCAGCACAGCTGTGGTGATTACTGTCATAGATATGGAATACGTCGGAGGACCCAATCCCCTCGAAGAGATATGTACTCTTTTATTCATGCCTAGTGCAGCTCTTAAAGCATTGTTTTGAAGGATTTGTAGCCTCTGGATAGTGGCTTTGTTAGCACCAATGTAAAGGGCGTTTCAATAATCTAGCCTGGAGAGTATTAGTGCTCTCGCCAGGATCATGCAACTGTCATTTGAGAGGAATGGCTTGCCAGCTCTAATAAGCTTACAGGTGTAAGCAGTGATAGAGGCCAGTGATTTTACTTGTTTGTCAAAGAACATAGTTGAATCAAGGTAGAAACCAAGGATTTTTACCTCCTTAGTTACTCTGATAATGTTTCCATCGATGGTGAATGAGAAATATTCATGGCCTAGTTTATTGACATTAGTGTGAATACCAAGGATTATAAACTCTGTTTTATCATCATTCAGGCATAGACCGTGGGTAGCCATCAATGCCTGGATGGTGAGGTAGATCTTGTTCACCAGCGCCAGGTCCTTGCCATGATCCCCAGAAAGAGGGAGGAGAATCTGTGTATCATCTGCATAGTTAGTGTAGGTGATACCCAGAAGGTCCAGATCATCGAACAAAGGTTTGGTGAATATATTGTATAGGGTAGGGGAGACACAAGAGCCCTGAGGTACACCACACTGGATGGGGGTAGGGTCCGCTGGTGCCGATTGGGAAAACACCTCCATGGTCCTCTCGCTCAGGAAGGATTCTATCCATTTGATAGCCTCTGTAGAAAAGTGATCAGCAGAGTCCAAGTGTCTACATAGGACCTTGTGATCCACTAGGTCGAATGCAGCTGAGTGATCAAGTAATAGGAGAAGGGCTGCCTTCCCCTTGTCTCTCAGCTCATCAACCTGTGTTTTTAAGTTGATCAAGGCGGTTTCTGTCCCATGTAAAGGGCGAAAACCGGATTGTTTAGCTCCCAGGAGCTTGTGCAGTTCAAGGTGTTTATGAATCTGGCATATATGCAACTTTGTCAAGCATTTTAAGTAGAAATGGTACCATCGTGATCGGGCGGTAATTAGTGGGAATGGTTGGATCTAAAGTTTGCTTTTTCAGGAGTAGGAGTACCCAGGATTGTTTTAGGTTAGCAGGAATGGCGCCGGAGGCAAAGGAGGCATGTCGGAAATAAATGGCGACAGATCTCTGGCAGCATCCTTTATGATCTGAGCTGGGCAGATGTCACCTTTGCAATTGGATGGTTTAAGAGATAAGATTGTTTTCTCTACCTCTAGAATGGTAGTTTTAGTGAAACTGAATCTTGTGGTCGGGCTGTAGGTATATCAGTGGGTGGACAGATGTTTGACGGATGCTGTGCATTTAGTGTATTGTTTTTTTGTTTTATTTTATTTTGGAGTGTGTTTATTTTGTTGGCTAGTGCATGTTGGATATCTGAACACCAAGTCTTATTTTTGATGCATATGTCAGGTATGGGAATCAGGGATTCTAGTTCTTTTAATATAAGTTCCTTCATACTTTTTTTTTGTTGATAAAACATTTTATTGTGTTTTCTGTCATAAACAAAACAACCACAAGACAAGGGGGGTGGTAACAGAACGCCCATAAGGTAAAGTACACAAAATTAGACGTTTTAGGAGCACTCCAAACCAGCACCATCAACCGCAAGTACACATAATGTTTTCAGTAACACAATCCACCATGGTCCGCCATCACCATGGAGTCAGGTTGTCAAGGTCCAGTCTCTTCCCATTTCCCCCATATCTTGGATGCCTTGGCCGGGCAACCCCGTGCGCCGTAGACCCAGTGCTCCATCATGGCACATGAGTCCATGTCAAGTATCCATTGTTCAAGTGTCGAGGGGTCGGGCACAGCACATTTTTGCGCAATGTTGCGCTTCATCAGGGCCGCTGCATTGTTCAATAACAGTTTTTCCCATTTATTAAAGTCAGATGTGTCAGGTACGGCCAAGATTAGAACTTTCGGATCAAGCTCAATGGTGCAGGTGAGTGCCCTGGACAGTTCCGCGCAGCAGGCCATCCAGTAGGTGCGGATCCGGGGGCATGACCACAGGATATGATAGAAGGTGCCCTCCTCCTCCCCACAGCGGAGACAGTTTGGATTTGTTGCCCTCTTCCAACCATATAGTGCAGTTTGAGGGTAATATACTCTATGAAGGATTTTGAGCTGTACAAGTCTGAGCCTAGAGGAGATGGCCACCTCTCGCGGATGCATTAGGACCTGGATCCAATCCTCTGGATCTATCACCCCCACATCTCTTTCCCACCTGGTTTTTAGTCTTGATAACTCGGGGGTAGCGAAGGATGTGATGGCGTTGTATAGAATGGATGTGCATTTACTAGGGATGTGCGCGGGGATCATATTACGTTCTATCGGTGTATAGTCCGGGACAGTGCCATCCGAAGGTATATAGGTCCGCAGGGCATGGGTCAGCCGCATAAAATGATATTGTTCCGTTGTGGGCAGTTGGAATTTGCACTGCATGTCCTCAAACGATGTCAATTTCCCGTCTTTGAGGATATCTCCAACCTTCAGGATCCCCGCCCTCACCCATCGCGGCCATGGTTCAAGTTTCCCAATTTCTTGGAGATTACGGTTTCGCTATAGAGGTTGCGCTGCAGTTATTTTATTTCCCCACCCAACGAACATATGTGCCTGTCTCCAGATAGTGGTGATGTGAGTCTCGATTGTGGGCAGGGGCGGTCTCCTCGGGGGCTGGTATAGTATCTGCAACGGGTCTGTGCCCTGCATAGGTTCCACGTCAGCCCGGATGTGAGGCAGTGCTCTATCCCCATGAAGCAGGTCATTAACTATCGCTAGTTGTGAGGCCCAGTAGTAGGTTTGTAGGCGGGGAACACCAATCCCTCCCTCCCAGACCGGCCTCTGCAGAGTGGTTAATGCCACGCGTGACTGACCACCCCCCCATATGAATTCTCTAAGAAGGGTTTCGGTGCGGGTGAATTCGGGGGTGGGGATCATGAGTGGGGCGTTCTGCAGGACATATAAGAATCTTGGAAGTGACATTGTTTTGAAGAGTGCGGCACGCCCCATAAGGGTCAGAGGGAGGAGTTTCCAGTGGTGGACGTCCCTAGCGAACCTGTCCACAATCGGATGGAGATTGTACATAACATATTTGGTTAGATCAGATGTTATCCATAACCCCAGGTATTTAAAGCCCTGTGTATCAAACTGGTACGGACATCTCGTGGAGTCAACTCGCTCACCTCCTTTCACCGGGAGAAGTACCGATTTTCTCCAGTTAATTCTTAACCTGCTAAATTCCCCATAGGTGATGAGCATCTGGGTTACAGTGGGACAGCTCCGGGCCGGCTCGGCCAGGTATGGCAAGAGGTCATCAGCGTAGAGAGACACACGGTCCTCATGTCCCTCAGGCCATCTGAATCCCGTCCATGCCCCGCTTTGGCGAAGCCACAATGCTAGCGGTTCAATCGCAAGGGCGAAGAGGAGGGGGGAGAGGGGGCACCCTAGTCGCGTGCCTCTGCCCAGAGGGAAGGAATGGGAGGTCCACCCATTCACCTTAACTTCCAGATGGAGTCGGCGCAAGTTCATTCGGGTGGATTTGTGGGGCATAAAGCCACACTGATCGGGGTGTATCAGCGTGTCCGCTACCAGTTGGAGCCGATTGGCTAAGAGTTGGGCCAGGACTTTGGCTTCTCCGTTGATGAGCAAAATCGGCCTATAGGAGGCGCATTGCTCCTGGGGTTTGTCAGGTTTGGGGATGACCACTATGGGCGCTCTACACAGATCATCTGGGAGGGAACCTCTGTCTCGGGCGGCCAACAACATCTGATGCAGGGGAGGTGCTGTGTTGTTACCCCCAAGCTTCTGCCAGGTTTCAACCGGGAACCTGTTCTGGCCTGGGGTTTTCCCGGGCTGCAGTTGCCCAAGGGCTTCTAATATTTCAGCCTCCGAAAGCTCGGAGTCCAGCATCTCCCTTTGTTGAATCGACAGAGTGGGGATTTCCACGCCATCCAGGAGGGACGGATCCAGGGGTAGAGTAGGGGCTTGGTATAGTGTAGCATAAAATTGGGGAAAGGCCTCCGTTATCTCAGCATCCGACCGGCATGTCTCACCCTGCGGGGTGATAATCTCCCGGACACAGCGCTGCCCCTCATCTCTCTTCTCTAGCCACGCCAATATTTTCCCCGCTTTATCCCCCAGCTCGTATACCCTACCTTTGGTTTCCCAGTGAGCCTGTTTGGCGTTATCTAGCATTAGGTTTTGGAGGCATTCAGTGGCACGTTTAAGGGATATGTGGGTCTGTGGGGTAGGATTAAGAGTGTGTTCGTTTTCTCGGCGAGTTAACTCCGTTTCCGCCTCTGTTATCTTCCGGAGCCTCTCCCTCCTCCTACCCACCGCCCAGGAGATTATTTCCCCCCGCAGCACGGTCTTGTAGGCCTCCCATAACACTATTGGGTCGTTATCGCTGGTATTATTAATCTCAAAGTATTCAGTTGAGACTTCTGTGAGTCGCTCAACAAGTTCAGGGAGGCCCAGATAATAGGTGTTCAGCCGCCACGTTCTAGGGGGGGTTAAGTCCCTGCAATCGTGACTCCACCAACAGGGGTGAGTGATCCGAGATTCCTCGGGGGAGAAGGTCCGCCGAGAGGATCTTATAGAGATCCGTGTGAGGTATGAATAGGTAATCAAGCCTGGAGAGGGAGGCGTGTGCCCCGGAGTGAAACGAGTAACCCCTGGTCTCAGGGTGCAGTTCCTGCCATACATCACAGAGACCCAGGGCAGACACAAAATTGGACAGTTTCGTGGGGAGGTGCGGATTGCGTTGTCTAAGGTGGGAGCGATCTAAGGTGTTACACATGGCATTGTTAAAGTCCCCACCTAAGAACCACTTATCAGACTGATGTTTGCCCATAAGGCTGGTCACGTCATCGAGTATTTCCTGCCCCAGTCCAGGCGGGGAGTAGATCGAGACCAATCCAAATGTATCCCCCCAGAGTGTCCCCAGTGCCATTACAAATTGTCCTCGAGGGTCTTGTTCTAGCACCTGCAGGGCAAACGGGACACGTTTGTGTATAAGAATAAGAGTGCTTCTGGATCCCATGGAGTATCCCGCGTGGTAAGCGGTCCTATAATTGGTTCGAAGAAAAAACTTGCATTGTGTCCCAGCAAGGTGAGTTTCAGTAAACAGGGCTACATCGGGAGAGTGCCTGGAGAGTAGTTGCTTGACCAGGCGCCTTTTAATCGTGGAGCCCAGCCCGTTCACATTCCAGGTGAGGACCCTAAGGGATTTGGGGCGTGTGGTCATTGGTGGATGAGACTGGTCAGTTGGCATCTAACAGGGCTGTTGGAGGGCCAGGCAGGCGGTGAGTTTGGTGCATGGCGGTATGGTGCAAGATATACAAGGATTGGCGGTTGAGGTGCTGCTTGTGTGTGGTGTGGTCCCAACTGGCCAGGATCCAAACCATCCCCTGATAAGTACCGGGGAAAGCTGAACCCGGGGTAACTAATAAATTCTTCCCAATAAACCCCTCCCACCCCCACCCTACACTCCTCCCCAACATGAAGTACCTGTCGCCCAAACATTGCTGACAATCAAAAGAGGTAGAGCTTCAGCGTTAACTTCTCTTGTTAAAGTTCAACTATGAAAACTTGAGGGGGGGTGTTAGGGGGTTTGTTGTGTTTCCTTCCCCCTTAAAAGCCCCGATGGGAGAGTAGCATCCTCCCGCTTACCGCATTTTAAATATATGAGCCGCTTTTGGTGGCGCCACAAGGCCCAGCTACGGTATCAACCATAAGAGGGTTGCGGGGGCGTGGCTAACTGCCATGTAGAACAGACGTGTCCTCAGGCAGCTCCTTCGATGTGCCTTTGATTTTGCCGTAAACTAGTAGCTTTTCCTCTTGTAAACTATTGAAAATCCCTGAGCACGCAGTAGATTGCCTGGGGCACCTCCGGCCGAACTTTGGAGCATCTGCGGGTCCCCTCTGCGACAGCACGCCGAGCGAGGAGAGATGACGGGACAGAGAAAATGGCGCCCACCACGGAATTACCTTCACCGCCGCGCCTCGCACCAGTGATCATGGGCGGTGCCCAGTGTTGCCATGTCCGCTTATAACAAGCGACTTTGGGCTTTTTTTTTAACCAAGTCGCGTGTTTTTTTTATAGGTCGCTTGTCGCGGGTTTAGTCCGCTTATCGTGTGTTTCAGTTGCTTATTGTTGTGCTTATTTCTTCATAAGCACAACAATAAGAACACTTCAGTTCTCCCTGCACCTAAGGTCAGCCCCTCCCATTACAATGCCAGCACCAAACTGCTAATGATGGGCCATTAGTCACTGAATGGTTTCGTGCTGTTATTGTAATGGTAGGGGAGGTGCGCTGGTGCATGGGGAGTGGGCCTGCATTCTAGGCAGCTTTACCGCTCTGCAGGTGTGCAACTGCCATCAGTTAACACTCTCTGACTGACTGACTCATTCATACCAGCACCAGTTTGCCCGCGTAAAAAGCGCTTGAAAAACACCCCAGTGCCACTAAGAGCAGAGAGCACTGACAGCAGCCACTCGTCTGCCGTCTCCAGTGAGCCAGAGCCAGCTTCTTCTATGTTTTGCTCCTGCCCGGCATCACTGTCAGTCCCCAGAGGATCCAGCCTGCAGCCTGACCGGGAGTCGCGACCCACCCCCCCCTCATTCAGTATCTTCAGTAAGGTGAGTCATGTGTGTTCCGCTTTTTACGACTTTATCTCCCAGTTCTCTTGCTCTCTCCCCCTCCCCCTTTTCTTCACACACCCTTTGCAACGTTATGTTATCCCCTCTTTCCAAAGCTTTTTACGTGGGCATACTGGTTTCTAAACAGCACAGCAGCACCATGATTTCATTCGATCTGAAGTGCGATCGTACAAAGTGTGTTTGTGTACGTTAGTGTAATGGTTGTGTCACGCTGTTGGCAGTGAATCCAGCATATTCTCAGCGTTGCGCACGCTGCCTGCATTGTTCAGTGATGTTTTCGTACTGAATTGTGTTCTTGAAACAGTAATTCATCTTCCACTCTGACTTTCGGTGAAGAGTTTATTTGCAAACGGGCGGTAGGGAGATTTCAATGTTTTAGGTGGGGAGGGATGTCGGGGGTGGGATGTCGAGGGCCGGCTCTCAGTTGGGTGCATGGCTTGGGTGATGAGTTGATGGGCATGGCCATCCTCAAACATGGGAATGGCAGAGTCGCCCTGCCCGAACTTGGTGCAGTGATCCGGCATAGCTAGGATCTCTGCCACACGTGTTTAATACACTGAGCTATTGCCTGAGCCATAGCAGCACTCGCATGTATGGATATGAATGCAGACTTTGGTGTTTCACGTGGCAATAGATATATTAGAGTGAATGTACGACCCCTGAAGCATTATAATTAACTGATCCGAATTAAATGTACTTTCCAACAGCAGCCCGGCAGCAGGTACATAGCCCCACCAGCACACCATAAAATGTCCTGGCGTGTTGTATTTATGGTTTAAACTTTAGACTTCCACTTTTCTGCACCCCGTATATTTCAAACTTCCAACCTTGTGCTTGTGGGCTTTCAGTTTCGCAATTAGCAGGTGGGAGACAGCGCATGCCATGACCCTAGGCCTCCGGGAAGCTTGGCCTCCGCAAGCAGAGATGCCTTGCCCGCCCATTGCTGTGTGTGTTTCCCCTCTCTTGGTCTCTTGGTGGGCCACCTATGCAAATGACTTCGGCAACAGAACGAGCACCTCATCCTCATAAAGTGTGTGTGCCATTCTATTCAGCTGTGCGCAAGCAAAGCAGTTGAACTGCTACCACGCAACTTGGAGTCTCTTGTGGGTAGTACCTACAACTGGTTTTCACGCAGTGCACAGCGGCAAAGGGAGTATGCAAAGATCTATGCTCTCATTAACAATGGGGAGGAGCCGTTGAAGCTTGTGCAGCTGTCAGCCACCCGCTGGCTTTCTATCTATGACTGCTGTGTGCGTGTTTTACAGCAGTGGGATGCACTAAAACTTCATTTCCAGTTGTGCAAGGACAAAGAACGGTGCTATGATGCAGAACTGCTGTATCAAATGTACTGTGACCCGGTGAACAAATTATATGTCACCTTTCTGACCCCAATACTGCAAGAGTTTGTACGGTTAAACAAACTCTTCCAACTGGATTGTGGCAATGCATTTAAAATGTTGGACTCTCTGCAAAGCTTCTACAGGGGAATAATTGTGAGAATTATTATCCCCAAATGTATCCCTCCATCTGATGCAGGCCTGATTGAAATTGATTTGGGAGACAACCGTAATCACTTGCCGACACCTGCAATTTCATTTGGAACAATGTTCAACATTGCACTTGCAGACAATGTCATTTCTAAGGAGCAGGAGCTGACTGTGAAAGGAAGATGCAGAGACTTTCTTTTTGAGGCTGCCAGACAGGTGCAGCAAAGACTCCCCGAAAATGTTGCTTTGTGGAAATACATGGCAGCATTCTCACCATCTTTGATACTGTCGCAGGTAAAACCCACCCTGTCAGATATATCCATGCTGAAGCTGTTCATAGGAGATGTGGGGTTGTTGGACAGCCAGTATCGTGCGGTTTCTTTCCAGGACTGGAAAGTAAAAGATGACAGGCAGGCAACTGAGTTCTGGGTGGAAGTTTTCAATTTTACAGATGCCAGTGGGGAGCGGTGCTTCAAAGAACTGGCCTTGTTTGCCCTGTCATTACTTGCAATGCCGCTAAGTAATGCAGACGTTGAGAGAGTGTTCTCACAGATGAACATTGTCAAGTCTAAAACACGGAACCGAATGAGGCAGCAAACACTGAGCAGCATTTTGAACATTCGTTTTGGGCTGCGAAGACTAGCAATTTGCTGTTCGAACTTTGAGCCAAGCACAGAAATGCTGAAACGTTTTAATCAGCATATCTACACAATCGGGGAAGAAAACAACGTGGAGGAGGAAGCAGATGATGGTCTCTTTCACTTCCCCTGACATAGTTATTGGACTGTGCCAAAAACATGAAGCTTTAATAAAGCCTTTTTTGTTTTTGTAACACACTATGTCTATGTCCTTTCTGTAGGTTTATAATTTAGTGTGGTGAATCTGACTTTTGTGACTTATCCGGAGCGTTTTAGGTGTGTGCTTGTTTTTTCAGCTTATCCATATTGGAGTCAGCTTGTTTTGGGCTTGTTTTGAAGGGGCAATCAGCTTATTTTCTCATTCTGACCTGGCAACACTGGCGGTGCCCGCTTGGCGAGATCGCCGCCTTACAAGTAGCTAAGCCGGCAACGCGGATACAGCGGAGCGCTCTGCGCGGCGAGGATCCTGCCTTGTGGTCGAGGGCTGCTCGCGGTCGCTGCTGAGAAGAAGGAGCGGCAGACCAGACTCGGTGGCCCGCGCAGACCTGCATCGCGGCAGCCCGCGGGGCGGTGAGGAGCGGGTGCATCGGGGGGACGAGCCGCGGCGGCACACCTGCTCCGGAGCACCGGGCGCCCCGCGAGAGTGAGGTGAGGAGTTGGAGGGTGGGGGCATAGACTACGCCGCTGCTCCGCGCCTCGCCCAGGTGGCCCCCCCCCCCCGCTCTCCCTGCTCAGGATCATCCTTCTCCGTTCCTGCGGTGCCCGGCATTAACGGCTGTGCCCGGCCACCGTGGCCCTGGGCACGACAGAGTCTCTTCACTGTCGGCCCACCGGGCCCCTCTGGAACGCTGCGACCCCGCTGAAGGGACACCTAATCTTCCCGGCCTGGAGGACCCTCCACGGCGCTCCCAACTCACCGGACATTGACAGGGGGCGCAATTTAGAGCCTTTGTCGCCCCCCACATACATTACAAGAGGGGGAAGAAGCACAATTGGGCGGCGGGACTGTGGGCAACGTCCCTCATTGTTGGCTGGGCACCACCGAGACCACCTCAAGCGGACCCCGGGACCCCCCTCAGGCGGATCCAAGCACAGCTGAGCTTCATTGCAGCACCCCCCAGCCCCCTTGAACTCTACTGCCCTTGCGGGAAGGGCGCCCGGACTTGCCCGCCTTCGGGTTCCACCCCTACGCTCCCCACTCACCTGATACACGGTTGGGGGCTGGGGGCTCGCAGAAGCCATTGCTACCCTGGGCTCTACCCTAGGTACACCGCAGAAGAAGAGCAAAACTCACTCGAGCTGGAGGACCGAGCGCGGCGCGCCCCGCTGGCACCGCTCCTAGGCTGCACCCCCCGTGGTCCCCACCAGGCTAATCGGAAAGTAAGTTTGCGGCCCCGCCTGTCTCCGGGGGAATGACCACCAAGGGGGCGAGAAGTAAAAATAAACAAACCACCATGGAGACCTATGCAGCTGCTAGGCCCAATGCCTCCACCATCACCACGGAGGCACAGGGAGCCGACCCCCCTGAACCAGCGAACTCGCAGCTCCTGGAGGCCATCATAACGTTACAAAAGACAATGGAGAGCAAGATAGACGCTGTTGCTATAGATCTGAACCTACTACGGCAGGACGTACGCTCCATAGCCAGTAGAACTGATGCACTGGAAACCCAAGTGCGCGAGAACACTGAAACTAAGACTCAGCTCCTAAAGGAGGCAGACATCCTAGCGCAAAAGATTAAAAACCTGGAGGACAGGGCTGATGAGGCAGAAGGGCGCGCGCGCCGAAACAATATCAGAATTATAGGCTTGCCCGAGGGCATTGAGGGGAACGACCCCACGAACTATGTCGAGGACCTCCTACTCCAAGAAATCGGAGCCGGGAAACTTTCGCAGGGATTTACCATTGAAAGAGCTCATCGATCCCTCACCAAACGGCCGCCCCCAGGCAACCCTCCCAGGCCAATAATTGCCAAGGTCCTCAATTATAGAGACAGAGAGACGATTCTGGCTTTTTCAAGATCGGGAGGCTGCATCCTAAGGAACTCAGCAAGAATTGCCATTTACCCCGATTATACCCTCCAGGTCCAAATGAGTAGAGCCCAGTTCATTCATACTAAAGCTAGGCTGAAGAGTGCCGGCCTGCGGTACATGCTCCTGTACCCAGCGAGGTTGAAAATCCTGCATAACAATAAAGCCCTCCTATTCGAGACACATGCTGAAGCTAGTGAATGGATGGATAGAGAACAGATCCCCGACGTTGAAGTTTATGTGCCACGCATACATCCCCCAGGCAATCTTACAGTGGAACATTGCACCACGATTTGAATGCGGCAACATAGAATTAATTGGAGCTGCACTGGACACTAACTGCTTGCCTAGTGACACCATTTGAAGCAGACTCACCTCTCCCCCACCGAGTTAGTTTGGGTATTTAACCCGCCCGTAGGGCACCAAAAGACCCAAGGTCGGATGGTGCGGAAACGGGGTAGTCAGAACGGGGGCAACCCCGCTAGACCAGTTTTGTTAATGGGAAGTTTTAAGTCCATTATTTATCTCGTTGTTAAGTTTTGGGGAGTTATAGTTAGCCGGGAAACACCAAGACCACGGAGAAACCTTGCACGCAACGAGACACTAGGAAGTCCTCATATGCCCACAGGTGCGACCACCAAACAAGCTTCACTCCCATGGCTGACGCGATAAAGATTATGACGTGGAACGTCAGAGGCATGAATAACTTTGTTAAACAGCGCCGCATCCACGCACACCTTAGAAGGTGCAAGATTGGGATTGCTATGCTCCAGGAGACGCACCTAACCCCGACAAAACTGGACGCATTAGCAAAGGTATGGCGGGGACTCCTGATAGGATCCTCTTACTCCTCCTATGCAAGGGGGGTTTTGATTTGGATTAACCCGACCATCCCCTTCAGGCTGATAGGCACCAAAACAGATGATGAGGGCAGGATGGCCCTCGTGCATGGCACCATTGAGGGTAAGGAGTTATGCTTGATTAGCACCTATGCACCCAATCATGATGCGACAGTTTTTTTCCACTCCCTATGTCCACGACTCAGCCCTTATAGGGACGCCATTATGATCTGGGGGGGCGACCACAACTGCACCCTTAACCCCCTATTGGATAGGTCAGATTCCAAGCATACTCGCCCATCCCCTCCGGCCAAAATACTATCCAAGCTAGCACACCAGCTGCTTCTCCAAGACTTGTGGAGGGAGCTCCACCCCGTACAACGGGAATATTCCTTCTACTCCCCACCTCACTCCGTCCACACCAGGCTGGATTATCTTTTTGTAAGCCAAGAACAGCAAGCCATGTTTAACGAGGCACACTACCTTCCCAGAGTGCTGTCTGACCACTCCCCACTGGTCGCCACTTGGGAGGTGTTCCCACCTAGGCCCCCCTTGCCAACTTGGAGACTTAGGGCTGAAGCCCTGCTAGACGTAGTCTTCCACGAGCGCATGAAAGATTGCACTGAGGACTTTTGGCTGAGAAACTTGAACAGCGTGAAACACGTGGGCACGGCGTGGGAAGCGTATAAGGTGGTCATGAGGGGAGAGATGATTGCATCCATAGGGGGGGCCCAAAGATCCATCATAACTTCTCTAGAACAATCTGAGAGACAGCTGGGGGAACTGGAGAACAGGGCCGACTCATCCCCCGAACACCAGCGTAGGTTAACCGAGTTGAAGCAAACCTGCCTAACACACTGGGAATCCCTGGGGAAATTGAGTTACGCCAAGCACATTGAAAGAACCCATGCCCTGGGAGATAAACCTGGGAAACTTCTAGCTTGGCTTTATAAGAGGGAGATCCCCCGGACACCAATCTGTCACATACTCAAACCAGATGGAGCTACCGCACATGCCCAAAATGAAATCAACGCAGTTTTCTCTGAGTTTTATCGTAACCTTTATTCTAATAATTCGCCCCCTACTGGCACTGAAATTGAGGATGTCCTGGACACCATCGAGCTGCCAAAATTAGACGCACAGTCCTCAGAAGCCCTAGACGAACCCATCACTCCTGATGAAGTGAGGGTTACCATTAGATCCCTACCATCCGGGAAAACCCCAGGCACAGACGGCCTTCCCGGGGAATTCTACAAGGCATACGAGGAAACTCTGGCTCCTCTGCTGGCCCTAGTGTTTAATGAAGCCTACGAACGTGGCACCCTCCCTGATTCTATGAGAGAGGCCGTTATCATCCCCCTACTTAAGCCTGGGAAGGATGGGTCCGACTGTGGCTCTTACAGGCCGCTCTCTATGTTAAATGTAGACAGCAAGATTTTAACTGCCCTGTTAGCAAATAGACTGCGCAGAGTAATCCCCCTACTGATTCACTGCGACCAAACGGGTTACGTGCCGGGGCGTTCCATCACAGAAAATCTGCGCAGGTTACACCACGTGATTTACAGCACAGAACATAGGCCCCAGAAATATGCAGTCGCATCACTTGACGCTACCAAAGCCTTTGATTCAGTGCAGTGGGAATGGCTTTACGCCACCATGGTAAAAATGGGAATAGGACCAGTTTTTTTAAAATGGACCCAATTGGTTTACACTAACCCAACCGCTAGGGTGCGCACAAATAAGATTTATTCTGACAAATGGTCCCTCCATAGAGGTACCCGCCAGGGATGCCCCCTTTCCCCCATGTTATATATTATTGCTACCGAACCCGTGGCTGCCTACCTTAGACAGGAATACGGGGATGGGGGCATCGAGATAGATGGTGTGACCCACCTCGTCTCCATGTATGCAGACGACACGCTGTTGTTCCTACACAACCCAGAACATCTCCTACCCTACATCCTCGAAACCTTGGACGGATTTCACAAATGTACGGGGATACAGATCAACAGGGACAAGTCTTGCCTCTACCCTCTCGCAGCCCTATATAACGAGGGGTTTGGGTCCCTGCCCCCCTTAGATCTCCATTGGCAAGTGTCCTCCTTCCGATACCTTGGCATCACTATACATCGGAATCCATACACAGAGCACATCCTCAACACGGTTAGGGCTAAAGACACCTTGGAAAAATCTATGGATTTTTGGGGCAGACTCCCACTCTCCGTGGCCGGACGTGCAGGCTGCCTCAAAATGGTGGCACTCCCCCGCCTCTTACACAATTTTACCAATGTCCCTTTCAACATCCCCTCCTCCTTTTTTAGACACATACACAAACTCTGTAGGAGATTCCTCTGGCAGGGGGGTAGGCATAGAGTGGCGCTAGAAACACTTCAAAGACCCTATGAGAGGGGAGGACTGAAAGTCCCCAACTTTGAATGGTACTATCTTGCGAGCCAGTTAAGACATGTGATGCGGTGGATGGCTGATGAGGCTACCACAGACACCCGACTCCTCCAACCCGCCTTGCCTCGACTACTACTCAGGGACCTACTTTGGGTCTAAGAGGGTGCAACACGGCACTGCCCTTTCTTGGCCAAGCTTGGGATCCAGCTCTGGAAACGGGCCTGCAAAACAGTGGGGGCGGCAGACCCATACTCCCCGCAAATCCCCATAGCAGCAATCATGGCCAAGCGCGCATGGGGACAGGTGGAAGTGCGTGCCCAGTGGGAACCCTACAGCGTGGCTACATTAGGGGACATGGTTCTAGAACAAGAGATCTTAACGTTCAATGAACTTAGCGAGGCCACTGGGCTACCCCCCGGTCAGTTTTTGCTCCACAGAGCAGTAGTACAAACCATTAAGAACAGATGGCCTGAGGCCACCAACCTCTCAATTGAACAGGAGACTATTGAAACAATGTTAGATACAGCCGAGGGAGGCCATGAAACTTCAAGACTTTACGAAGCCTTGATGCAAGGCGCGACCAGAGGTGAACTCAAGAGTAGAGCTAAGTGGGAAGGCGAACTAGGCCTCGAATTCGAAGATAAAGAATGGTTGCAGATATCCCACTATCACAAGAAAATCTCCAGGAATGCCCGCTTACAACTTATCCAGCTGTACATCCTCAATAGAGCCTATCTCACACCAGAAGTCATATCGAAATTCAGAGGCGCGGGAACACAGGTGTGCCCCAAATGCAACGAACCCAATGTTGGAATGACCCACATGTTCTGGGGTTGTTCTGTGATACAGGATTTCTGGGCACAAATAAAGGAAAGAGTGGCTGGCGCAGACATCGAATTGGAAGTTCATAGGCCAACGGCCTGTATTTTGGGCAGTTACAAGCGCAGCACTAAAAACAAGCCCCTAAACAAACTCAAAGACCTGATATATATAACAGCGAAGAGATGTATAGCCATGGGATGGAAGAGCCCCAGAGGCCTAAGCGAAGCACAGTGGTGGGGGGATCTTAAGAGATGGATAACTGCCGAGACTGGAGCATGGGAAACTGCAATCCATGAACAGAGGCTGGACTCTAGCGGTGAACTACAGCGCTGGGTAGCGCTAACAGTACCGCTACTTAATCCCAGGATGCCAGATAATGCCTCAGACAAAACGTGTAGTCCTGGCCCAGAAGCTGGCACTAAGAGTGGATGGAATGTCCGTGGTCTTGGGGGGGTGGGGAGGGTGGGAGGGGAGGGACAGAAACTTGATGCATAATTGAAAATGCCTCATTGATTATGACTACTGTTCGTTTTAATTGTTTTAATTGTTAAAACCCAATAAAGATGTTTAAAAAAAAACCATAAGAGGGTTGCATGCCTGCCAGGAGGTTGATCCCAGGACAAAAGTCACGGCGGGAGTTTGTCTCCCCCATTCATTGGTGGGTCCGCTAGCAGTGGTTGGTCCGGCCTGCGGCGACGGTCCGATGGCGGCCTGGGGTTTTCATTCCTGTTGCTTCGGGGGGTGGACCAGTCCCCCTCGATGTGCTGCTCCGCCCAGCGCCATGCCTCACTGGGGTCATCAAAGTGGACCGTTGTCCCTTTATGGCAAATTTTCAGTTGGGCGGGAAAGAGCAGCCGTATTTACTCCAACCGACTGCAGTTGCTTTTTAAGCTTCCCGAAGGATTGTCTCGCCTTCTGTACCTCCTTCGTATAGTCGGGAAAGAAGGCCAGTCTGGACCCATTAGAGGTGATCGTGCCTTTGGTTCTGGCGAGCTGTAGCAGGGTCTCTCGATCCCGATAGTTCAGAAATCTCGCTATTACAGTGCGTGGAGGGGCGCCGGGCGTTGGCCTGCCTGCAGGCATACGGTGTGCCCTCTCAATGGAGAAGAATTTCCAGAAAGACTGTAGGTCGAACAGGTCTGTCAGTAGTTGTTCAAGGAAGAGTTCCATGGAGGGTCCCTCTTCTTTCTCAGGGATACCAAGAATGCGGACGTTGTTCCGCCTGGACCTTCCTTCGCTCTCCTCTACCCTGGCTTCCAGGGTCTTGAGTGTAGCCGAGACTCCGTGGAGTTGGTGTTGCACATTGCGGAGGCCGTCCTCCGTTGTTGAAATGCACTGCTCCGCTTCCCCAGTGCGTGCGGACAATTTCTGCAGATCGTGTATGAGGAGGGAGACATCTAGGCTTATTCGGTCTATCTTTTGCTCCATGGATGAGCGGGAGTCCGCAATGACGGCCATAACATCCTTGAGGGAAAGCGCGTGTTCAGTGGCCATGTCCTCGAAGTGTTGCGGTGGAGGATCCACAATCTGTGACGAAGGAACAGTGTATTGCTCAATCCTGTTCTTCCTCGTCTTTTCTTTGCCCATGGTCGCAGCCTGGCCTGGCAGCCGTGGTTCTATGGCTGTAATCCTGTTGGGATCTCAGAGGGTGCAGGCAGATAATGAGGGTGTTGTGGCCCCTTTACTTCCTACAGAGGAGGGTAGGTTGTGACTACCAGTCTGGCACGGCGCATGAATTGCGAGGCGCCCCGGGTCAGGGAGTTCCCAGCAGGTCGACGTCTCCTCGAGGAAGGGATTTGGAGCTACTTGGGGAATCCTTGGTGGATCTGCACTGTTGTTTCAGCTATTGCAGGGCGTCGCCGGTTTCCGAGTCCCGCTGTGCCGCGGCGGTGCCCTGGACCTCAGAGGGCGCCTTCTCCGGGTGATGCCACCAGTGACGGTGGTGAGGCCCTTCAACGAGGGCCGCTTGTATCACTGGCAGAAGAAGGATTGGGGGGGGTCCTCACCTCAGTTTCTCCCATGCCGATCAAGGCCAGTGCACAGCCCCAGGGGGCCGGGGCGGGATCCCGCTTGCAAGGCGACGGCCGCTCTGAGTCACACAAGTCCTCTCGCTCACTCCTTCGCTCCGGGTCTCAGGCCAGCGGCCGGTCGGAGCCGCCCTCGGGGGGAAGAAACGTTCCTCCGTGCAGGATTCAGAGGGGACTCAGCGAGGGTCGAGAGAGCGCCACTCCAGACCGTCGCTGCACCCAGGCAGCCATCTTGGGAGCACTCCAGTCGGCCACGCGCCAAACTTCTCCCGGGCTTTGCTTCGCACTCGTCAGCCGATTTCTTCCGTTCAACGGTCCAGATGGGCACGATGATATCCGCTGTAAGTAGGGGTTATTTTTACACCCCGTAGTTGGCGGCAACAGGCGGTTTTGACAGGATTACTGCGGCGGTTGCGGGAGCGACGGAGACCTATGTCTTTCTCATCGCGCTGTTGGCCACGCCCCCTCTCCTTCCTACGAGAGTTGGATCTGGCAATACATTTGTTGTAAGAGTTCCGTTTTGCCATTCAGACTTCCTTTTTGTAGTGCATAGAAATAGTGGTTAACTTGCCTTTGTTTTTATTGGATGGACATAGTCTCCAAGCAGTTTCACACTTCCTTTTTAAAATGCGTAAATCCTTTAATTGTGGAGTGAACCACTTGTTTAAGTGGGCTTTTGGTTTACTTGCTCTCAATGTAAGTGGGGCAGTTTTGTCCAGTGTGGTAAGCATGATTTTGTTATATTCATGGACCAGTGTACTAGGGTCTAAATTATCAGACAGTGAGTTAAGGGTTGGGAGAATAGCAGGGATCACTTTGTCCACTGTGATATTCTTTTTATTTCTAGTTAGACAGGGTGGCGCCGGTTGCAGGGCCATAGATGGAGATCGGTGGTTGATAGTGTGAAGGACACGAGTGAGTGGTCTGTCCACAGTCGAGGCGTGATAGAGGTAATGGTGGCTGTGCAGTTATGATCAGATACCCAGTCTAAAGTTCTACCTTTACTATGGGTAGGTTTTTTAACTTTTGTGATAGTCCTAAAACAGTGAGGATATTGGCTATTTCAGAGGCATGCTTATCTGCGGGGTCATTAAAGCCTAGATTAAAGTCGCCTAGTAATAGTAGTTGAGTAGTTGTTTTCAGGTTATTGGCTAGTATGCTATGCATATCTTCCTCGAATGATCCAAGGGGACCAGGTGGTCTGTAGAGTAGATGGATAGTAAGTGACTGGGAGTTCATTAGGGGGAGTTTGCCAGTAAGGATTTCACAAGATTGCAAAATTTGAGGGGGGCTAGTCTCAGTGATAGGCTCGCTCTGGAAATAATGGCGATTCCTCCACCTCGTGTTCCGTCTCTATCTTGCCTGGATATCGTGTATCCATCTGGGATGGCTAACATAAGCGAGGGTCCTGTGGCACTATGTAACCAGGACTCCGTTATTTCAAGGAAGTCTAGGTTTCCTTCTATTATTAGGTTGGCAATGTCCGTAGAATGGGCAACAAGGGATCTTGCATTTAGGAGTGCTCCTTTAAGGGAGTGTGTTTCCATTTTAGCTGTCCCTGTAAGGGCGTTGGTAGGTTCGGGACAGTTAGCTTAGTATTGTGGGTCATAGTCTGACTGACAGTGGCGCAAAGAGCAGCTGAAGACGTAGGTCGGTTAATATTATTAAGCTTCCCATTGGTGTGGCAATTAGTTTTCTTGTTTATCGGTGGTAGTGATCTTGTGAGTGGTTCATGTAGTTTAGTAAGTCTTGCCCGGAGTTTAAGGTTTCTGTCATTAATAGTGCATGGGAGAGTAGCATAGGCTCCTGGACCTATATCACAGAGAGATTTCGAGTGGACAAAGCTAGGGATATCTGCAGCCAAGTTTGGCAGGGTGGGTGGGAGTGGTTCAACCTCAAGTGGAGTGACCCTGTTGCCATTTTTCAGCAATGCTATTGGAGAGGAGTGTGGTGGCCATCATTATACAATATGACATACTTTGGAGTAACATGTTTGGCCTGAGGTATTATATGTCCACTGCAAGTACTGAAAGAGGGGGTCAGGGCGCGCACCTTAGACAAAGATAAGTGTCACGGGTAATTTGGGAAGGGCAATTGTCAAATGAGACCCTTGAGGTAGTTTGGCTAGGCCGCATGGCACAGTCGGGTGAGAAACGTTACCTGGAGCACCTGTGATCAAAGGCCCAGAGGGAGGCAGGAAGGAATAGTAGAGAATATGCCTCAGCCACGTCCTATCCTGTCCCCGGAAGGTCCAAATCTAAGACCAGAATATCTTGCACTTTAAAGATTAAGAACGGAGCTGGAATTCTAAAATCTTGAAGTACATTCTGAAAGCAAAAATCGGGAGGCGAAACTCAGAGAAAGAGAAATGCAGCATGAAATTTAAATGAGAAAGATGTCCCTTGATTCTGCTTCTCTTTCAGGGTCTTCTAGTCTCCTAATCCCACGCCTGCCTAAAGAAGACGCAAGTATGTATGCTCCTAAACTTGGATGTGTTGGATTGGCTTGAATACACCTATAGTCTACCAGAAATAAGAGGGAATTATTTGATTGCATGGTTCATGTCTAGGCTCCCCCAGAATGGTTGTGATGCTGTTATGGACTTCAGTGCCAGTGACAGGAAGGACTATGAGTTAGTGAAGCTGGCATTAATAGCCAGATTTGGGAAGACTCCTTCCAAGTACCTTAAGAGGTTTAGGACCCTCATGAAGACTGATGGTACCCCTTGGGCTACCTGGGTATGTGAATGTTTGAAGAACTTAGATGGTTGGGTTAAGAATTACAGCGTGAACTTCTTTGAAGGAATGAGAAATCTTTTTTTGCTTGAAACTATTTTTTGATGCCTGCTCTCCTGAGCTGAGACAGCACTTGGCTTACTTTAAGGAAATTGATCCTAAGAAACTAGCACAAACAGCTGACTCATGGGTAGCCAGCAGGGCCACTCATAAGGATTCTGGAGCTACTCACAAGGAGGAGGAGGGAAAGCAGCACAAAAATGAGGATAAAGACATTTCTAATTCCAACCACCCATAAAACGGCCACAAACAAAATAAGGGTAGATCCCATGGGAAACCTGGTAGGTCTAGTGTACCCCGTGGTGCCCAACCAGCAGGAAATGTATTTATTTATTTATTTATTTATTTATACCGTGCCGTAAGCCCGCAGGCATCTGGGCGCTCACATGAAGACATTGCAAACAGTACATTACTTATCACGAGAAAAACATTAAACACATACAAACTGTCATGGGGCAGCTGTTGACTGAGATGAAATTATTTGAATAGGTGGGTTCTAAGTTTATTTCTGAAAACTGTATAGGAAGGTTCCAGTCTTAACAGTATCAGAAGATTGTTTCAATTTTTTGCCACTTTAAAGTGAAATGCCCTGGCCAGTCTGTTTTCTTGAACCTTGCTATTTTTATTTGACCTTGTGTTTCAGATCTGAGGGAGCGGGTTGGAATGTAGCAGGTTATCTTCTTTTTTTAGATATTTAGGGGCTTTCCTGTGAATGCAACTGTGTGCTAGAATCAAAGCTTTAAACAGGACCCTATCTTCTACTGCCAACCAATGAAGACCTCTCCTTTTTTAAATGATATGTTCGTTTTTAGATTTCCCTTTAATGATTCTTACTGCGTTGTTCTGAATTGTTTGGCATTTAGCGGTTTGTCCTTTAGTAGCTCCCAATAGGAGTGCATTTCCATAATCTAATCTTGACAGAATGGTGGCTCTGGCGATGGTTGAGCAATTAGCTTCACTTAGGTACGGTCATATTAGCCTAAGCAGCCGTAAGTGGTACGAGCAGGTTTTATTAATTTGCATGACATGTGCTTCTGCACTTAGGGATTAACGATGCTGACCTCTTTGATTTGTGTGTCATTAATACTAAAGGCTTCATATTGATGGTCTAATTTAGCCCTAGCTTGTTTTGTACCAAAAACCATAAGCTCTGTTTTTTTGGCATTCAAACAAAGACAATTATTGTTCATTCAATTCTCTATGGTTTTGTAAAGTGCCTCAACTTTAGCACTGTCAAGGGAGTAGTTACTACTCATTTCGACCACTACCTGAGAGAAAGGACGTTAACCATCTGATAGCATCTTTAGAACATTTAGCACCTTGTTCAAGGGCTATTTTAAGTCGATAGTGATCAAGAAGATTGAACGCCGCGCTGAGGTCAAGGAGGATAAGTAGTCCTGTATTTCCTTTTTCCATTATGCTCTGCATATGTGACTGTAGGTCGAGCATTGCCATTGCTGTGCTGTGTGCCGCACGAAAGCCGAACTGATGACTGTGCATTTGTCTCAACAAAAGTCTGTAGTTCAGTGGTGGCAATCTTATCCAGCACCTTAAGTATGAAATTGCAGTTTGTGATCGGTCTTAGATTACTTAGCTCCCTTTGATCTGCTTGCGGTTTCTTAACTGTTATGGTAACAGTTTTAATATTGGTGGGGACATTACCATCTCGGAAGGATGCATTCACAATTCTCTTGAGTATAGGGGCAAAGATATTTACATTCTCTAAGATGATTTGTAGGGTGGGGGGATATTTTCCGCGCACGTGATAGGCCTCATTGAATTAAGAGTTTTTTTTCATTTCATCTATGGAAATAGCATATAAAGGGCTCATGGTCTTTAGATGTCTCAGAATCTGTGTTTCAATTGCCTGTTGCTAATGAGGATTTATGGGCTTTTGCCTTTTTGATTTTATCTGAACAGGCTGTTTGTACCCTGTCACAATCTTCCTGTGATGGTAAGAATGGTGGTGTGAGGGCCCTGGATTTTTCAATCGTTTTCAAGATTTTAAACAATTTGCTTGTTGAGTTCTCTGCTGAACTGATTTGTTCGCTAAAATAGTTATTTTTTGTCTTGCTTATGCTTTTCCTGTAGACTTTCTCTGTGTCTTTACAGCTGTCTTTATTGCGTTTGGATGGATTTTTTAGCCACCTGTTTTCTCTTTTCTTTCTTAAGAGCCATTAAGGTGTTATTTGGTCTGACTAGCCTTGTTTTCTGAGGAGCTTTTTGCTCTACCTGTTGCTTTACATGAAAGATGAAATTTGTCACTAGTTCCTCAAATGAATCTTCCACTTCTGAGGCTTGTAATATCCTTTCTATGCATTCTTCCAGATGACTCTGTTAGATTTTTTTTGTAGTTCCTGCTTGTGATCTTTTTTGGCTCATTACCGTGGGGGGTGGGTGTTTAAGTATCAGTGTAAAAGTCACTTTGAAATGGTCTGACCATATGTAAGGTTTGGTTACGTATCCATTTGTTTCTAAATTGTTTGTGACTATCCAAACTAGTTGATGACCATTTTCCATGGTCCGGTCAGTGTTCATAACCCTAAAGTCAATATTATTTAGAGCTTTTTCCAAATATATGGCTTCCTTGTCAAGATCAACAGAAACCCCCATTCTTGACAGCATTTGGGAAATGTTTTATAATGTGGGTCTGTAGATCATGTGAAAGGGGATCCCAGATGTAAGGGTAAACCTTCAGGGGTCCACACTGCCTCTCGAGCCTTCATCCCTGAGGGAGAAGTACAAACGGCTAGTACACACTTTCACCTACTGGCTAAAGAACCCTTTGTAGTTCAAACCAGTGTATTTTAGTGCCCTTGGCTCCGTGTGAAAACCAGAATATGGTTGTGTATAGCTCCATCCCAGATAACAACAAAGACTATTATATGGACAGTGCTCTTGTAAATGGTCAGGAGACTCCTGCCATGCCATGGAGAGACTCTGGGGCCAGCAGAACAGTAGTGGATGAAAGTTTTTTTCAAACCTGAGGATGTAGCTAAGACACCCAGAGGTCCCACTAGATTTGCTGGAGGCCCTATCCAAATGGTTCCAATTTTGTCAGCTTTCATCCAGTGCAACAATGTGACAGTAAGGATCCCTGTGAGTGTGCATAATGAGGTGCTTGGGAGAGTCCAGCTGGGGAATGACTTAAAAACTCTATGAGTAGTGTCCAGTACCCCAAGGCCTGCAAGTAGGAAGAAACAGGAACAAACCAGATTGAATAGAAAGTCAACCTCGAGAGACCACTCTGAACCTATGGGAACCTTTACATGGAACCCCACTGTAAATCCTTCTGTTAGTAAGGTTACCTCTGACAAAGGCAAACCAAAAACTAGAATATTGGGGAAATGGGAGCCTAAACCATGCTCCATCATTATCAATCCAATTGTAAAGTCTTTGACCCACACTGCTTCTGAGGAAGGGGTGGATAGACTGATTCGACCCCTATCTAGGCCTGTGAGAACTGGTAATTCTTAAAACTGGTAGAAAACCAGGAAAGACAAGTCTACGGGTAAACACCTTAAGACTGTTGGACCTTCTGCCGAAGACTCCAGTGTAAATCCTAGTGTTAGGAGGGAAACCTCCATGCCAGGTAAAATAAGATCGAAGTGGGAGCATGTACCTTGCTTGACCACAATCCCTCCAACCAAGATACCAGAGACCCAACCTGGTCAGGTGAGAGAGGTGGTGAGGAATCATGGAGACCCCTCTAGGTCTAAGGGATTTCTTTATAAGAACCCTTGTAGAAAGCCTACTGTAGGTTCAGAAGTTGTCACAACTTCGGAGGGACTGTTCAATCAGATCCCCTATACCTTAAACAAGAGAGATGTGGCCAACAGTATTTGTAGGTCACATAGCTTACAAATGAAAACTAATGCTAAAAAGTACCATAGCAAGGGTTACAAAAGAATGCTGGTGGACTCAGCAAACAGTTTAACTGACTTGCAACAGGAGACCCATCCTATTTATTTATTGGAATTTATAGAGCGCACTAGCAGCCCAAAGGCATCAAGGCGCTGGTCCATAGAAATGCTTTAGTTACATGGTACATCGGTTGCTACTGGTTACAGGAGAGCGTAGCATTAGGGTGAAGACAAAAACAATACTTAACAATAGTTACGTGAGTTATTAATAAAACACTGAGTGGACAGTGAATCATCGGAAATTAAGGTGATAGCAGGTTCATGCGAATAGCAGGGTCTTGATTGCTTTGCGGAAGGATAGGCGTGAGGTTATCCCTCTGAAGTGAGGTGGTAGCGCGTTCCAGTGGGAGGCTGCAATAAATAGAAAACTGCGCCTCCGGCGCCTCTCCTCAAGACCTTGGGTACTGTGATTCAGTTGGTGTAGGGGGTTCTAGTGGGTTTGGCAGTGTGTGGTCTGGAGATTCTTTGGGAGAGGTATTGGGGGGGTATTGTGCAAGCATTTGTGTGTGATGGCATTTGTTTTGAGAATTATCCTTTCTCTGATAGGGAGCCAGGCTTGTTGCCTGACGGGAGTTATGTGGTATCTTTTGGGAATGTCAATGGCAGCTCTGAGCGCATTGTTTTGGACAACCTGGAGTTTATCAATGTTTTTAGTGGAAGTGCCGGCCAGAAGGGCGTTACAATAATCCAGACAGGATCCAACTATGGCTCTGGCTATGGTTAATCAGTTTTCCTTAGAGAGGAAGGGTCTGGCGGCAGTGTGTAGTTTGAAGTTGTAGGCTGGGGCGGAAGCAATTGCGTTGACCTGTCTTGACATTGATAGGTTGGAGTCCAAGTACACACCAAGTGTTTTGACGGCTTGGGAGACAGAGATTTGAACATTGTTGATAGTGAAAGCGATGTATGTGTCATTAAGTTTCCTTAAGGTTTCCGGGGATCCAATTAGGAGAAGATCAGTTTTGTTCCCATTTAGTCAAAGCCAGTTTTCAGCCATCCATGTTTGGATGGTGGCGTAGACTGAGTTGAGGGTTTTGGTGTCAGAATCATAGTCTCCTGAGAGTGGGATGGTTGTGTCATCCGAGTAGTTCGAGCAGGTGATGCCTAGGGCATCAAGGATGAGAAATAATAGCCTGGTGAATACGTTGTACAGGGTGGGGGAAATGCAGGAAGTATGTGTAAGTGCAAATCAAAAGGCACCGTCATTGTCAAAAAGGATCCTATGCTGTCCCTACCACTAACATAAATAATTAAGTTCTGGTTCTGCTCATTGCCCACGAGAATGACTCCCTGCTCATGGATGTAAAGTGTGCTAAAGACTCCAAGTTCTCAAAATAAAAGTTTCATAATTTTCTGGGCTTTTGCAACCCAAAAACAAAACAAAACAGTTCTACAGGATCCTCATGGGGCTAGGAGAACGCCGCCCTTCTCCTAGCGGGTTCCCAAATGTTACTTATAGTTTTCAGCAAAACTAGCAATTCCTTTACGGAGGTTTTCACATATTCAGCTTTCTTTATATTCTTCATTCTGCCCCACTGGGACGATGAAGATGCTCTCTGTGTTCCTCTCAACTCTCCAGTGCCACACCTTTGAGGAGCTGGTCAGGGAATTGTGCTTCAAAGTGATTCACTACTTTCTTGGTTTCTTTACATTTACAGTTTCAAGTATTCTAGGCTCCCCAGATGTTACCAGGTTACTTTCTATAAAAGGAAGGGCCAGATTCTAAGCTTTTTAAAAGAAGACAAAGACAATGGTTTTCTTCTTATTTCAAAAGGGAGTGTTGACAATGTGTATTGAAAGGACTGGACTCTTGACAGGATCTGATGTTAACCACTTATAAGTTTGGAATAGCCTTTTGATAGAGGTGCTCTTAGCACCATGGCTGCCTCCAAACTCATGTACGGGTCCGGGTTCTCTGAATGGGGACTTACCGGGTCATTCCAACCTTGGAAGACCCGGTAAGTCCCCATTCAGAAAACCATTCCCCATTCCCATTTGAGCCGCCATAGGGCTCAATGGGAATGGGAAGAGAGCTAATAACAGGCCCGCAAATAGCGGGCTCGTTATTAGCACCCTGGTCCCTTAGCGGCTCCCGCTAACGACGGCTGGTTTTACCACCCTGCCTTAGTGGGACTTGCTAAGGGACCTCGGAATGCAGCAGTAAGGGGTTAACGGCACCGGCATCCTTACCGGTGCCGTTAACCCCTTACCGCCGTACTCGTAATGAGGCCCAATGCTTCCTTCAGAGTAGCAGAAATGTCTGTCTTTCATACAACCCTTTCTTAGAGATGGCAAAAAGTGTCTTTAAGAATAGCAAAAGTGTCTCTTTTACACAACTTTTCAAGGATGGCAAGAATGGCGAAAGTATCTTTTCAAACAATGATTCCTCAAGATTAGTAGAAATGTCTCTTTCACCCAACACTTTCTTGAGGATGGCAAAAGGTGTCTTTTCCAAACAACTATTCCTTAAGAATATTAGAAATGTATTTTCCACACAACACTTTCTTAAGGATGGTTCCCTGATATACTCCCCTGCCATGAATCCAACGGGGGTTTGCTGATTCCCCTGGCACACTCTCTTGCCAGGTATCTTTTCTCTCAAAGGTTCATTGCCTGATCGGCTTCTTTCACCAGGACTTCCTACAATGTTCTCGCACGGTATAATACAGTTGTACTCCTTCACTGTTTATGCTGCATTGGCTTTAGGTACTACTTGTTCCAACTTTTCCCATATTGGCATTTCATATATGGAGACTTATACAAGTTCTGTCTGTTAACTTCTTCGCTGGTATTTATTTGTTTGTTGCAATGATTGTTCCAATTTTCCCAAAATTGACATCTCATATATGAATACTTGTACACATTTTGACTTTCAACTTCTTTTATGTTAATTTGCTGTTGATAATATTTACTCTAACTTTCCCCATATTGACTACTCATATCAGGATTTGTGTACATTCTGGCTTTCTAAGTTACATGGTCCGTATGAAAAATAAGTGTTCAATTGTTCATATGCCTTTCAGCATGCTCCGGAGTCCCAAACACCTATGGGCAGACTCACTATAGTCTGATGGCATTTCCGAATTGCGGCATGTTGATGCAGTGATGTTTTTTACTCCAGGACAGCTTCCCCTGCTTTGCAGACCCTTATTCTGCTCTCACGCCGGCTCTGCATTCCCCTGCCGGTAGAACTGTTGCTGCTCACCTAGACTGTGCCTCCAACAGCCCCACTGCTGTTGCCAGTCTTCCAGCAGTCCCTCCGAGGCATCTGCTGTGCTTCCCCCGGTCTCACGCCTCTCCGATACGTTATGCTTCCAAGCGGTTGATTGGAAGCACTTGCCTCTCTCAGCACGTTCCAATTCTCTGCGTCTGCTTCTGCTTCTGCCTTCGGTTCTGCTTCCCGCTTTGCCCACTCTGCATCTCTCTCCTTCACCTCCATTTCTCAATTGCAGGAGTTCATCATGTTTAATTGTCCCGTGCAGCTGATTTCCATTTTAACAATTAGTCCGCACGTTTAGCTTGGTGCTTCCTTCAATCCACATTGATTTCTTCTTCCTTTTCTCAGTACTTGAGGCTTTATGGGAGTTGGAGTACAATGAGAGGGACTTGAACAATGACAACAAGCCATTAAGAATTCACAAATTATGATGTCTTCATCTCGATCCGCGCCCTGCAATGCCACTGGACCACCAGGAATACGTTTGTGACATGGGGGGGCTGCTTACAGTAAGCAGCCCTCTCCCCCCGGCCCCCACAGCATGGGGGCACATATCTGATAAACCCTGGGGGCAGATGGCTGATCATCTGCCCTCAGGGAAGGGGGCAAAATAAAAATAAGAAAAAAAAACAACTGGGATGGGGCGTGGGGGTAGGATATTTATTTTGCCCCCCTGAAAGGGTGGTGGCCCTCCCACACCAAGTGGAAAGGGGGGCCACCCCTTGTAGCTCTCCCTGGGGGCAGATTTATGCCCCCAGGCAGGAGTACATGAGGTGGACCCCATCCAATTGGGGGGTGGGGGGAGGGCCACCAGGAATAAGTGTGCAGGCCCCCCAAAGGATGGGGCCTGCAGGTTAGGGCCCCCCTGCGGGCAGATGGCTGATCATCTGTCCCCATGGAAGGGGGCAAAATGGAAACAAAAATAAATAAACAAACAAACAAAAGGGAATTTTGGGTGGGAGTGGGGGGCCACTAGCCACCAGGGATTTATTTAACAGAAAAGGGGGGTGGCCTTCTCCCCCTCACCCCAAGGGGAAATGGGGGCAACCCTTGTAGCCCTCCCTGGGGGCAGATATTTGCTCCTAAGAAGGGGCATCAGACCCCAGGGAGGGCTGCATGAGATGCGCCCCTGAATTTGGTGTGGGGGGATAGGGTCATCGCCCATTTCATTATAAAATTACCTGGCGGTTTAGGGTGCCCCTCAGCCCGCCCTAAAGTGTAGTGTACCATTTTCCATTTTTTTCTTTGTTTACGAAACTTGCCTTGGCGCAGAGAGGCACATTGGTGTGCCAATCTGGCCCTGGGGTGCCCAAACCTTACTGCCCCACCCACTGGGGGCCTGTCACACAATTTTTGGGGGCCCTCTCCTCCTCACCCAAAATACGTGGCAGGGGTACCTCATGCAGGCCTCCCTGGAGGCAGATATCTGCCCGTAGGAAGGGGCAATTGGGTTTTCAGTGGGGGGGGGGTGGGGAGTGAGGTTCAGTAGACCACCAGGGATGGCTTGCAAAGGGTGGGGCATGCTTGAAAATTATTTGTTTTTGGTGGTGTGACCGTAGGTGACATATGTTTTTGTTTTGTTTACAGCTTTTTATACGCGAGCAACTGCAACGTTATGTGAGTACTGTTTTTTTATTATTCTATGGTTAGGGCCCACTGTCAGTGGGGTGGGTGAGACTGGGGCTGGATTGATGGTGGTGTGGGTGGGAATGGGCCGTCTGGGCAGATATGTTGGTGGGCTGGGACACAATTGTAGGGGCAGGCCACAAATTGCCCCCCATGCCAGCAGAACATTAGTGTTTCCCTGGGAGAGGATTCCTCCCATGTGGGTTGTCCGTCTGCAAGCCCAGGCTCCACCTCTGGCTGTGCTACATTACAGAAGTCACCTCCGGGGAGGAATGGGGATCCTGCCGGGCTCCCTGGAGCTGCTGCTCTGCTTAGGGGACGGTACACCCACATGGTACATGGATGTCCAAGGCCAGGGACATCACCTCTAACTTTCCTGGAGTTGCAGCTGGGCTGCATTACAGCTTTTCCCTTCGGGGAGGTATTGGCACACTGCCGAGACTCCCTGGTGGGGAGAAGCTGTAACGCAGGGCAGCCAGGGCTCCAGCAAAGTCGGCGGTAATATCCCTGGCCTTGGGCACCCTTCTCCCATGTGGGTCTTTGCCGGGGGTTCTGGGTAATACATTCTAGGCCGAAATGCGTAAGTCAGACCTCTGTGGATTCCCTCGGGTGTCCTCTTTTGGGAAATGTATGGGGTTGCCTGTTTTCCTTTCTGGCTTCGACACCCTAGGCCCAATTCTGTAGGTTGCCCACATTAACAAAATGTGCTGTGCCGAAAGGCTTGGGGTTACCAGTGGTTTACCCTTTTCCTTTGTCGCCCCCGGTAGGTGCACCCAAACATGTGAGGCACCGTTTTCATAGGGACACATGTGGGGATGCGGGAAGGTAGGCCATGTGTTGTTGGAGGTGTGTTTTGGTGGATGGCCAGAGCGAAATGTCTGAGAATTGTCTTCATTTCCAGCCAATTTCAGAGACATTTCCCTGTGTCCACTCATCGAAACACGTCGCCAACAACAGATGTCATACCTTCTTGCGTTTCCACAGGTGTCCCGATGAAAATAGTACCTCACATGTGTGGGTGCACCTACCGGGGCGCAAAAGGAAAAGGGCATTTATTTTATTACCCACAATCCCAGACAAAGTGTGATATTTGGTGGGGGAAATGTTTTTTTTCACTTTGTCAGAAATTCTGGGTAATAAATTCTGGCCCACTTCATGCAAGTCTGACCTCTGTGTATTCCCATGGGTGTCCTCTTTTCGGAAATGAATGGGGTTCCCTGTTTTCCTTGGTGGCTTGGACACCCAAGGCCCATATCTGTATGGTGTGCCCGTCTGGAAAAAGTGTGAAATTCAGCTGTCAGAACAGACTTGGGGGTAGGGGTCTTTTAGGCTTTCCCCTTGGCGCCCAGGTAGGTGCACCCACACATGTGAGGTACCGTTTTCATCGGGACATCGGTGGGAACATGGGACGTTAGGCCATGTGCTGTTGGCGGCGTGTTTTGGTTGGTGAGCCGAGTGAAATGTGTGGAAAATGTGTATTTTTTGCCAGATTTCGGACTTTGCCGGGGTTTCTGGGTAATAAATTCTGGGCCGATTTGCGCAAGTCAGACCTCTGTGGATTCCCACGGGTGTCCTCTTTTCAGAAATGCATGGGGTTCCCTGTTTTCCTTGGTGACTTGGACACCCAAGGCCCATATCTGTATGGTGTGCCCGGGTAGGGGTCTTTTAGGCTTTCCCCTTGGCGCCCCGGTAGGTGCACCCACACATGTGAGGTACCGTTTTCATCGGGACACGTGTGGGAACGCGGTAAGGTATGACATTTGTTGTGTTTGTGTGGTTTTCATAACCTTTTGACCCATTTGCTGGTGCCCTTTGTCACACAACCCTTTCATTTCCCAAATGTGCCCTACATTTAGTCGCTGCTTTAGGCACCATACACTTTTGTAACCTGCACAAGTCACCTACCCTTGAAAAGTTCTACCTGTGCTCTTTCAAAAAATGTATGCTTGCCGTTCCTCACCACATTGGTTTTCCTGATTTACACATGCTAAGTACGTCTGTTCAGGCCGTAAGCATAAAACTCCTCTGTGTACCATGGCTCAGTGTTTGGCTTGTGGTATTGCTTGTTTTGTGAAACACTACAGAAAATGCGTGCTTTCCTAACTGCAAGAGTCGGGGGAATGTAGCGGAGCATTGCTTTTTTCAAAATTCTTAGAAGCCATTGCCGTACCACGCCAACCATGTCCACCACATACCTTTTTTTCAGTCATTTTCCCGCTTTTTCCCCAATCTATGGCATTTTCCCCCTACCTAGTTGTTGCCCGACCTGCGCAAATCACCCCTTCCTAAACTTGGAATTTTGTCTACTTTTCAGAAATGTATGCCTTTCTGTCCTCCAATTCGGCTTTCCTACCCTTTTCTTCCATTCCGTCCATGCATGTCCAATTGGCAAAAATGGCCACAATCGCCTACCTCTCACAAAAGGGTTGATAACCACATCAAAATAATGTTTTTTCGTTTCCACTCAACCTGTTCTTGAAAGCCAGGACATTGGGGAATTCAGCACAGCAAACCATTTGTTACTAGCCCTTACAAGGAAAAAACCACAGGCTTCTTTGTACATAATTCTATTTGCATTTTTGAAAAAACACAACATTTTCACCCTTTTTGGTTATTTTCTCTCACCCCCCTACAGCAACGTAGGATTCCTGGGTGGCGTTACGACCGCCTACATGTGGGAAAAAAAGGGGGCAAATTTGGCCGAGATATCTCATGTAACAAACAAGTTACAAGGCATTGAATGGCCACATACCAAAATCACCAAAAAAGGCCTTGGCACTGGGGGGAAATACCCATGGCACTTAAGGGTTAAAGAGCTTTCAACCATGTCCGATGAGCACGATGCTTCTTAGCCCCATGCACAACAATTGGAGTCCTAGATTACGATGTTTATTTTCTCCGGAACTTGAACCACTGCGATCGTCAGTGATATTTCATGACCCGCCACAAGTCTATCCCAGCACATGTCCTCCTGATGTTTCTCATTACCCACCCGAACCTGCCAAATAGTAAAAGTCTGGTAGGCCAGGTTCCTTCACAGTCCAACAGCAGATGTTTGAGGGATTGGTTGGTTGGGTTAGTGCAGACTCTACACAAGGCAGTGGCCGACCCCCCAAACCTTTTTGAACAGAATTTCCCCCGTGTGGGCCACATTTAGACAAATTCTCATGAAGTTCTTCCGGATTCTCCAATCAGGGAACTTTACTAAATATCTGGCTAGAAGCCCCAGTCCTTTATCCCCTTTCTGAAACTGATTGACTGGAGTCGACGATCACATATTATCAATAGTTTTTATCCAGTCCATCTCTTCCAAGGCTTTCTTTGCTTTTCCAGGATTATCAATCAGTGTTTCCCGATTCGTATTTGCCCAGGCTAACCGTTCTTCAACCTTTACTTCTAGTCCAGAAAGGATGATGGAACTCTGGTTGCCCAATTGATGTTTAATATCAGAGTAAAATGTGCCCTACTGAGCCATGATTACATGACGGAAGAGAGAACTTAATTTCCAGCCGGCCAGGATCTTCAATGAAGGTAGGCTCAATTCAAACCTCAGGCTGGCCATAGGGAGACTTAGGCAGAGACAAAGAACCCTTTTCCAGATCAGGCCTTCCAGCCTCTGCCAGTCCACATTCCATAGGAAAGGTTTTGCTTCAAGGCCATACAGCAATACGGGGACCACCTTGGCAGAGTAGAATTTAATCAAAGGGAGAATCGAGAACTTACAGTACTTTAGTAGTAACTTTTTCATCTGTGGGACTAGCTGTGTAAGTGTTCTCCTGATGTCAAATCCCACCTTAGAGATGGATGGTGCAGGACAGACATTGGAGCCCAGGTAAATTACCTCTTCGACTCTTGGTACTGGCTGCCCCCCCAACAACCACTGTGCAAAGGTCACCTTTTTGTTCGTATGTCTGAAGGCCACAATTTGAGATTTCTTGGGTTTGATTGCAATGCCATTCTCCTTTGCATAGCAGTCCAGTTTATTTAGCTACCACTGTAACCCAACTGCAGTGTGGTCCAATAGGACCACATCATCGGCATAGGCCAGCCTGTGAATCTTAGAACCAGTGAATCTTAGAACCATTGATCACCGGACTGGCCAAAGCCGAGGGCGCCAGGAACTCCCCCAGATCTGCCAAATATAAGTTGAAAAACAGTGGAGCCCCCAAGCAGTACTGGCAGACGCCTCTTTCAAACCTAACAGGATCCGAGAGGTGTACATCAAGATCTAACCTGACCCTGATTGTTGTATCCTTATGGAGCTCGGCCAACATTGCTAAGAGGCCCTCTGGGATACCCCAATGTGATGCTGGAAATGCATCCGAGGGACAGGGCCTCTGAATCCTTGTCCTTTACTGCTTTTTATCGTGAGTTCTGTCGTGTTTTCTGCCCAGGAGTCCATGTGGGACTCCTGGCAGTGCAGCTCTCTCTTTTGGTTTGGTGAACAGACCCATGGGATACCCTTATGGCACCCATGGGTAGGGGTACAACCCTGTGCCCCTAGTGTATGTTTTTGGGCACCTGTGGGTGGCCCACAGAGCAGGGTATGGGCTGGTGGCAGCTCCATGCTGAATTTGACAGGTGCTCTGGGTGTTCTCCATTTTGGGATACCCAGGCCCTGCCATTGGGATCAGTTGATTCCTGATAGGAAACAAGATGGCCCCTGTGGCCTCTTGCTTTCTATTGCCTGTTACCTTGTTTTCCCAAAGTCCTGGGAAGCCCTGACTCTGTCCCTTCCCCCTCACTGGCTGTTGGGTGGAAGTTCCATATATGGTGTTGTTGTGAAGGCCCAGCTAGACTGAATGGAAACTTCACAGTGACTGTATGTTGTGGGTACCTCCGGTGGGTGGGACCTGGGTGAATGGAGTGTGTGACCAATATACACTCCTTGTTGTGGTTGTCTGGTTTCTGGCATGAGAGAGAAAGACTGAGACAGCCCTGCCCGAAACTGGCCTGAATGCAGTGTGTAGTGTTGAATGGCTGGGCACTTGTCCCAATCCACATTCCTTGTTGTGAGTGTCTGAAAGGGAGGAGTGTGGCCTGAATGCACTGTGTGCCTGATTGGCTGACTGACTGCATGAATGCCCTTCTGTATGATTGGCTGCTGAGTGTGTGCCAGTAGTGTGGATGAGAGACAGAATAGTATATCTGGGGACCTCTCACCACTGGTAATTGTTCAGAAGCGTTCTGGAGCTGAGTCTCCACTCTAAGAGTAACTGGAACTGCTGATCCTCGACGTCCAGCTGGAAGAAGAAGACTTGCTGTGGCATTTGCTTCGACCGATACGAAGGCTGCTGAAATCGAAGACTGACCCGAGAGAGGACCTGGTAAGGCGCCCTCTTCCCGTGCTCCGAGGGATCATCGAGCACCGCTACATCTTCGCCGAAGCGCCCTGGAAGTCAGACCCTCGAAAGGCTGCCGACCCGAGAAGGGACCGCCGAGGAGATCGAAGTGAAGCACCCGGACATCGCCGCCGTCGAAGTCCATTGCCGTCGACCAGGGTTCGCAGGTCTGTGTAACCGCTGGAGGCCCGTCGAAGTTGTGTTGCCCAGCCGTGGGAACCACTTGACGCCGTGCCGCTGACGACCGGAGCCGTCCGCTCCTTGCCTAAGAACATTTGAATCGAAGGACTCCCTCGTCCGCACCGTCGACCGCTTAATCCTGCCGGAGAAAGTCAAGGACGACCAACGCGCCGAGGAGAAACCTGCCGGTGGGTTTCCCGCCACCCGAAGACTACAAAGACTCGAACGACTCGACGCCCTTGCTGGGCCCCCGTCTTCACGAATCTTTGCGGTCCAGAACAATTGTCGTCGAGGTGCCCCGCACGCCTCTGCCTTGCAGGACGCCAACGCTCTGTCGTCGACGAGCACCGCTTGGATTGAAGCTGCCGCCTCATCGACGCCGTTCTACCCTGTTTGTTGTCGGACGTTCGACGCCCCGTGTCCCCCGCTTGAAAGGGAAGGCATTCAAGAAGGGCCGTCGATTCCCCGCTGCCGAACGCCGAGTTCCTCGATGCTTCTCGACGATCCGTGACTCCCGCTTGAAAGGGGGTCGCTCAAGAAGGATCTGTCGACAACTCTTCGAAGAACTCGACTCCACCAGGTACATTGGGGGGGTAAAAACATTATAGGAGGGAATAAGACTTGCAGAACAATATATGGACTGGGCTTGTGCTATATCTTTATTTTACAGGTTGCCCAGGTGGGGGGGATCTCCACACAGAACTGTGTCTAGTGGTAAGGGCCAGTATTCTGCCTATTGCTCAACCATCTTATTTTCTCTCCTCTCTCTATTGCTGGTTTCACTCTATTGATCTGTGTGACATTGTAACAGTATTGTTGATGCACTTTAATAAGATCTAATACAAAGGGTGGTACCACTTTAGAATTGTATATATTTGCCATTGTTGATTTTCCTAAGTACATAGTGAGTTATTATGATACGTGTACATAACCTTGAATATTGATTATATAAAGACTGTGTCTAACCAATACAGTGTGTGGACATTCCTTTGTGGGGGTTTGGGGACTACACTGTACTTAAGAACCAGCCTGCATCACCTCCTGAGAAGCTAGGCCTTGATTGCTCGACCATAGCTACCGAATAGAGAATCTAGGCTGGGGTCCTCTGTGCCTCTCCTCTACCATATAGAGAGCAGAAGTACAGACCACCCCCTACCGGTCCTTTACAGCTGGTGGCAGCGGTGGGATGCTTATGGTTTTAAGAATCAGTGTATAACCGTGCCACTTACAAAAGATATCTGCACTTTATTAAATTAGGGTTTAGTTGTGTACAAGATAACGGCATTACAAACAATGGAGTCTATTGCAAATGGCAAATTGACTCGGATGAGCTTGGAGGCTCTCCAGAGTGCTTGTGAAGCCAGGGAGTTAGGCTTTGTGGGTAAGTCTAGGGCTGAGCTGATAGCTGCCCTGGTGGACTACCAGACTGATGGTGAAACTCTTGATGAGGGGGGGAATGCAACCAATGAGGACTCTGCCCCTGGGGTTTCTGCTGAATCTGTTTCTGGGAATGCCGCCATTCCTGCTGCCTCTGTTCCAAGCCCCAGCAATTCCTTGGAGCTTGAGTTATTAAGGATGAAATTGGCCTTTGAATACCGCAAGTTGGAAATAGATGCTGAACAAGAGAGAGGAGTTGGCTCAACAAGTGGAGCTCAAGAATAGGGATCTTGAACTCAGAAATAAGGACTTTGAACTCAAGAGCCAGGACACTGAATGCCAGAGAATCCAGCTAGAGAAAGCTAGAGTGGAGACTTCAGCTAAAACCAGTGAGAGTGTCAGGTCCCCAGCCACCAAGTTTATGAAAGATTTGGTTGGTGTATTTGTGGAGGGTTCAGATATCCTCCAATGGATTGAAGCGTTTGAAATGGCTTGTGCGATTCATGATGTTGATAAGAGATTGGGCTAAGAGTTTGTTAAGCAGAGTGCCTCAAACTGGATATGACTGTATTCTGAAGCTGAGTGTGGAAGAAAGGGGTCAGTATGAGTGTATGAAGTCTGCTTTGATTGCCAAGTTTGGCAAGACACCTACCCAATACCTTAAAAGGTTCAGGGATTTTAAGAAAAGAGAGAATGTGTCTTGGGTTGACTGGGTGAGTGCTGCGCACATGAACATGATGGGGTGGATTGATGGATACAAGGTTAAGACTTTTGTTGAATTGTCCCACCTCTTGTTTTTTGAGCATTTTTCTGAAGCCTGTTCACCAGAGCTGCGTCAGTATGTGGCTGACCAGAACATTTTGGACCTCTTTAAGCTGGCTAGGTTGGCTGACAAGTGGGTCTCCCACCGGGTGTCCCCTAAGGACTCCAGTGGGAAGGACAAGGACAAAGAAAAGGGGGCCTCTCAGAAAGCTGAGGAGTCCCACAAGCAGTCACAGTCGGGTAAACCTAAACCTTCCTCTCCCAAGATCCAAAAATCTAGTGGGGATAAGTCATCTGTGGGTGGGAATAAGAGTAGTGGTCCACCTGCTGCAAAGCAGGCTCCCAGTGGTTCCAGTACCGTACTCCGCACTCCTGGCACTTGTTGGGACTGTGGGGCTCTGGATCACAGAAGGGGTGACTCCAAGTGTAAAGGTAAGGCACTTGGAGTACAGGCTGTCAGCCTGACCTACCCTTACCCCGTGTCTGAGGTGGAGGCCACTGTCCTCCCCTCCTCTACCGGGATCACATTTGGTGCTCCGGTAGAGATTTCCTTAGTGTCCCTTGGGGCCTGGGACCAGTATGCAGAAGTACTGGCGACTATCCCACAGAACACCCATAGGTTTTTGAGAAGTGTCCTCTTGAATGGCCAGCCTTCTACTGGTTTGAGAGACACTGGGGCAAGCACGACAGTGGTGGACAGGACCCTGCTCAAGCCAGAGGACTATGTAGGTGCTCCTCTGAGAACCACCAGGTTAGCTGGTGGGCCTCCCAAATTATCGCCTGTAGCCTTAGTCACACTCATGATTGGAGACAAGACAGCGAAGGTTCCTGTCCTGGTTCAGGACAATGTCCCTGCTAACATTCTGTTAGGAAATGATCTAGTAGAGTTGGGGTTTCGGATGGTCTTCCCATGACTGCTGCTGCAGTCACTAGGTCACAGGTGACACCGGGTCTGGCTGTGAGTCAGGTACCCGAGCCAAAGGCGAGGCCTAAGGCAAGAAGAAGGAAGACCAAGAAGGCCACCTCTGTGGAGGGAACACCTTCTCTTCCTGCTGTTCCGACAGCACCCATTGGGATCCATGCTCCGGACGGGCTGGGTCCAGTGGAAAACCCAAACTCAACTCCTGTGGGAGAAGAGACAGAAGACTCTCCTGTGGGAGAGGTTCTCAACCCGGAGGATCATCCCGACCTTCAATGCTGGTTAGCTGAAGGGGGACCCTCCCGGGCAGACTTCTGTAAGGGACAGAGAGAGTGCCACTCTCTCGAGGGACTGAGGAAACAGGCCCTGTCCCAGGCACAAGGAGAAGTGCCTAGGACATTCCGGATTTATTGGGAGGGTGAGCTCCTTGTTAGTGAGCCCACTAAGCCTGAACCTGGTGCCCTCAAGAGGTTGGTGGTACCGCAGGTTTACAGGCCCTTCCTACTGCAGTTGGCGCATGAGGTGCCCTTGGCTGGTCATCTTGGGATCAAGAAGACTAAGCAGAGGCTCTCTGCCCATTTATACTGGCCACGGATGGGAGTAGAGGTGGAGTCCCATTGCAGGACCTGCCCAACTTGTCAGTTGTCTGGCAAAACTGGAGGCAGTGTCATTGCCCCACTGCAGCCATTGCCAGTGGTTGGCACACCATTTGAGAGGGTGGGCATCGACATCGTCGGCCCCCTTGACCCTCCCACTTCAGGTGGACATCGGTTCATCCTGGTCTTGGTAGATCATGCCACCAGGTACCCTGAGGCAATACCCCTTCAGACTGTTACTGCCAAGGTGGTTGCCAGGGCTCTCCTGGGCATTTTCACCTGTGTTGGATTCCCCAAGGAGGTTGTCTCTGACAGAGGATCCAACTTCATGTCTAGTTACATGAAAACCATGTGGAAAGAGTGCGGGGTAACCTACAAGTTCTCCACCTCTTACCACCCCCAGACCAATGGTCTGGTTGAGAGATTTAATAAAACTCTCAAGGGCATGCTAGGGGCTTTGGAAGAACCCCTAAGGAGGAAATGGGATCTCCTCCTGCCATGCCTGCTGTTTGCTTACAGAGAGGTACCTCAAGAGGGTGTTGGTTTCAGCCCCTTTGAGTTACTCTTTGGACATCCCGTGAGGGGGAGCCACCCCTCCAGGTCCCGCCAAGCAAGTGGGGGACTATGTGTTAGGCCTCAGACGGAGGATGACACAGATGATGGGTCAGGCAACAGCAAATCTCAAGGCCAGCCAGGAATTGAATAAGTACTGGCATGACCTTAAAGCCTCGCAAGTGGATTGGACTCCGGGACAGGAAATCCTTGTGATGGAGCCTACCAAGGCTAGAGCTTTGGCAGACAAGTGGACTGGACCCTTCAGGATCATCTCCAAGATGGGCGAAGTCAATTACCTGGTTGACATGGGAGCCTCTGGGGTAGCCCCTCAGGTATTCCATGTCAACAGGCTCAAGCCTTTCCACCGGCGAGCAGAAGTCTCATGTCTCTTGCTAGCTTCAGGGCAAGAAGAGGATGAGAGTGAGCCCCTTCCTGATTTGCTGCATAGCAACCCTCAGGATGGCTCAGTGGAGGGAGTACATCTCTCTCTGGATTTGACAACAGAGCAACAGAGGGCCTGCAGGGCTTTGCTCCAACAGTATGCCTCTCTGTTTTCACTGACGCCAGGCCTTACACCGTGGTGTAGGCATGAAATTGACACTGGTGACAGTGTGCCTGTCAAAAGCAGGTGCTACCGTATGTCAGATACCGTCAAGAACCACATCCAGGCTGAGGTTGCCAAGATGTTGGATCTGGGTGTTATTGAACCCTCAACCAGTCCCTGGTCCAGTCCAGTGGTCCTTGTCCCCAAGGCAAGTTCCCAGGCGGGTACCAAGGATTGGAGGTTCTGTGTGGACTACCGAGGAGTCAATGCCTTCACCAAAACTGACGCACACCCATTGCCCAGGGCTGATGAGCTCGTGGACACCATAGGTGCTGCCAAATTTGTGAGCACCTTTGACCTTACCTCAGGCTATTGGCAAATAGCTGACGGACCATGCCAAGGAAAAGACGGCCTTCTCAACACCTGAGGGACTCTACCAGTTTAGGGTCATGCCTTTTGGGTTGAAGAATGCCCCTGATACCTTCCAGAGATTGGTCAACCATGCGCTCAGTGGGCTGGAAGCCTTTTGTGTGGCTTACTTAGACGACATTGCCGTCTACAGTTCCACCTGGGAAGAGCATTTGACACATCTGGATATGGTGTTGCAGGCCTTGAAAAGGGCTAACCTCACTATCAAGGCCACCAAGTGCCAGATAGCTCAGGGGAAAGTTACCTATCTTGGTCATGAGGTAGGAGGGGGTCAAATCCAACCTCTCTCCAGTAAAGTACAGGATGTACAGAACTGGGAGACTCCCACTACTCAAACCCAGGTGAGAGCCTTTTTGGGCCTCACTGGGTACTATCGCAATTTCATGGCAGACTATGGAACCATAGCTGCACCCCTGACAGCTCTAACTTCACCCAAACAGCCTAGGAAGGTTAATTGGACCGAAGACTGTCAGAGGGCCTTTGATGGCTTGAAAAAAAGTCTGTGTAGGGCACCTGTGTTGTGTGCGCCTGACTACAGCCGACCCTTTATCGTCCAGACGGATGCCTGCCACACCGGAATTGGAGCTGTCTTGTCCCAGTTAGATGACAAAGGGAGAGAACATCCTATCATATTCATCAGTAGACAACTCAAGGGTAGAGAACTTAGATGGGCTACTGTTGAAAAGGAGTGTTTTAGCATAGTTTGGAGCCTTAGGCGTTTTAGGCCCTACCTTACGGGGTCTACCTTCAAGGTCCAAACAGATCATAAGCCCCTGAAGTGGCTTATGCAAATGAAGGGTGAGAATCCGAAATCGCTCAGGTGGTCCATTAGCCTGCAAGGGCTAGAATTCACCATAGAGCACAGACCAGGGAAGAGTCACGATAATGCGGATGGCCTTTCCAGAAGGTATGTTGACCGTCTGGATTAGGGTGTCTATCCCGTGGGAGATTAGGCACCCTCCACCTCAGTCTGGGGGGGGCGACTGTGATGCTGGAAATGCATCCGAGGGACACGGCCTCTGAATCCTTGTCCTTTACTGATTTTTATCATGTGTTCTGTCGTGTTTTCTGCCCAGGAGTCCATGTGGGACTCCTGGCAGTGCAGCTCTCTCTTTTGGTTTGGTGAACAGACCCATGGTATACCCTTATGGCACCCATGGGTAGGGGTACAACCCTGTGCCCCTAGTGTATGTTTTTGGGCACCTGTGGGTGGCCCACAGAGCAGGATATGGGCTGGTGGCAGCTCCATGCTGAATTTGACAGGTGCTCTGGGTGTTCTCCATTTTGGGATACCCAGGCCCTGCCATTGGGATCAGTTGATTCCTGATAGGAAACAAGATGGCCCCTGTGGCCTCTTGCTTTCTATTGCCTGTTACCTTGTTTTACCAAAGTCCTGGGAAGCCCTGACTCTGTCCCTTCCCCCTGACTGGCTGTTGGGTGGAAGTTCCATATATGGTGTTGTTGTGAAGGCCCAGCTAGACTGACTGGAGCCTTCCCAGTGACTGTATGTTGTGGGTACCTCCTGTGGGTGGGACCTGGGTGAATGGAGTGTGTGACCAATATACACTCCTTGTTGTGGTTGTCTGGTTTCTGGCATGAGAGACAAAGACTGAGACAGCCCTGCCCGAAACTGGCCTGAATGCAGTGTGTAGTGTTGAATGGCTGGGCAATTGTCCCAATCCACATTCCTTGTTGTGAGTGTCTGAAAGGGAGGAGTGTGGCCTGAATGCACTGTGTGCCTGATTGGCTGACTGACTGCATGAATGCCCTTCTGTATGATTGGCTGCTGAGTGTGTGCCAGCAGTGTGGATGAGAGACAGAATAGTATATCTGGGGACCTCTCACCACTGGTAATTGTTCAGAAGCGTTCTGGAGCTGAGTCTCCACTCTAAGAGTAACTGGAACTGCTGATCCTCGACGTCCAGCTGGAAGAAGAAGACTTGCTGTTGCATTTGCTTCGACCGATCCGAAGGCTGCCGAAATCGTCGAAGACTGACCCGAGAGAGGACCTGGTAAGGCGCCCTCTTCCCGTGCTCCGAGGGATCATCGAGCACCGCTACATCTTCGCCGAAGCGCCCTGGAAGTCAGACCCTCGAAAGGCTGCCGACCCGAGACGGGACCGCCGAGGAGATCGAAGTGAAGCACCCGGACATCGCCGCCGTCGAAGTCCATTGCCGTCGACCAGGGTTCGCAGGTCTGTGTAACCGCTGGAGGCCCGTCGAAGTTGTGTTGCCCAGCCATGGGAACCACTTGACGCCGTGCTGCCGACGACCGGAGCCGTCTGCTCCTTGCCTAAGAACATTTGAATCGAATGACTCCCTCGTCCGCACCGTCGACCGCTTTATCCTGCCGGAGAAAGTCGAGGACGACCAATGCGCCGAGGAGAAACCTGCCGGTGGGTTTCCCGCCACCCGAAGACTACAAAGACTCGAACGACTCGACGCCCTTGCTGGGCCCCCGTCTTCACGAATCTTTGCGGTCCAGAACAATTGTCGTCGAGGTGACCCGCACGCCTCTGCCTTGCAGGACGCCAACGCTCCGTCGTCGACGAGCACCGCTTGGATCGAAGCTGCCGCCTCATCAACGCCGTTCTACCCTGTTTGTTGTCGGACGTTCGACGCCCCGTGTCGCCCGCTTGAAAGGGAAGGCATTCAAGAAGGGCCGTCGATTCCCCGACGCCGAACGTCGAGTTCCTCGACGGACGTTCGACGCCCCGTGTCTCTCGCTTGAAAGGGAAGGCATTCAAGAAGGGCCGTCGATTCCCCGCCGCCGAACGCCGAGTTCCTCGACGCTTCTCGACGCCTCTCGACGATCCGTGACTCCCGCTTCAAAGGGGGTCGCTCAAGAAGGATCTGTCGACGCCTCTTCGAAGAACTCGACTCCACCAGGTACATTGGGGGGTAAAAACATTATAGGAGGGAATAAGACTTGCAGAACAATATATGGACTGGGCTTGTGCTATATCTTTATTTTACAGGTTGCCCAGGTGGGGGGATCTCCACACAGAACTGTGTCTAGTGGTAGGGGCCAGTATTCTGCCTATTGCTCAACCATCTTATTTTCTCTCCTCTCTCTATTGCTGGTTTCACTCTATTGATCTGTGTGACATTGTTACAGTAGTATTGTTGATGCACTTTAATAAGATCTAATACAAAGGGTGGTACCACTTTAGAATTGTATATATTTGCCATTGTTGATTTTCCTAAGTACAAAGTGAGTTATTATGATAAGTGTACATAACCTTGAATATTGATTATATAAAGACTGTCTAACCAATACAGTGTGTGGACATTCCTTTGTGGGGACTTGGGCACTACACTGTACTTAAGAACCAGCCTGCATCACCTCCTGAGAAGCTAGGCCTTGATTGCTCGACCATAGCTACTGAATAGAGAATCTAGGCTGGGGTCCTCTGTGCCTCCCCTCTACATATAGAGAGCAGAAGTACAGACCACCCCCTACCGGTCCTTTACATCCACCTTCTAAGTTTTAACCACAGCCTGTTTCGGTTGACTTGGTGAAACGCCCTCGAGAGTTCTACCCAAGCCCTATAAAGTAGTTTTTCTCCCTTGTGCCCGGTCTTCTCACTCAGGACGCTCAGCACCAATCCATTCAATGCTGTCGAGAGGCCCTTTCTGAAGCCCATTTTTTTTTAAAGATTTTTTTTTATTGTATTCACACCAAACAACAATACAAAACCCAGCACGCAGTGCAATTTACAACAGTTCCATTAAACACAATTTCGTTTTTCCTTCTTTTAAAGAAATTTTGGCCACTGCTTCCCCAATCCCACCCTCCTTTATGAGCCTATTTGTTCTTTACCTTCAGTATCTGCTATACGTGGCAAGGTCTCACTTCCCTCGGAATCTGTTGGATCTGATATAGATCCAAACAGTTCTGCTATTAGTAGTCTCCATGCCAACAAGGCACCCGTTTCTTCCTCCCCACTAATGCTACTCTTCTCTTGCCATACCATCGTTTCAGCCTCAGCTCATTTCTGCAACTCCTTCCACCATACTTCCACCCGTGGCTTGTGACACTTCTTCCATCCCATGGCAATCCTCCGTTTCGCGAGCACATATGCCAAAACCTTCAGTTTCCCAACATGTTTAAGTTTCCGTGGTCTGGGGAATCCTCCTAGCAAGCAGGCCCAGGCCGTGTCTATGACAAGCATGACCCCTTTCTCTGCTAGTTTTTGTGCCACTTCAACCCAAAAACACTCAATTAATGGGCAGGACCAAAACATGTGTGTCATGTCAGCGTTTTCCATGTCGCACTTAGGACATGCTTGTCGCCCAGCGTTTCCGAACTTAGATATCCTCAGGGGGGTCACATATGCTCTATGCGTTATATACAGTTGTATTTGTTTTAGTCTGGCATTCTTTGACACTTTTTGTGATATCCCAGGGCACGTTCCCACATCCCATCTCCCATCGGGGCCCCCACCTTCGCTTCCCAATCAAGTCTTAAATGTGTCAATTCCTTTCCAACCTTGGTCATCACCATCTCATACAATCTAGAAATCTCATGCCCTCCTGATATATCATATATTACTCCCATAATAGCATCCGGTTCCTCTGTCAATACTTTTTTCAGGCCACGTTCTCCGAATTTTCTGAACTATCCTATGATACGTGACATATTGGTCTGTATGTAATCCCGCCTCCTCCCGAAGTTCCTCAAAATCCTTAATGGTCCCCTCTTGCCAAATGTCCCCTAGCGTTACTAGTCCCACCGATTCCCAGTAGGTCCTGATAATCACCCTCAACTGCTTATCTCCTCCCGTCAAAGCAACCAGCGGTACCTGCGGGGAGCATGGGAATGGGTTCTCCATCATCCGGCATGCCCGACGCCACATTTTCCACCCGAGCATCATCATCCCAGGGAGCTCCCTCATTTCTGACTCAGGCAACCAGATCACTTCCCTTAAGTAGAACGGGGTACTATCCTGCCCTATGTTCAGGGGTCACTTCATCGGAGAGCCACTTGCCCTGCTACATAGTAAACCTCAAAGTTAGGCAGTTTAATACCCCCATACTCATGGAAGTTCTGCAACGTCCATAGCACCACTCTATTCTCGATACCATGCCATAGGAAATCCCTACATATACTGTTTAGTTTAGCAAAAAACCTCTTGGTTATCATGTATGGGATATTACTGAAATATTGTAGGAGCCTGGGTAAGACCACCATCTTAAGCATTGCCCCCCGTCCCATCATTGCTAGGGGCAACTTCTCCCAGAACTTCATGTATTTCCGGACCCTGCCTGGTGCCTCTACTAAGTTGCCATCTTTCAGATATCACTGATCCTGTTCGAACTCTGGCTAGCGGCTCACTATACAGCATTCTCGCCCACCTGATATACCCCGGCCCCACTCCGTATCCTCCCAGGGCCGTCAACAACCATGGCCATTTAACAGAGTTGAATGCTTTTACTGCGTATAAGGATACAATAGCCATTTTGCCTTAATTCCTATTTCCCCATTCGACCACTCGGAGTAGCCTGTGGTTATGAGTTATGTTTCTGTTCGGAACATAGCCCGTTTGGTCTGGGTGGATTAATTTGCTAATTACTCTTCGCAATCTGTTGGCAAGGACAGCCGTCAATATCTTGCTGTCTTGGTTCCGCATCGACAAAGGCCTATAGGAGCCACAGCTATGCCCTGGTTTGTTGGGCTTGCGGAGTGGTATTATGATCGCCTCTCTGAGTGACTCCGGCAACCTTCCCACCTGAAACGCTTCGTTAAGCATGTCTAGCATTGGGGGAAGTACTTCCTTTCTATATGCTTTTTAAAATTCACTAGGGAACCCATCTGCTACTGGGGTCTTACTGGTGGGCAACTGCCCAACAACCTCCTCCAACGGCTCCAAGGTAATTGGTGCATCCAGCTCTTCCCTTTCCTCTTCACTTATCTTGGGCACTGAAGCCCATTTGATGTTTGGGCAGGATGCCTACTTCCTTTACCCAGCCCTCCAATTCACCCAGAAGTATCATCATTAACAGCTTAAATGTCCAGGTGGGCGATCGGACGATAGTTTGTGGGTAAAGTCTGCTCGCCCCCCCTTGAACAGAGGGATGATGGTCGCCGTCTTCCATGACACAGGGAACCTCTTCCTCACTAAAATGTCCACAAAAAGCCAAAAAAGCAGCTTCGCCCAGAGTTTTGGGATATTCTTCAGTGCCTGATATGCTAGGCCAATCGGCCCGGCGCACCTTGAAGAAGAAGACTTGGAGATTAGCTCCCCCAAACTCTGTTCATTCAGCAGAAGACACCATTCAGCGTCCCTCTCCAGGCAGAAAGTGGACTTTATTGGGTCCTCGAAAACTCCAGACAGGTAGTCCACCGACCCTCTTTCCATCACCAAGTTACACTGACTGATGTAAGTGTTTCCCTCCAGTTGATTAATCACTGACCAAAAATTCTGGGAATCCTGATTGTTAATTAATTTTAACATCAATTCCCCATCCTGTTGGAGGCAGAACATTTTTCTATCCACGGACCATTGTTTATATTGGGAGGACAGGCGTCTGAGTTCCCTCCTATAGTCATCCCCACTCAGGGCCAATTTTTAAAGTTGTCTTACTTTTTGAGCCTGGAATATTTTTGCCATCCTTGTTTCTTCATCAAAGGCGTGACGATGCACCTGTTGTTTGCCCCCTCCACCCACACTTGCTGGGAGTGAGGACAAGATGAATTTGAGAAACTCTTCCGGGAAGCAAATCTCCTGCTGGATGTTGTCTGGAATTCTCAACAGGTTACTATTTAGAACTTCCCCATCTCTCTTGTACTTAAGGAGGCAGACTTTCCCTTTCCAATTCACAAGGGACTGTTTTTGACTATCCGCTATAACCTAACCGTAATATCAGAGAAGGTCAGAATCAACTGTGAATGATCACTTCCGCCCTCCGGCTTGATGTTCAGCGTAACCATTTGTGTGAACAATTCTGATTTCATGTAAATATAATCCAAAGTCGAGGCACCCTTGCCTCTATGCCAAGTGGGGCAGGGGGGATGTCCCCTGGAATTGACCCATTTGTGACCTTTAAGCCCCATCCCACAAGGAACTCCACCCAGATTCTCCCCTTGTCTGAGATTCTCTGTGAACACGTGTTTACAGTTTTTTGCTCCAATGGGACACATTGGGTGTTCAAACCCCCAGCCAGTATTGTCTGTGCTCCCTGAACCCACCTGATGGTCTTCCCTTGGCCTTTTGGAGTGCTGATTGGGTGTAGATTGAATATCCTTTGATTACTATTGGATTCATCAACCATGTTTCTTGCAATAGAAAGACATCTACTTCATGAAAAAGCCACTCTTTAGATTTTTTTTGTAAAGGTATTTGGACCCCGCGTGTTCCAGCCAACATCCACAATTCTGGCTGCCTAAAGAGACTGCTTTCCCACCCCCGGTCTCTGCAGCACTTGAGTTAGAATCTCAGGGAGAAGAGTCAGAGCAAGACTCTCTCCATTCTCTCTTTGGTTCCTCTAGGAATCAACTGGACTTGCGTTGTTACCAGTGGCCTCCCTTGCCCTGGATGTCCATCTTTGGCCTGTGGACTTCAGTGTGGAAGTTTCCAGTGGCAATGTAGTGGAGACCAGAATCCCTGTCTCTCCAGACCTTTTGACGCCCCTAGTATAGCTTCTTGGCCTTCTCGCAAGGGGAGGCCTATTTTCACCAAATAGGAGTTCTGAGGATAGGGGAACTTTACCGATTCAATATCCTGGGTATCTAGCAGATACAGATTTGTATTTTTTTTTGAAGTGTGAGAATATTACCTCTCTGCTCAGAGATTTGTAGTTATTGTTCTTGAACTGAGAGTTTCGGCATCGCAAAATTGGAGGCGGATCCCTCCTCGACCCTGTTTTGTTCAAGCAGCTGAGGAAAATGTTGTTTTGGTGGAATTGGCTGGATAGCATGTCCCACCATTTCTGAGCACTTTCCTCCACAAAGTACCCCTCCAAACCTCTCCTCCCCCACGAGAAGAACAACGCCACCATTGAACTGGAGGCCCTTGCTATCAAATGGGCCATAGGATGTTTACAATATTATCTAACTGGTTGTTAATTAAAATTAGTAGCGGACGATTCTCCTCTAACATAGTTTAGCTTAAGAAAGGATACAAACCCCAGGATAATTTGTTGGTTCCTAACCCTTCAACCTTTTTGTTTCAGCATTGAGCACAGAAAAGGCAAGGACAGCAGAATGTTGACTTTCTATCCCCATCTCCCTTCGAGGGAGATGGGGAAGACAAAGCCATTAAAGGAAGGGCATGTGACGATTCACCAGGTCTCGTCATTTCTCCCCAAGGGGGAACCCTTTCCTATGAGACTAGAGAGGCGGGACCGTTACCCAACAGTCCCTGCTAGGGGTGGTAATATGCAAGAAGACCTCATAGGGAGGGACTCCCCTCCTGAGGATAAGGACATCCACCTGGGGAAAAGCTTCCCTAAAACAGGGTCATGTAGCCCCCTACCCTCATGGTCACCCTTTTCTTCCACCATTGATCGTGAAACCATGTGCTATTCTGGGACCTTGACTTTGCCAAATGTAAAATATACTGGGACGAGGAAGAGCAAGGGAAGCATATGGAATAGCAGTATGCAAATACAATCAGGTACTGCAACAAGGTGGCCCACGGGAGGCATGAAAAATACTAAAGAGACTTTAGTGAATGGTGTTGAAGTTACGCAAGGGCGGAGTCAACAATATAAAAGAGAAAGCAAGAAAGGACCAGAGAGAGTCTCATTGCGGAAGCCTGGAGTATGCAAGCCAAACCCAGGAAGTTCAAACTGGGAAGACTGAAGGTGAAGCAGAAGCATCTTGCCAGAATGCTGCAGAGCCGGTAGGGAGCAGAATCACTTGGCTGTGGTGTGACCACAGAGAGGTGGACCGGCAGTTCCGGAAACAATGCTGAGACCACCAGCCTGCTGCAGAGCCGTGCAAGAAGAAGGAAGAGAGGCACATGCGACCCAGTGAAGAACCAGAGCTGTGTCCAGAGGATACCACAGGTAACAGGAATGGCGGAAAGAACAGGTGGTGTACGGGAAGTGGCCCGAATATAACAGATTGGAGAGGGAGTCATCTCCCTTGTCACAATGGTTTGTCAAATACCACTGAAAAAACAAGAGTGCGCGGGAGCCATCTCCCTTGTCGGAGTGGTCTATTTAATACCACTGTTCCAACAGAGTGCCTCTGGAGTCATCTCCATTGTTGCAGTGGTCCACTAATAAGTTTAAGTGTAATGGGAGCCCTCTCCCATGTGGTACTGGTACATCAAATACAGCTGGAAAACCAGAGTGCTTCGGTGACATCTCCCTCATCAAGTTACTACTTTTGGAGAAACCAGTAAGGAGACATACGGGAGAAATATAGAGAACACTGGGAATAGTATCACTCACCAGAAAGTCAAGTGTAAGCCAAATAAGGCTGTGAGGTGTAATACGACCTGGAAGGAATTAGAGAGACTAATTCAAGTGGTTCTACTCAAGTGCTTAAAGAACACTGTGTGGAGCTTTTACAGGAAGACCAGGAGAAGAGAGTCATTCTCCTGTTGAAGGAAACACAAACTTTACTTTAATTAAAAGCTTGATTTTCAACTGTCAGAGGTAGATTAGATGGTTTCCTAACTGTAGAAGGGAATAACCTTTCTTTTGACCGGCATTCTGACAGACCACTAGGTTTTCTAAGGCTGAGGCACACAAGGCCCAGAGAAAGAAAGGTTTCTTTATTGATATAATACATATTTATAGCCCACACCATGACCCCCTCCTTGAGAGTTTCCTTCTTCTACACTCTCACAGTGTTCTCTGACAAAGAGGCCTAATGATCTTGTATAAAAAAAGGATTGCTGGCGGCCAGGTTGTTGTTTATATGGCTATGGAAATAAGGGATCAAACCCGAATTCTGTGAATGGCATGTTACAATTTGGGGGATTTTCATCAATGAAAAATGAATCCATGGAGTACATGGAGAACTCTATTTGCATATTTGGGACCCTTTATTGAAGGACACAAAATATTTTACTTTTCATTTCACCTGCAAGTCCTGGTACTATTGAAATTCAGATGAATGTACTTCGAGGAAGCCCTAGTGGGTTATGAAATTGAATTGGTTTATCTCACATGTGTTGTGGCTTGGGAATCGAAGGGTTGGACCCTGGAGAGGGATAGGGTGGTCTGATGTATTAAAATCGTGTGGAAAAACTTTAAAGTGGCTCTTCATGTGGGGGTGACTTCTATTTTCTTTTTTGTGGACTTGGATATATTAGCTTTGCGGACCACCTTTGTTGCTTCATAATACGGTGTGGGGTGGGCCAGGAATTGTTGGTATACTCTTTACTTTTTGGTTATGCCATGTTAATGTATCTGCTTTAATAATTGCAAATACATGCTGTATTTGTATAAATGATTAAAAAAAACATTTCCATCAAAAATGTTTACAAGGAAAAGGTTTTCTGTTTTCCAATGTAAACTACCATGTACACCCTTAACTATGGTGTCGCTTGCGAAATACTATTAGTATATTTTGATAAATGTACAACAGTCTGTGCAAACATATCATTTATCAAATTAAGAATTTAGAGAACATGGTTATAGGCAGAATTCTCACTTCATGTATTCCAAAATACTTACTGAATGACCAGCCCACGACAGTGTTTTTGATACTGTATTGGTTGAGTATGTTCCTTTAGTTAGTCGATGAAGATGATCAACCCATTCTTGCAAATCTTGGCTGTTGTTACAGGAAACCATAATTCTTTCTATCATGCTACCTGTGGATAATTTGAAATGATAATTAGTGCATAATCATTATCATTCAGAAAGATCAGAAAGATAAGCCAACCATATTTTCTATACACCTAAATTACAACTGTGGCATTTTGTAAACAGACAAACCATTACTTGAACATAAGATGAAAGAAAAAAATAGAAGAACCATTAACAAGTGCAATGTCTTGTCAGCTAAGACAATAAAGCTATAACATACTGAAGCGTTAAATGTAGTTAAAAAAACAGGGATGGTCTGAGATGGGGGACAGAAAAACAAAATCAGAGGCCTACTTCAATACCGCAGAACAAAGTGCAACAATGAGCAGCAGAAGCAACACTAGCACTCAGATCGGGAACCCCAACACGTCAAGGGGCCCAATTGCTTTTTGCCGGAAGAGAATGAGGTGCATTAACAAATTGGGTTCATGTGTGGGTTAAGGCCAGCTATGAGCTAAAACATCTATTAAAGACTCAGACTCGTTTTGAAAGCAGAAGGGAGTTTAGGGAGATGGGAGAGCCACTTCTAAATGGGCCTCTTGGTTGTTGTGTGTGGCACATTTAATTTATCTCTTAATTGATTACTTCTAGTCGACAGTTTCCACCCCCTTCTCTTTGGGCAAATTTGCCTTTTGAGCAATTTCTGCATCTAAAAAGAAAGAGTGATTAAAGCTGTGATTTTGCGACTTCGAAAAGAAAATCGCCAATTTTATCAAAACATCTTTACCAAAAAGGGTATCCCGCACAAGAAATCAATTAAATGTAACTCACACAATAGAGAGGCCTTTTTAGTAGAAACCACAGGAGTTACTGAATTGACCAACCCTTCTCGAGTGCCCTCCCTTTAACGCAGGAGTCACAGGTGTTAGGCAGAAACCTGTGCAGTTCCCTTAGGGACCACTGCAAAAAAGTTTAAGACCACAGCAGTAAGCAGTAAACCCAATTGGTAGCAGTCTGCACCACCCAGATTTACCTGGTAGCTGTGGCTAAGCAGTCAGACTTCTCTCAAGAAGAGTTAGGCAGTATATAGAGTATACACAATAGGGCTAAAAATACAGTAGAACAATCAAACATTGACCAGAGCTTTGGTATAAAAGTATATAATTATTTATTTAAAAACACACTTATGAAAATACACTGGCACTAATATATCAAGCAAGTTCAAACACAGTCAATATAAGTATATACACCTCCCTAGTTAATTATTCGACAAGTCTAGGTTAAGACACCACTTATTTAGCAAAACAGAGGTGAGCGCGTAACCGTAGATGGCACTCCAATAATTCGTTTAAAACCGGAGAGAAAAGGCAGAGTAGGAAAATAACACAGTACCAACACTTAAGAAACCACAGCAAGTCAAGAGAGGCAGGGTCTACTGAAGAGCCAAAAGTTCATAGGCCAGGCCCACTCTTGGAGAGAGCAAGGCAGAATGTGCCCAAGATCACACAGTGGAAATGCACTCAAAGTCTTTGCAGAAAAGTCATAAAGAGGTTGGATCAGTTCAGAAAGGCAAAGTTAGCAGGTCTGAGGTCAACCCAGTTAGAAAGTCAAGGATTTACGGGACACCTTGGAAAATCTGTTGCAAGGGAGACCAGGCTGGACACAGAACCTGAAATGGTGAGAAAGCTCCAGCGGTGGCAGTTGTTCCTGGCAGCGGGTGAAAGTCGTGGTTTCGACCAGAGGAAGAGATGATCTCAACGAGGAAGAAAGCTGGAGGTTGTTGCACTGCCAGGGAAGAAACCAGCCGCGGAGTTCCCGATTAAAAGGTACGACCCTTTTATTTGCGGTAGTGGTGAAGCGTGGCTATCTGGCCGCCGGGGTGCTTGGCATGGGCGATTCGACCACGAGACGTCCAGGAAGGTGAGAAAAAGGGGAACTGGTTGGTCCCACCAGCTCAGAGGGAAGAAGACTCTCCTGGAAGAAGATCTCCTCTTTCGTCGGGGAAGTGGTGAGTTCGTACAGCAGGGCTCCACCGGTGGTGTCGTCGTCGTAGATGGCTCAGCTTCTCCCCTCTTCGGATTCTTTAGGTCCTGTGGTGACTTCTGAAGTTCCAGTCCAGAAAGCCCTGCTTTTATGCAGAAAAACCCCCATTCATCAGCCTAGCTGTCACTCAAACATGCTAAGTGGTGAGCTGGGCGGCTCACCACTGGGCCAATCACACAAGAGTGCGACTTCAGTTGCCAAGGCAACTCAGTCCAGGGTGCATAATCCCCCTCCCACACATCCTGTAGACCCCAGACAGAGTGGCACCATTTGGAGGGCTCCTGTGGAGAAGCCCGCCAAAAAGTGGAACAAAGGGTTCGACTTGGGTTAGAGTTTCAGAGGTGAACACAAACGCCATTTTAAAACCGAGTCCTGGCAAAAGACCCAACCGGGAATAAATATTAAATAAATAACCCGGTGGTATCTTTAACATTGCACCAAAAAGTGGTGCGTTTAAAATCAATGTGAAATCCCATAAGAAATATTCCACCGGAAACTCGACAAGATTGCCCCCTTGGAAAACAGACCCGGGGCAATCGAATTACCCCTAGCAGTACTTCCACAATATGATGGTTTGTACTGGTTCTGTTCACAATTTGAGACTAGTAAAGCCAATGGTGACTTTACATGCCCTGGGATACAGTAGTCAGTCCCAGGGTATGGAGTCTATGTTTGGGGGTCACTATGACAACCCTGTGTTACTGCACTGAGGGTGCTGTGTAACACATATACCAAAAACACATGAAGCCCTATGGAGTAAAAGACCCCATAGCCCATAAAACACATTCACAGTCAAAGGACATTCTCAAATCATGCCCAAGAGTGGGAGAAACAGAGTCTCACTCTTAGCAGGAGAAATAATAAACCCCAAAAATCCAGCAAAGCTGCTGGGGGACTCACTAGGTTTGGGAAATTAGCCTTAACGGAGAATTCTCCCTAACAACGGGTTGTCGAACGTCTGAGGAGAACAGGGTGAACTACGGAGGTGAAGTGGCAGCTTTGTTCCTAGCAGTGCTCGTTGAAGAGGGAACGTAAACGTCCTGCAAGGAGGAGGCGTGCAGGGCACCTCAATGTCAACAGTTCTGGACCGCAAAAGAGTTTGAAGAACTGTGGCCCAGCAAGGGTGTCGAGTCGTCGGCGTCTCTGTGGTCTTTGGGTGGCGGGAAACCCACCGGTGGATACTCCTCGGAGCGTCGATGGTCGGGCCTTCTCAAGCGGGATAAAGCGGTGGTGATGTGGATGAGAGCGTCCTTGGATTTGAAAGTGCTTAGGCAAAAGGGAGCACAGCGGCTCCGGTCGGCGACGGCAGTCGTCGACAGTGGCGGAGAGCAGTCCGGGCACTTCTCCTTGGGATTCCGCTGCAGTCCCCGTCTCGGGTCGGCAGCCTGTCGTAGGTCTGTCTACCAGGAAGCTTTGGCAAAGAACAGCTGGTGCACGATGGTCCCACGTAGCTCAGGAAGAGGGCGCCTTACCAGGTCCTCTCTGGGTCAGTCTTTGGAGGTACAGCAGCTTTCGGATTGATAAAGGAGAGCAACAGCAATTATTCTCTTCCAGCACAGCTTCAAGCTCAAGCTTCAGTTTCACTCCGGTTACTCTTCAGGTTCTGAACATGAATTCTAGCAGTGAGAGGCCCCCAGATATACTAGTTGGTCTCCCATTCATTCTGCTGGGTCACACTCAGGCAACCAATCGGTCAGAAGGGCATTCATGCAGGCAGGCAGCCAATCAGATGCATAATGCATTCAAGCCATTCACTTCTCTCCAGTACTCACAACAAGTTATGCGTATTGGGACAAGTACCCAGCCATTCGACACTCCACACTGCATTCATACCAGTTTCAGGCAGGGCTGTCTCAGTCATTGTGTCAAACACCAGATACTAGACATCCACAACACAGAATGCGTATTTGTCACACACCCCATTCACCCATGTCCCACCCACAGGCGTACCCACAACATACGGTCGTTGGGAAGGCTCCAGCCAGTCTGGTTGGCACTTCCCCACACTACCATATATGGAACTTCCACCCGCCAGCCAGTCAGGGGGAAGGGACAAAGTCAGGGCTTCCCGGGACTTCGGGAAGATCAAGGTTACAGGCGATGGAAGGCAAGAGGCCACGGGGGTCATCTTGTCTCCATCAGGAACCTACCGATTCCGATGACAGGGCCTGGGCATCCCAAAATGGAGGACGCTCAGGGCACCAGTCAATTCAGCACAGAGCAGCCACCAGCCTGTACCCTGCTCTGTGGGCCACACACAGATGCCCAAAAACATACACTAGGGGCACAGGGTTGCACCCCCACCCATGGGTGCCATAAGGGTATCCCATGGGTCTCTTCACCTAAACCAAAAGAGAGAGATGCACCGCCAGGAGTTGAACTACTGCGTGGAAAACAGAACAGAACACACGATAAAAAGCAGTAAAGGACAATGCTTCGGAGTCCCTGTCCCTCCGATGCATTTCCAGAATCTCGTACAGCTCTTGCTACTCATGTAAAGAGCTAGAAACATGTCAGTCAAACATCCTCAGAAACCACAGAGGAAAAAACCTAGTCACTCTATTTCAAGAATGAACCTCTTCAATAATATTCAAAGAACATTCTATGCAATTAGTAAAGAAATTGTAGGCTGACTTGTATGTTGATGCCATCAACACTTTCAAATACTTAAAACAATATATCTTTCTTTTGATTAACAAACAAGTTTCAATTTAAAAATAAAGTAATTTACATCATTCACAATATATGATACTAACAATCTCATATATTGGGTTACACAGAAGGATATTCTCCAAAATCTCAAAAAACAATTGATACAATGTTCAAATAATTTCTATTTATGAACCGTAGTACAGTACCATATATATGTTGATAATTTTTTTTGTTGTTGAACATTTGTTTATTTTCAGAAGGTTAAGACAGGTGCAGCACAGAATGAGCAGAGACAATATAACATCATATTAGCGTACAAAGGTATTACATCATAACCATTTCGAACATCTCATGGTGAGAGGGATTGCCAGCATGGAAAAGCATACATAACGCATTCCTAAAGGTAAATTGGGCTGGGCCGGTGGGGGGGTGGAGCTCCATTCGCCCTCGTCTCTATTGTTCAAGTAGGTGCAGAATTCTGACCACACATTTTTGGGGCGCGATGGTAAAGGTAAGGATCCAATGTACTCTTCTTCACAACTTTGTACCCAGGTGAGGGCTTTCAGCCACATCTGGAGGGTAGGAGGGTAGCGGCGCTTCCAACATTGTAATATGCATCTTTTGGCGACAATAGCACTTACATTTAGAAATTTTGACATTTTCCTTTCATTTTCCCCAACCCAGACTCCGAACAATAGGACTAATGGGTCCAGGTCTACTGGTGACCCAATTATTTCTGAGAACGCTTTTGCCACTTCCACCCATGTGTACATGATCTGCCTCACCTGATTTACACTTCGGGCATGTGTGAGTCGGGGTGCGTGTGAATTTCGCAACTCTATGCGGTGTGTAATAGAGCCTGTTGAGGAGTTTGTATTGTATGCAGCGGAATCTGGCGCTAATGGAAACTTTGCGCGTGTGTGCGCACATTTTGCTCCACAGTTCCTCAGTGATTTCTGTTTCCAGCTCCCTGGCCCATGCTTCCTGTGGTTTGAGGGATATATTTACTCCTTTTTCTAGCTGCATTTTATACAAAGAGGATATTATGCCCCTACAGCCTGCGGAGTTTGCTATGTATTGGAGTGCAGGTGCGTCTGGGGGTTCATCTGGGTAGGAAGGCCACATTGCCCCTATCGCTGCTTTGAGCCTTTAATATTGCAGCATCTCGAGCGCAGAGTTTGAGTGTGCGGGTCGCCATATTTGAGGGGTGATAAATGTACCGTCAGGGAATAGATCGGTTAGGGCTCGATAGCCCAGGTTTTCCCAGGATCGCGAGAGGTGTTGGTCGTGTGTGGGGGAGAGTCCGGGAAATTGCCATATGGGGAGCCACTTATAGTACGGGTATTGTTCTTGCTTAGAATGCAGAATACTCTTCCACGCTCTAATCGTGGTGGCCACCGGGTCTGATGGAGCGTCTGATTGGAATGTGCGGTGTAGTAGTAGGGTCATGATATTGGTCCCATCCCCTGCCAGTTTCTCTAATTTTACGTGTGGGGGCGGGTTTAGATGTGTGTACCAGTGGGTGGCATGCTGGGCCTGCGCCGCGTTCCAGTACAATCATAGATCCGGGGCTGTGAAACTCCCTTTTTCATATGGTAAGGTCATCTGTTGCCATTTCTTGCGGACTGCCCCGGAGTGGCACAGAAATTGGGCGCACTCCGAGTGGAGCCGCTTGAAGTATTGCTTCCCGGGCCACACAGGCACGTTGGCGAAGATGTATAGGAACTTGGGGACCACTATCAGTTTTATTAGAGAGAGTCTGCCCGCAAGGGATAGTGGGAGATTGCGCCATTTGAGCATTTTGGATTCCATGAGCTGTGCCATTGTCTCGTAGTTGTCCGCCAGTAAGGAAGCTTTGGTTAGTGACACTTGCACCCCAAGGTATCTGATGCCACCGGAGACCAGCGTAGGGGATATTCACACGCCGGTTGTTGTGTTGTTATAGTGAGAGGGAACATTTCTGAATTCAAATAGTTGATAGTGAAACCGGAGTATGTGCCTAATTTAGTTATGTCTCGGATGATTGGGTCTAGATATGTGGAGGGGTTTCTGACGTATAGGAGTACACCATCCCGTACAGTGAGATGATTTCCGGCGTGTCCTGTAACCGAATGCCCGTACTGGTGTGTCATTCCCTTACGTGATCAGCCATAGGTTCAATGGCAAGCGCAAAAAGTATGGGAGAGAATGGACATCCCTGACGCGTACCTCTATGTAGCACGAAAGGAGAGGAGGGAATAGAGTTGACCAGCACCCTAGCCAGTGGTCCTGTGTATAGTAGTTTTATATAAGAAATCATATTTGGACCCACTCCCATTTTTCCCAGCACAGCCCATAAGTATTTCCATGAGACCATGTCAAATGCCTTTTGGGCGTCCAATGTTACTGCCACTGCATCCGCATTCGGGTCAATTCTGGACAACACGTTGAATAGGCGGCGGATGTTAAGTGCCGTAGAGCGACCAGGGACGAATCCACTTTGGTCAGCTGGACCAGATGGGGCATAAATTGGAGGAACCTATTGGCGATTATCTTGGCGAAGATTTTCGTGTCCATGTTGATGAGGGTGAGGGGCCTGTAAGATCCACATTCGTCCGGGGGTTTCCCTGGTTTGGGAGCACTGTTATTACGGCTTCTCTTAAGGAGGGGGGGAGGATGTTTAAATGGAGTGATTCAGTCCAGACCCTGTACAGTACAGGTGCAAATATGGCAACATGCTCCTGATAGAACTCAAATGTGAGCCCCTCAGGGCCCGGAGCCTTGTTCTTAGGTAGGTCAGAGATTACCTGGACTATCTCGTCTAGGGTGAACGGAGCATCAAGGCAGTCCCTGGTGTTTTGAGAGATAAGGGTCATAGGAATGCCTTCTAGCAGGTCGCCCAGGTCCTGGGCCGCGTGTTCAGGTTGGGGGCCATAAAGATTGGCGTAGAAACTGGCGAAGGTGTCAAGAATGGCCTAGTCCGACCAATGTCTTACACCCTTTTTGTCAATTATGCTATTGATTCGGGTCCTGCCGCCTTCCACCCGCACCAGCCTGGCCAGGGTTCTTCCTGGTCTGTCTCCCTCACCGTATCTACGGGCAGCGACGGGGCGAGCAAAGTATCGCACCTCGCTTAAGGCATGCGACTCAAATTGTTCCAGTTCTGTTCTGATCTTTGCTAGGGTTGTTGGGGCCGGCGTGGAGACGTACTCTCGTTCAAGGGTTTTGAGCTTGGTTTCAGAGTTGTTTAGGGATTGCCTTATGGTTTTGAGGACCCCGGCTTCCCTAGAAATACACATTCCTCTGATGTACACTTTAGATGCCTCCCAGCGGATCCCTTCTGGTGTATCGGATGTATTGTTATTTTCAAAGAATGTGTTAACGTCCGCTAGGATCTCAGCCTTAAAGACAATGTCAACTAGGGCGTCAGATTTAAAGCGCCAGGCAGGGCGGGCTGACAGTGTACTACCGAGTTGGATCTGCAGCAGTACGGTGGAGTGGTCAGAGAGCGTGCATGGAAGGATCTTAACCTCCAAGACCTTGCCCACGAGGCTACCAGACAGGAGGAACAAATCTATTCTCGAGGAAATGTCATGCACAGTTGAGTAGAAAGTGTAGTCTCTTTCCTGGGGATGGAGCGTTCTCCACACATCGTGTAGATTCAGAGAGCTCATGTGTGTATGGAGTCGTTTGACAGCTCGAGTCGTGACCCTGCGGGTAGTGTCCTATCTAAGACATTGTTGAGTATGAGATTCATGTCCCCGCCCCATATAATGGGTATCTCTTCGTATCTCGTGAGGATGGCAATCACTGCGTCTATAAATTCAGGGGAATCGGAGTTAGGCGCGTATGAGTTCACAAGCAAGCATTCTTCGTTAGCTAAAGTGCAATGTATAATCACATATCTACCTTCTGTGTCGATGTGGGATGTGTGGAGTGTGAAGTTTACTGATTTGCGGATGAGGGTAAGAACTTCCCTGGCTTGAGTTGAGTATTGGGTGTAGTATCTGTTGGGGCCCCAGGTTTGTACAAGGTTCAAGGACAAGAGTCTCAGAGCGTGCGTCTCCTGCAATAGGAGTACCTTGACCCCATGTCTTTGTGCATATGTAGTGATCCTACGGGACTTTGTAAAATTTGTCAATTCCCGAATATTCCATGTCATTATTTTAATAGCCATGCAGGTACCTTATGGGACGTCCCTAGTGTAGATTCTGTCTCTCATTGCTACCATATGTACTGCAGTGGCGTAAGAACGCCTCTCTGTAAAACCAGTCACAACCAACTTGCCATTTCATGTATAACATTCCCCAACTTCCCCACCCCCCACCCTCACCGCCCTGTGTATCCTAGCAGTGTATAAGTACCCACCCTTAGAGCAAACAACTGCGTGCCATCCCCAATTTGGCAACGCTTGAGAACACTCCCAACAGGGGCTTGAATGCAAACATTTCGCCTTAGAGGGCATTGCAGCTGCAGTGGGGGCTGCCATTGCCGTCTGACCCACATTAGTTAATGCATTAATTGGATGATACATCATTAATCTTATAACCGGCTAATGAAACTTAGGTTACGAAGCAAGGACACTCATGTTTTAAAGTAGCAAGGTCACAGTTTGAACTGCCTTAGACAGTGTGCAACAGTGATGCTTAGCTTTGCAAAGTTCAGGCCCAGTGAGTGGTGTTAAAGTTGGGTGAGCTAAGGGTGCATCCCCCTCAAGAAGTTGTGCACTTGCTGCAGTGGTATTGGGCCACCGTGGACCTGCAGCAGGACAGGGAGGGGGGAGCCTAGAGCCCAATAGGGAAGCCAACAGTCAGTCCACCACCACCACTGGGGTCCACTGCAGGAGCCCGGTAGTCCTGGTATTAGTCGATGTCCATCCGCTCCTCAGGAGGATCTACCAGTGGGATCTGCGCCTCGATGAACTTGACAGCTTCATCTGGGACTGTGAAAAGAGTTTGTTACAATGGGTGAATTTTAGGCGAGCAGGGAAAAGCATTGCATACTCGATTTTCCGTTCTCTTAACATTTTCTTCACCCCGCTGAATTGTCGCCTCTCCGCCTGCACTGCCACTGAAAAATCAGGGAAAATCCTGATGATTTGTGAATTCAGCTTAAGTTCCCCTTTCTCCCTGGCCAATTGGAGTATATGGTCTCTGTCCTTATAACTTAGTAGTTTTGCAGTTATTGGTCTGGGGAAGTCTCCTGGTTTAGGTCGGGGTGCCAGGGAGCGGTGTGCCCTTTCCACCGTGAAGAATGGTGAGGGTGCCGGGTTGTCAGGAGGTCTTTGATGAGTTGTTCGACCGCAAGTTCCATGCAGCCATTTAGTGCAGATTCGGGACCTTGATTATGCGAATATTATTTCTTCGGGACCTTGATTCGAGGTCATCACACTTAGCTTTGACCTGTTTCATGTCACGGACGAGCTCTGTGACTGTGTTTTGTAGGGTATGAACGTTGTCCTCATTAGTTCCTATCCTGTGTTCCGTTTCAGTGATCCTGGCCCTATGTTGGTCGATTTTTGCTTGCAAGGAGGCTACATTTGCGTTGATATCGTCTAGCTTTTCGTGGAAGGCAGCGACATTTTTGGCCATGTATTCCATCATCGCGGATAAGTCTAGTTGCGTGGGGTCTAGCCTGCCTTCGTCCTCCTCCTGTGTCACAGAAGATGACGCCAGGTCCGCTCTGGGCGCTATCTTGGCGAACTTGTCCATGGCGCCCACTTTGCTGTTAGCCCTCGCCTTGCCGGGCATTGCAGTGGAGGGGAGGGGAATAGCGCCTGGTTAGCTGGGATTAATGGTGGCCCCAGGATAGCCCCCGAGGGCAGGATGGTAGTAGGACAGTGGATGCGGAGCGTGAGCGGCTCAAGAGCAGTAGGGATAGTGTTACTAAGCCAGGGTGTAGGAGGCCAGTTTGTAGTGAGGCAGTGATGGCGGACCTGCAATCGGGGGTGAGCCCGGGAGGGCCAGCAAGCCTTATGTGGTAAGCGTCACTCTGAAGTATGGTTGGGTGCGCTGGGCACCGAGCCATTAGTGAGACAGGTAGGGGCCCCCTGCAGGCCAGGGAAGTGCCCCCATGTTCAGCGGTGTACGTTGATGGGGCGGGGAGTTGCAGCTCTCAACTACACCCTGAAAGCAGCAGGCCAACAGCACACGGGCCCCAGCCCGTGGATATGTGGAGCTCTATGGGGCGACAGCCACGCGGGGATACTACCACTCCAGTGGAGTGATGGAGAATCAAGTTCCAGGGGATTGTCCGTGGGGGGCTGAGGCACTGTGGGTAGCGAGAGTTGGGGGGGAGCAGGACAGGCTCCCGTGAAAGCACATAGGGTGAAGTACAGGGGTGGGCAGGGGGCCCCGCTAGATTGGAGCAGAGGGGTGAAGTTCAGGCCCAGACACCCACCTTGCAGCCTCCAGGGCGGCTGGACCCAGAAGTTCCATAGCGTGGGATTCTCCCCTCAGGGGGCTGCACCCCACCTCACAGGGCCAGACCCAGATCCGGGGCCAATGCGGCATGGAGGCAGCGGCCAGCCGGCGGTCAGTGCCGTACTCATTGTGGATTGAAAATGTGCAGCGGGCAGAAAATCTTCCGGGCCAGGTGTGTAAATGGGTGCGCGCTGGTAGGCCCCCGATGAAACCGTAAGCTGGCAGCTTCAGAGGGCCGAGGAGGGGCACCCACGCCCCGAGACTGGTGTCGGCAAAGGATGCTGCAGCTAGCCGGAAGACCGAGGCCGCTCAGCCCATGCGGCGTCTCCCGGGCACAGCGTAGCACGAGCGGCCCCTGCTCCTCCAGGACAGGGGGGCCGCGACTGTGTGTGGGCGCAGGTGGGCTCCAGCCCAGCATGCAGCGCTAGGAGCCGATCGGCCGCCCCACGAACCCGGCAGCCGCCGGACCAGCAGCCCGACCGCCACAGCACACGTCCGCGGGTGGGCGATACTAGTTTCTCAAGGCACGCTCTTCAGGGCACCAGCGGGGGACGGACCTCCCGGGCGATGCAGAGGTGCAGTGAGCCTGCGGGTGGCGGCACTCAAGGGCAGGCAGGGGAGTGCCTCCAGATGGAGAGACGTGCCCAATGGCCGCGAGCGGGCACAGCAAGGGTCCACGAGGAGGCTGCACGGCGCTGCAGGCCCAGATGTCCGTTATGCCGGCCCCAGGCACCGATTTCTCCCCAGAATTCGGCCACGCAACGAGGAGAGTAAGAGTGGTAGAAATGAGGCAGTATCGCTGGGCTAAAGTGCGGATTAGCGCCGATGTTCAGCAGATTCAGGTGGGTAGAGACGGAGCTCACCGGCTAGGCAGCCATTTCCCTCGGCTGCTCAACAGCGCCCCCCCATGTTGATGATTTTTAATGCCACTTCATCTATCTTGCTAGATATAATAGATGGAAATAACACTTCACACTACACGCTTCGGGGTTCAAAGAACCCTTCTTCAGGTGCAACTGTTACTGTAAAGTTCAAACTGTCTAAAAAACAACAAAGTATTTAATGTATACTGCTTAGAGTGAACACGCATGAGTATTTTATTACCATTCATTAATTTCACTTACCTTGCTGGGCAATTTGGCACAATTCTGCAATAAGAATGTTGAATGTTTCTCTAGACTAGATTGTCCCTTATCTATAAGAGACATCAAATAATCCGATTGTAATGTCCTTTACGAGAGATCAACAAAAACTCAATCTTATAATCTATATTGTTGTCAAAAACCAATAACAAAAGAAAAGTGTTGCCTACTTGTTCTGATGCACTAAGGTCCAGCTGATCACACTTGTGTCAACTTCTATATCCTGGCCTTCACAAATAAGCCAATCTGAAATTTAATATGAATTTCACTTAAAATAACAAAATTCCCAATAGTACTTTTAATTATGTGACTGTCAAAATAGTAACTCACCGCAAAACAATGCAGTGTGGGTCTCTCACTCACCCAAATGTAAAATGCTTCCTCACCCGATGCGGGAACAGGAACACGGCTGCTAATGCAGCCTCCCGTCCCGCATTGCGGCTTTGTGTTTGGTCACGTGATCGCGAGCAGGTCACGTACTTAGAAAACACAGGATGATTGAACTTAAGAAAAAATGTATCCCTGAGTGAAAGAGAAACGTAGCTCTAAATGTAGCTAGCAACACTGTTTTGCTGATAGTTTTTTCAATATGTGATCAGCAATTTAATCACGTGATCACGTGATATGTGTCGTCGGGAATTATATAATATATTGTGATGTAGAATGCTGTCAGGATTAAGGGGTGGTGTAAGAGGGGAGTGTGCAAAACCCTGTAAATGGGCTGGAAAACACAAAAGACAAGGAAGAAACTACATGTCCCATCAGCCCTTGGGAAATCTGTAGTTTCAAGCCACACGCGCGTGTGCCCAGCTGTTAGTGATTAAGAATAGCTTATTACGGGCCAACGGCACGCAGCAGTGTGGCTTATTTTATTTGCTGCAGGACGCGGACATGAAGGAGGATCAAGGAGCACCACTGCGGATCATCATTCAGCTCTTCTGAAAAGGCAGGATTCTGCAGACAGTGGCGGCGGGTGGAGAGAACGTTTCTGGCGGTGTGTGGGCATTCAAGACTTCGTCCGGGTAGGCTCGTGGGCCTCCCGGACCTCATATAAGTGCGGGAGGAGCTGGAGGAAGTAATCTATATCTGATCCTCAAACGCTGCTGTTTTTACGAACTGTGTAACATGTGCAAGGGGGGGAATGTTTACTCCTCACTGTCTATATTTATTTATGCATGGACGCGGCATATCTGCTTTGAAATCAGAAGCAGAATGCAAGCACGTTGTTAGTTGAATACAGACCGTGCTCAAAGCGGAGAGACCGCTATTTATCTCTGAATCAGTGCTGTAACTGGTTGTCGGGGAGGTACAATGGACATGGTAACCCACGTTTATGTAAATGTCCAGTTATGTTATATGTGGAGTTTTCTGTGCTTCTGCTTGCCCTGAGGGCCATGCGTCTTGTTTCTTCATAGTGGGCAGAGTCCCCAATAGTATGTGTTCATACTGCTTGCTCCATGTGTTGTTGTATGTGTTCAACACGTATTAAGGTGTGCTTATCATGTGTATGACAAACAGGTATTGTGTGTGCTCCTCAAGGGTGTAACAAGAGAATAACTGCATGGTGTTTTGATCAGGTGGTACTGGGTTAGGTTAGATAGGCTAGGGCTTAACCCTGTTACTTCCCCTGTCCTATCCAACTTAGGTGTTCCCTTACACTCTATCCGGTGTTCCTAAATTCCCTATCCACAACCCCTCCCTAACTCCTCTTCCCCCCATTGGCTGCCACGTGGTGTCCTGTATTATACGTATCAGGTACCTGTGCCAACCACGGTGCGAGGGTCGAATTAATTCGGCTTCTGTGGTTCGAGGGAGAGGGTCGAAAACTGTCTATTCATTATTGTGCACTATTGACAAATGTATTGGTTATACATTCAGAATATTACTGTGCTCCGTGTGAGAGTATGTTGGACCATTGTGTAATGATGAAATCGGAAGGAGACTGTAAACACCGTCTCCCGTCCTCAATCAAGGCTGTGAATTAACATCCTTGCTGGGTCATGTGATTTAACATCCAGGCATGTGATGTTAGCCTCGAGATTGAAGTTGTTCACAGAGTGCTAAATCTGAATGGAGATCACTTTAAATCATAAATCGTATTGGAAACAGCATGTGTACATCAGCAAAATAACAATACAACAAAAAACGTACAACAATAATACAATTCAATTTATGATTACAACTGAAACACATTGTGGCTTATAGGAAATAGCCTGACCCTCTGTTATTTGATGAATGTCCACAAATACATATCCTGCTGAATAGCAATGTATACAATGATTTAAAAAAAACAAGTTAAATCAAATTCATTATTCATCCCTTTTGGCTCCAAAGAATCCAATCGCTCAATCCATTCTATTTCTTTCTGCCCGAGTAAAACACTGATGTCACCTCCTCTTTTTGGACAATTAACTTGTTCCAATATAACCAATTTCATCTGTGCTATTGTGGGGTTGAATGTTTTGAAATGTTGTGCAACAGGTGAATGTTAGACCTATGCTCTATCCATCTAGTTTTAACTTTTCTAAACGTGAGCCCAAGATAAAATATACTGCATGGACATCTCATTCCATAGATTACATTACTGGAATCACAAAGTACTCATATGTCTCAGATATATCTTCCTGCCTGTGTACGGATGGTTGATGTTAGATCCTTTGATGATATTATTGCAATGTTGACAGTTGTTACATGGCAACGTGCCCTTAAAGATTCTTTGTTCTGTTGTGATTTGCTGATAGTCTGCTCGTACTATATAATCTTCAATGGATTTACTTTATCTGTAAGCAAAAGTTGGAGTGTTTTCAAAAAGTTGGGCAAGAATTGGATCCATCTTCAGCATTTCCCAATTCTTTTTAACAATTGTTTTGATTTTGTAGCCCTGTCTGAGAAGGTGGTTACATAGACCAATGGTTCTGATTCAATTTTCTCAGAAGACTCCAGGGTTTGAGATTTTGGAATCGCCAAGGTTTTGGAGAATGCCTTATCTAGTTGTACATTGCAATATCCTCTTTTCAAAAATGTGTCTTTCAATTTGGATGCTTGATTGTCAAATTCTGAAGTTTCAGAGATAATTCTCTTATAGCGTAAACATTGGCTATAAGGTAGGCTCTCAATGGTGGTCCTCGGGTGAAAACTTGATGCCAATAATATGCTATTTCTATCAATGGGTTTGTTATACATAGTAGTCTGCAGTACATTGGCTTTAATGAAAATCTCAACATCCAAAAATTGGATCCTGCTTGTACTAGTCTGAGTTATGAATTTGATTCTAGGTGCCAATTGATTCATATAATGAAAGAACCCTAGTAGATTTTGTTGGGTGCCCCACCATATCCCAAATACATCATCGATGTATCGGTGAAAAAGTGTTCCTGGTATTCCGCTTTGTTCAACACTAGAGTTTTCTCCAGATATGCCATACATGTGTTCGCATATCCCGGTGCCATGGCTGGCCCCATGGATGTTCGGGATATTTTATTTTTTTTTAAACACTCTTTATTTTCTTTTTTACGACAACAAACAACAGAATTCAAATGGTAAACCTTCCCCCCCCCCCTTCCTCGCATTCCCCATATTGTGTCACCTGGGTGGTTCTCATCTCCTCCCCTGTTTGCAGGCTCAAGGTGAAAGGGGCCCCTAGGCCCATACTTCTTTCGGGGAGGTGAAAAACCAAGACTTCCTTTCCGACAGGACCTTCAATTTAGCTGGGAAGAACATCATGTACTTTAGGTTAAGCTCCCCGAGGCGGCGCCCCACCGCATCTTATGTCCTCCTCTGATGCTGTACTTCTAGTGTGAAGTCCGGGAAAATGCGCAACTTCGTACGTCGTATTTCGTAGAAGCCAACTCTGCGGGTTTCTTTTAGAATAGCATCCCGGTCCGGGAAATTCATGATTTTCGCCACTTACACTCTCGGTAGGGTGCCTAGTGGTGGAGCTCTCCCCGGCACCCTGTGTGCCCTTTCTGCTGTGAAGAACTTGGAGAGGCCTTTAATCCCCAGTACCTTCAGGATCAGGTTCTCCACCAACAGCTCAGCGCTGGGACCTTCTTGCCTCTCTGGTACTTCAACCAGACGGATGTTGCAGCGCCTGGAGAGGCCCTCCGCATCCTCTGCCCTTGTTTCCAGGGTTCTGGTCACCCCCACCAGGCCTGACACCTGGTTTTTAAGGAGTTGGATGTCATCCTCCACTGTGCTGACCCTCTGTTCTACTTCTGTGACCCTCTTGCATACTTTCCAGAGGTCCGCTCTCACCAGAGTGACATCCACCCCCACTTCCTTGATGCTCTCTTGTAAGGTGGACCTGGCGGCCTGCATTGCTTCTATTAGTAAGTCCAGTGTCACTCTACTCCCTCCTCCGCCCGTCGATCCGGACCATCTGGCTGTTGGGTCTTGTCCCTTACCTCTGCGTATTTCTCCATGCGTTGCTGGCCCTTGACCATGTTGACCACTGGGTCCCCTTTAGTGGGGATATAGATCTAGTCCTCGAGTTCCAGTTGCCCTACGGCATGGCTCCAGCCACATGTTTGTGTGATGGGTCCCTCCGGGTCAATTCGCCCTATGTTGTTTGATGGTCGGGGTGTTAGGTGGTGTCGTACAACCACTGTAATGGCTACCACCTATTTAATGCAGTATGCCGTTGATGGTTCTTTAAACCCCCACCACGGGTTACAGAGCCTCGCTGATCACCCCTGTTCAGGATTCACCCCTATGTTCACGCCTTGTCGCTCCCTGTCCCTCCTGGAGGTGGTGTGATCCGGTGGAGGGGGACAAGTGCCGCGTTCCCATTGCGGTGTCCAAGTGAGCTATTCCCCTGCTCCCCCCCTCTCCGGGGCTGTCCCAGGTTACTATGTGGAGTTCCCTGAAGTCCTGAATTCCGGGAAATTTGGGGTTGCAATGAGACCCAGGTTGGACCCAGACCATATAACGTTCTTAAGTGTTGGGCTCCCGGCTTGTCTATGCGCCTGTGAGGTCCCCCACTGCCACTGCGGTCTCCCTCGGTATGCCGCCCACCATTTGCACAGCCCTGTTGTTGCATTCCTTACCAGTCGGGTCTTGTCACTGCAATGGAGGGAAGATCCACCCTATTTCAGCTCAGGAGTTGCTCGCCCCCCTTCAGGTCCTTGACGTTGTTAAGGCTCCGGAACTCCTCGACGTGCACTGCCCAGCTCTGTGGCTCTCATAAGAAATGCACTGGGCTTCAACAGACCTACGGCAATTACATGCATTGTCACTCCTGGATTGGGTAACCTCTCTGGTAGTTCGCCGTCTCCTCTACCGCTGCTTTGCTGTCCGTGTACCTTCCGTCCTTACATTCTGCTGGGAGTCTCCTCGCTTTTGGGCCCGATCTCCTCTGCCGGAATCAGCCTCGGCTTCCACATAGCCCAGGAGCTCCTGATTAATGGCGCGAGGTGTCATTATTAAACAGAGGCATCCCCTGCTCCTCCTGCGTGAATAGGGAGTGTCCGGAGCCCTCTCTCGGTGTGTGGAGGTGGGTACACCGATGCACCGCGACTGGGTGTCCGCTGTTTCTCTCTCCTCCCTTTCACTACGGTCCGGCGGCCATATTGATAGTGCTCCTCGCTTAGGACCGGCTGTTCCTTTCGGCTTGAGGTGCGATTACTTATTCTTTGTGCATCTCTTCCGCTGGAGCACCGTTCGAGGCTGCCAACTTTCCCTCTAGTCCCTGTCGAATTAGGGCAGTATAAACGGGTTGTGCCGCAGGATTTCCTCAGGATAGAGCCGGTGGTGTGGGAGCTCACAAGATCTACATGTTCATGGCTCACCGGCTATGTTCCGGATATTTGAATGAAATATCTGTCTTCGAACCTTCACAGTATTTAGAAATCCCCCCCCAAAAAGTCAGTTTTTCCCTCCAGTACAAAACCATGTACTAGACGTTTTTCAGAGGAACATTTTAAATGATTTCAAGAACATTTCATTTAAACGTAGAAACATTAGAGGGAACTTTACCAAACACAAAAAAGAGACTATCAAAATGATGGCTATATAGTGATATATTGAAGCCAGCGGATAAAGGTGGCGCTTTGGTAATATTGGATCGATTGAAATACAAGACTGAAGTGGAGCGCCAATTACAGGGTCAGGACACATACTTAGAAATGTCTTATGACCCAACGGAAAAGGTAAAGTCACTCATTAACACATTTTTGGATGAAGCTGAATCAAAGGACTGGGTGAAAGATACTACAGATTTTCTTTTAAAAATAAAAGATCTTGAATTTGACAGCTCAAGTGACATGTTCACAATGGATGTGTGCAGCTTATATACTAACCTCGCGCAGAAAGATGGGACTAGAAGCAATGGAATGGCTGTTCCTGTCCTCGCAGGATTGTGGAGCCAACAAGTTATACATTTTGAGTCTTCTGAAATTAGTCCTTAACAACAATATTTTCAAATTCGAGGACAGATATTTCATTCAAATATCCGGAACATCCATGGGGCCAGCCATGGCACCGGGATATGCGAACACATATATGGCATATCTGGAGCAAACTCTAGTGTTGAACAAACCGGAATACCAGGAACACTTAAGATGTTTTCACCAATGCATTGATGATGTATTTGGGATATGGAGAGGCACCCAACAAGATCTACTAGGGTTCTTTCATTATATGAATCAATTGGCACCTAGAATCAAATTCACAACTCAAACTAGTACAAGCAGGATCCAATTTTTGGATGTTGAGATTTACATTAAAGCCAATGTACTGCAGACTATTATCTATAACAAACCCACTGATAGAAATAGCATATTATTGGCATCAAGTTTTCACCCGAGGACCACCATTGACAGCATACCTTATAGCCAATGTTTACGTTATAAGAGAATTCTCCAAAACCTTGGCGATTCCAAGATCTCAAACCCTGGAGTCTTCTGAGAAAATTGAATCAGAACCATTGGTCTATGTAACCACTTTCTCAGAACAGAGCTACAAAATCAAAAAGATTATTAAAAAGAATTGGAAAATGATGAAGATGGATCCAGTTCTTGCCCAACTTTTTGAAAACACTCCAACTTTTTCTTACAGAAAAAGTAAATCCATCAAAGATCATCTAGTACGAACGGACTATCAGCAAATCACAATAGAACAAAGAATCTTTAAGGGCACATTGCCATGTAACAACTGTCAACATTGCAATAATATCAAAGGATCTAACATCCACTATCCGTACACAGGCAGGAAGATATATATATATATCTGAGACATACTAGTACTTGTGATTCCAGTAATGTACTCTATGGAATCATATGTCCATGCAGTATATTTTATGTTGGGCTCAAGTCTAGAAAAGTTAAAACTACATGGACAAAGCATAGGTCTTAACATTCGAACATGCTCCAAACACTCACCAGTTGCACAACATTTCAAAACATTCAAACACTCAATATAGCACAGATGAAATTGGTTATATTGGAACAAGTTAATTTTCCAAAAAGAGGAGGTGACATCAGTGTTTTACTCGGGCAGACAGAAATAGAATGGATTGGGCGATTGGATTGTTTGGAGCCAAAAGAGATGAATAATTCATTTGATTTTACTTGTTTTATTTAAATCATTGTATACATTGCTACAGCAGGATATATATATATATGTGGACATGTATCAACTAACAGAGGGCAAGGCTATTTCCTATAAGCCACAATGTGATTCAGTTTTGATTTGATTTTATTTTATTTTATTTATAAAGTGCAAAAAAACAGGCCCAGGGGCAACCGGGCGCATACTCTTAAACATGTTACAAAAAGCAGTAGTTACAAAAATATACAGCATATATACATGTACCGAAGGGTACCATTAACAGCAGGGACAGAGCAGAGAGAAAATGTATATTCAGGCCTGTACCCCACATGGAGTCTGGACTGTGTCAAGGTCTCATGAGTCTTGGGAGAGCAGCCATGTTTTAGCATTGTTCTTGAAGGAGTGGAATGATGGTTCAATTCCGATAGGTGTGGGCAAGGTGTTCCAGAGTTTGGAGGCCAGGACGGGGAAGCTCACCCCACCAGCTTTTTGGAGTTTGCATCTAGGCACGATGAGGCTGTGAGTTTGGGCTGCTCTGGTAGGTCGAGTGGAGGTGTGGCGTGAGAAGCGAGCGGACAGGTAAGGTGGGGCGTTGTTGCTCAGACATTTGTGAGTCAAAGCTAGGGTTTTCAGGGCAATTCTCTGTTTTACCGGGAGCCAGCGTAAGTCCGATCTGACGGAGGAGATATGAGAGTGTCTCGGGATGTTTAAGGCTGCCCTTAAGGCATTATTTTGTACAGTTTGCAATTTATTAAGGTTAGACTGACTGGTCCCTAGGTAGAGAGCACTACAGTAGTCGATTTTGGCCATAACAAGAGGTGTAATCATAAATGGAATTGTATTATTGCTGAAATTCTTTTTTTTGTTGTTGTTATTTTCCTGATGTACACATGTTGTTTCCATACGTTTTATGATTTAAAGTGATCTCCATTCAGATTCAGGACTCTGAACAATACTGCACCAGATTGAACACACATGCACTCTACAGCCAACATAATTAGAGAAGTTGGGAAGTCATTAACTTTGCAGCATTTTTTATCATCTTGAGGCAAATTCCCCTTTTGGCAGGATTAAAGGTTGGAAACATGTTTAGCAATTGAGTAGCTGTTGGACATTCATTATATTACCAGTAGAAATAGGTAGCTTTTCCCTCATAGTGAGTTGGATGTGAATAGTTGGAAAACTCACCTGAATCTCGAGGCTAACATCACATGTCTGGATGTTAAATCACGTGACCCAGCAAGGATGTTAATTTACAGACTTGATTAAGGACAGGAGACAGTGTTTACAGCCTCCTTCCGTTTTCATCATTACACAACGGTCCAACATACTCTCACACAGAGCACGCTAACATTCTGAATGTATAACCAATACATTCAACATCACAATATATTATATTATTGCCGACAGCACATATCACGTGATCGTTAATTTAATCACATAATCACATATTGAAAAAACTATCAGTAAAACAGGGTTTCTAGCTACATTTAGAGCTATGTTTCTATTTCACTCTGGGATACATTTTTTCTTAAATGCGAGCACTTTGATTCAGTTCAAACATCCTGTGTTTTCTAACCACGTGACCGGCTTGCGATCACATGACCAAACACGGAAGGAAATGTAAAGCCGCAATGCGGGATGGGAGGCTGCATTAGAAGCTGTGTTCCTGTTCCCGCAAGGAAGCATTTTACATTTGGGTGAGTGAGAGACCCACACTGCGTTGTTTTGCAGTGAGTTATTATTTTGACAGTCACATAATTAAAAGTACTATTGGGGATTTTGTTATTTTAAGTGAAATTCACATTAAATTTCAGGTTGGCTTATTTGTGAAGGAAATGATATTGAAGTTGACACAAGTGTGATCAGTTGGGCTTTACTGCATCAGAACAAGTAGGCGACACTTTTCCTTTGTTACTGGTTTTTGACAACAGTATAGATTACAAGATTGAGTTTTTGTTGATCTCTCGTAAAGGACATTAAAATGGGATTATTTCAGGGATGATCTAGTCTAGAGAAACATTAAACATTCTTATTGCAGAATTGTCCCAAATTGTCCAGCAAGGTTAGTGAAATTAATGAATGCTGATAAATTACTCATGAGTGTTCACTCTAAGCAGTATATATTAAATACATACTTTTTTTGACAGTTTGAAGTTTACAGTAACAGTTGCACCTGAAGAAGGGGTCTTTGAACCCCGAAACGCGTAGTGTGAAGTGTTGATTCCATCTATTATATCTAGCAAGATAGATGAAGTGGCATTAAATATCATCAACACATGTGTTACTGTACTAAGGTTCATAAATAGATATTATTTGAACATTTTATTAATTGTTTTTTGAGATTTTGGAAAATATCCTTCTGTGTAACCCAATATATGAGATTGTTAGTATCATATATTGTGACTAATGTAAATTACTTCATTTATTTTTAAATTGAAACCTGTTTGTTAATAAAACAATATTATATCTTTCTTTTGAAGTATTTGAAAGTGTTGATGGCATCAACATACAAGTCAGCTTACAATTCCTTTACTAATTGCATAGATTTTTCTTTGAATGTTATTGAAGTGGTTCATTCTGAAAAAGAGTGACCAGGTTTTTTCCTCAGTGGTTTCTGAGGATGTTTGATTGACCCCCCCTGCAGCTGACAGGCCTGGGTGCAAGAGGCTCAGCTCCCAGTGCCCAAGTGGGTTGTGCTCCCTCAGCAGGCTAACAAGGAGAGAAAGCGAGTTCCCAGACTTCAGGGAGCTTAACACAGACTCTGGAGCACCGGCACCCTCAAAGTGAGTGACCCTCTAATGCAGCCGGCAGTCGCCATTGCGGGCGCTGGGAGGTCCTAGAGGTGAGCGCCAGGCACTGGAGAGAGTATTGTGGGACCTGCTGAGAGTACGGCTGTGAGAGATGGAAGGGGGTGGAAGTGGTGATTAGGAACCGCCCCAGGATGACTGTCAGAAGTGACCCAGATGCGTAAGGTGATGGCAGTCTGGGGAGGCGGCACCCTGGTGGTGAATAGCTGTGGCACCCTAGAGGAGTGGAGAGCGGAGTGAGGCTACCAGACCAGTTTATCGGTGGAACCCCTTGTGAGGCAGGGGTGGTGTAAAGTGAATCAGACTGTGGAGTGTGAGAAACCAGAAGGTGTCTCACCCACTAGTCCCCAGGGATATGTCATACAGGTGGCCAGGACACGGCCATCGGTTTTGGATCCAGTTCCTGGGGTGGATCCAAACATTCAGTGTGGGAGGATCACCGGGATGAGGGGTTTTCGGCGAGAGGGACGCCGGATGGCGAGACGCGGTATCCCCTTCACTGTAACACCTTTACCCCATCCTATCAGATAGGATCCGTAAGAACTCTACCTCTACCCCTCCCCCTCCCCCTTTTCCTACAATAACACTTTCACACGGACAGCCCACTCTGGGAGAAAATAGACTAAAACTCGAGCAGTATACCTGACGTGTCCCAATACAATGGTCAGGCAGTTACTGGCCATCACTCACACCTGATTTCCATTAAGCTTCCCCACAAGGATAAAAGGCAGAGTACGAAAGCACACTCTGAGCGAGGCAAAGCACACGAAGAAACAGCAGTTTCGAGACGGAAGCTGGACGAGAGAAGAAAGTCGGCAAACTAAGGAGGGGATTGCAAGGAGGGAAGTTCCCTTGACCTTTCCGACAGGTACCCGTTACTTTCAAAAGCCCTCGAGATCAGAAAGCATAAGACCAGGAAACCAGGCTGAAGAATCCGGTATTGTATGTCGGAGCTACCCGGGGTCTTCCCACGTCACTGATCAAGGCGGGGAAAAGCAGCAGCCGCTGTGGTACCGTCCTTGGCTCCAGGAACAAAGCAGCATCTGTGACATCAACACAGCCGGTGAGTTGGGGAGACCAATACAAGACTGGTCTGTGTTGAAGCCAAGGTTGCAAGCAGCAACATTGCACGGCGAGTGTTGGAATGAACATTGTTAAAAAGCGTATGATAAAAGATGCATGTAAAGTTGAACTGCTGATGTGTGTTTGAACTTTGAAGAGACTTTGATACGATACCTTTGACAGAGTGGTCCGGCACCGCGTGGGTGCTCAATCAAAGATCTCTGTAAGGTATCCAGCTGAGAAGAGGCAGAAGTGAAAGTTAAAGGGTTATATTAAGAAAAGAACAAAGTATTGTGAATTGAAGTGGTCCTGTGACGGGTCAAGCAAAATCCTGCGCACAGTTGAAAGTCTTCTATTTTGATATAGTAACCAATGTTTTGAAAAGGAGATCAATTTGGTCCGAGCATGGTGGAGGAAGACCAGCGGTGAACAATGAATCACCAGAGAAGTTGTACATATGAGAATCCCGATGAGAAAGGGACTTTTAATGTTTGTTTGTCGCATCAGGCCCTCTGAAATAAGAGACTTTGGGCCTCATTACACGGACGGCGGTAAGGGTTTACCGGTACCGGTATTTTACCGGTAAAACCTTACCGCCTTACTACGAGGTCCCATTGCGGGTTGGGGAATTTAACGCCTGCTTTTTGCAGGCATTAAAAACCAACCCGCAAAGGGGCCAGGGAGCTAATTACGGTACCGCAATTTGCGGTGCAGTAATTAGCACCTTCTCCATTCCCATTATGCCCTATGGGGCAAAAATGGGAATGGAGAAGGGCAATGGGGGAAGGGGGAATAACCGCCCCACCACCCTTGGAATAGGGCGGTAATTCCCCTTTCCACCAAGGCGGTGCCGGTATTTTACCAGCATGGACCAAGGTGCTAGTATCCCCTTGGTCCACCGCCATCCGTGTAATGAGGCCCTTTGAATGGCAAAGAGACTTTGGCACAAAAGGTCCTGATACTGAGATTTTGAAGTGCATCCTATGTGCTAAGCGCGAGTGTGCCGCCTTGTCCCGTGCTGAAAACGTGGGGAAGGTGAGCTAACGGCTTAACTATCCTGACATATCATTTATTGAACACTTTTCTGTTGTATAACATAATTTTCCCACACCATCTGTATTTAGAAGTAAGGATTGGCAATAGGTGTATTAGTATAGGTCATTTTTATTTTGACAACACTCCATTAGGACTGCGTTATTTTTACTTTGATGGTTGCAGCTTGCTCCAATCCTTAGATTTAGAGTTAGACAGGCATTCATCCAACCCCACTGAAGTTCATTAAACACCCTTGAACTGTGATCACTTGTGTCTGTCTTCACTGTTTGATACCATGCCTTCCCTACAGGAGGGAGCCCAGAGAGAAGGACAGACTGCGGGAGTCTCACTGAGGGAGTTGCCCAGTAGAGGAGGGCTGGGTGAAGGAGATCTCTGAGACCTGTGCCGCCTCCTGGGTGTGCAGAGGCAGTGAAACTGGGAGAAGACAAGGAGAGCATAGAATTTACCTGAGTGGGCACAATCCCCCCTTGTGGGCAAGAGTGGTTACAGGTGGATGATATGGAGGAGAACCCTTGCATAGTATTGCTATCAGGGTGGTGAGGAGATGGTGAAGGCCAAGAGAGACGGAGATTGATACAACCAAAAGAGATATCCAAGCCATCCTGGAGGAGATCAGAGGAATGCGGACTGACATAGGGGCAGAGGTGGCTGATCTCTCGACAAAGATGGTGACCGTGGAGGAGAGAGTGGAGGGGTTAGATGCCAACCAAACCTCCATGGGGATCTTGGAGGTGCAGGTGGAGACTCGCTTCTTGGAGGTGGAAAGATGAAAAGACGAAAAACATCTTAAGGTGGATATGAAAGGGGCCCCTAGGGGACCCTGAGTCTGTGGAAACAAGGCGGGTCACCACACACGATAGAGACGCCAGACACAAGGTTGTATTCCCAAAGCTAGGGTTTTATTACAAAGCAAAAGTCTCAGTTGGCCAACTCGGTCTCAACGCCCCGCGACGTGTATCTCTAGACCTCGAGGGACGCAAGAGAGTGAATTACGTACATCAGTTACATATATACAAAATGCATATCAAACAATCAGCTATGACATGTACAACACCCCTCTTCATTGGGTTTCTTTGAACTTGGTGTGATGATGGACATCTCCGACCACTATGACACATTCAAACATCTATTCTAGTAACAATTTGCAATTTGTGAGTGTGGAGGCATCTTTCAGTTGTTGAACAGAACACAGCGCTTCTGTTCTTGGTAGCGAGCTACATACAGGGGGAGAGTTGCATTCCAGACCTTGCTATCTATGAGGTGCTATTCGTTTCCTCCTAGGAGCCGACACGCTCTAACGGGGCTCAGTAAAGGGGGGCCGTAAGAAAAGCATAATTCAAGCCTTTAGCTGTATTATTCTAACATATTCTACCATATAACGAGACTGGCTGGCAGCTGCGAAATGATTAAATGCCCTGCAGCTCTGCTTCAAGGCTACATTCGGGAGGGAGCCGGGCATTCTTCCTGGCGCTGCCTACGTTGTTTTTCAACGAACTCTTGTTATCCTCACGGCCCTGCGGCCTTGTCCTTTTTACGTGCAGACAACAATGTTTTACAGTCGAGCAGTGTAAGCAGAAAATATACTGCGAAGCAATAGGAACAGAAAGCAATGAGCAATGGTTAGAAAACAAAATGGCGATTCTTGTTACATCAAAATGGTCGTTCACTGGAAAACTCGAAAACCTATATTCTGTCGTATCGTGCATGAGACGGTTGGCCCACGGCCACCAAAATGCGTTTGCAGTCTCAAATTAGATTTCTAGACTGACAAACCCTCCTTTGGCCGTATGCCAAACGTCTCATCTAATTATTGAAACCTCCTCTACTGATGATGAATCTGAAGTACTTAGGTCTGAGTCTCGCATGCTATCGTGGTCATCATTGTCTTCATTAATATCTATTGCCATCAACTCTCATTACTCTCATCTCATTTGGGTCTGGGCTAGTTCGATCATGAGGGTGTTTTTTCTTCGTTATCATTTGCATGCATCCTTCCGCACATCCCTCAGTTACCTCTGCACAAACTATGGGTAAACAATGTATACAACAACAGCACATTAGGAATATTCCGAACACCACTACTAATATTGAGATCAACTTCCATCCCCAAGAACGTAGTATTCCCCAAAACCAAGATCCTATTCCCCAGCTCCCTTCTCCCGTGGGGAGTTCAGAGCTTAGAACATGCATTTTCTTTATTGCTTCAAAGATCGTGGGGGAATAGTCATCGACATAAACGCAACATGCTGATCCCACTATTTTGCAAATTCCCCCACGATCAACCAGGATTACAACGAGAGCCATCCTATTTTGCAGCGTCATTAACCTGATTCCTCTTTCTTCCAACGTCATGTTAAATAATATATCTGTTGTTGTGTTTATTGTATTCTTTAGGATTCTGGACAGATGCCTTATATTATAGGAGTTCACTATCTGTCCTAAAAATGGAATGAATGATTTCGCTACATCAGTTGCTATTAAAACACCTTTGTCAGTCCTCTTGACTCTGGTTCTGGATAATCTGGCCATGGCTGCTGTTTCTAAGAGAAATACTCCTGGGAACAGTAGCCCGAGATAACATGTACCTCCCGAGTTTCTGGGCAACCAAGGGTATGCTTTCTCTCCACATATAAAATAAATTGGATCACCTACGTATACTGGTTCTATTTCCCATTTTAGTACCACTGTATTCATACAACCAGTATATGTTCCAACTGAAAAAGATCCTTTCTTTTTTAGGCAAAAAGGGACAGTTCTTGGGCTATAATTCACTGTGTAAGATGGGGGAATTGCATCTTTGTCCCCTTCTGTTCTTACACGAAACGTCATTAAAGATGTTTTTTCTGGCGGGGATAATCTATCTCGTCTATTTTGTCGTGTTATCTTCCGTGTACTTTTCCTCATGGGCTCTGGGGCTATTACTTGTGCTTTATGGAAAATGGAACAACCCACAGGCTTCATTATTATCTCCTCAAACTCATTCATGTTGGTTTCTGTCTAATTGACCCGTATTACTCTCATTTCACTTCCCATAGAACATCTCACCTAAAGATGCACTACATGCAGAACTTAATGGTAATGGCTGCACATAAAACCCTATTCCTTTCCCGGCATGCTGTGGTAAATGGGCACATACCCAGCAGTTTGTTTTCTTCAGAATTGCATGTGTCATGTTCATGATCAATAGCAATGTATTATTTCCAAAACCTTCCCTGTGTCTTTGCTTCCATTGGGGGCAGGGTATAAGTAATCACCTGAACCGGGCTTTCAGTAGTGGATATATTAATTATTGGTAAAAACATTTCTAATGAGTGTATTGTTTCTACCCACCATAATATTAGGGCTGTCGATATTGGTGCTACCATGCTCATAAAGCACATTATTATCGTTAGTGCCAGCATACCATTTGTTTTAGCATGCGTTTTTCTTAAACTTAGAGTCTTTATAACTGACTCATTCTCAGCGGTAGTGGTGCAGGAGGAGGCTGGAACCGGGCCCGGCATGTTTCTCGTCGTCCTCCTTCTTCCTTATCACAGTTCGTTGTGGATATCTCTCCTCGTCGCGTTTGCTCTGATGTCTATTAGTTCAATGGATTTCTCATAATTCAGTTTTGCCTGTCCTTTTTAGCCTAGATTCGATTATTCGTTTTTAGGCGAGATCACTTGTCCCTTCTTATACTGCTCAGAGGACCTTTGATCAGTTTTCGCCTCAGTATCATGTGCGCCCAGCTTGTCCGCTGTGGTTCCGGACACATGTACTTTTATGACTGCACTGAGGAGCCGCGAGTCTTGAATTGTCCGACTTGCACAATTCTCACGCTTCTCTCCTCTACACCCCTGGTTCCTTCTCCGTCCATGAGCTGAACCAGAGGTTGACATAAACACCAAAAGAAAAAGAATGCGGATCACTTTGTCTTCCGAGGCTAAAGGTTGTATCGCCTTGCTCCTGGTATCGTATGATCCGTGAACAGTGCCTGTGCACTTTCAGATTCAGGCTTGAAGTCAGCCTGTGGCGCTTCTGCAGGTGCTGGTGTGCGCCGCGCCAATGATGCAGATTCGGTCTTTGGCGTCCTGGCGGGCGCCAAAGGGGTACACGATTTAGTTTTGCTGATATCTACAAGGCAGATTTCACGTCGGTCAGCAGTGATGTTGATTCTGCTGGGCAACGTTGGGGCACTCTTTGCCCTCCCCCCTCTTTGGCAATCGTCTCAGGCTTTGTTTCGAGTTTCACTTCACGTTTTGGCAGATCAGGTGGCTGCACACTGGCAACAGTTTCTTTCGTTTCTACGACCGCTGTCTCTTTCCGGTCATCGGTGTCAGGCAAGACTTTCAGTGCAGTTGGAATCTTCTTGGCATGGGTGGCATGGATCCACGACTTCCTTCCATCCACCAGGATTGCCGTCTGCGTCGCCAAAAGTACTTGATAGGGCCCACGCCACCTGGGTGCTTATGATGACTTTCTTTCGAAGTTTTTTAGCAGCACCCAGTCTCCTGGCTCCAGCGCGTGCCCCCGACCGGTATACCGCATGGGTAATGCCTCCTGCACCTGCTGATGAATCAAACGCAATTTCTGCATTAAAAGGCCACAATAAGTACTAAGCACAGGATGTTCTATCTCACTGAGTCGTTTTGGCTGAGGTGCGCACCATACATTTGCCGGCCTCCCCATTATGATCTCGTATGGGGAGAGCCCAGTTTTAGCCTGTACAGACGTACGCATGCATAATAGTGCTATTGGTAATGCATCCACCCAACTCAACTTGCTTCCCGCACAAATCTTGCTAATCTTTAATTTAAGAATCCCGTTGTGCCTCTCCACAAGACCGGCAGAACTCGGATGCCTTGAACTATGGAATCTCTTATCAATCTGGAGACCTGCACATATCTGTAACACCACTGCACCCACAAAATGAGGTCCATTATCGGACCATAGGACACGGGGCAAGCCAAATCTGGAAAAATACTCCTTCAACATTACTTTTGCCGTAGTCATCGCTGTGCAGTCTTTTAAAGGATATGCCTGCACCCACTTACTGAATGCACAGATTACCACCAAGACGTATTTTAAGTTTTGGCACCTTTACATCTCTATGAAATCAAAATTAACTACCTCAAACGGCATGGAGGGCGGGCCAAAACTGCCTGTTGGTGTCACTGTTCCCTTTCCTGCATTGTGTTGTAAACACGTGATACAGTTCTGCACCAACCTCTCTGCATTTCTTTTTATGTTTGCACTCTGCCACACTGTAGAAAGGTGCTGTATCATTTTCTTGGCACAGATGTGCTTGGGCTGTGGGCCATTGTGACCATCGCAGTCACATATGAATTTGGCAACATCCAGTTTCTAGTTCCCTTGTCCACCCAACAACCCTCCAACTCAGCAGATCCCTCTGCCCATCCCTGTATTTCATCGGCCGTAGCCTCGGCCTGCATTTCTTTGACAGTCGCAACTCCCTCTTCTATCATACAGGGTACTTCCTCTGTCTGAACCGTCATCATCTTGGTATTCAAATCAGTGGCAGTTTGTTTCGCAATCCTGTCTGCAAACGCGTTTCCCTCTCCTATTTTGCATGTTACCTTTTTATGTGCCTCGCATTTCACTATTGCTAGGCGCTTTGGAAACGTGAGTGCAGACAGCAATCGTACAATCAAAGGGCCATGTTGAATTCTGGCACCATGTGATGTCAGAAACCCTCTCTCAGCCCACAGTCGTCCAAAGTTATGAACCACTCCAAACGTGTACGGACTGTCAGTATATATATTCACATTCAAATTTTCAGAAATCTCGCAGGCTCTAGTTTCTGCTATTATTTCCGCGGCTTGTGATGAATTATAGGGGATTCTTTTACTTTCTACAACACTCTCTAGGGTAGTGATAGCGTATGCAGCAGTTGTCGTGCCATCTGTTAATTTAAAACATGAGCCGTCACAAAATAACTCTCCATCCGGCTTTTTCTGTGGAATATCACTTAAATCAACTCTCCCCTTGGTTTCTTCCTCAGTGACCATTAAGCAATTGGGGGGGGGGGGGTGATTCATTCTTCCCAATTTCTTTTATGGTTAATGGCATTAATTCTGCAGGATTCAAAGCGCTACACCTCATAATTTGGATATGGGGCGCGAACAAGATAATCTCATATCTTGTCAATCTAGGTGAGGTGTTGCGTCTGTGTCCTATTTAATAGAACGTCTATGGCATGTGGCACAATCCGAATTAAAGTGTGCCCCAATACCATCCCTTCCGTTTGTTTCACTGACGCAGCAGCCGCCGCCGCGACACATCGCAAACATCGTGGTAGTGCGCACGCTACAGGGTCCAACACAGAAGAAAAATAGCCGCACGGCCTATTTCTTCCACCTTGTTCCTGTGTCAAAACCGCCAATGCACATCCTTCACTTTCACACACAAATAGTCTGAAAATGTTCTTATAGTTCGGCGTACCCAAAACTGGAGCCGAGCATAATGCAGTTTTCAATCCATCAAATGCTCTCTGACATTCCTCATCCCACTGCAAAGGCATAACCGCATCTTTTCTAGTCAAATTCACTAATGGTTTTACAATCAATGCAAAATTACCAATCCATTGTCGGCAATACGAAGCCATGCCTATTATGGCTCTGACTCCTTTTTGTGTCTTTGGAATAGACATACAAGAAATACTTTCTGTGCGTTTTGGCGTTAGTCTTCTCCCTCCTTTCGAAAGTAGGTAGCCCAAGTAAACTACCTCCTTTCGATTATACTGAAATTTCTTCAAACTAGCTTTATGTCCATGTGCCGCTAGGTGTGACAGTAGTAATACAGTGCTTTCTTTACAAATCTACTCTGTGTCTGCAGCTAGCAATAAATCGTCTATCTATTGCAAAAGTACACAACCCACGGGTAATTCCAGCATGTCTAGTTGTTCTTTTAATGCTCTACTGTAAATACTTGGACTTTCCATATAGCCTTGCGGAATCCGTGTAAATGTAAATGATCGTCCTCCTAATGTGAACGCGAACAAGTATCTTCTGTCCTTGTCCACTGGAATACTAAAGAATGCGTTCTTGAAATCTATTACACTAAAATATTCGGCTGAAACAGGTATCATTGTCAATATTGTAGTGACGTCTGGCACTAGAGGAAATTGCAGATGTACTACTTTATTCAATGCGCGTAGATCAATAATGAAACGGTATGGTACCTCATTACCTCCTTTTTTATAAACCGGAAGGATCGGGCTGTTACATGTACTGCCTGTGATTTCCTCTATTACCCCTAATTTCACCAAATCGGTAACAATACTCTTCAATCCTTTCTCACCTTCACCGAAATTTTGTATTGGGGTATTTGCGGTAGGGTAACACCTTCTCTTAAAATAATCTTTACTGGCTCTATCTTTAAACATCCCACATCGTTGTCATGCATTGCCCATATACAGGTTGGTACTTTACTTAGTTCCCCTGGTAACGCTTCGGACATGAATTCTGACACAGGGGCATCGTGTGGCCATATCGTTAGAAACACTCCGTCTGCCGTGCAATGTATAACAGAACCTAGTTTTTTCAACAAATTTAATCCCAACAAATGTTCTCCATAATTTTCTGTTAGAAGGAAAGGACAATGTTCGGTAAATGGTCCTATGGTAACTGGGACTGGTTTGGACACTGGGTTTATTACTGGTGTACCTGCAAACCCTACGGAAATATTCTTTTGCCCTGACAGTGGTATATTCGGAACCAAGTGATGGTCTATTGAACACTTTTGTGCTCCTGTATCTACAAGAAAGCGGTGTTCCTCATTCCCGAATCTCATTTCTACGTAGGGTCCTCTCTGATTCACGGGAATAGACACTGGTTCCGACCCCTGTCCTGGGCTGTCCTATTGGGGAAATAACACATCGTCCGATGTGTAATCATTACTATTACTGTAATACGTGTTTGTCTGTGTATCTAGAACATTTCCACTCTTCCCCTCTATTTCCCCCACTGTGATTTCCATATTGTTGATTTTGCTGTCCCTGACTCTGATTTGGGGCATTTTGGTTTTGGCCTTGGTTTTGATTACCTCCATTATTATGATGCTGCTGCATACTGTTCCTATTTGGTCCATTCGCTCCTGGGTGTCCTTTATGCTGTCTCCTCTGACCAGACCCATTTCTATTCTGTAGATGCGGGCATTGCGCTCGCCAATGTCCTTTCTCTTTACAATATACACACTGATTCGGCCCCACTGTTCCCCCCATGCATATTCAAACTACTCCTTACTTGTGCGTTTCCTCGCCCTCTATTATGTCCTACTACTTGCTGCATTAATACCCTTGTCTTTAGATTTACCCTATCCCTCTCTTCTTTTTCTTTTCCTGCGGTCACTCTGCGCTCATAATATTGGGCCATATGCAGTACTTCGCCCAACGTTTTTGCTTGCCATGCACTCTCTGATGTCATTATTAGATCCTGAATTGGGGGTTTTAACCCCCTCACATATTTGTCAACAAATAACCTCTTCCCTGCTTCTGAACCCACATCCCGCCCGCTGAAGTCTGTGAATACTTCTTCAAATCTATTAAAATAATCTGTAGCCAACTCATCTTTACCTTGTACACATGCAGTCAATTTGTCCCATTGGATTCTTTTCTCTGGAACAATTGTTTTTAAATTCTGTACTATACGTGCTGGTAGTGCCACCAGATTCGGTCCTGGTGTCCCTCCAACCGCTTTATTTCTATCACCTATCATCAAATCCACCCATGTGGCGCCAAAGGCAGTTGTGTCATCTACCTTCCTTATTTGTTTCCATATATCTGCTGGCAGGATCACCGGGAATATTAGGTCTATATCACCCATGGTGAGCACGGATGACTGTAGGCAGGACTCTACTTCCTTGTAAAAGCCTGCAGGATTCTTTCTTATATCCGGAATCGTCTGCTTTATGTTGTTCACCTCTTGTCTGGAAAAGGGGACATGCACATATTGGGTGGTGTAATGGGCTGGTGTTACCTGCGCCGCTACATTGCCCGCTGCGGGAACCTCCACTTTGGGCACAAAGGTAGGTGGGACCTCTCTCATAGGAAATGCCCCACTTACCGTCCCTCCCCCTTCTCTTAGATGCAACAATATTTCCAGATCCAATGATAGGGCTGTCTCTCCTGTCCTTCGTTCTAATGCTCTCCTATATACTGCCATTATTTCAGGCGGGCTGGCCTTACCGTTTTTTATATCTTAATCTAATAAATGTTCGACCATCGATTGTAGCGCTTTTCTTTTCATAGGCATGGAATATTAATCAAATATCTCGTGTATCTCCATTGTCGGAATACTAGGATCTGACATCCATCTAGATGCTTCTCGCATACATACTTTTAACTTGTCGCCCCTTTGTACTGATGACATCGAATGTCGTCGCTGTATATATGGCTCTACAGTTTCCTTTCTATTTTTCCCAATATCTTTACTCCTGTACCCGGGTGCAGTAAACATTTCGGCATAGTCATTATCTAATTCATCTTTAAGCTCAAGAAATCGGTACACATGTTCTCTCACTTCTTCATCCCTCTCCCTACAGCGTGCTAATGCATTCAAATCTAACAATCGCTGCGGTGGTAATTTCCCAATTAGCTGTTTCCATTTCTCCACCAAATATTCACCCATGCATTCCAACACTACCTGTCTTTCGTTGCTTCTACGAAAGTCATATATCGAAGCCAATGTTGCCGTCCCATCATTCCCGTCTATATACATCTCTGCCTGTTGCTGCAATTCAACTTTCCTTTTCTTGCGGATTGCGCTGTGGGTTACCCTCATGCACTGCTGTTGGTCAGTCCCGCCTCTTGCCCCCGTGGTTTCAACTTCAACCCCGGGAGGAACGGACGGTACCAAGTCTGTGTCTAAGGGGGGAGGTGCGGATGGGACAATGGGAACAGCGAGTGTCGGTTGTGGGCCTGGTTGGCTAATAGGAAGTTTTACATGCGCGGCCTGTGGCTGTGGGAGGGCTTGACCTACCGGAGGGGGAACTTGAGCTACAGGCGGGGTCTGGGCAATAGCTACTGACGTATCTGGTCTTACTTCTGATCTTGGGCCTTGTTTTGTATGGGTCAATATATTTTCTATCAATTCATCTGCTATGTGTAATTCTCGTTGTGGGTATATCTTTTCTATATTCAACTGGTCACGCCTGCCTGCCCTTCTTAGACTCTCAGTCCACTCCTCCTCTTCTTTTTCTTCCGCTACCTCACCTTTTGATTTATGCCTGCGCGCATGCTTTGCTCTGCTTTTAAATCAGAGCATTGCTTCTTTTCTCCAGTCTTTAATAGTTTCAAATGCTGCAGGACGCGCTTTCTTTCTTATCAACACCCTTTCTAAGTTATCTATCCTCGCTATCTCAAAACTACCATTAATCGGCCACTGATGGTCTTGTTGCTTTCTGGTTTGCCTATGCCAAGTCTCTCAGAATATTATCCCACCCACTCCATACTTCACATACATCTCATACGCCGGCGTTCCACCAGGTGGTACAATTTGGCCATTTTCCAAAGATTGTCTACCACAGCGGAAAAACCCCGCTAAGGTGGACAATACCCCAGGCATGTTTCAACCTTCCCCTTGGTTAATCAACCTTACCTAGTGCATTTGATTTTGCAAAGTCAACTCAACCAATATCAGGATGCTTTGAATCGGGGAATGACTCACCTGATAAATCAAGTCGTCTGTATACTGACGCACCAAAGGACTTCGTGTCTGCGTTTCTTGGCTTCCACCTCGTTTCGGGACCCTTGCCTCCTTGTTCTCTAGCCAGGCACGTCGATCAGGGATCAGATGTGTGCAGATCTGCAAAGGAGTCTCTCATCACTTTTACAGGGCGCCCCAAACACCTCTTGATCCCGGCTCGATCGTCCCGTCCTCGCCGTTCTCTGCCTTTCTCAATTACAACGTTACGCGAAGGAAGGGGGAGGGTCCCTATTTGGGCGCCATCTTGAAAGGGGCCCCTAGAGGACCCTGACATCTATGGAAACAAGACGGGTCACCACACACGATAGAGACACCAGACATGAGGTTGTATTCCCAAAGCTAGGGTTTTATTACAAAGCAAAAGTCTCAGTTGGCCAACTCGGTCTCAACCCCCCGCTACGTGTATCTCTAGACCTCGAGGGACGCAAGAGAGTGAATTACGTACATCAGTTACATATATACAAAATGCATATCAAACAATCAGCTATGACATGTATAACACTCCTCTTCATTGGGTTTCTTTGAACTTGGTGCGATGATGGACATCTCCGACCACTATGACACCTTCAAACATCTATTCTAGTAACAATTTGAATTTGTGAGTGCGTAGGCATCTTTCGGTTATTGAATATAACATGGCGCTTCTGTTCTTGGAAGCAAACTACATACAGAGGGAATTGCATTCCAGACCTTGCTATCTATCAGGTGCTATTCGTGTCCTGGGAGCCGACATGCTTTAGCGGGCTCTAGCGGGCTCAGCAAAGGGGAGCCGTTAGAAAAGCATAATTCAAGCCTTTAGCTGTATTATTCTAACATATTCTACCATATAACGGGACTGGCTGGCAGCTGTGAAATGATTAAATGCCCTGCGGCTCTGCTTCAAGGCTACATTAAGGAGGGAGCCGGGCATTCTTCCTGGCGCTGCCTAAGTTTGTGTTTCAGCGAAACTCTTGTTATCCTCTCGGCCCTGTGGCCTTGTCCTTTTCATATACAGACAATGTTCCACAGTCGAGCAGTCTAAGCGGAAAATATACTGCAAAGCAATAGGAACAGAAAGCAGTGAGCAATGGTTAGAAAACAAAATGGCGATTCTTGTTACATCAAAATGGTCGTTCACTGGAAAACTCGAAAACCTATATTCTGTCGTATCGTGCATGAGACGGTTTGCCCACGGCCACCAAAATGCCTTTGCGGTCTCAAATTACATTTCTAGACTGACAGATGATATTGAGAACCGGGAGAGGCGGAACCACCTGAGGTTCTTTGGGCTATTGGAGGTGGAAGGGGAATACCCCATAAGCCTGGAGCAGAAGATCAGAGAAAAAATTGTGATGGTCCTGGGTACCAAAGAAGCGAGCAAGTGACCCTGGATAGAGTGCACACTGCGGGAGGAGGGAGCAGAGGGCCGCGCTCAGTCCTAGCATGGCTGCACTACTAAAGTGATAAGGCAAGAATCCTTGAGATGGCACGAGGCATGTAAAACATTGAGTATGAGACTCCAGGGTGCCGGTCTTGCAAGATCTGTCAGCCAACATACCATTGAGAAGCAAGAGATGTGTGTCTCTCACCAGGTGGCTCCAAGAAAAGGGGGCAGAGTATAGATAGCTTTACCCATTTGCATTGGTGTTTGAGTGGGAGGGGGAGAGATATCACCTGGTCATGGAGGAGAAGATCAGGGGTGTCATGGAACAGCTGGTGGGGGCCAGCAGTGGATCCCTCCAGGAGGAGGGCAGCAATGGGGTGGACCCTCACTGAGAGCCTAAGGCGCCAAAGCCCACATTGGGAAGGCGCAAGATCCAGGGGGCGAGGACATTTCTGAAAGTGAGGTATAGGGTTGTGCTGATCCTTATGTTGTTTGATGGGCCCAGGACCTAGCTCCATTCTTCCTCCATCCCCGTTGAATGGGGAAGTGGAAGACGGGGGGCGGGGGGTGTTTGTTTGATGCGTTGCCTGCAGTTTATCAGGTGTAGGGGTTAGGGGAACTGGGGAGTGGGAGGTGAACAAAGGGGGCTACACAGGCAGTTGGGAAGGTGGTATGGTGTTATTGGTTTTGTGGGAGAGTAGCTAGCAGGAGGTGGGGGTTGGTAGTGCGACCAGAGCATCAGACGTATCCCTGGTGGTTCGGCTGGTGTGACCAGGATGTTTAGGGTACACAGTCGAATGCCTCAGTTAGGTGGTAGGAGGGGGAGGTGGAAAGCAGGGTAGGAGGAGGATTCCATGCAGTGGATGTCACAGAAGGATAGGGTAGGTTATCTAATGAGGGATCGGAAGGAGGCAAGGCGAACAGTGTCGAAGGGCTATGGCTAAACTGAGGGAGGCTATGTTAAATGTAAAGGGGCTGAACTCCCAAAACAAGAGATCACTAACCAGCAACATGTTCCACAGGCAGTGCCTGGAGATTCTCTTTCTGCAGGAGACACTTTATAAACAAGGGGCTGAATCAGTAATAAAGGGTAAAGGCATAGGTAAGATTTATAGGGCCTCTCACAAGGGTCAAAAGAAGGAGGGAGTGGGTATCCTGGTACAGAAGGCATTCAGGATGACGGAAGTCCAGATCAAGTGGGGGTTTGGCGGCTGGTTCCTGGGGATCAAGGGCCTCTACGAGGGAGTAAGGGTCACATTGGCCGAGCTATACACACCCATTGTAGGGCAGGTGAGTTTCCTTTGACAGATATTCAGAATGTTGGAAGGCTGGGCAGAGGGGGCCACGATCCTTGGGGGTGACTTCAACTTAGTGCCAGACCCAGCGTTGGATTGTTGGTCGGCAAAGGGAAGTGGACCATGGGTGGCTGGCAAGGAGAACATTGCCTTTCAGGATCTCCTGCAGGACTATTACTGGGTGGACGTCTGACAGAGTCACTGTCCAGGGCCAGGGGGATTTACATTCTTCTCTCCCTCACATCAGTCCTATACAAGGATAGATTTGTTGATGATCCCATGGGAACAGGTGGCAGAGATGAAGGGACCTAAAGTTGAGGTTGTAACCTGGTCAGACCACGAGCTGGTGGAGGTGGACTGAAGGTTGGTGAAGCGTCCCAGCGACAACCACGCTGGAGGTGCAATGACACGCTGGTGAGAGACCGAATGGACCGTGACTTCCTGGGGAAGGCGATAGGGGCATATTTTGAAACCAATGATAATTGGGAGGTATGTATGGCCACGGTTTGGGAGGCAGCGAAGTCCACGTTCAGGGGACTGCTCATTGCGGAAGGGCAGAGGAAGAAAAGGAAAAGGGGGCGATTGAGGGTTAGACTCCAAGAGGTGCCTCAAGAGCCCAGATGATCCAAAAGGATGGTGATAGGGAGAGGCTCCTTGGAGAGATGAGGGACAAGCGGCAGTAGTTCCACTCTGTATCAATAGGGAGGCGGTGAAGAGGATGAGGTTCACGCGACAACAATACTACGAAAAAGGAGACACAGTAGGCACGTTCCTGGCAGACAGGGTGAAGGGATGTAGGGAGGAGAGTGGATAAGATAGGAGGTCTGATAGTGTCATGGTAGAGAGAGGAGAAGATATCCCAGCCCAGTTTGTGGAATACTACTGGGACTTGTATGCCAGGCCGTTAGAGGCAACAAGGGAGGAGGTGCGTAGCTATTTAGAGGGTGTGCGGCTCCCTAAACTCTTGGTGGCCGAAAGGTAAGTGCCCGAAGAGGAGATCTAGCGGGAGGTGTTATGGGTGATACAAAAGCTAAAAGCAGGCAAAGCCCCGGGGGAGGACGGGTTCACTTCAGATTTCTGCAAACAGTACCAATACCTCTTGGCAGTGCCCTGGGCCAAGCTGTTTAACTCTATTTTGGGGGAAGGCACCATATCGCTGACGTTCCTCCGGGCCTTAATAGCAGTAATCCCTAAACCAGGAAAGGACCTAGCCAACTGTGCTTCATACCAACCCATCTCCCTATTAAAAGTGGACACCAAAATCTATGACAGGGTGCTTGTATAGCGCCTGGAGTTATGCCTCCCGCGACTGATACACGTAGAGCAGACAGGCTTCATCATGCGCAGGCAAGGTGCTGATAATCTCTGTAAAACACTGCACACCCTTAACGAGCCTGGGGTGGTGGAGGAGGGGGCCCTACTTTTGGCCTAAGACGCTGAGAAGGCTTTTGACAAGGTGAGTTGGGCCTTCATGGGGGAGGTTCTCTCAACCATAGGGATGGGCCCGAGATGAAGGGTTGGATAGCAGCACTATACTCTGAACCAACGGCCAGGGTGGTGGTGAACAGGGGCACATTGCAGGCCTTCCCGCAGCAGCGGGGTACGAGACTGGGGTGCCCGCTCTATCCGCTGCTTTACGTCTTAGTGATTGGAGCTGTGGGCTGTAGGGGTGGGGAAAGATGAGGGAATAAGGGTGGTCTCAATAGGGGGATTTATGTGCAAAATCAGTCTCTTTGCGGACAATGCTTTGCTCTACATCACCAAACCAGTGCAGTCAGTCCTGCGCGTATTGGAAGATTTTTTTTTTTTTAATTTATATTGAGTTTCTTTAAACCAAACAACAATACAAACAATCCCAACACGCAGTGCAATTTACAACAGTTCCATTGAAACATTATTTCGTTTTTCCTTTTTTTGCCACTGCTCCCCCAGTCCCACCCTCCATTATGAGCCTGTTTGTACTTCGCATTCAGTATCTGCTACATGTGGCATGGTCTCACTTCCCTCGGATTCCACTGGGTCCGATATAGATCCGAACAGTTCCGCTATTAATAGTTTCCATTCCATCAGGGTACCCACTTCCTCCTCCCCGTTCATGCTGCTCGCCTCCTGCCATACCATTGTTTCAGCCTGCGCCCATTTCTGCAACTCCTTCCACCATACCTCCACCCATGGCTTGTGGCACTTCTTCCATCCCATGGCAATCCTCCGTTTTGCTGGCACGTATGCCAAATCTTTCAATTTCCCAACATGTTTAAGTTTCCGTGGTCTGGGGAACCCTCCTAACAAGCAGGCCCAGGCTGTGCTATGACGAGCGTGACCCCCTTCTCTGCTAACTTTTGTGCCACTTCACCCCAAAAACACTCAATTACTGGGCAGGACCAAAACATGTGTGTCATGTCAGCGTTTTCCATATCGCACTTAGGGCATGCCTGTCGCCCAGCGTTTTTGAACTTGGATATCCTCAGAGGGGTCATGTATGCTCTATGCGTTACATACAGTTGTATTTGTTTTAGTCTTGCATTTCTTGACACCTTCTTGTGATAACTCAGGGCACATTCCCACATCCCATCTTCCATCGGGGCCCCCACCTCCGCTTCCCAATCCAGTCTCAAATGGGTCAATTTCTTCCCAACTTTAGTCATCACCATCTCATACAATCTAGAAATCTCATGCTCTCCCACTGATATGTCATATATTACCCCCATAATAGCGTCTGGTTCCTCAGTCAGCACTGTTTCAGGCCACATTTTCTGAATTTTCTGGACCATCCTAAGGTACGTAACATATTGGCCTGTATGTAATCCCACCTCCTCCCCAAGTTCTACAAAATCCCTAATGGTCCCCTCTTTCCAGATGTCCCCTAGCGTTACCAGCCCCACCGATTCCCAGTAGGTTCTGATAATCACCCTCAACTGCTTATCCCCTCCTGCTAAAGCCACCAGCGGTACCTGCGGGGAGCATGGGAGTGGGTCCTCCATCACCCGGCATGCTCGACGCCACATTTTCCACCCCAGCATCATCATCCCAGGGCGCTCCTTCATTTCTTACTCGGGCAACCATATCATTTCCCTTAGGTAAAATGGGGTACAGTCCTGCCCAAACAACCTAAGTTCAGGGGTCGCTTCGTCAGAGAGCCACTTGGCCACATATTGTAGTTGACTTGCTACATAGTAAACCTCAAAATTAGGCAATTTAATACCCCCATTTTCATAGAAGTTCTGTAACTTCCATAGCGCCACTCTATTCCGGGTACCATGCCATAGGAAATCCCTGCACATACTATTCAGTTTAGTAAAAAACTTCTTGGGTATTAAATGTGGGATATTACTAAAATGATGTAGGAGCCTAGGCAGGACCACCATCTTAAGCATTGCCCCCCGTCCCATCATTTCTAGGGGTAACTTCTCCCAAAACTTCATGCATTTCCGGATTTTCTCAATAGCTATCTCGGTGTTGTACTTATGTTCCTCTTCAGCCGTGTGATACACATCTATTCCAAGGTAACAGAAAGAACTAACCACCCATGGTATCTGTAACACCGGTAACATTTCCACTGGGGTCCCTCCATAGCTACCTAGCGGGAATATGCTAGATTTTTGAGGATTCACTGCTATGCCGGACAACCCCGCATACCTCTCCATCACTTCCAGAATGTATTGAAGATTTTCTTCTGGGTATTTTAAGTATAATAACAAATCATCCGCATATAAGGATATTTGGTGCTGTTCCCCCCCTACATTAATACCTATTGTATCATTTTGTTGCCTGAGGTATATTGCTAGGGGCTCCAGGGCTAAAATATAAAGCATCGGGGACCAGGGGCACCCCTGCCTAGTGCCTCCACTAAGTTGCCATCTCTCTGATATCACTGATCCGGTTCGAACTCTGGCTAGCGGCTCACTGTATAGCATTTTCGCCCACCTGATATAACCCAGCCTCACTCCGTATCCTCCCAGGGCAGCCAACAGCCATGGCCACCTAACCGAGTCGAAAGCTTTTACTGCGTCTAAGGATACAATCGCCATTTCGCCTTCATTCCTACCCGTCCATTCAACCACCCGATGGAGTCGCCTATGGTTATGAGTTATATTCCTATTCGGGACATAGCCCGTTTGGTCTGGGTGGATCAATTTGCTAATTACTCTTCGCAATCTGTTTGCCAGGACAGCCATCAATATCTTGCTGTCCTGGTTCAACATCGACAAAGGCCTATAGGAGCCACAGCTTTGCCCTGGTTTGTTGGGTTTCGGGAGCGGTATTATAATCGCTTCTCTGAGTGACTCCGGCAACCTTCCCGTCTCAAACGCTTCGTTAAGCATTTCAAGCAGTGGGGGAAGCACCACTTCTCTGTATACTTTATAAAATTCACTGGGGAACCCATCTTCTCCCGGGGTCTTACTAGTAGGCAGCTGTCTTACGACCTCTTCCAACTCCTCCAAGGTAACTGGCGCATCAAGCTCTTCTCGTTCCTCATCACTTATCTTGGGCAGTCCTATATTTTCTAATGTTTCGGTTATCTCCTCTAGACCGCCCCACTCCTTGTCGCCGTATAGCACCCTGTAATAATCCGCAAACTCCTTATCGACTCCTTCTTGGGTGTCCACTAACTCACCATCTTCTCTAGTTATTGTCCTGATCGGGGGCCTACGGGTTTCGCTCTTGTACAGCCACGCTAAGAGCCTACCCGTTTTATCTCCTCCCGCATGCTGTCTCTACATACTTTTTATAATTGAGGTTGCAGAGCCTTTCCCAGTGTTCCGCATGTCGCTGATGTAGTGTAAGTACTAGCTCCGTATCCACACTGCCATTTTCTAATGCTCTTTCTAGTTCATCTTATGCCCTTTGTAAGTCAGCCAGGGCCCCGCCCTGCAGGCCCTTTGATTTAGCTATGGCAGCCCCCCCGCATCACCACCTTAAAGGCTTCCCATAGTGTACCCGCCGAATCAACGCTACCAGTGTTCACTTCGAAATAGTTAATGATCTCATCTCTTATATCCTCTCTAAAGACCGGATCTTTGAGTGCCTCTGCTCGGAGGTGCCATGTCGGAATCCGCGCCCTCGGGGGGCAGTATTGCCACCCGTGGACCAGGGGCGAGTGGTCCCAGAGGACCCTCGCCTTATATTCTATTTGAGTGATATCCGTCATTACGTCCGGCGTGGCAAAGACATAATCCAGTCTCGTATGTAGCTGATGCGGGGCTGAGTAGTGCGAATATTGCCTCCCATTAGTATGTTTTGTTCTCCACACGTCTACAAAGCCAAAATCATCTAGTAACACCTGCAATGCTTTAGCTGCTGGGAAAGGCCTGTCGATCCTACCATCAGATCTGTCTATCTTGGGGTTAATTACACAATTGAAGTCCCCGCCCCAAATAACCACACTGCCCACACACATACTAAGGTTGGTGCACAGAGTTCTGAAGTATGCCGCCGTATTTTGATTGGGGGCATACGTATTTACGATGCATACCTCTTTATTCTCCACCAGCCCTCTCAATATGACCATCCTCCCATCAGTTTCCGCCGCTTCCTGTAGTAGCTGAAACGGGACGTGCGGCGCCACCCAGATAGGCACTCACCTAGCGTAGGCAGAATATGACGCAACCACCACAATCCCTTTCCATTTTTTCCCAACTAGCTCCAACTATTCCCGCGTCAGATGAGTCTCCTGTAGCAGTGCAATATCTATCTTTTGCCTTCTCAAATACAGCATGACCTTATTCCTCTTCATATAACTGTTAAGTCCCCTGACATTCCATGTTATTATCTTGAGATCTCCCATAGCTCGTTAATACTCTCCTCCCTCACGTCCAGCCAATCCCTCCCATTCACGCAATACAGATAAAACCCTTTGACTCTTCTATGTAGGCTCATGTTTGGACTTAAACTCCCCATAACTATGTACACACCAAACTTCCCACCTCCTTCCCCTCCCTTTTCCTGGGGCGTGGGCTCACCCCATAATTCCTCCCCAACTACAACACACTACTGCACACAGTCCCTTCCCTCCCCCCTCCCCCAACCCCAACAAATGCCCAGCTCCATCCCTGGATCTCAGGCTCCCCCACGTTTAGGCCTGCTGTGGATCTCCAGGTCAAGACCCCTGAAAGGGTGTCGCCGCTCTATCAGCGACCTAACTAAACACTAAATGGGGGTACGAAGATTGGCCCTGCAAGGCTCCCTAAAAAAGTGATAATCAAAGTGCTCATGGGTCATGTTTCCCCAGCCTGGCAATACCTGTCAACAGGCTACTTCAGTTACTATAATCAAGTCCCATACTCTTAAGTCCTGGTACCCTCCCATGTTCCCTTTGCTCATTACTTATCTTCTCCTCCTCCTTTCCGCGCATCCGACTCCTGGGGGCAACCCTTCGTGTCGAGCCATTCCATGGCATCTTCCGGAGATTCAAAAAAGAAGGTTGGTTCTTGTGGTAGACTTTCAGCTTCGCCGGGTATAACAACATGTATTTGTGGCCCGCCTCTCGTAGTCTCCTCTTAACAGTCCCAAAGTTCATACGGCTCCGCTGCACCATCAGAGTATAATCCGGGTATGCCGTTATTTTTGCTGTTCCCCTTTGTATTGTTCCACCCTTACGGAAATGTTCCAATATTCTCTCCCGGTCCCGATAGTTAAGGATCTTAGCAATAACCGGTCTGGGTGGGTTACCCGGTGGCGGTTTCCTCATTAAGGCCCTATGAGCTCTTTCCACTGAGAACCCCTGGGACAAGGCTCCCCGAGCTATCTCCTGCAGCAGCATAGTTTCGATAAACTCTGTGGGGTTATGACCTTCCGCTCCTTCCGGCAAGCCAACGATACGGATATTGTTCCTCCGGGCACTCCCTTCCGCCTCCTCCGCCCTATTCTCTAAGTTGCCCACACGCTGCACCAGGGCGTGAAGTTCCGATTTGTGTGCAGCATAATCCGCTGTATTCGGGCCCACTTCCTTTTCCAGGTTTTCAGTGCACTCTGCCAGGGAACCGACATCTTGCCTGAGAAGGTTCAAGTCTTCTTGTACCGCCCCGACCTTGAGCTCCAGCGCTGTTTTGAGTTCTGTCACGGCCAGTTCAAGCTTGGTTTCCCAAGCTATCTTTAGGTCGGCGATCGCGGCCAGAACCTCTTGGTTCGAGCTTGTATCGGCCACGTCCCAACAGGGACCTTGTCCTTACTCCTGGCTCCTTCAGGGCCAGGCGGTGTCCTGGTATATTCATCCAGCGTGTGCTGCTTGCCCTTCAGCCTTAGGGGTTTATTTGGCATGGCGTTGCAACCAGGATCCGTAGGCTGGCTTGAACTCCTGTGGCTTCCCACCCTAGCGGGGCAAGCCTCTGCTACTGCCCGGGTCCAGAGGGGCCACCCAGGATCACCCCAGTTCTACCCCCTGGGTGTAAGAATGGATTATGTTCTCCCACATAGCTATTGAAACCTCTCCTCCTCGATTCCTCACAAGCTGAACAGGCACTTTGCTTATTTGTCTGGCACAGCCACTTATTTGATGTCCAATCAATGGGGCACTAGTCATTCATTTTCCGGTTCAATCCCTTTATTGTGCCACCAGAGGCAGTCCGCCACAGCCTGCTAATCCACTTTCTTCCTCTGTCTATTAGGGGAGGTATTCAAATGCTAACTATTTCTCAGCACTAGGTCCGTGCTGTTTATGTCATAGGTAATGAATGGGGGGGATTATTATTCTACGATGTCAGTGTTTTGGGACTATGTCATTTTGCTTCCAGTTGGGTTGTGGCCCTCGCTTCTGGGCCGCTTCCAGTCCTCCGATTCCTTGGGCTGTGGGGCCCAAACACAGCGTGACGGCTGCAACGCTGCAGTCAGCTGTTCCCAGCGCCTGTCCAGGCTCCGCGCACACCACCCGATCCCTCCGCCCTGGAGTGCGGCGGGTTACTGCTTCAGTTTCCCGTTTAGATGTGCCCCGCTCACCAGCACGGCCAAGCCCCAGCGCCGGCCGCTTTTCCTCCAGGGCTGTTTTGTGAGCTCGTGCAAAGCGGCGGAGGCCGCCGGAGGGTCCACGCGGGCTGCAATGTTATTTCAATGGTGCTGGAATGCACACAAGGCCCCCTCCGTGGCCGTCTGCATTAACGCAGGAGCCCTGCTGTTCGTTGCGAGCTCCGCTCGATGCAAGCACGGCCGGTCCCTAGTGCCGGCCGCCCAGCTTCGCCGGGCGTTCTCGCAAATTAGTGGCGGCTACCGGAGATACAGCATGGTCTGTAATGTCGCTCCAGGGGTGCGCCGACGCGCACACAGCCCGCCTTGCGGTCGTTTGTCCGTCGAATGTCCATATCTCTTAGGGTCCTTTGTTGCACGAAGCCGCCATTTTGTCCATGTCTGTTCGCGGCTCCGGGGGCTTATCACTCTCAAATCAAATTTTCCTGGAGCTACGTGGATCTCATGCCTTCGGCGAATGTTGTCCGTGCCTTCATAAGCGGATGCTTATGTTCCTGGCATTAGATGATTCCTGTAGCTGCACTTTTCCATAGGATTATTGAAGGATCTCCGGGAGCCCCCCCCTCCACTGGCACGTCTCTTCACATGGCCTTCAAACCACGCCCCCCGCGTATTTGAAGGTTTAGTACGATACAGGGAGCTACCTGGCTTTAAAGTTAATCTGGGGAAATCAATGGCCTATTTGGTCGGTGGGTTGTCGGGGACAGAGAGGGAATATATAAGGGGGTTAGCTTTTCAGGTGCAAGAGTACTCCTTTCTATGTTCAGGGGTGCAGGTGTCTCGCCAGTACGAAGACCTTTTCTCCAAGACAGACTTGCAGTTATGGTCACTGGTACGGAAAGACATGGAGGTGGGCAAGGTTGAAGCTTACGTGGATGGAGCGCCTAAACTGCATCATAATGGTGGTACTGCCCAAATTTCTATTTCTATTCCAAATCCTTCCGGTGATGGTTCTGAGGTCCTTTTTTGAAGACGTCAAGGCAGCCCTGATAAGATGCCTTTGGACGGGGGCCAAGCATAGGATTGCTTATAGTACACTGATCCTGCCGAAGGAAGAGGTAGGTGTGGGGTTTCTGGATCTCTCAACATATTACAGGGCTGCCCAATTTTGTAGATTGGTGGAAAATCTGGTCCTGCACACCGACAAACAGTGGGTGCCGTAGGACAATGCAATCCTGGCCCCAGTCTCCTTAAGGGAATGGCTATGGGTGCCAAGGTCCCCGCATCCCGAGAAGTGTGTTGCAACACTCGGTCCTAGAAGTCCGATGGTCCCTTTGGAAGGAAGGGGGGGAGAATAGGTGGCTGTCCACATAGCCATCGCCCCGGGTTGTATTTGGGCCCGCCTTTGTGGGATGGGGTTGAGAAACCACTGGCGTTCCAGCTTTCGTATGAGGCGGGGTTGACGGGGCGGGTCAAATGTGGGAAGGGGGGGCTTTATCTCATTGGATAGTTAAGAGGAGTGTTTGCACGTGGGAACGCTATCAGTATTCTGCTACCTACAGCTGAAAGGGGTGAATACGGAAGGTCAGTGGGGTGAGAAACTAAGGAGAGGATTGACAGACTTTGAGCAGCTTTTGCTGATGAGGGCAGGCTCTAAGGGGCTTATTGCGCAGGTGTACAAGCCAATGTTGGCAGAACTCAGGGACCCACTCCCAGTCAGAATTAGATGGGGGCAAGATTTGGGGAAGGACATAGACGCCTTATGGGAAATGATGTGTAGAAGAGTCTCCCGCTGTTAAGATGCATTTCTGAACTCTAACCTGGTGGGCAGAGGTTCAGAAGGCCAGCCTAGTTTCTTGGAACAGGGCAACCTTATGGAAAAGCCAGACCAATCAAGGTAACATTGGCGGCGGTCAAGAATAGGTCTCAGGAGGGGTGGGGTGACTGAAAAACCTCAATGAGCACACACAGTAAAGGACACTTACAAATCAGTCCCAGTCAGGTGTATATATATTTCAAATACATGTACATTTATTCAAGGCCTTTGAGTTTCAACACACAGTAATTATTAACAATAATACCTTTAAACCAACACAACACTACTGTAACACACATATACAATACCAAGTGGCCTAAAGGGTTAATGCATAGAATGGGTGCACAACCTAAAAGGAAAGGCAGCAAACAGTGCAAATACACTTTAGGCAGTTCTACAACGATCAAATCCTAACCGAGAGGCAGTCCAGTCCCTATGAAGAGTAGAGCCTAGTGTTCAAATGTACTTTCAAATGCTGGTGCATGCGATAGTGCAGAAGGGCCAAAACAGGGTCTCTGGTAGGGTCTGTAGCAGCTCTGGAAGGTGGGTGAGGCGATGCAGAATAAGTTCCCACTATTCGTGGAGGGTCTCCCCAAGAGGGCAGAACAGGTTCCAGGAGTTAGGAAAGGTTCGGTAGAAAAGGCTACCTGTTATGTTATGTTATGTTACTTGGCATTTATATAGCACTCTATATATCATTGGTATGACCTCAAAGCGCTGGTAGGTTGAACGCCCTCGGGAACCGTAGTTCAGGTGGTCAGTAGAGAGAGATAGTGTTGTGGGGTGCGTGGGTGCACCAGATATGTGTGCAGCTGATGTAATTGCTGGATGGTAGCTGCATCCTAGCGTTAGGTGTGGTGCTGAAGATATCAGTTGGATGTGTGCAGTCTGGTGGGTGGATACTCAGACTGGGCTCTGGCTGCGTTAGGCCTGAAGGATGCATATGTGAGCAGCTAGGCCGGATTGTGCTCTGCTAGCTGCATTTTATTAGGGTGATGAGGTGTTCATGGGTCATATTCGTATGTGAACAGCTAGGCCAAATTAATCAGGGGTATAGCTGTGTTCTAGTTTAATGATGGTGTATAGTAGAGAGTAAGCGTAGTGATGTGATATGATGGTTACCTTTAAAGCGCCCGTGACCAGGCATGTGAACAAGATGGCATGGAACAGGGCGACACACGGACACAGAGACATGGGGCTGCGCTAACAGCGACAGGAGAGTGGGATACGGATATATAGCAACAGCATGGGGAACAGGAAAGCAGGGTACACAATGATACAATGCAACGTGTGGGGCATGTTAACATTTACATTCGTATTTCTATCCAGATGCGATTCGGGCCAATGTTCACACCTCCACCCAAGTGTGGGACATGCCGACATTTGCAATTCTGTCTAGAAGTGACTCAGGCCTACGTTCACAATTCTAACCGAGTGTGGCATTGCCAATATTTACAATCCTGTCAGGGTCCGGCGCAGGCTAATGTTCACAATTCTAACCAAGTGTTGCATTGCTAACATTCACAATCCTATCTAGGAGTGACGCAGGATACTGTTTACAAATCTAACTAGGTGTGGCATTGCTAACATTCACAATCTGGTATGGGTCTGGGCAGGCTAATGTTCACAATGCTAACTAAGTGCGGTACTGCTAACATTCACAATCCTGTCTGGGTCTGGCGCAGGCTAATGTTCATAAGTCCACTAAGCGTGGCATTGCTAACATTCACAATCCTATCTAGAAGTGACGCAGGCTACTGTTTACAAATATAACCAAGTGCAGTATTGTGATGCTGGAAATGCATCGGAGGGACAGGGCCTCCATATCCTTGTCCTTTACTGCCTTTTGTCGTGTGTTCTGTCGTGTTTGCGGCACAGGACTTCATGTGGGACTCCTGGCGGTGCAGCTCTCTCCTTTGGTTTTGGTGAACGGACCCATGGGTTACCCTTATGGCACCCATGGGTGGGGGTACAACCCTGTGCTCCTAGTGTATGTTTTTGGGCACCTGTGTGTGGCCTACAGAGCAGGGTACGGGCTGGTGGCAGCTCTGTGCTGAAATGACTGGTGCCTTGAGCGTCCTCCATTTTGAGATGCCCAGGCCCCGTCATTGGAATCAGTAGATTCCTGATGGAGACAAAATGGCCCCTGTGGCCTCTTGCCTTCCATCACCTGTTACCTTGATCTTCCCGAAGTCCTGGGAAGCCCTGACTCTGTCCCTTCCCCCTGACTGGCTGTTGGGTGGAAGTTCCATATATGGTAGTGTGGGGAAGTGCCGGCCAGACTGGCTGGAGCCTTCCCACCAACCGTATGTTGTGGTTACACCTGTGGATGGGACCTGGGTGAATGGAGTGTGTGCCGAATATGCACTTCTTGTTGTGGATATCTGGTATCTAGTGTTTGACACAATGACTGAGACATCGCTGCCTGAAACTGGTATGAATGCAGTGTGTAGTGTTGAATGGCGTGGTACTTGTCCGAATCCACATTCTGTGTTATGAGTGTCTGGATGGAGAAAAATGGCCTGAATGCACCGTGCGCCTGATTGGCTGACAGACTGCTGAATGCTCTTCGTAGTGATTGGATGCTCGAATGTGATCCAGCGGAATGAATGGGAGATCAACAGTATATCTGGGGACCTCTCACTGCTAGGAATCGTGTTCAGAAGTGTCCAGAGCTGAAGTCCAAACTACAAAGAGTAACTGGAGTGAAACTGACGCTTAACCTCAAAGCCCTGCTCTCCTTCATCAATCTGAAAGCTGCTGTGTCTCCAAGGACTGACTTAGAGAGGACTTGGTAAGGCGCCCTCTTACCGAGCTACGAGGGACCATCGTGCACCAGCTGATCTTTGCCAAAGCTCCCTGGTAGACAGACCTTGACAGGCTGCCGACCCGAGACTGGGACTGCCGCGGAATCCCAAGGAGAAGCGCCCAGGCTGTTGTCCGCCACTGTTGACGACTGCCGTTGCCGACCAGAGCTGCCGTGCTCCCGTTTGCCTAAGAACGCTTGTTTCAAGGATGCTCTCGTTCGCATCGTCATGCGCTTTATCCCGCTGGAGAAGGCCCGACCGTCGAGGCGCTGAGGAGCATCCGCCGGTGGGTTTCCCGCCACCCAAAGACCACAGAGACGCTGACGACTTGACGCCCTTGCTGGGCCACAGTTCTTCAAACTCTTTGCGGTCCAGAACTATCGACATCAAGGTGCCCCGCACGCGTCTTCCGTGCAGGATGTTTACGCTTCTCCGTCAACGAGCACAGCTAGGAACGAAGCTGCCACTTCACTGTTGTAGCTCACCCTGTTCTCCGTCAGACGTTCGACGACCCGTGACTCCTGCCTTAAAGGGAGGACACTCAAGAAGGGCCGTTGATTCCCCGACGAGAAATGCTACAACGCCAGGTACTTTGGGGTTGCAGAACTTTTGGAAAGTCTCTGGTGAACAGTATATGGACTGGGCTTGTGATATATTTTTATTCTACAGGTTGCCCAGGTGGGGGGGGATCTCCACACAGAACTGTGTCTAGGTATCGGGCCAGTATTCTGCCAATTGTTCCAACCAACTACTTTACTCTTACCTCTATTGTTGGTTTCCTTTACGACCTGATTTGTGTGCCATTTAACCGTACAGTTAATGCACTTTAAAGAGATCTAATAGTAATTGTGGTACCACATAGAACTTTATATTTGCCATTATAGATAACCGAGTACAAAGTGCGTTATCGTGATATTGTATATAACCTTGAATATTAATTATATAAATACTGTGTTTTAACCGATACAGTGTGCGAACATTCCTTTGTGGGTGCTTGGGGACTACACTGTACTTAAGAACCAGCCCGCATCACCTCCTGAGAAGCTAGGCCTTGATTGCTCGACCACGCACCAATAATAGAGAATCTTGGCTGGGGTCCTCTGTGCCTCCCCTCTACCATATAGAGAGTGGAAGTACAGACCCCCCCCCTCCGGCATCTTTACAGGTATTGCTAACATTCACAGTCTAGAATAGGTCTGGGCAGGCCAATGCTCACAATTCCAACCAAGCGTGGCACTGCCAACAATCACAATCCCATCTGGGTCCGGCGCTGGCCAATGTCCACAACTCCAACCAAGTGCGGCATTGCTAACAATCGCAATCCTATCTAGATGCGACGCAGGCTAGTTTTCCCAATTCTAAGTAGGTGAGGCATTGTAACATTCACAATCCTGTCTAGGTCTGGCACAGGCTAATGTTCACAATTCTAACGAAGAGCGACATTGCTAACATTCACAAACTAGTTAGTATAGGTCTGGGACGGGCCAATGTTCACGATTCTAACTAAGTGCAGAAGTGTGGCATTGCAAACATTCACACTCCTGTCTGGGTGTGGCGCATGCTAATGTTCATAATTCTACTAAGTGTGGCATTGCTAAAATTCACAATCCTATCTAGAAGTGACGCAGGCTACTGTTCACAATTCTAACTAAGTGAGGTACTGCTAACATTCACAATCCTATCTGGGTCTGGTGCAGGCTAATGTTCATAAATCCACTAAGTGCGGCATTGCTAACATTCACAATCTAGTATGGGTCTGGGTAGGCTAATGTTCACAATTCTAATTAAGTGCGTTATTGCTAACATTCACAGTCTAGTATGGGTCTGGGTAGGCTAATGTTCACAATTCTAATTAAGTGCGTTATTGCTAACATTCACAGTCTAGCATGGGTCTGGGCAGGCTAATGTTCACAATCCCGACTAAATGTGGCATTGCTAACAATCACAATCCTGTCTGGGTCTGGCATAGGCTAATGTTCACAATTATAAGTGCGGCATTGCTAACAATCACAATCCTATCTAGATGCGACGCAGGCTAATTTCCCCAATTCCAAGTAGGTGAGGCATTGCTAACATTCACAATCCTGTCTGGGTCTGGCATAGGCTAATGTTCACAATTCTAACTAAGTGCGGCATTGCTAACAATCACAATCCTATCTAGATGCGACGCAGGCTAGTTTTCCCAATTCTAAGCAGGTGAGGCATTGCTAACATTCACAATCCTGTCTGGGTCTGGCAAAGGCTAATGTTCACAATTCTAACTAAGTGCGGCATAGCTAACAATCACAATCCTATCTAGATGTGACGCAGGCTAGTTTTCCAAATTCTAAGCAGGTGAGGCATTGCCAACATTCACAATCCTGTCTGGGGGCCGCATTACCGGCATCGTTAACGGGTCCGGCCCATTACGAGCTGACAATCCGCCAATACCGCCACCGCCCATACCGTGCCCCTTCTTACCGGCATGTGTGTGTACACGCCCCCCTTCACGGTGCCAATACCGGGATGCGGCTAACAGGAGGACATCACAAGTTACACTTAGATGGTACAAGGCATGCACTTACCGGCATCCCAACGGCGGTAATTAGGGCCTGAACGACGGCGGCAATACAGGCATCGCGGACCACCCACAAATAGCAACCTACAGTGCAGGCAACTGCCACAGGTGCAAACAATCGCCACAGGTGGAGTCAATGGAGCCTGTCCCAGTACAAAAGGAGTACACCCAAACACAACACCCCTTCCTACACCAAAATGATCCCACTAGCTGTTGCAATCATGGGGCTGGAGGACATGCCTGTACTGCTACAACAACAGCAACAACAATTACAGCTACAACAACAGGCAGCAGAGAGGACACGCAGGAGGAGAAGGAGGGTGAGACAGGCCAAGCAAGTTCCACCAGTGTAGTCAGTGGTACCACATAGGCAGCCACCAACCCCTCACATCAGACCCAGTCCCTTCAATCTAACCCCTGGGCAGATCCACACCCTGTAACGGTTGGACCAGGACACCATCACCACCATAGTGGACATGATGCACGATGACATCATCAGCCTGATAGAAATCTGCACTGCCACCCCCCTCTACTAAAGGTGGTGTCTGTGCTCCACTTCCTGGCCACAGGCACCTACCAGCACACAGTGGGCCGGCTGCATGGTTTATCACAACCACTCCTGTCCCGCATGCTGACCCAAGTGCTTGATGCCCTCCTGAAGCATGCAGGCATCCACATGTACCTACCACGTACTGGCCAGGAGCTTGCTGTCACCAGAGTAGGCTTCCATGCACTGGCAGGCATGCCCAATTGCGTCAGTGCCCTCGACTGCACCCATGTAGAGTTTGTGGCCCCTCATGCCAATGAGGTGGTGTACCGTACTCGCAAGCAATACCACTCCATCAATGTGCATATGGTATGTGACTCCAGCAAGATCATCACACATTGTTGTGCCCTATATCCCAGATCTACACATGATGCCATGGTGTTGCAAAACGCCACGCTACCCCGCTACATGGAGCGACATGCTGGATGACGTGCCTGGCTGCTTGGTGAGTTGCCTGACTGGCCCATGGCAGTGCATCAGGGTTGTGAGGTGGGGCGATGCATACTCCACCTGGGTGGGATTGGGGGGGGTGCATACTCCACCTGGGTGGGATTGGGGGGGGTGCATACTCCACCTGGGTGGGATTGGGGGGGTGCATACTCCACCTGGGTGGGATTGGGGGGGTGCATACTCCACCTGGGTGGGAATGGGCGGTGAGTGGACAATGCACTCAGAGCTAAACACTGTTGACCTGAACATCCCAACTCGAACATGACACATCAATGCCATACAAAAGACCAATGCCGTACATCAATGACAACATGCAAGACGCACAAGCAGGCCACCATGGGTATGTGAAGCGATGCATGACTAAACATGATTACAACTGTGCCAATGTCGCTAGTGTGATTAGGTACAGAGTAGCATACACTGCAATTATGGGTGGCAAGACATCGTTCCGCATCCACAGTACATCCGCATCAGCATGCAAGTGAGCACCCTGCATCATCTGTACAACACAATCCATACTAGCAGACCATATTGCAGTACACAATGCATCAAATTATTCTATGTGCATACATACAGGGACATGTGCATGTCAACACCAAAGAGCTACGCCCATGGTCGTGAATCCTAAAGGTGTCAACTCAGATTGACTCACACATACCTCTTTGTGCTCCCATGCAGGTGATGGAGGCCATCCCTTGAAGCCGTGGCTACTTACCCCTGTGCGGAACCCGTGTAACAGGCATGAACAGGAGTACAATTGGGTTCATACCTGTGCCCGTGTCGTGATTGCCTTTGGCCTGTTGAAGGCACGGTTCCGTTGCCTAAGCAGGTCTGGTGGAGCACTCCTTTATGGCCCTGAGAAGGTGGCAAAGATCACCATTGTCTGTGTCATGCTGCACAACATGTGCATCCAGAGAAAAGTACCTGACATTGACATGCAGGCACCGGGTGAGGATGATGAGAATGATGATGGAGGAGAAGCAGCACCCCTGCCAGTACGTGATGCACAAGATGGCCGTGCTGTACGCCAATCACTGATTGATGATTACTTCTGAACCACAGGGATGTTGATGGTTATGTGTCAGTGCTACACTGAGCACTGGGAACGTGTGGACATGGACACAGGGTGTGTGGGGGAGTTGGGCACTGTGCGCTATCAAGAATTGAATGGACACACACGAAATTAACAATGTCCAGGCATTAAATGATATTGAACACAACGGGTGTATTAAGAAAAATTACAAAATAGTGCTTCCTCCCTCCACCACTCACACGCTCTCCTCCCTCCCCCAAAATACCCAAACACCACATACCCCCAATAAACACCCCATACCCCCAAAAAACACCCCATACCCCAATAACCACCCCCTAATCCCTTCTACACCACCAACACCACCTCCCCCTTACCCATTGTCATCCCACACTATTTCCGGGCTTCTTTTTGATCCGGGGGCAGCATTTCTGTCTGCCTTACACTGCGACTCGTCATCCACACAGGGCTGGAGGGAGCGGAGCTTGCAGGTGTGGACGATGGGGTGGATGTGGGTGGGATTTGCACCAGCGGTGCAGGTTGTTGGCGCTGAATGTGCTGGAGCATGCTGGTTAGGACCTGTGTGACGGCCCCCTAACGGTCACAGATCATGATTACACTTAAATTTATGGCCGCAATGGTCCCAGCATTGGCCCCACGGATCTCTCGGCATGTTTCCTCGCCGTCAGCCACATATTGGCGCACCAGCTCGATCATCGAGTCCTGCAGGGCCTCTACCCTTGATGGGCGTGCCTCCATGTCATTGTGGGCTGTGGAGGTAGGGCCAGGTGCTGCGGCTGGGTGGGCCATTGCAGGGCTGGCCTCTGGGGTAGTTGTGAGATCTGGACTGTGCAGTTGAACCGCAGAATCCAGCATGGGGCTGGACAGTGTGCCCTGAGTGGTGTGTTGGGGGGTTGACGGGGGGATTGGGGTGTGGGGACATTCCACATGGATTGTGCCATCAAGGTCCTCATACTCCTCCGCTTCCACATCCACATCGCTGGGTGGGGCTGTGGCTGCTGTCTCACCCACTGAACTTGTGGCAGCGGACTGGGTGCCATCAGCCTCCCCTTCAGCTGTTGTTGGCAGCTCAGTAGTCGCAGTCTTGTCCGCTGCTGTGGTTTCCTCATGAGCCTGCCTGGCCTGTGCACATGCCCTGGGTTGCACTGTGGGCCGCGGTGCTGCCCCGGAGGTGGAATGGCCAGTGCCCTGTGGTCTGGCCCTGGATGTAGATGGCGTTGGGGCAGGGTCCTGACTTTCACCTTCTGCATCAGTGCCTGTGGGGGAAGAAGAGATGCAAGTGTTAGGGAGAATTCTCTGTATAGGCTAATTTCCCAAACCTAGTGAGTCACCCAGCAGCTTTGCTGGATTTTAGGGGTTTAATGGTTTCTCCTGCTAAGAGTGAGACTCTTTTTCTCCCAGTCTTAGGCATGATTTGAGAATGTCCTTTGACTTTGTAATGTGTTTTATGGGCTATGGGGTCTTTTACTCCATAGGGCTTCATGTGTTTTTGGTAAGTTTGTTACAAAGCACCCTCAGTGCAGTAACACAGGGGTGTCGTAGTGGCCCCCAAACAGACTCCATACCCTGGGACTGACTACTGTCTCCAAGGGCATGTAAAGTCACCATTGACTTTACTAGTCTTAAATTGTGAACAGAACCAGTACAAACCATCATATTGTGGAAGTACTGGTAGGGGTAATTCGATTGCCTCGGGTCTTTTTTTCAAGGGGGCACTGTCCAGTCCCCCCTTGTCGAGTTTCTGGCTGGTGGCAGTGGTTACCACGCAAAATACTCGGCCGGAATATTTCCTATGGGATTTTCCCATTCATTTTAAACGCACCACTTTTTTGGTGCAATGTTAAAGATACCGCCGGGTTATTTATTTAATATTTATTCCCCGGTTGGGTCTTTTTGCCAGGACTCGGTTTTAAAATGGCATTTGTGTTCGCCTCTGTAACTCCAACCCAAGTCGAGCCCTTTGTTCCACTTTTGGCGGGCTTCTGCACAGAAGCCTCCAAAAGTGGTGCCACTCTGTCTGGGTCTACAGGATGTGTGGGAGGGGGGAATAGGCACCCTGGACTGAGTTGCCTCGGCAACTCAAGTCGCACTCTTGTGTGATTGGCCCAGTGGTGAGCCGCCCGGCTCACCACTTAGCATGTTTGAGTAACAGCTAGGACTGATGAAAGGGGGTTTTCTGCATAAACGCAGGGCTTTGGGGACTGGAACTTTAGAAGTCGCCACAGGATCTAAAGAATCCGAAGAGGGGAGAAGCCGAGCCGACCTGCAACGACGACACCACCAGTGGAGCCCTGCTGAACCAAACTCACCACTTCCCAACGACAGAGAAGATCTTCTTCCAGGAGAGTCTTCTTCCTTTGAGCTGGTGGGGTTAACCAGTTTGCCTTTTTCGCCTTCCTGGATCGTCTCGTGGTCGAGTTGCCCATGCCAAGCACCCCGGCGGCCGGATAGCCACGCTTCACCACTACCGCAAATAAAACGGTAGTACCTTTTAGCCATGAAACTCCGTGGCTGGTTTCTTACCCGGCAGTGCAACGACCTCCAGCTTTCCTCCACGACGAGATCTTCTCTTCCCCTGGAAGAAGGACCGACTTGCACCCGCTGCCAGGAACAACTGCCCCCGCTGGAGCTTTCTCACCATTTCAGGTACTGTGTCCCGCCTGGTCTCCCTTGCAACAGACTGTTCAAGGTGTCCCGTAAATCCTTGACTCTCTATCCTGGGGTGACCTCGGACCCGTTAACATTACCTTTCTGAACTGATCCAACTCCTTTTTGAACTATCTGCAAAGACTTTTTAAGTGTACTTCAACTGTGTGATCTTGGGCACATTCCGCCTTGCTCTCTCCAAGAGTGGTCCTGGCCTATGAACTTTTTGCTCTACAGTAGACCCTGCCTTTCTAACTATCTGTGGGTACTTAAAAGTGTTGGTACTGGGTTATTTCCATACTCTGCCTTTTCTCTCCCTTTTTAAACAAATTATTGGAGTGGCATCTTGGTTAAGCGCTCACCACTGTGTTGATAATAAGTGGTGTTCTTTTTCTAAGACTTGTCGAATAATTAATCAGGGAGGTGTATATACTTCTAATGACTGTGTTTGAACTTCCTTGACATATCAGTGCCAGTGTATTTTTTACAAGTGTATTTTTAAATAAATAATGATATACTTTTATACCAAAGCTCTGGTCAGTGTTTGCTTGTGCTACTGTCTCTTGGTACCTATTGTGTATACTTTATATACTGCCTAACTCTTCTTGAGAGAAGTCTGACTGCTTAGCCACAGCTACCAGGTAAATCTGGGTGGTGCAGACTGCTACCAATTGGGTTTACTGCTAACACCTGTAGTCAAACTTTTTGCAGTGGTCCCTAAGGGAACTGCACAGGTTTCTGCCGAACACTGGTGTACAGTGATGGGATTTTTATTAAGTATACATTTTAGTGTGCTTATAGATACCTTAGTGCAACTAACCACAAAGCTTGGCACTAAAATGTTTTTCTAACCTGTCAACTATGGAAAGTTATAGTCAAGAGTTCCTTGCTACAAAAACTGCTGATTGTTTAAGAGTTCTCTGCAAGCATAAGAATCTCCTGACTAAAGGCAAGAGAACTGAGCTAATAGAAAGATTGTTAGCAAACCAAAGTCTGGGTGATGGTTCGGAGGAACTCACTCTCCCAGAGAATGTAGATAACAGTGATGATATTGATATTGATCAAAGTATTGAAAATCTTGAGGCAGAGTCAGAAGAGGAGGTTGAGGCTGTTGTTACTGTCCCCCCCAAGCCTCTGTCTGCTCTACCAGATGTACCTACTGTGCCTTTACCAGGTCCCACACTTAGTCCTCAATGTCTTGAACTAGAGAAAATGAAACTTGAATTGGAGTTTAAGAGACTTAATGCTCAAGCAGAACAACGACACCAAGAACTAAATCAAGAACTAAAGCTCAGAAAAACGGAGCTCAAGCATGAGCTAGAGATGAAGATATTGTCTGTTGAAAATGCTTCTCTCTCCGGATCCTCTAGGAGTACCAGTCCCAAAAGACCCCGGATGCCTAAAGAGATTGTGGGTATATATGAGCCTAAGTTGGATGTGTTGGATTGGTTGGCTCTGTTCGAGTATAATCATGGGCTCCAGGACATCTCAGGGAATGAGTTACTTCCCTGGTTGTTCTCTAGGCTCCCCCCTGTTGCATCTGATGTGGTAATGGAGTTGAGGGAGGTGGGTAAGAAGGATTATGAATGTGTGAAGCTAGCTTTGATAGCTAGATTTGGGAAGACCCCTTCCCAGTACCTTTAAGAGGTTTAGGACCCTCAAAAAGCACTATGGTACCCCTTGGGCTACCTGGGTGAGTGAAAGTTTGAAGAACTTAGAGGGATGGATTAAGGGTTACAGGGTGAACACTTATGAGGGAATGAAGAATCTTGTGATGTTGGAGTCAATTTATGATGCCTGCTCTCCTGAGCTCAGACAGCACTTGGCTGATTCAAAGGAATTAGATTCCAGAAAACTAGCTAAGGCTGCTGACTTGTGGGTTGCCAACAGGGCTACTCACAAGGACTCTGGGGCAACTCAGAAAAAGGATGAGGGGAAACAACCTAAAAAGGACTCCAAAGAGAATTCTAATAATTCCAATCCCAAAGAGGGCCCCAAACAAAACATTAAGGGTAAGCCACAAGGTAAACCGAATCCGGCTAGTGTACCTTCTGGTGCCAAACCAGAAGGAGGTCAGAGCAAGCCACCATTCCAAAAAGCATTTGGTAAATGCTATGTTTGTAGCTCGCCTGACCATGTGAAAGGAGATCCCAGATGTAAGGGTAAACCTTCAGGGGTCCACACTGTCTCCTTAGCCTTCGCTCCAGAGGAGGAAGTACAGATGGCCAGTGGAAACTTTCTACTACTAGCTGATGATCCCATTGGAGTCTCAGCCAGTATTTCTTTAGTGTCTCTGGGGTTGTGGGAACAACAGAATTTATATGTGTATAATTCTATCCCAGATAATACTAAAGAGTATTATAAGGACAGTGTCCAGGTGAATGGTCAGGAGACTCCTGCCATTGGGGACACTGGGGCCAGCATAACTGTGGTGGATGAATCATTTTTCAAGGCAGAGGATGTTGCTAAGGCACCCAAACGCCTCACCAAGTTAGCTGGAGGGCCTGTGCAGATGCTTCCCCAATTACGAGTTCTCATCCAGTGCAATGATATGACTGTGAAGATACCCGTCAGTGTACAATGTGAGGTGCCAGGAAGGGTTATGTTGGGAAATGACCTGAAAACTCTTGGAGTAGTGTCACACACCCCCAGACCTCCTGGTAAAAGGTTACAGGAGCTAACCAGACCTGCAAGAGAGAAAACCATGAGAGGTTCTTCTCTGGAGATGATGAAGAAAGATATCACTCCTTCTCCACAGGAGCAACTTACTGCAGTCTCAAAATCCTCAGAAGCAAAGGGGCAACCCAAGACTTATAAGAAAAAGCCAGCAGCAAGCACTCCAGTGCTTCCACCAAGGACTTCCCCTAGGTTTTCCAAAGTTACACCTGTAACTCCACCTCCAGCTGAGGCTGAGAGGGAGGTGTAACCCTGTATGTTGAACTAGACTCTGAAGAAGAGCTAGTAGAAGGCTAAGAACTTATTGGAGATCTGGATCCTGTTGACCATCCTGAGCTGCAGTCTTTACTGGCAGAAGGTGGACCCAACAGGGCAGACTTCAGTAAGGGACAGAGAGAATGTCCAACTCTGGAAGGTCTTCGCCATCAGGCAGCTTCTCAGGCTGATGGGCAAAAGCCTGGGAAGTATAGGTTGCACTGGGAAGATGGCCTCTTCTACAGTGAACTGACTGAGTCTGCACCTGGAGACTACAAGCGGCTTGTAGTACCTCAAGAAAACAGACAACAGTTCTTGCAACTAGCCCATGAGATTCCTTTGGCAGGTCACTTGAGTTTCAAGAAGACCAAGGAAAGGCTCTCACTCTACTCTTATTGGCCAAAGATGGGGGCTGAGATAGATAAGTTTTGCAAGAGCTGCCACACCTGCCAAACTTCTGGTAAGGTTGGTCCCAAGAATGTGGCACCTTTAGTGCCTCTCCCAGTAGTGGGAGTCCCATTTGAGAGGGTAGGGATCGACATTGTTGGTCCCCTTGATCCCCCAACCTCCTCAGGCAACAGGTTTATCCTTGTTGTAGTAGACCATGCTACTAGATACCCTGAGGCAATTCCTATGAGGACTGTTACAGCTCAGGCTGTGGCTAAGGCCCTCCTTGGTATTTTTACCAGGGTTGGGTTTCCTAAGGAAGTAATCTCTGACAGGGGGTCAAATTTTATGTCCCACAACATGAAAGCCATGTGGAAAACCTGCTGAGTTACTTACAAGTTCTCAACCGCATACCACCCTCAGACAAACGGGTTGGTAGAAAGGTTCAACAGAACCATGAAGAGCATGATAGGCGCTTTAGAAGATCCCCTTAAAAGAAAGTGGGACCTCCTACTGCCATGCCTTCTCTTTGCTTATAGAGAAGTCCCTCAGGAGGGAGTAGGTTATTCTCCCTTTGAACTTCTTTATGGCCATCCAGTCAGAGGTCCATTGGCCCTGATTAAGGTGGGGTTGGAGAGTGCTCCTTCACCCAAGCCAGTCAGAGTGACTGACTATGTGATAGGTCTCCGGAGGAGAATGTCACACATGATGGCAGAAGCTAGTGATAACCTGAAAGCTGGACAAGCTTTGGTCAAGCATTGGCATGATCCAAAGGCCAACATGGTTGAGTTCACTCAAGACCAGCTAGTTCTAGTTTTGATCCCAACAAGGAAGAGGGCCTTGCAAGATAAATGGATGGGACCCTTCAAGGTTGTGGGTAAACTTGGAGAGGTGAACTATCTGGTGGACTTGGGCAATCCCAAGGAGGCTCCCAGAGTCTTCCACACCAGCAGACTAACGGCGTATGCCTCCAGGCCTGAGGTAGGAGCCTTGCTTCTAGCTTCAACAGAAGAGGAAGAAGAGAGTGAAGCTCTCCCTGATCTCCTCAGAGGCTTACCCTTGGATGAAAAGATTGAAGGAGTAAATCTCTCTTCAAATCTGACACCTGAGCGACAAGAGGAGTGCAAATCTATGTTAAATCAGTTTGCCTCCCTGTTCTCACTTTCACCAGGCTTGACCCCTTGGGGCCAGCATGATATATTCACTGGTGACTGTCTGCCAGTCAAAAGCAGAGGATACAGAATGTCAGAAAATGTGAGATCCCACATCAAAGGGGAGGTCAGCAAGATGCTTGACCTGGGGGTAATAGAGCCCTCTACTAGTCCATGGTCTAGCCCAGTTGTGTTAGTACCAAACACAGGATCCAAAGAATTAAGATTCTGTGTGGATTATAAAGCTCTTAATGCAGTCACCAAGACTGATGCCCACCCTTTGCCTAGAACAGATGAATTGGTGGATAGACTTGGTGCAGCCAAGTTCCTCAGCACATTTGATCTAACGTCAGGCTAGTGACAAATAGCCCTGACAGACCATGCCAAAAAGAAAACTGCATTTTCTACCCCAGTTGGCTCATACCAATTTAAGGTTATGCCTTTTGGACTGAAAAATGCACCAGCAACATTCCAAAGGATGGTAAATCAGGTTCTGGCTGGGATGGAGGACTTCTGCATGGCATACTTGGATGACATTGCAGTGTTCAGCCACTCCTGGGAAGAGCATGTTAACCACCTAGGACATGTTTTGCAGGCTCCTGGGAAGGCCAACCTGACCATAAAGGCAAGCAAATGCCAGAGTGGACAGAGTAAGGTGGTCTACCTTGGGCATGAGGTAGGAGGTGGAGAAATAAGGCATTTGCTCAGTAAGATTGAAGCTGTGCAAAATTGGACAACACCTACTACTCAAACCCAGGTGAGAGCCTTCCTAGGCCTCACTGGGTATTACAGGAATTTCATTGAGAACTATGGGACCATAGCTTCTCCACTCAATGTGATCTCCTCTCCAAAATTCCCTAAGAAGGTCAGATGGAATGAGGAGTGCAATCAGGCCTTTGAAAACCTGAAGAAAGCTCTTTGCCAAGCACCAGTACTGAGAGCTCCTGACTACCACCAAACTTTCATTGTGCAGACAGATGCTTCTAATGTAGGTATAGGTGCAGTCCTTAGCCAACTGGATGGGAAAGGTAGGGAGCACCCCATTTGCTTCATCAGTAGAAAGCTGAAGGATCCTGAGACAAGGTGGGCAACAATTGATAGAGAATGTTTTGCCATTGTGTGGGCACTGAAGAAGTTTAGGTCATACTTGTATGGTTCTCCTTTTGTCATTCAGACTGACCACCAGCCCTTGAGATGGTTGATGCAAATGAAGGGGGAAAACCCAAAACTATTGAGATGGTCAATCTGCCTTCAAGGGTTTGATTTCACCATTGAGCACAGGTCAGGGTGTCACCACCAAAATGATGATGGTCTCTCTAGGATGTATTTCAACGACTAGAGGTATGAGAATCATCCAGGAGTGGATTAAATCCTCCTGTCCCTTAGTCGGGGGGGGGGTGAGTGTTAGGGAGAATTCTCTGTATAGGCTAATTTCCCAAACCTAGTGAGTCCCCCAGCAGCTTTGCTGGATTTTAGGGGTTTCATTTTTTCTCCTGCTAAGAGTGAGACTCTTTTTCTCCCAGTCTTAGGCATGATTTGAGAATGTCCTTTGACTTTGTAATGTGTTTTATGGGCTATGGGGTCTTTTACTCCATAGGGTTTCATGTGTTTTTGGTAAGTGGGTTACACAGCACCCTCAGTGCAGTAACACAGGGGTGTCATAGTGGCTCCCAAACATAGACTCCATACCCTGGGACTGACTACTGTCTCCCAGGGCATGTAAAATCACCATTGACTTTACTAGTCTTAAATTGTGAACAGAACCAGTACAAACCATCATATTGTGGAAGTACTGGTAGGGGTAATTCGATTGCCCGTGGGTCTGTTTTTCAAGGGGGCACTGTCCAGTCCCCCCTTGTCGAGTTTCTGGCTGGTGGCAGTGGTTACCACGCAAAATATTCCACCAGAGTATTTCCTATGGGATTTCCCCATTCATTTTAAACGCACCACTTTTTTGGTGCAATGTTAAAGATACCGCCGGGTTATTTATTTAATATTTATTCCCCGGTTGGGTCTTTTTGCCAGGACTCGGTTTTAAAATGGCGTTTGTGTTCGCCTCTGCAACTCCAACCCAAGTCGAGCCCTTTGTTCCACTTTTGGCGGGCTTCTGCACAGAAGCCCCCAAAAGTGGTGCCCCTCTGTCGTGGTCTACAGGATGTGTGGGAGGGGGGAATAGGCACCCTGGTCTGAGTTGCCTCGGCAACTCAAGTCACACTCTTTTGTGATTGGCCGAGTGGTGAGCCGCCCGGCTCACCACTTGGCATGTTTGAGTGACAGCTAGGACTGATGAATGGGGGTTTTCTGCATAAAAACACGGCTTTGGAGACTGGAACTTGAGAAGTCGCCACAGGACCTAAAGAATCCAAAGAGGGAGAAGCTCAGCCGACCTGCAACGACAACACCACCGGTGGAGCCCTGCTGAACTGAACTCACCACTTCCCAACGACAGAGAAGATCTTCTTCCAGGAGAGTCTTCTTCTTTTGAGCTGGTGGGGTTAACCAGTTCGCCTTCTTCACCTTCCTGGATCGTCTCATGGTCGAATCGCCCGTGCCAAGCACCCCGGCGGCCGGATAGCCACGCTTCACCACTACCGCGAATAAAAGGGTAGTACCTTTTAACTGGGAAACTCTGCGGCTGGTTTCTTCCCTGGCAGTGCAACGACCTCCAGCTTTCCTCCATGCCGAGATCTTCTCTTCCCCTGGACGAAGCACTGACTTGCACCCTCTGCCAGGAACAACTGCCCCCGCTGGAGCTTTCTCGCCATTTCAGGTACTGTGTCCCCCCCTGGTCTCCCTTGCAACAGACTGTTCAAGGTGTCCCGTAAATCCTTGACTCTCTATCCTGGGGTGACCTCGGACCCGTTAACATTACCTTTCTGAACTGATCCAACTCCTTTTTGAACTATCTGCAAAGGCTTTTTAAGTGTACTTCAACTGTGTGATCTTGGGCACATTCCGCCTTGCTCTCTCCAAGAGTGGGCCTGGCCTATGAACTTTTTGTTCTACAGTAGACCCTGCCTTTCTAACTATCTGTGGGTACTTGCAAGTGTTGGTACTGGGTTATTTCCATACTATGCCTTTTCTCTCCCTTTTTAAACAAATTATTGGAGTGCCATCTTGGTTAAGCACTCACCTCTGTGTTGATAATAAGTGGTGTTCTTTTTCTAAGACTTGTCGAATAATTAATCAGGGAGGTGTATATACTTCTAATGACTGTGTTTGAACTTGCTTGACATATTAGTGCCAGTGTATTTTTTACAAGTGTGTTTTTTAAATAAATAATTATATACTTTTATACCAAAGCTCTGGTCAGTGTTTGCTTGTGCTACTGTATCTTGGGACCTATTGTGTATACTCTATATACTGCCTAACTCTTCTTGAGAGAAGTCTGACTGCTCAGCCACAGCTACCAGGTAAATCTGGGTGGTGCAGACTGCTACCAATTGGGTTTACTGCTAACACCTGTAGTCTTAAACTTTTTGCAGTGGTCCCTAAGGGAACTGCACAGGTTTCTGCCTAACAGCAGGGCATCAGTGATGGTGTTACATGCAAGATGCATGAGTTGGTGCGGTATAGTATTTAATTTCTCATGCATTGCAGTCTTATAGGTGTGTCACACAGGGTAGTTTCAAGAGGGGGGGCATATTGGCATAAGCCGTGGTGTCTCCATTCGGCACTGATGCGTACCAGGTGGCATGCCATTGTATTGAGGTTTGTGTGATGTATGACATGCAAATGGTCCCTGTGTGTTGGGTGTCTGTTGGTAATGGGATTGGCACACAGCATGCATTTCATTGTGGCAGGGTTTGGACCTCCATCTGGAAATGGATCTGTATATATGTGTGTATGATGGGCCATGCATTGGCTTGGCTCACTTTCACATCAGTTGTACTACGTCATGGTTTGGCCCAATGGGGTTTGCACGGTCACTCACCTCCATCTCCCGATGTCGCGGCACCCGTCTCCATTTTGCCAAAGCCCTCTATGGAATCCATTTGGATGGTCGTGCTGCAGGTTTCTTCCTAGCGCATCAGTTTCACTGGTGAGTGGGTACCCCCGTGTTAGGCAGAAACCTGTGCAGTTCCCTTAGGGACCACTTCAAAAGATTTAAGACTACAGGTGTTGGCAGTAAACCCACTTGGTAGCAGTCTGCACCACCCAGATTTACCTGGTAGCTGTGGCTGAGCAGTCAGACTTCCCTCAAGAAGAGTTAGGCAGTATGCAAAGTATACTCAATAGGCACTCAGATACAATAATACAAGCAAACACTGACCAGAGCTTTGGTATCAAAGTATATAATTATTTATTAAAAACACACAGTTGAAACACTCCAGCACTCTTATTGAAAAATATTCTAAACACAGTTACTATTATGATATATACACCCCCTTTTCCCTATTAGAAAATCTCAGTAAAACACCACTTATTTTCATACAGAGGTGAGCGCTTAACTAGATTGCACTCTAATAAGTTTGTGAAAAAGGGAGGGAAAAAGACAGAATAAGCAGAGGTACACCACTCTACGATTCCAGAACACTGTTAGCAAGGCAGAGAGCAAAAAGTCACTGGTGAGCCAAAGTCCAAAGGCTGGGCCCACTCTTAGAGAGAGCAGAGCACAAATGCGCCCAAGATCACACAGTTACACTATGCTTAGAAAGTCTTGCAGAGGGTTCAGCAAAGCGTTTAGAGAGGCTTAGAAAAGTTTAGCCAAGGTGTCCCAGGCTAACCCAGGTTCGAAAGCCGGGGGCTAAATCTACCCCGTACAGTCGGTAGCATGGGAAGCCAGGCGGAACACGGTACCTTAAGTGGGAAGGATCCTCCAGCGGTGGCGGTTGTTCCTGGTAGTGGGTGCAAGTTGCGTTGTCGTCCAGGGGAAGAGAAGATCTCGACTTGGAGGAAAGATGAAGGTCGTTGCACCACCAGGGCAGAAACCAGCCGCAGAGTTTTCCGGTTAAAGGTGGTACCTTGGTTTTGCGGTCGTGGTAAAACGTGGTATCCCGGTTGCCGGGGTGTTTGGCATGGGCAAGGCGGCCACGAGATACGTCGGGAAAGCGGAAAGACAGTGAAACTGGTTATCCCCACCAGTTAAAGGAAGAAGACTCTCCGGCGGGAGATCTCCTCTGTCGTTGGGAAAACGTGGTGAGACGGTCCAGCAGGGCACCACCGGTCGTGGTGTCGTGGCAGGTCAGCTCAGCTTCTCCCTCGTCGGATTCTTAGGTCCTGTGGCGACTTCTGAAGTTCCAGTCCCCAAAGCCCTGCTTTTATGCAGCAGACCCCCATTCACTCAGCCTAGCTGTCACTCAAACATGCTAAGTGGTGAGCCGGTCGGCTCACCACTTGGGCCAATCAGGATGGAGTGCGACTTGAGTTGCCTAGGCAACTCAGTCCAGGGTGCCTAAATTGCCCTCCACCCCTCCTAAGTACCCCAGACACAGTGGCACCACTTTGGAGGGCTTCTGTGGAGAAGCCCGCCAAAAAGTGGAACAAAGGGCTCGACTTGGGTTGGAGTCACAGAAGAGAACACAAACGCCATTTTAGAATCAAGTTTTGGCAAAAAATACCAACCGGAGAATTAATATTAATTAAATAAACCGGCGGTATGTTCGAGGCTACCGTAAATAATTAAATAAAGATAGTAGCCTAAAACAATGGGAAATCCCATAGGAATATATTCGCGGTTGAATATAAAAAGTAGTATCCACTGCCACCAGCCAAAACTCGATCAGGGGGGACGGAACGTGCCCCCTCGACTAACAGACCCCGGGGCAATTGAATTGACCCAGCCAGTACGTCCACAATATGATGGTTTGTACTGGTTCTGTTCAGAATTTAAGACTAGTAAAGTCAATGGTGACTTTACATGCCCTGGGAGACAGTAGTCAGTCCCAGGGTATGGAGTCTATACTGGGGGGTCACTATGACACCCCTGTGTCACTGCACTGAGGGTGCTGTGTAACACACATTACAAAAACACATGAAGCCCTATGGAGTAAAAGACCCCATAGCCCATTAAACACATCTAGACTCAAAGAAACACACTCAAATCATGCCCAAGAGTGAGGGTAAAAGAGTCTGACTCTTGGCAGGAGAAAAAAATAAACCCCAAAAATCCAGCAAAGCTGCTGGGGGACTCACTAGGTTAGGAAATTCAGCCTAAACAGAGAATTCTCCCTAACACCCCGCCTGTAGCCAGGGCCTCCCTGCGATTGCTGGACAGGATGTTCCGGACCCTGAGACGGAGGTCGTCCCATCTCCCATCTTTTTTTACAGTCTTTGACTGTGCGGGCGGCGGTGCCAACCGCCGACACCTTGCGCACAACCTCCTCCCAGATTTCTTTCTTCCTCAGCTGGACCTCCCTTTTGAGGATATTAGCAAAAACCTCATCTGCATGGGCTGCAATGGTATCATTTTATTTTTATTTATAAAGCGCACTACAGCCCTCGGGCATTGAGGTGCTGTGAAGGACATGGATGAAGGCATGATTCAGGGTTACAAGAATGCGGCCCCACAAAAGTACGTAGTGCATAGTGATAGATTACATAGTGATCAGTTACATTAAAAATTCCAAGGAAGCAAAAATGTTTAGCTCCTCATCGGAGAAGCGCTTCTTGCGCAGGAGGGGGGTAGTTTTGCGGGTAGCCTTCAACATGCTGGATGCTATGGCCCTGCTCTCTCCTCTGTAGCACTGCTGGATTGAGAGGATTGCAATTGATTGTGTTTTTAAAGATGGCCGCCGGCTCATTTCCCGTTCCGAGGTGATGATGTTACTTCCGGGTCCGGTATTGCGATCCCGGTATCAGCATGTAGTTATTACCGGGTCGTTATTAAGGAGTTGCTCCTTGGCAGAAGCGCTATCGGGGGGTTGGAGGGCCTTTAGCGGCATGGTGGTGTAGCCATTACTGGCATGGGGGTTTGCGTGTGCTCGCGCACTCGTAATCAGCCGGTATTAGCGGCATCAAGGGTGCACGGACACGCTAATACCTCCATGGCGGTAATGACTCCGTTTTTAGCAGGCATCTCGTAATGAGGCCCTGGGGCTGGCATAGGCTAATGTTCACAATTCTAACTAAGAGCAGCATTGCTGACAATCACAATCCTATCTAGATGCAACGCAGGCTAGTTTTCCCAATTCTAAGTAGGTCAGGCATTGCTAACAATCACAATCCTGTCTGGGTCTTGCATAGGCAAATGTTCACAATTCTTTTTTTTTTTTTTTAACTTTGTTTTTATTAAGCATTTAACTAAACAAAAAAAGAGGCAGGTAACCCCTGGCTACAACAATATGGTACACCAGTACAAAAATGCAAGAGATTATATCCTCCCCCACCCCCCCAGCGTCCCCTCCCACCCACACATAACCTTGCCAAGACTGATCGGGCGATGGGTATAGAGAGCAATAGCAGAGAACAGGACACAGAGTAAAAACAGTTCATGATGACTGACATGGTGGGGTCAAGGCAACCACCAAAGACACTGGGTAAACAAGTAAACAGGTGGTAAGGAACACAAGGGGAAATACAAGGTTCCAGCAACACGTTGGAGTTACAGTCTCATAGCAGCACAATCATTGTTTAGGAGAACAACTGACCAATCTTGCACAAACGAGGACATTGCATTGTTGGTTATAGCCAACAGTTTTTCATACGTGAAGATGGACCAAAGATTGGCAAGCCATTCAGGCATGGAGTGGGTGGAGGAGCTTTTCCATTTTTGAGCGAGAGCAAGTCGCCCCGCCCTCAACATCGCCCCAACCACCCTTGGAAAGGCATACAGTTCAGAGTCGGGCATGGGTGTACCCAAGAGAATCTCCAAGGGGAGATGGGATGGGGCCGTGCCTACAATATCCTTGATCAAGCTAAGCAGCTCAGCCCAATACGCCTGGACGACTGGGCAATCCCACCACAAATGATACCAGGTACCGCACTGCGAGCACATCCTGGGGCACAACGGGGAGACACCCTCAAACATCCTAGACAGGGTAGCAGGGGGACGGTGCCAAGAATGGAGCAGCTTGAAGCCATGCTCCATGGCCAAAGTATACAATGACCCCGAAAAAATAGATCTAAAAATCGCCCTCCAAGTAGGCTCCTCGAGAGATATCCTCAACCTTTCCTCCCATACCAGCTTAAATGGCTGTCTACCCTCCAAATTAGCTGTGCTTATGGCGTTATAAATCCTAGAAAGGGAGCACTTCCTAGACGTGGACTCTACAATGACTCTCTCGAAGGGGATAAGAGGGCGAGACAAGCCGGCCAGCCATCTGGGGTGGGTGAGAATCCCCTTAAGTCGTAAATATTCAAAAACAGAAATCGGGTTGTCCCCTATTGCCTTGGACAGTTGGTCATGCTCAATGAAGACACCCTGGCGGAAGAGCTGAGCCGCCCACTCCAACCCCTTGTCTGACCAAGCCTGCTGGAACCAAGGTCAAAAGGAGGGCCCCAGAGGGACGTCGGGGGCGAGGGCCAAGAGGAAAGTTGTTTATTGTCCTTATCTGGCTTCCACAATGCCTACAAGACGGCCAGAGTAGGATGGTTCTTAAGATGCAGGGAAGGGATTTAGGGGGAACCCACAAAAGGTCCCTAACTTTTTTCCGGTGAGCGTGAACGTCCTCAATATAAGCCCCATAAGTCCCCATATCATCTCTCATGTGTTTGAACATCACTCGCCGCTGGGCTGCTTTATGATATAAGCTAAAGTCAGAAAGACCAAAAACCCACATGCTTTTGGTAGCGTTAAGGTTGAAGCCTTAACTCTGGCCCTTTTGCCGTTCCAAATAAAATGAAGAACCCGAGCTTGCAACACCTTGAAGAAAGCTTCCGGGATAACAATAGGGAGAGCGGAGAAGAGATATAAAAGCCGGGGCAGGACATTCATTTTAATTGTGACCATGTGCCCAAACCACGAGAGAGTGAGAGGGGTCCAGCGTGCCAACTCCCTACTGATTTTTGCCAAAAGCAGAGGAAACTTAGAATCAAATATCTTACCAATGTCCCTATGGATAGAAGCACCTAAATATGTGGTGGACACCCATTCTATTCTCCTTCCCTGCACCTCGGATTTCTGAGTCCCCAACACCCATGGGCATTATGCTAGATTTAGATATATTGACCTTGAGCCCCGAGAAGGAGCCGTAAACTCTAATGAGATCAAAGAGACGGGGAAGAGAGTCATGGAGATTAGTCAAGTAGGCCAGGAGATCGTCGGCGAAAAGGGACAGTTTGAATTCAAATTCGCCACTTTGAACCCCCGAGATCCTATAGTCCGCCCTTATCGCAATGGCCAGAGGCTCCATTTATTATTTATTTATTTGAATTTGTATAGCACACATCTGCCCGGGGGCATCGTGCCGCTGATCTGGTAGGCTCACCTAGTACATGTCGTTCATTGCCAGGGCATATAAAAGGGGAGATAAGGGGCACCCCTAGCGGGTGCCTCTGGAGAGGAGCAGAGACGCTGAGATGGAACCGTTACCCAATACCCTTGCCATGGGACCATTGTATAGGGCTGAAACCCACCCACAGAACCTGTTCCCCAGGCCCATTTTCTGCAGCACCTTACCCATATAGGGTCATTTGACGTGGTCGAAGGCCTTTTCTGAGTCCAACGAAACAAGGTAGGCCTCCAAATCTTGCCTCGAAACTTTGTGCATGAGGTCCAAAGTTTTTCTCACGTTGTACGCAGCTTGCCTTCCAGAAATGAAACCTACTTGGTCCCCATGCACCAGGGATGGAAGATGCTTAGCCAACCTGTTGGCAAGGAGTTTGGCCAGGATTTTAACATTGGTATTGAAAAGAGATATTGGGCGGTAGGATTGAGAGCGGGTGGTGTCTTTCCCTTCCTTAGGAAGAACCACAACTAGGGAGGACATCATTGAAGGAGGGAGAGCTCCCGTGTCAAGGACAGAGTTAAACATTTTAGCCATAAACGGGGGCCAGGACCGAACGGAATGATTTGTAAAAGCGAACCGTGAATATGTTGTTCCCCTGGCGTATTGCCCCATTTCAGCGAAGAGATAGTATCTATTAATTCATGCAGCGTGATGGGGAGTTCCAGAGGGTCGGCCCTCTCGGGGGGAGGTGGGAGATGGGCAAGGAATCCAAGAACTGATCGATATTGGTAACATCTCCCATATAACCCGAGGAATAAAGACACTCATAGTATTTCCGAAATTGTTCCGTTATCGCGCCATCCCTTGTAACCTTCTCTCCCTCATGGGACCAGATGGTAGCCACTATCCTGTTGTTTCTGAGTTTCCTCAACCTCCAAGCTAGTATCCTGTCAGCCTTTTCCCCATTCTCCATGTACTTCTGCTTTAAAAAGGCTATCTTCCTTTCCGTTTGGCCTACAAGAAGAGCTGCAAGCTTCCACCTAAGCAGCTGCAACTCCGCCCATTTGCCTGGGAACATCTGCAACCTCAATTTCCCCCCTGGTTGAATAGCAGAAATCTTTGCTCTTAGTTTTTTCTCCTCGCTGACCCTTTCCCTCTTCCTCCTTGAGCCCATCTCCATGAGGGTGCCCCCGATTGGTAGCCTTGAACGCCTCCCAGACCCCCATGACGCCCACCTCCCCGTTATCATTGATGGCGAAATACTCTTTGATGATGTCCAAGAGGGACTGACTCAATTCTTTGTCTTGCAACAGGAAGTCATTGCACGACCATCGGGTCCCAGAAGAGGGAGGGGAGGGTACACCCAAGCACGGGACGGTCTCTACACCAAAGTCCGATATGTGCTCCCGGGGCGAAGAATCTATCATGATATAATCTATCCTGGAGAGCGTTGCGTGAGGCTTAGAGAAGAATGTAAAAAGAGGGTTGTGACCCTGTTCCACGGTATGCAAGTCCAAGAACCCCAGTTCCCCATTAACCCTATGAGAGGTGGCTGCCAGCTTCCTTTGGAGGCGCAGATCGGTAACTAGATTGGTTGATTTCCTATCCCTCTCCGGGCAGAGAACCATGTTAAAGCCCCCCCCCCACCAAGAGAACACCCTCCGAGAAACCCATAATTCTTCTGTTAGGTGGAATTCTCATAAATGGTTGATTTCCCTTACCTAAAGAGTCCCCCAGCAGCTTTGCTGGATTTCTAGGATTTCTTTCTTTCACCTGGTAAGAGTGTGAGCCTTTTTTCCCACTCTTACATGTGTTTTGCTATGTGTATTTCTACTTTTTGTGTGATCTTGGGCACTGGAGCCTCACCTACTCCATGTGCACCACTTTTTGTGTGTGTTACACAGCACCTTCAGTGCAGTGACACAGGGTTGTCTTTGAGACTTCCCACCGACTCCATTTTTCTGGGGCTGACTACTGTCCCCCAGAAACAGGTAAAGTTGGCATTAACTTTATATAGTCACATTAAACCACAGACCCAGTACACCTCATCTTACATGGAGTATTGGAAAGGGTTAACTCCTATCCCTTTTTGTCTATCTCTTGGGGCATTGTTTAGCTCCCTTAAAATTAAAACTTGGCTGGTGGCAGTGGTATCTACCCTAACCTTTCTACCGCGATTATCTTATATAACGTGGTCATGTTTTAAGCTGTTATATTAGCCTCGAACATAAACCCGCTTGACCAAATACATTTTCTTTTGGCTCCGGCTGGGTTTAGTCGCCATTTCTTTTTGTTAAAGTCTTTCTCGTGTTTTACTTTGTCCGCCAAACCGGGGATGACTCCTTTGTTCGATGTCTTTTTGCAGGCTTCTGCACAGAAGCCCTCCTTAAGGCACCTGATAGTCTAGGTAGGCATGTTGAGAGGGAGGTATCTTAGGACCCCTGCCATGGGTTGCCTTAGTAACCCAACTCGCACTCTTGTCTGATTGGCTAAGGGGACTGGCCTTGCCAGACCAGCCGCCCTGCTGTGTGATTGACAGCCAGGCTGTATGAATGGGGGAAAACTGCATAAAAAGCATGTCTCTGGGACTGGAAAGACAGAGTCACCACTGGAACGAAAGAACCAACGAGGAACTGGAAGAAGAGGACCCCTACAATGACTGAACCGCCCGGTGAAGCCCTGCTGCAGGTCCGAATCTTACAATCCTACAACAGAGAAGATCCTCCAGGAAACTTCTTCCCTTGAGCTGGTGGGACCAACCAGTTCACCCAAACTACAAGCCAGGACCCCTCCTCTAGTTGAATTCGCTGTACAGAGCTACAGTGGGCCGGATAGCCAGGAAGCTCGGACCCTGCTTGGGTTTTAAGGAGCACACCTTTTATTCGTTGTGCTGGTTTCTTCCCTGGGTAGTGCAGGACCCTCCAGTCTTCCTACTTCTGATCAGTCCGACAGTCGCTTCCGGAACCATGAGCCTGCAGGAACTACAAGGAACGTCTGCCTCAGCTATAGCCCCCTCTCCGTTTCAAGGTACTGTGCAAATCCGGTTGTGCGTTTCGCTCAGCCGCGGTGAAAGTGTTTGAAATCTTTCTCCAATCCGAGGGCTTGTCCTTCTCTTCTCTTTGAACTATCTTTTCTACCAACCAACCTCGTCCTGAATCTGTGCCACAAAATTTACTGCAAACTACATTGAACCTATTATCTTGAGCAAAAGACTTTTGAACCATTGACTTTGGCCCTAAGCCTTTTCTATCTGATTTTAACCTTGTAGCCTCTCTTGTTCGCTTGCTCTGATTACTTATCTGTTGGTGTTGCCTAATAACTTTGTCTTTTCCTCCCTTTTAAATTGCTGGGGTGCCATTTTGCTCCCACTTCATTTTGTGAGCCTAACTTGTCTAGAATTTAAGGGAAGTGGTGTATTTATGATTGCGATTTTAACTTGCTTAGAAAGGTGAACTGTTATACAACTGATAAGTAAATAAATATATATTCTTTTACTTAGAAAACTTGAGTCAGTGTTTGCCTGAATCATAGTAATTGCTGTCCTTTGTGTAACTATTTGTACTGCTCACTTACTCTTGAGATAAGTCTGGCTGCTCTGCTACTGCTACCCCTGTGAAATTGTACTGTCACTTGTAGTCTTAATTGTGTGTAGTGTTCCCAAAGGGTACTGCATATAATTCTGCCTAGCACTCCCTCATCCCATCCCAGAAGAGATCCTGTGCCTCATTCGGGCCATAGACACACACCAAAGTGACCATCCTACCCCTCACCTCCCCCTTAACCATAATATATAGGCCCTCAGGGTCGGAGCGATGAGCTCTGGGAGAAAAGTGGGCTTGGGAGACACCAGAATCGCAGCGCCTCGCTTTTTTGCAATATAAGGCGAAGAAAACATGGCACTAGTGGAAAGTGGAGCAGGAGCCTGTTAAATTCTCTAACCACCATTGACCTTTTAGTAGGTGAATTTAACCCCTGCACATTTAAGGACCCCACAGTCAGTGAATGGGATGCATCAACAATCGTAGAAAAAAGGAACTTCCCCCACAGTCCCCCCCCCACTCCCCGGGGAACCCTACACTGCCCCATGTCCCCTGCTGCACATATGCGCCGGGATTAATCCCTGAAATACTCATACATCCATAACAACTCTCAAAGCCTGGCAAACATAAACAACCCCAAAGTACTATCCCCAATAGAAAGCAGCACCCCCCTCAACCCTGAGCGCCTGGACACCGAACGACGAGGATATTGTCGCCGGGCCAGACCACCAGCATCCTCCCCACCAGACTCCCAAATTCAACAACAACAATATCAAGAGCCCCCCCCCCCCCACCCCGATTCGAACACAATCAAAGAGTGAGCCTGCCAATTTTGCCCATAACCCTGGGCCCTAACCACCTTAAGTTTTATCAAACATATTTCCCTAATTTCTCTCATTGCCAGTCGACCCCCCGAGACCTCCGATCAAAAATCAAAAACACCAGGGGACACCTCCCAGTAAGACTGAAACAAAAGAACACCAAGGCAAACAATTGGTCAAGGTACCCCCCAACCCCCACAAGTGATCACAAACAACACCCTCATTTAGCAACAGATTCAGGGGATGGCGGGGCCACCCGCCGAAATTTTCTATTCCCCTGGACCTGTCTCCTCTCTGGGACACCACTCGGGTGGCCATCCGAGACCTGTGAAGGCCCGCTTCAGCACCTCTGACCTCCTGATTGCCCTCAGGGGCGGGGACCCCCAGGAGCTCTTGGGTCACTCTGCAAATGTCATCCTCCGTCACCAGAGAGTATTTATAACCCTCATACTCAAAGGAGAGGGAAAAGGGGTGACCCCACCTGTATCGAATATACTTAGGTTGAAGCCATTTCGTTAGAGGGGCGCAAAGGCGTCTCCTTGCAAGAGTGAGCGCCGAAAGGTCTTGGTAGATTTAAATTTTCACGCCCCCCCCACTCAACAGGCCCCTTCTTGCGCGCCAGCTCGAGGATCTTACACTTCTCTGCATAATAGTGGAAACACTCAAGAATTGACCTGGGACTCCTGGCGGGGGCACCCGCCCTGTGGGCTCTATCGATGGTATTGAACAGTATGCTAATGATCTTGTTGACTGTTCTGAGAATGTCAGTCTGCGTTTCGCCTTCCCGATCTGGAATCCCCAAGAACCTCAAGTTGCTACGACGCTCCCTGTTTTCTAAGTCATCGAGTTTTAACATGCACTTCTCTTCTCTTCTTTCCAACTCCGACAGGCACAAGTCCTTCTGGGTTTCCAGGATGTCAACAGATGACCGATTTGTTTCTAGCACTTGGACCCGGTCATCCAGCGAGTCCACTTTATTGTCAAGGGTGTCTAGTCTCTTACCAAATGTTCACAATTCTAACGGCATTGCTAACATTCATAGTTCTGAGGTAAGGCAATGTTGAGTGGCAGGGTTTCCAGGAGTAGAGTAATTTCTGTACTCTGCGCCCATACCTGTGGTAAGGAGAGTGGCCCTCAGGGGACACAAGTACGTAAAAATGGATGGATGCACTAGGGGCCACCAGTAAAGGTTGCAAGTATTCACCGACCCCCGACGCACTCCGGACCAAACTTCGGCAGTCGAGTCCACTTCAGTTACAGATTCAAATGTGGCAGTTGTGCAGCTTTCAGCGGCAAAGTTACAGCGATGAATCCCTGGCGGGACAGTGGCGATTTCTCCACTCCAGATGAAGGCATCGAGCCAGTTTCACTGCAGCAGGCTTCAGCACACAGAGTGGCATAGCAGCAAGGCACCTGCGAAGTTGGTCACCACGGCTGGGCAGCACGGTAACCGTGTGTGCTCCAGTCAAGGCGCTCTCTTTATTCCAGACCTGGGAATGTCAAGTGTACGAAATTCAGTGTACCAAGTTTCAAGGGTCTCCTCAAAATGGCGGTGGTGTCAGAGCAAAGGTCCTGCGCAAGCTGGTCAGCCAAGGGACACTTCCGAGAAGGCTTACTTGCAGGGCTTGATGAAGGTGCCGAGAATAGTTGGTCCCACTATTCCAATGGGTTGAAGCGTCTTCGCAGACCTTCTAGTTCGATCAGATGCAGACGGGTCCAGAGGGACAACAGCGGGCTCAAGGTGCCAAACCATCCAGCGCGTCACCTCCGGTTCCTCGACTCGGCTTCTTAGTTTCAGGATATTTGGATCCTATCCTAGGTTCAGAGAGAACTCAAGAGATCGACCTGGTGTGGGTGTTTGGGGCCTTCTCTTATCCAGAATCTGCTTTGCGCCAAAACGAAGAGAACCCAATGGGAGATCTGGTCACATACAGGCACATCAAACGTGGACCAATCACGGACCACGGTGGACCAAGTCATTCACAGCACACCAAACTCTCTGGCAACCAGGATCTGTATTGGAACTACACAGTCCAGCCCACATACTGAAAGCACATAACAAGGTATACAGAATCCCACGAAAGCTTGGCGTTTCGTGGGAGAATGCATGCCCAAATAAGGACTGACCCGGGCCGGCTCGACCTGGGGAAGACAAAAGGGCAAGATGGCCAAAAGACAGGACAAAGAACCTTGTGGCATGGCCATTTTGGAGCCAGGCCACCTTCCTATGCCAAACGTGGTTTGCATGGCAAGAAAGGGTTAAAATAAAGTGAAGGGATTAGCTGCCACCAGCCCTGTCCAAGGCACATCTGCACTTCTCCTAAAAAATCCTTTGAGGGAGTGTAGAGCCTTTGGATTCGAAAGGAAGAACCAAGCGCACTGTACTGTAAGGTACATTGGTCCTCATTACGAGTTGGCCGGTAAAATAATCTAATTACCGGCATGGTCCGTGTAGCATTGCTGCCGAAATCAACGGTTGATTCCGAGTCAGCCTACGTGCGCATACCGGCAGGCCGGTAACGGCTGCACCGGCATACCGGTAAGGCCCTCCAAACCCCCGATAGCAGCATCATTAATGCCGCAGACATGGCACCGGCATCCTAGATGGCGTAAGGAACAGTACCATTGATACTGGTATCGTAAATACCGGTACCGGAAATGTCAATCCATTGCAATCCTCTGCCTACAGCACCTGGATTGGCGAACTGTATCAGCAAGGAGATGGCCAAGGCAACCCGAAAAGGCACAGTGCGGCTGCGGAAGCCACGTTTTAGTGATGAGGAACTCAACATGCTCGCCGACTCACCTGTCGAGCACGCAGGTGGCGTGTTCTGCGCAGGCCTGTGCCGTGCTGCACAAATACGAAAAAAAAACATCTGGGAGGAGGTGGCGCAGAAGGTCTCTGCGGTGGGGACAACCCCATGCAGTGTAAAAAACTGCAGGAAACGCTGGGCCGATTCTGTGGATGCGTGCCTGCAACATCCCCTCAGCAAACCGCAGCCAGGCCCAGGCAACAGGTGACAGAGCATCATCCCCTATAAAGCTGGCACGTTGGGAGACAGCCTGCAGCTCCGTCATAGACATGGAGGTCATCGAGAGTGTTGGCCATGCCGAGATGGGAGTCCCATCATCGGCTGATGACGATGAGTGACCCTTAGCGTAATACAAAAGTCACCACACCCTCCCAATACCCCAAGTACAATGGTGGAGTCCAAATTGCAAGTAGATGAGAGCAAATACATGGCCCATCACCACCGACCTAAAGTCAGCCCCTAAAAAAAAACGCAAAATCCCTGCATTGACAACACATAAACCCCACTGACACAAACCAAATGAGTCCCCAATAGCAGACACATGCACCATCTGTATGCACATACACACACATATGCACTGTACAGATGCAGGCCTGACAACTGTGCCATCCCATAGCATGGTGCACACATCACCACAACCGATTGTACACTTGATACACCCACCATGATCATGCACAAAGTGCAAACACCAATGCAACAACGCACATTGTGCAAGCACGTCTGACCCACATCTAGACAACACATGGCACACAGCCCCTGAGGCATGGCCACAACATGCAAGCCACGATACACCTGTCGGCCACCCAACAGACACCATGCCATCATGGCTGCAACAGAAGGATGCCCAAACACTGAACCCCCCCACCCCAACTCCTGTAAGCACCATGGGCGATTCCTCCAACATGTACACGAGAATGCACAGGACTCAAAATGAAGTAGCATCGATGTATGTAGGGTGTACGTTGACCCATGACTGATGCCCTGCCTCTCTCCCCCCACAGGCACGGGATCAGACAGTGAGGAGGAACACACCACAACACTGACAAAGACACCTGCATGCCTGAGCTGAGGCTATGACAACGCCTCCAGGCCCTCCACATCAAGAGCTGGCCACAAGCAAACCACCACTCCCAAGCCACAGTCCCCAAGCCAACAGAGCTCACAGGCTGGAGAACCTTGCGAGCAGCTACCACCAACACCCTGGAAGGAGAACCAGCAAGTATACACTGCTGCAATGAAGGCACCCATGCCAAAAGGCACACCTGCCACAAATCTCCCCACCAAACAATCATCAGCCCCACAGGAAACACCTCAGGTGGAAGAGGAGGGATCACCTGCGGCCAGTGACATGGAGGGGCCACAGTCGACAGCCACCAGTGACCTTGGAGAGACAGCGCAATCTGCGCAACATAGCGCGGAGGAGGTGGAGGAAGAAGACACTGCAGTCTATAGCTTGCCTGAGTACATGCCGGACACCCCAACCATGCAGGACAACCCACAATTCTCACCGGAGCCTGGCTCCGGTGGACACACCTCCGTGGATGACATGCCCGTACAAGCACGCAGCCCCGCAACCACGCAAACACCAACACCTCCCGTGCAACCACCGGCTGCACAATCCATCCGGGACTTGGAGGGGCGGTTGACCCGCATGGAGGAGCGCCAGCAGGCCATGCAGATATGGTCAAGCAATACGTAGCAGAAGGGGAAGCCACACACCTGGCCATGCAAGCGAACACCAGGACAATAAGCTGTGCTGTCTACCGTGTGGCCCGGTGCGTGCGTGAGGGCATGGCAGCAATGCCACAGGCTGTCACCCAGTTGGTTGCCACCATGGCCCAACATCCTGATGCAGAGGCCGACCCACAACCCCCACCATCGACCAGCTCAACACCAGCGAGTTCTACCCAGACAAGCCCGGTGCGGAGGTCACTGCGCAGTCTGCACCACCCACACGAACAACCCCTTCCACCTAAAATGGGGCGTCAGTAGCCTGATACACATTGACATGTCAGGAGGGGGTCGAGTTGAACTTGAAGTGGGTGCAGGGGGGGGATTTGGGGGTGTTGGGGGTGTTAGAGCTGGGGGTGTCATTGTGTGGGGGTATTGGGGGTGAGGAGCGTGGGTGTGTGGCGGTGTTGGGGGGCATGGTTGTGTGGGGATGTTGGGGGGTATTTTGTTGCATATTGAGGGGTAGAGGTCTATGTTGGTTCCTGTTCCTGTTTTGATACATTTAATACACCTGGTGTGCATAAGAAAAACACATGACTGGACATTGCTTTTTGAGTGTGTGTCAATTTATTTGTTAACAGTGCCCAGTGCTCAGTGTCCCCCATTCCAAGTGCCTTGTGTTACCCAGTCCATCAAAAGTATTGTGCAATTAAAGTTTGGCGTACTACACGTCCTTCATTCACATTGTGCTGTGGTCGATATGCATCTTCTCCACAATCATCCTCCTCATCTTCTGGTGGAATCTGATCTGTGTCAGGGGACAGGGGTATGTTGCGCCGGATGCACATGTTGTGCAGCATGGCACATGCCAACACTATCTTGCACAACTTCTCAGGCCTCTATATGAGTGCCCCACGCGACCTGCTGAGGCAGCGAAAAAATAGGCCAAAAGTCTGCTCAATCGTGACACGAGTGCGTGCATGTGCACAGTTGTAGTCCTCTTTGTGCCTGTTGACTGGTTGCCTGATGGGGGTCAGGAGCCACGGCTTCAGGGGATACCCGGCATCACCTGCACGGGAGCAATGGAAAGTGTTATTTGTGAACATTGTCATTCCTTGTGTGCAATGCCTGTACAGTGTTCATGGTCACATGCCACAGATTCCTCATGCCTGCACTTGAAATTTCCTTATAGTAAGACCCAGGTAAGTGTACTTAGGGATGGTCCAGGCTTGGGGGGTATGTGTGTCGTTCACCTCTTAGAAACCTATCCATCAGGTACAGCACTCAGACAAATGAGTTGATAATGACCATGCTCTGCTGACATCTGATGGGTGTGTTGCATTTGAAATTTGTACTATAAATGTGGAGTAGTGCATCATGACATATATGTCACACTTCACCGTTCGTATCATGCTAGAGGAAGGGTTTGTTCGAGAAGCGTGCACAGACCCGTTTGCCTTCCTCATGGTGTGCAGCGCTTTATCTCCCCGTTCATTGCACGATGGAGATTGCAGCAGAGATCTTGAAACAACTACATTTCCCATGCCGCTCCAGTTGTGTTGTCATGTGACCAGCTCCTCCAATCAAGGTGCTCTGACGTGCTCTGGTCTGGCTGTTTTCTGCTTTCGTTTTCATAAAAAGGAACCTTGCCACTCGTTTCGCCGCTTCTGTTTAAAGTTGACACCAACTTTCAAGTTCCGTCTTCATTACGCTTTTGGATGCTTTGGTTCTGACCTCTGCCTGCCTTACGGATTGCCTTTGCTTTTGCTTTCATCCCCGTTGACAGTTTGTGTACCAGGACCTTTCTGCCTGATTTTACGGATTGCTCTGCCTTGCGTTTTGTCTTGTTGCTGCCAGCCCGTTACCAACACTCCTTGCCCGTTTTTTCGGATTGCTTTTGCTTGACGTTCTGCATGGGCTGCCTCACGGACTACCTAGCTGCTGCTGCTTTTAGGTACTCCTCGGGTGTCACAGGTTGCAGCGTTTGTCTGTTCCTTGGACCCTGCCACCACAGCCTCAGACAGGACACGTCTGAACAGTGTTCCTATATGGTGAGTGCAGGGGTTCATTGTATTTCTAAGAGGTTCTGCATTTAGTCTTTGCTGTCCATGGTGGGTGATTCCTCTACTGTTCCTTGCATACCAGCCATTCTGGAACCTGCTACCTGGGGTCTTCCCTGTATATTGCTATCCTGCCTCAACTACCAAACAATGGGACTTACTTTCACTGACTTTTCAAAAGTGAACAGGTGGATGATGCGCAGGTTGTGCACCAACCCGTACCTAGTGTGCTCCTCGTGCCAATCGGGTAGGAACCCTCACTAATTTACCAGTTTGTTGTTTTACACTGTCATTGTTCTTCATTGGACAAGTCCCAATACACCATGTGGTAAGGATTACTTTTCTTTACTAAATAATTGTAGGGTTTTTCTGAACAGTCCTGATATCTATACTCTATCTTTTAGGTAGGAAGGCCTGTGCCCCAGTAGCAAGATAGAGAACAACAGGTATAATCAATATCATCTAGAGCAATACTATCTGCATACCTGTCATATAAATCTCATCACTTCTTCTTTATTTTCAGCTGGTTCCGTGGCGGTGTGTTCTCCCCGCTCTTTTGAGTGATCAGGCTCTTTTTACTGTTTAACTCAGTAGAGGGTCATATCATTTTAAAGATCTATACCCTCAGAGAGAGGCGGCTCGGTTTGAGGTCCCAGCCGAGCTCTTCAATCAAAACCCTGAGCAATACAGATGTGGTCACCTGCCTACACTCATCCTCTGGTTGGTGAGTAACAGAAACAGAAGCCTAAGCCATGGAAGCAGAGGATCCCTTGGCCACCATGGTTTGTCTGGTAGCTGAGCTTCGGGCTGATATGGCAGCGGCCCATGATGCTTTGCATCACAGGATTGATAATCTACGGAGCTTTCCTCCTCCGCAGACTTTGGGGATAGACACATCGAACGCTTCTGCATCAGCTTCGGGGGTTTCTGCACCCTCAGCCTCGGTTTGCTGCGGCCCCAGTACTGATGGCTTCTCAATTCCCATTGCCCCCCCTGAGAGATTTCTTGGTGATCCAAAAAGCTACAGGACATTCATTAATCAGTGCAAGCTGCACTTTCTTTGCCGTCCCACGGCCTTCCCCAATTCGAAGACTAAAGCTGCTTTTGTTCTTTCCAATCTTGCTGGAACTGCGGCAGCCTGGGCAAATCACTTACTCGAGTCAAACAGCTATCTACTATACGATTGCAACGCTCTCATCTCAGTCATGCACAGGGTTTTCGACACTCGTTACAAATCACATGCCACGGATCTTGAGTTCCCGAACTTGCGCCAAGGGACGTCTTCCCTGTTCACCTATCTTACTAGGTTTAATCAACTGGCAGCCGAAACAGACTGGCCAGAAGAGAAATAATCGGCAGTCTTTTACAAAGGGCTAGCTGAGGAACTGAAAGATGTATTGGCGACCGTGCCGTGCCCATAGTTCCCACTGTTTTTGGCGAACTCTTGGATCTGGTTCTGCAAATCGACGCCAGAAGAGCCGAAAGATAAGTGGAACGCAAACCGGCAGGCCCAGCTCCTCCGCTTCTGGACACCGCCGTTCCTCCCTCGTCCGCCCTGGAACCCATGCAAGTGGGGGCTGTAAAAGGACCTCTAACTCCTGCTCAAAGAGAGCACCGCAGAACCAACAATCTTTGTATGTACTGCGGTTCGGTGGACCATCAACTGAAAGATTGCCCAAAGAAACCCGTCAAGAAGGCGAGAAACGCCAGAACCCGTCATTAGTCAGAGTCCGTATGCCGGGGGTACATTCTTTGGACTCACACAGGATTTCCTCTGCTCCTGTCAGTTTGTCAGTGGTCTTTACAGCGGCTCCTAACATCTCTTTTTCTTCCTTGGCTATTATTGACTCTGGAGCCACAGGGAACTACACGGACTATGAATATACCGTCTCTCACAATGTGCCTTTGTTACCTAAGGCACAACCTGAAACCGTTCATGTAGTGGACGGTACCTCCCTGGTATCTGGGTTGGTCACCCAAAACACTTCTGTGGTTCGAATGCAAACCAAAGAAGGACATGCGGAAAATATATCTTTTGACCTGATCAAGGCCCCCCCAGATCCGGGTCATCTTGGGTGTACCCTGGCTACAGCAACACAACCCCGCCATTGACTGGGCCAAGAGGGTCGTCCAGTTCCCGTCTCCTGTCTGTAATGAACAATGCTTCAGAACACCAATGTGTCGCCCGATTCCTCCTGCCAGGTGTTAGTCGCATCCACAGCACTCATTGGGACTATTACCACTGCTAAAGAGACCACTATTCCTCTGGAGTATCAGGCGTTCCAAGACGTCTTTGATAAAGGCAGAGCCAGCCATTTACCACCGCACCGTCCCTATGACTGCCCCATTGACCTGATACCTGGGGCCAGAATTCCAGCCGGCAGGGTGTACTCCATTACGTTACCAGAGGACAGGATATTAAAGGAATATATTGATAATGCCTTGAGCACAGGGTTCATCAGGCCATCCCGATCTCACGCAGCCTCTCCCCTCTTCTTTGTTCTGAAGAAGGAGGGCGACCTTCGCCCTTGCATCGACTATAAGGCGTTAAACTCTGTTACGGTGAAGTACCAATATCCCCTTCCACTGATCTCTGTTCTTCAGGATCAATTGGGTACATCTGTTGTCTTTACCAAACTGGATCTGCAGGGTGCGTGCAACCTTATTCGCGTACGTATGGGGAACGAATGGAAGACCGCTTTCAAAACCCGTTACGGGTTATACAAATATCTCATCATGCCCTTCGGGCTATGAAATGCTCCGGCCACGTTTCAGGCTTTTATGAATGATATCTGAACTGGTCGAATGACAAGAATCAGTGCAAATGCATAAAGTACAGCGATGCTCCAGTCCACAATCAATGTGCCCCCAAGAGCCCATTGCAAGGAACATTTCTTGACAAGAACAACATCATTTCCTTTTGATACTGGAGGGGAAGAGGTCCACATGACAATTCCCCCTAAGTCTGAAGATCTCACCCAGAACTTTCTGGAACAGCTCCCATGCATGACATGTCAAAGTCTGCCTCCTCAAGGCATCTATAATTATTTTCTGTGCTGGTAAGCTGGGCAGCCAACAGAGATATATCATTCTCTAGAGCCTAGAACCACAGCTTGATTGCTTCCCCGAACAGAGGCAGTTACCCCATTCCACCACCCTTGTTGAGGTAATGCATGGTCACCATGTGTCCGTCCGGAACATGGCACATTAGCATCACACAGAGGGAAAGAATGCTACCAGGGCCAGACTGATGGCATGCAGAACAACACCTGCTCACCATTAGACGATGTAGGAGAGAGCCCAGCCTTGATGATGCATCTGTGACCACTCTAAACTGAGAACAAGAGTGCGGTAGAGGGTCTCCACGCAGGGCATTTTCTTGCTGGGCTCCAACCAGGAGGTCCTGTGATACACTGTCCAACACTGCAACTGGTCCATTCCATACCCGTGATACTGAGACAATTGGCAAAGCAGTAGCCATTAGAATTACCTGATGCACATCTGAGCCTCCGCCACCACAAACATGCAGGATGCCATGAGACCCAGAATATGCAGATATGCAGAGTCTGTGACCAAGCACTGTGATTGGAAGAGACAAACGGTCTGAAGAATGTTGTCACCATGTCCCCTGCACAGGATCCCACACAATGAAAGACTGACTACGTGTCAGCCTCAAGGTCTTCATACTGCATCTTTGCATTCCGCTGCTTCAGGCTGGAAACGTAGCGTTTCCACATCTCTTTGGCACAGGCATCGGTTGCCATGGAGATTGTTTACTGGTAGGACTCGACCTGGTCACGTGAAACATTACATGCGCTCCATCAAGGCACGTACGCAGTAGCCCCGCCTTCTAAGAAGTTAAAGTTGGCGTTTGGACGGAGTTCTGTGCTGCTAATTGTGGCGTTACTCACTACCTTGAGTTCCGTTTGCCAGTTTTCCTGATGGTGCAACACTTCCTTACCTTGTCATTTTGGACCCGACCGCGGAACGTCTCTGGACTGCCTCTGTCTCTTTTCCACTGGTCTATTCTGCTTACCTGATTTCCCGACTGTGATGCTGGAAATGCATCGGAGGGACAGGGCCTCCGTATCCTTGTCCTTTACTGCTTTTTATCGTGTGTTCTGTCGTGTTTTGCGCGCAGGAGTTCATGTGGGACTCCTGGCGGTGCAGCTCTCTCTCTTTTGGTTTGGTGAACTGACCCGTGGGATACCCTTACTGCACCCATGGGTGGGGGTACAACCCTGTGCCCCTAGTGTATGTTTTTGGGCACCTGTGGGTGGCCCGCAGAGCAGGGTATGGGCTGGTGGCAGCTCCATGCTGAATTTGACAGGTGCGCGGAGTATCCTCCATTTTGGGATACCCCGGCCCTGCCATTGGGATCAGTTGATTCCTGATGGAAAACAAAATGGCCCCTGTGGCCTCTTGCTTTCTGTTACCTATTACCTTGTTTTCCCAAAGTCCTGGGAAGCCCTGACTCTGTCCCTTCCCCCTGACTGGCTGTTGGGTGGAAGTACCATATATGGTGTTGTTGTGAAGGCCCAGCCAGACTAGCTGGAGCCTTCCCAGTGACTGTATGTTGTGGGTACCTCCTGTGGGTGGGACCTGGGTGAATGGAGTGTGTGACCAATATGCACTTCTTGTTGTGGCTGTCTGGTTTCTGGTATGAGAGACAAAGACTGAGACAGCCCTGCCCGAAACTGGCATGAATGCAGTGTGTAGTGTTGAATGGCTAGGTACTTGTCCCAATCCACATTCCTTGTTGTGAGTGTCTGAGCGGGAGGACGATGGCCTGAATGCACTGCGTGCCTGATTGGCTGACTGACTGCATGAATGCCCTTCTGGATGATTGGCTACTGAGTGTGACCTAGCAGAGTGGATGAGAGACCGAATAGTATATCTGGGGACCTCTCACCACTGAAGTCCACTACGACAAGTAACTGGAGTAACTGAAGCTTGACCTTGAAGTCCTGCTGGAAGAGAAGAATTGCTGTTGCTCTCCCTCACAATCTGAAAGCTGCTGTGTCTCCAAGGACTGACCCAGCGAGGACCTGGTAAGGCGCCCTCTTCCCGAGCTACGAGGGACCATCGTGCACCAGCTGATCTTTGCCAAAGCTCCCTGGTGGACAGACCTAGACAGGCTGCCGACCGGAGACGGGAACTGCCGCGGAATCCCACAGAGAATCACCGGACTGTTGTCCGCCACTGTCGACGACCGCCATCGCCGACCAGAGCCGCCGTGCTCCCGTTTGCCTAAGAACTTCCTTTGATCATCGGACGCTCTCGTCTGCATCGTCGCCCGCTTTAGCCCGCTGGAGAAGGCCCAACCGTCGAAGCGCTGAGGAGTATCCGCCGGTGGGTTTCCCGCCACCTAAAAGACCACAGAGACACCGACGACTCGACGCCCTTGCTGGGCGACAGTTCTTCATCCTCTCTTTGCGGTCCAGAACTATCGTCACCGAGGTGCCTCGCACGCCTCCTCCTTGCAGGACACCAACGCTCCGCTGTCGACGAGCACCGCTAGGAACGAAGCTGCCACTTCACCGCCGTAGTTCAACCTGTTCTCCGTCCGACCCGTGACTCCTGCCTTAAAGGGAGGGCACTCAAGAAGGGCCGTCGATTCCCCACCGCCGAACGCCGAGTTCCTCGACGCCTCTCGACGATCCGTGCCTCCCGCTTTAAAGGGAGTCACTCAAGAAGGATCCTTCAACGCCTCTTCGAAAAACTCTACTCCACCAGGTACATTGGGGGGGGGGGGGTAAAACCTTAATAGGAGGAAATAAGACTATTGAACAATATATGGACTGGGCTTGTGTTATATATTTTTATTTACAGGTTGCCCAGGTGGGGGGGGATCTCCACACAGAACTGTGCCTAATGGTAGGGGCCAGAAATCTGCCTATTGTTCCAACCATCTTGCGTTCCTTCCTATCTCTATTGCTGGTTTCCTCGTTATTGATCTGTGTGATATTTTAACCGTACAGTTGATGCACTTTAATGAGATTTGATAACATTGGTGGTACCACTTTAGAATTGTATATATTTATCATTGTTGATTTCCGAGTACAAAGTGCGTTATTGTGATCGTGTACATACCTTTGAATATTAATTATATATAAAGACTGTGTTTTCAGTAATACAGTGTGTGGACATTCCTTTGTGGGGGTTCGGGGACTACACTGTACTTAAGAACCAGCCTGCATCACCTCCCGAGAAGCTAGGCCTTGATTGCTCGTCCATTGCTACCAATTGAGAATCTTGGCTGGGGTCCTCTGTGCCTCTCCTCTACCATATAGAGAGCGGAAGTACAGGCACCCCCCACCAGTATCTTCACACCGACGGCGGAACGTCCCTGGGCTGCCTCCACCTTTTCCACTGGTCTATTCTACTTAATTGATTTCCCGACCGCATAACGTCCCTGGACTGCCTCTGCCTTTTCCATTGGTCTATTCTGCTTACCTGATTTCCCGACCGCAGAACGTCCCTGTACTGCCTCCGCCTTTTCCATTGGTCTATTCTGCTTACCTGGTTACCCAATCACGGAACGTCCCTGGACTGCCTTACTTCTGTCTCTAATTCAGTGTCCGGAGACAGAGTGTTCTGTTTTCACGTGAGTGTGTTTCCAAAGCATTATTTCTGCATTTCATATGTATGTTTAGGGAGTTGTTTCATTCCGGTAGAGCTATACCTGCTGTCACCTGTATAGCCACCTTACTCTCTCTTATTCTGCTATCCTGGGAACTGTCTTCTTCCTGACTGTCCATTCTTTATCAACCTGATCAACTATTCCAGTTCCTCAAATACTGTGCAATTCGAACGCTTTGCTGATTCATGCACCAACCCGTCTCTAGGGCGTCCCTCGTGCCGCCTGGGTTACTACCCTTTACTAATCTTCCTATTTGTTATTTTCTCCTTGTCGTTGCCTAGTACAAACTTACTGGATTTCCATATCTAACTCAATCTACCCTCAGGTTAGATAACCTTACTAAAACACCCATCAGTAAAGAGCTTTTCTTCTATTGTTGAGTCTGGGTTTACATTATAGGTCCTGGCACAGTATCAGGTAACTCTTAGTCAAGTCATCACTGCAAGTCATACCACCAGGTATTCACAAATTTGGATTCAATTGGTGTAGAGTGTTTCAAATTAGATATACTGTTAACTGTTTTGTGTTCTCTTGCAGCATTGATTTGGCGGTGCGCGTGTTCCCCGCTCTTTTGTGCGATCAATTCCTCTGTCTGTCCAAATCGGAAAAGCAGAGAGGTACATCGTAAAGAAGAGTCCCTCTTAGAGGAAGCCTGAATATTTGATTCAGGGGGCTGGAGTACTGGAGATTGGCTAACGCTTCGATTCTTACATTTCCTGCTGGGTCATCTACCATCGCCCTGAGCTGTCAAGGGTGGTGAGTAACAGAATTAGCAGCCTTGACAAAGTCAACAGAGCCGGTAGACCCACCAGCTTATATCATTCAAATGGTCACTGAGTTACGGTCTGAATTGACCAATGCTCAAGAAGCATTACGTCAGCGCATGGATGCCATCCAGGCCTTAGTAACCAAACCAGAACCGCAGGGGGCAGGAGCCACAGCTTCACGGTCCGGTTTTCCTGCACCAACCCAGGAACCCGCACCTGTGATGCTCACAACTCAATTCCCATTGGCCCATCCCGGAACGTTTTTTGGGGGATCCAAAAAACTACAGGACTTTTGTTAACCAATGTAAGCTGCATTTTCAGTGTCGCCCTGCATTGTTTCTCACTTCCACCACTAAAGCAGCTTTTGTTCTATCCCATTTGGGGGATACCGCTGCGGCTTGGGCTAATCTGCTGTTGGAATCCAATAGCCATGTCCTTTATAACTGTGACACCCTTCTTACTATGATGAGTAAAGTGTTTGATACTCGATATACAACTCAGGCTTCTGATTTAGAGTTGTTAAAACATAGACAAGGGAATTCATCGTTACTGGTTTATCTGGCACGGTTTAACCAACTGGCCGCAGAAACGGATTGGCCAGAAGAGAAGAAAGCCGCCGTTTTCTATCAAGGCCTTTCTGAGGAACTAAAGGACACGTTATTCACGGTACCTGTAGGCTTATGGGGAATTGCTGGACTTAGTACTACAAATCGATGCCCGTAGGGCAGAAAGTAAGGGAGAGAAGAGGTTGCCTTTCTCAGCTCCGACTACCTCCGATACCTCCACCTCACATCTACCAGCCCCGGAACCCATGCAGATCGGAGCTGTAAGAGGTCCGTTGACTCCAGCCCAACGGGAGTATCGCAGATCTCACAATCTCTTTATGTATTGTGGCACCACAGACCATTTGTTGCCCGATTGCCCCAAAAAGCCAAAGCGGAAGGCGGGAAACACCAAATCTCGACAGTAGATGGAGTCGCTATGTCGGGAGGTTCATTATTGGACTCACTCAGACCAATTTCTATCCAGTTCTTTCACCTTCCTGTCATTTCTTCCTCGGTTCAAGGGGTTTCTTGTAAGACAACGGCTATTATCGATTCTGGTGCCATGGGCAATTATATTGACCAATGCTTTGTTACAGCCTCAGTGATTCCATTAATATTAAAGAACCAACCAGAGACGGTCAATGCAGTAGATGGATCACTCCTGGTCTCTGGTTTGGTTACACATCAAACGGTACCATTGATCATGTCTACAGAGGATGGTCATTCTGAAGAAATATCCTTTGATGTCTGTTAGGGAGAATTCTCATAAATGGTTGATTTCCCTTACCTAAAGAGTCCCACAGCAGCTTTGCTGGATTTCTAGGATTTATTTCTTTCACCTGGTAAGAGTGTTTGCCTTTTTTCCCACTCTTTCATGTGTTTTGCTATGTGTATTTCTACCTTTTGTGTGGTCTTGGGCACTGGAGCCTCACCTACTCCATGTGCACCACTTTTTGTGTGTTACACAGCACCTTCAGTGCAGTGACACAGGGTTGTCTTTGAGACTTCCCACTGACTCCATTTTTCTGGGGCTGACTACTGTCCCCCAGAAACAGGTAAAGTTGCCATTAACTTTATATAGTCACTTTAAACCACAGACCCAGTACACCCCATCTTACATGGAGTATTGGAAAGGGTTAACTCCTATCCCTTTTTGTCTGTACCTATTGGGGCATTGTTTTGCTCCCTTAACATTAAGACTTGGCTGGTGGCAGTGGTATCTACCCTAACTTTTCTACCGCAATTATCTTATATAACGTGGTAATGTTTTCGGCTATTATATTAGTCTCGAACATAAACCCACTTGACCAAATACATTTTATTTTGGCTCCGGCTGGGTTTAGTCGCCATTACTTTTTGTTAAAGTATTTCTTGTGTTTTACTCTGCGCGCCAAACCGGGGATGACTGCTTTGTTTGGTATCTTTTCGCAGGCTTCTACACAGAATCCCTCCTTAAGGCGCCTGATAGTCTAGGTAGGCAGGATGTGAGGGAGGGATCTTCGGACCCCTGCCACGGGTTGCCTTAGTAACCCAAGTCGCACTCTTGTCTGATTGGCTAAGGGGACTGGCCTTGCCAGGCCAGCCACCCTGCTGTGTGATTGACAGCCAGGCTGTATGAATGGGGGAACACTGCATAAAAAGCAGGTCTCTGGGACTGGAAAGCAAAGAACCAATGAGGAACTGGAAGAAGAAAACCCCTACAATGACTGAACTGCCCGGTGAAGCCCTGCTGCAGGTCCGAATCTCCAAATCCAACGACAGAGAAGATCCTCCAGGAAACTTCTTCCCTTGAGCTGGTGGGACCAACCAGTTCGCCCAAACTGCAAGCCAGGACCCCTCCTCTGGTTGAATTCGCTGTACAGAGCAACAGTGGGCCGGATAGCCAGGAAGGTCGGACCCTACTTGGGTTTTAAGGAACGCACCTTTTATTCGTTGTTTGGCGCTGCTGGTGGTTTCTTCCCTGGACAGTGCAGGACCCTCCAGTCTTCCTACTTCTGATCAGTCCGACAGTCGCTTCAGGAACCGTGAGCCTGCAGGAACTACCAGGAACATCTGCCTCAGCTACAGCCCCCTCTTCATTTCAAGGTACTGTGCAAATCCAGTTGTGCGTTTCGCTCAGCCGCAGTGAAAGTGTTTGAAATCTTTCTACAATCCGAGGGCTTGTCCTTCTCTTCTCTTTGAACTATCTTTTCTACCAACCAACCTCGTCGGAATCTGTGCCACAAACTTTACTGCAAACTACATTGAACCTATTATCTTGAGCAAACGACTTTTGAACCATTGACTTTGGCCCTAAGCCTTTTGTATCTGATTTTAACCTTGTAGCCTATCTTGTTCACTTGCTCCGATTACTTACCTTTTGGTGTTGCCTAATTGCTAATACCTTTGTCTTTCCCTCCCTTTTAAATTGCTGGAGTGCCATTTTGCTCCCACTTCATTTTGTGATCCTAACTTGTCTAGAATTAAGGGAAGTGGTGTGGTGTATTTATGATTGTGATTTTAACTTGCTTAGAAAGGTGAACTGTTATACAACTGATAAATAAATATATATTCTTTAACTTAGAAACCTTCAGTCAGTGTTCGCCTGAGTCATAGTAATTGCTGTCCTTTGTGTAACTATTGTACTGCTCACTTACTCTTGAGATAAGTCTGGCTGCTCCGCTACTGCTACCACTATAACTGTGTAGTACGGGCTTGTACCAAAGGTGAAATTGTACTGTCACTTGTAGTCTTAATTGTGTGTAGTGTTCCCAAAGGGTATTGCATATAATTCTGCCTAACAATGTCATTAAGGCCCCGGCCTACAACGTTATTTTGGGGATGCCATGGTTACAATACCACAACCCTGACATTGATTGGGCTGCTCAAGTAGTCCAATTTCCTTCAGTGGTATGTAACACACAATGTGTACCGTTTAATGGTGTTACCCAGGTTAGTCCTTCTAAGGCTGTGGTGGTACAAGCCTCTCATATTGGGGCTGTCTCTAACACCTCAACCTCACCTATTCCTTCAGAGTACGTTGAGTTCATGGACGTATTCGACAAAGGTATGGAGGAGACGTTACCCCCGTATCAGATCTATGATTGTCCTATTGATTTGGTACCTCGCGCCAAAATTCCAGCAGGAAGAGTGTATTCACTAACTGTGAAAGAGGACACCGTATTGAAAGATTATATTGCCAAGGTTCTCGCTATGGCGTTCATCCGCAAATTCCAAATATCCGACAGCTTCTCCCCTCTTTTTTGTCCCTAAAAAAGAGGGCGACTTACGCCCTTGTATAGACTACCGTGCACTTAACGATGTGACCATAAAAAATCAGTACCCGCTGCCATTAATATCAGTCCTACTGGATCAGTCAGGATCCTCACAGGTGTTCATCAAACTTGACCTCAGAGGGGCGTACAATTTGGTACGCATACGAAAAGGCAATGAGTGGAAAACAGCATTCAAAACCCGTTACGGTTTGTATGAATACTTGGTCATGCCCTTCGGGCTCTGCAACGCCCCAGCCACTTTTCAGGCCTTCATGATTGACCTGTTTCACGATATCTTGGACCAATACGTTGTTGTCTATTTAGATGACATATTGATCTATTCCCGTACTCTTATGGATCACATTCAGCAAGTCAGAACGGTACTCCAGAGATTACGCGAAAACAAACTATTCATCAAAGCAGAAAAGTGCATATTTCATGCTTCTCAAGTGGAATTCCGTGGATACGATTTAACTAACCACGGGGTACGCATGAGCTCTGCCAAAGTTAAAGCTGTACTGGAGTGGCCGGTTCCTAAAACTATGAAAGCATTGCAATCATTTTTGGGATTCGCCAACTTTTGTAGGCGTTTCATTCATGGGTTCTCCGCAATCTCAGCACCTCTCACTACTTTGACAAATGCTAAGGTACCTTATCGGTGGACTCCAGAAGCACAGACCGCTTTCGATCTGTTAAAATCTGCATTTACTTCAGCACCCGTACTGAAGCACCCGGATCCTGCGCTTCCATTTGTTGTGGAAGCGGACGCCTCTGGATTTGCTATTGGGGCAATCCTGTCACACGAGTGCCCTCAGTCTGGTGAGATCCATCCAATAGCCTTCTTTTCCCACAAGCTGACTGCCTATGAGAGGAACTACACCATCACGGAAAGGGAGCTCTTGGCTATCAGAGAAGCATTCTCTGAATGGAGACATCATTTGCTGGGTGCTCAACATACTGTGACTGTCTATTCGGATCATAGAAGTCTATTAGCTTTCACATCAATGAAATGCCTTTCAGCCAGACAAGCACGTTGGCATTTGTTCTTCTCACAATACTGCTTTACCATCACTTATCGCCCAGCAAAGGCTCAAGTGTCAGCAGATGCCCTATCCCGTCTCCATACTGATGACCTTTCTGCAAGGACAGAACCACTGTCGCTTCTTCCAGCAGGGGTCATATACGGTTGTACAGTGCAACAGTCACTTCGGCTGCTCATTGAAAAGTGGGCTTCTACTCATCCTATGGAGATAGCAGATCTCAACCTGGACTTTGTTCAAGGGTTACCGTTCATTCAAGGACGTATATTCGTGCCACCGGGTCAGGCCCGTACCATAGCTCTGCAATGGGCCCATGATTCAGTAGTTACGGCACACCCAGGCCATCAGAAAACATTGGAAGCCTTATGTCGCTGGGCATGGTGGACAAACATGTTATGGGACGTAAAGGATTACATAGCCTCCTGTGCCATATGAGCTCAGTGTAAATCTTCTAAATACAAACCTGTGGGTTTGTTACATCCTTTACCGGTCCGTACAAGCCATGGCAGATGGTGTCCATGGATTTTGTTGAGACAGTTTTTCTGAAGTCCAGTTAAGGGCCTAGTAAAACCATTCAACTGAGGCAGTACAAGACTCCACTCTTAGTATAAGACTGTACCACCTGAGTACACGGTAGCGTAGGCAGAGCAGCCAGGCTTATCTTAGGAGGGAGAGAGGGCAGTAGATACAGTACAAGTGAAAATTGTAATACAAATGATCCAAAGAAACACTGAAACACTATGTATTATAAAAATAAAGGATTTATTTAAATACAAGTAGGCCAAGATAAATCTAGGGGTTAAGTAAATACTGAAACATTATATGAAATCACAATATAAAACACAACACTATACTTGAAGGTACACAGACCCAAGTATAGACCTTATTTGGAACACCTAACAGTAGTTCTAGGGAAGTCAAAACCTTGTTATACACATTTAGTATAGGCCAAGCCTATTCTTTGGGAGTAAAAGACCAATGGTTACTTTTTAGATTACTTGTGGTAATACAAGGACAGTAGGCCCTTCCAGTTGTACAGTGACTCTTGGAACAAATCACATAAACAGTCAACTGGACAATATACTTTTGGTGAATAGTGAAACACTTATTCTAGGTGCAGTAAAAACCTATAACTACTTTTGTCATAACACACAGTTATACCAGGTGAGCAAAACCTAAGGGATGTAATATATCATTACAGATGCTTTGGAAATCAGGGAACCCCAGATTGAGGTAAGCAATAACTCTTGTAACTTGTTTTGGATGGCACACAGCTAACACAAGGTAAGTAAAACCCACTTACTTTAACTTCACAATGAAGGGGAAAGTAAAACCCAATGTCACACTTTACTGAATAGATATTCTAGGTAGGCAACAACCTAATGTAGACTTATTAAAGACAGGCTAGCAGCAAGTCAGGGGAAGCAAGACCCAGTTGGGGGACACTCATACAGTTATCCTAACAGGACTAACCTGGTGATACCAACAGTTGGAGGACACTCATACAATTACCCTTCAGGAATAATCTGGTGAAACCAACACATTACTTTTGTAAAGAGGCACAACCTAATCACAGGAGAGTAAAATACCTTCACATCTACTTTCTTTTAGACTGGCAAAACAGTGGCTAAGGAAGGAAAGATGTTAACCATACTTTTAAGAATAGTGCATCACACATCCAAGATCAGTAAGAACTTTTGTAACTGTTCACTCTTAGAATTACAGTTACCAACCAACTCTTTACAAGTAAGTAAAAACACTTGATTTCTTTTCTAGGCAGAAGTCCCAATCCCTTCAAAGTCTTCCCCTTATTCTTGAAGCATGAGTGTTCTCAGTGGCAGAAGGGGGGTCACTAGGACTAGTGACCAACAGGCAGTGTTAGGGTAAGTTCTTTAGTAGCAAAAGCCAGAGTTTCCTTAGGAAAACTGGGCAAACAAGTGAGTACTTTACTTCTAGGGTTAGAAGAAGGTCCAGGGGCTTCACAGAAGACACCCCAGCAGGATTCTAGCAGTGGGACTGGGTGCACTGGACGAGGGACCTCCCAATCACAGAAAACACCCCAGGACTACACAGAAATCCCAACAGGCTTAAGGTAAGTATATACCCAAGCCAACACAGTACCTCAGCAATGAGGAAGAGATTGCAGCAGGAGAACTTCAGGGACTGCAGCCAAATACCCGGTCACTGGATTCCTTGTCCTGGAGACTGAACACAAGACCTCAGAAGGGACTTTGCAGCAGGGATCGATGAAGAAGGCTCTACGCAAGATTTCTCTCGCGGCTGAATGCGGTTCTGCGGGTTTGGCGCCTTTTCAAGGAGCACAGAAGAAGACAGAAAATCGCGGTGGAATTCTCGTCGTTTAAAAGGTCCAGCACTTTTGTGAGGGGACTTTTTGGACTCGATTCGTGTCTCTGGAGATAGACCAAGATGGCCTTGAAGTTTCAGCAAGATTCGGAATTCGGAAGACCGTGCACCGCACAGTGGCAGGAGGTCCCAGGGTATTGGGGTATTGCAAGAATGCAAGGTCGCAGCAACACGTGGGATGGCTCAAAATGCAGGTCGTCTTGAGTCTAGTGGGTCTCACCAGGCTCTGGGTTCGGGTCGTCGTTTTCGGAGACCCCAGGTCGATCGGAAGGAAGGGCTGCAGCAGGCTCCGGTTACAAAGCAGGCTCTCCGGCCGCTGGAAATCATTCCCGCCGCTTTTCCTTCGTCATCCTATTCGGTTTTTGGTTCCAGTGGTCGACATGACTTCAGCTTCCAGGTTTCCAGTATTTATCAGGAACTGCAACACAACCTCTGCATTCTCTCCCTGCATTTTACAAGAAAGGGGCGTTTGGCTGTCCAATCAGGACAGCCAACCCCCCACTGGGATTTGGCCCAGTTGAAGGAAGACCTAAGACAAAGGAGGGGGAAGTTTGGGACCCCTCCCCCACTTCCTGTGCTTACAGACTGACTGGAGCCTGGGCGGGGTGTCCAGGGGACTCCCGCCAAAGACAAAACTCAAACAAAGGATTTTCCCGCTCTGGATGTCAGGGGAAGGAACAAGAAACGACAAGAAACACTAAAATGGCAGAAAAAGCAGACAGGGGCCATTTTGGTAAAAATGAGCACCCTTGGGTGCCTTTACTGCAGCTGTGATTACAGCACGCGGTAAAGGTGCACCAAAGTAGTAAAAGGTATCACTGCCACCAGCCATTAAAGGTAAGCTTGTCACTGTAACAGAATTGTTACAGTTTAAATGTGAAAGGGGATACATTGTATCTCCCCAGCACTCCACATAAGGTGGGGTGTGCTGGTTTCACAGAAGTAATTGTAAAAGGGATCCAAAGATCCTTTCTACCCTTGGGAACTGTAGTTCACTCAAGGTTAGCACATGAAAGTTAAAGGGGGAGCCCCTAGGGCAACCCAGCAACAACAGGCACTTATTGCCAATAAGTTGTTAGACATGATAACTTTAAAAAGACACTATGGAGAGTCTTAAAAATGACACCCATAAAAAGAGTTAAAGACAGGTGAGTGTGGAAAAAGGTTCCCACTCACTGAGGTATTAATGAAAAATATCTCACTAGAAAAGCAAAAAGTTCTGGAGTTGAACCAGGCAAGGAAGATTTACCAGCCCTGTGGAAATCTTACCTAACAGATTTCATTATAGAATTGCCTGAGACATAGGGTTTTGATACTATCTGGGTGGTTGTTGATTATTTTATGAAATACGCCAGTTTTGTGCCTTGTTCTGGTTTGCCTATTGCACCTAGTTTAGCCAAATTGTTCCTTGCCAACGTCTTTAAATGGTTTGGCTTGCCATCCATCAAAGTGTCAGATTGAGGGACACAGTTCACTTCACGTTTCTGGAGAGCCTTAACTGGTTCGCTTCTCATTGAGGACAGGTTTGTTCTTCATATCATCCTCAGACGGATGGCCAAACAGAACAAGCAAACGCTACTTTGCAACAATACTTAAGTTGCCTATGCCTTCAATTCAAGCAAACATGGTTTACGGCCTTGCCACAAGCTGAATATGCATACAATAATTGTCTGCACTCGTCCACAGGTGTCTCACCATTCTTTGCATTGTACGGATTTCATCCCCGATCCTTGCCACTCGATCCTACCCTTCCGGGATCCAATCCTGTGGCCCTGGCTTGCGTGCGGGACTTGGATCAAATACACCGTGACGTACGTTGTCTTCTACTCCGGGCGCAGGAGCATGCCAAAAAACACGCTGATGCCCATCGGGCGCCTGCCCCTATATACCGGGTAGAGATGAGGGTATGGTTGTCGTCACACAATCTGATGATCGCTGGCAAGAAGATGCTACGGCCACGTTTTGTGGGTCCTTATGTGATTTCATCTGTTATTAATCCTGTTGCTGTCAAATTGGACCTCCAGAAGGCATAGCGGGTCCATGCCGTGTTTCATGTTTCCCTTGTGAAACCAGTTGTTCCTTTCACCCGTTTGCTGTCCCGTCCGGCTCCTATCCTGGTGGATGGTGAGGAGGAGTACGAGGTGTCTTGCATCCTGGACTGCAGGGTGTCCCGAGGTTCTCTCCTGTATTTAGTGGATTGGAAAGGTTTCGGTCCTGAGGACCGTACCTGGGAACCCCTGGCGAATCTGCATTGTCCTGCTTTGTTACGAGCTTTCCATTCTGCCAGGGGGTTGCCGGTGTCTTTGGGGGCGGATGCTGTTACGTGTCGGCCTCAAGGTCCTCATACTGCATTGTTACATTCCACTGCTTCAGGCTGGAAACGTAGCATTTCCACGTCTCTTTGGCACAGGCATTGGTTGCCATGGAGATTGTTCACTGGTAGGACTCGACCTGGTCACGTGACACATTACGTGCGCGCCATCATAAAAAGTTAAAGTTGGCGTTGGGACGGAGTACTGTGCTGCTAATTGTGGCGTTACTCACTACCTTGAGTTCCGTTCGCCAGTTTTCCTGACGGCACAACACTTCCTTACCTTGTCATTTTGGACCAGACCGCGGAACATCCCTGGACTGCCTCCGTCTTTTCCACTGGTCTATTCTGCTTACCTGATTTCCAGACCACGGAACGTCCCTGGACTGCCTACGCCTTTTCCACTGGTCTATTCTGCTTACCTGATTTCCCGACCGCGGAACGTCCCTGGACTGCCTTACTTCTGTCTCTAATTCAGTGTCCGGAGACACAGTGTTCTGTTTTCACGTGAGTGTGTTTCCAAAACATTATTTCTGCATTTCATTTGTACGTTTAGGGAGTTGTTTTTTCTGGTAGAGCTATACCTGCTGTCACCTGTATAGCCACCTTACTCTCTCTTATTCTGCTATCCTGGGAACTGTCTTCTTCCTGACTGTGCATTCTTTATCAACCTGATCAACTATTCCAGTTCCTCAAGTACTGTGCATTTCGAACGCTTTGCTGATTTCATGCACCAATCCGTCTCTAGTGCGTCCCTCGTGCCGCCTGGGTTACTACCCTTTACTAATCTTCCTATTTGTTATTTTCTCATTGTCGTTGCCTAGTACAAACGTACTGGATTTCCATCTCTAACTCAATCTACCCTTAGGTTAGTTAACCTTACTAAAACAGCCATCAGTAAAGAGCTTTTCTTCTATTGTTGAGATTATAGTCTGGGTTTCCATTATAGGTCCTGGCACAGTATCAGGAAACACTTAGTCAAGTCATCACTGCTTTTCCACCAGGGAATTCACAAATTTGGATTCAATCGGTGTAGAGTGTTTGAAATTAGATATACTGTTAACTGTTTTGTGTTCTCTTGCAGCATTGGTTTGGCGGTGTGCGTGTTCCCCGCTCTTTTGTGCGATCAATTCCTTTTTTAAATTTTTTTTATTTATTGTGCCTTAGCCAAAAATGTTGACTGTTTACACATTTTCCTTACATATAAAACATTTAAAACAATTCATCCAAAATACATTTTAGCGTATCACAAAAACAAATCAAATTAATAATACAATTATAACTGTCACCCAAATTTACATTCTTAGAGACTCGCTAACTTTAAATCTTTTAACAGCCTTACCATTTCTGTTGTTAAAGTTTCCACCCCCGAGGAGGCTCTAAACCAAAATTCCTCAGTATCTCGCAAGCTAATATCATGGACAAATTGTAACGCTCACCTGATTCTCGCAGAGGCGCCGGTCTTGACTGGGCGACTACCGTATCTTCAAAGGTGATGTGTAGCACCCGGTTGGCTCTTTGGGCTGGACCTCTGTGCACTGTATGCCTGACTTGTAGAGTAAGATGTCTTAGGTAAGTGAATGCCGAGCTCTCCATCTGCCTCGGGGCAGGGTGCTGTAACCAGTTTCTTCACTGGATAGGTAGCGCAGGCCTCTTGACTTCAGAGGACTGCTGTCCGTCGTTTACTGCACGAGCGGTAAGTTTCGAGTCATTCAAATGTCTTTAAAGTCTTTAGTAATGATGTCTCTTGTTTTGCAGGGTTCCGGCGATGGCGGATGACGGGCTGAAGTGAGTTGAAGAGTGAGCCCGTGTGATGAATAGAAGCGCCTGGAAGCACGTAAGTAAGCGCTTGTTGCCTGCTTCACTATGCGCTCTAACTGTCTTTTTATTTTGCAGGTACGAGTTCGGAGCGGCTGCAGGGTGCCGGAATACCCACTGGATTAGATGTGGAAAGGAGTAATGGCACGTGAGTAGTAAAGTTCCCCAATGTCTTTAAACGCACCTTGTTTTGTCTTTCAGATGCGGGATGCAGCGCCAAAGGCCTCCGGAGCGTACGAAGAGTAGGTAAGCCTTTGCCTTTCAGATGCCGGAATGCTAACCTGTTCTTTCCTGTCTTTATAGGTGTTGCTGAAGACTGGATTCAGGATGGTAAGCCTTTGCCTTTCAGATGCCGGAATGCTAACCTGTTCTTTCTTGTCTTTATAGGTGTTGCTGAAGACTGGATTCAGGATGGTAAGCCTTTTTCCTTAGGCCCAGGACCGGATGCAGAAGACACGATGAGCGTTCTGCTGCAGAGGTTGCAGAATAACACAAAGCAAGATTCATCCACCGGGTGTGGTTTAAATAGCCTCCTGTAGTGCTTAGGTGTCTCCTTCCACAGCCACGCCTAAGTAAGAAAAGAGTTCCTGGTAAGAAAAGAGTTCCTGCCTTCCAGAAGAGTTCCAGTGTTCTGAATCTAGGGAGTGGCTCCAGCCCCACCCAACAGGAAAAGTAGTTCCAAACAGAAGAGGATCAGAGGCTCAACTGGCAGGCAAGTAAGCAGCATGGTCTGCTGAAGGTAAGTCCACCCAAGCATTATGAGCCCGGCGCTTCCAGCGCTGGGACTGGGCATATTTATGAGCCTGGTGCCACTGGCGCCAGGACTGGGTCCAAAAGGTCCCAATTGGGACTGGTTGGCACTCGGAACCTGGGTTATGGATCTGCTTCCAAGGGAGTTGGGAAAACCCTGACCTTTTGGAAGCAGAGATCATGACAGTACCCCCCCTCAAGGCCCCTCCCAAACCGGGCTTCTCCGGGGGTTTTGGCTTGTCAGGAAATGTTCGGTGAAATCTTTTGATTAGGCGAGGAGCGTGGACATATTCAGCAGGTTCCCAGGATCTCTCTTGGGGGCCGTAGCCTTTCCAGTCAATTAGGTAGAATAGTTTAGATTTGGAGATCTTGGAGTCCAGAATGCTTTTGACTTCAAACTCGAGTTCTCCATCCACTAGGATAGGTTTTGGAGATTTGGTTAGTCGGGTTTGAGGTTGCACGGGTTTTAATAGAGAGACGTGGAAGACCGGATGTATCTTCATGTGCGGGGGCAAGTCCAACTTGACCGCTACTGGGTTTACTATGGTAGTGATGGAATAGGGACCAAGGTATCTTGGGCTGAATGTGCGTGGCCCTTTTAGAGATAGATATTTGGTGGATAACCAGACTTGATTCCCTACTTGATAGTGAGGGGCTTCCTTCCGATGTTGATCTGCTCCTTTCTTGTATTGTTCTTTAGCCCTTTGAAGGTGAGAAACAGCTTCCTTAAAGGCTTGGGTGATTGTAGAATGCAGGTAGTCTACTGCTGGTGTTTCAAGATCTTGGAGGGGATCCAACTCCGAGGTTCGAGGGTGACTGCCGTACAAAAGAAAAAACAGGGTTTTCCCAGTTCCCGAATGGACAGAGTTATTGTAGGCATACTCGGCTATCCAAAGGATATCTTTCCAAGTTTTTTCAGTTTGTTGCAGCATGCAGCGTAAATACTGTTCCAGAGTTTGATTGGTCCTCTCGGTTTGTCCGTCGGTCTGAGGGTGGTGACTGGTCGATAGTCTCACATCAATTTGAGCCGACCGACAGCAACTTCGCCAAAAATGAGAAATAAATTGACTACCTCGATCCGAAATTAGAACCGAAGGAAAACCGAGCAGTCGGACGATGTTTTCGAGAAATTCTCGGGCCAGAGTTGCTGCTGTTGGCAAGCCTTTGAGCGGAATGAAATGCGCCATCTTGGAGAATAAGTCCACGATTACTAGAATCGTATTGTATCCGGAGCATGGAGGTAGATCGGTGATGAAGTCCATAGAAAGCGTATGCCAAGGGCGAGGTGGGATGTCAATAGGGCGTAAGAGGCCTGCTGGTCTTTCCTTTTGACTCTTGTTTTGGGCGCATACTCCACAGGACATTATAAAGTCTCTGATATCTTTTTTCCAAGACGGCCACCAGAAGTAGCGCTTGATCTTTTCTGAGGTCTTGGCTATACCGGGATGACCTTCCATTAAAGAGTCGTGATAACAAGAGATTACTTTTTTCTGTAAATCTCTGCTGGGTAGGTATAATCGTTCTTGGAAATACAATAAGTTGTCCTTTACTGCAAAGTCCTTTCCCTGCAGATGCCAATTCTGTATGTCTGCTGGAGTTACAAGTTGCCTGGCTTTATCCTTAACTTCCTCTATGGATTCTGTGGCGATTACACCCAGAATTCTTTGTTCGGGAATGATTGGTACAGGTTTAGGGTTGACCAAGTGTTCTTCCACTCCCATCCGAGAAAGGGCATCGGCTTTACCGTTCTTTGTACCAGGTCGATAGGTAATTATGAAGTCAAACTCGGCAAAGAATAATGCCCAACGGAGTTGTCTAGAGGATTGGGCTTTTGCGGTCTTCAAATATTGCAGGTTTCGGTGATCCGTAATCACAGTAACGGTGTGTCGGGCCCCCAGCAGATAATGCCGCCAAGCCTTAAAGGCAGACTTGATAGCCAGAAGTTCCTTGTCAGTAATCGTGTAATTGATTTCAGGAGGCGAGAATTTGCGGGACCAAAATGCCACGGGATGCAACTGATTGGTTACCGGGTCCTTTTGTGATAGAACTGCCCCCATGGCAAGGCTTGAAGCATCAGTTTCCACGATGTAGGGGAGTTCGGGGCGAGGGTGTTTTAAGATTGGTGCAGAGATAAATTTAGTCTTCAAATCCTGGAAAGCTTGTTCCGCCTCGGTAGACCATTCAAAACGTTTGTTTTTCTTTAACAAGGCAGTGATGGGCTGGACTATTCGAGAGAATTCGGGGATAAACCTGCGGTAAAAGTTAGCGAAGCCTAACATGCTTTGCACACCTTTTACGGAGGATGGTGATGGCCATTTGAGAACTGCATCGACCTTCTTTGAATCCATACGCACTCCGCCAGGTGATAATATGAATCCCAAGAATTCAACTTCAGTCACGTTGAAAACACATTTTTCCAACTTAGCGAAAAGTTTGTGTTGACGCAATCTTTCGAGGACCATTTTCACGTGTTTCCGATGTTCAGATTCCGATGAAGAATAAACGAGGATGTCGTCAATGTAAACAACAACACATACATCTATGAGCTCTCTGAGGACATCGTTCATAAAATATTGAAAGGCGGCCGGGGCATTGCAAAGTCCGAAGGGCATGACCTGATATTCAAATAGCCCATACTTGGTGCGGAAGGCCGTCTTCCATTCATCGCCCTCTTTTACTCGTACCAAGTGGTAAGCTCCTCTAAGATCCAGCTTTGTATATATGCATGCTTTTCTGACTTGGTCCAGGAGTTCAGGGATCAAAGGTAACGGATATCTATTCTTAACGGTGATCTGGTTCAGGGAGCGATAATCGATACAAGTTCTAAGGTCTCCTTCCTTTTTTGGAACGAAGAACAAAGCTGAAGAAGCAGGGGACTTGGAAGGACGAATAAACCCATTTGCCAGGTATTGATCCAGGTATTGTCGAAGGTGAAGGTTCTCAGGCTCGGTGAGGGCATAAATTCTACTACAAGGAGGAGTAGATCCAGGTATCAGGTCTATCTGGCAGTCATAAGACCTATGAGGAGGTAGAGAGTTAGCCTGATCCGTCCGGAAAACATCTTGGTATTCTAGGTATTCGGGAGGTAACTGGGGAGTCTCTGAAGAAATTGCGGCCAGTGCAACACCAGGTGGAGGGTGACAAGTAGAGACACATTCTGGAAACTGGACCGTTCTTGCTCGCCAATCGATCAGAGGATTGTGTTTCTCTAACCAAGGTATTCCTAGAATAATCTGAAACTGAGGGGCCTTGATCACATCGAACACGATCTTCTCATGGTGTCCATCTTGACTTACTAGCGTCACCTCTTGAGTGGTATGCGTTACTGGCCCGGAGGCCATCTCCGTACCATCCACCGTAGTAATGACGTCCTTTACAGCCTTGGGACAAAGAGTTAGATTCATCCTCAAAACCATTTCATGATCCACATAATTGCCGATGGCACCGCTGTCGACGTAAGCTTCAATTGCATGTAATCGATCCGGATTATCAGGGCTAATGAGGACCATAGGTATCACGAAATGCGAGGTCACGGAACTGGTTTTCACGCTCGGCAAGAGGACCTCTATTCTTGTCGGGCGAGGTCGTTTCCCTGCTCAGAGTTTGTAACTTTGGTAACTGCAGCTCCTACTGCCTTCTTGGCAGGTTTCACCGGACAGTCTCGAAGAAAGTGCCCTGAGTTTCCGCAATATAGGCATAATTGCAACTGTTTCCTCCTTTCCCGCTCCCTTTGTGTAAGAGGACCTTTCAGACCCCCTATTTGCATGGGTTCCCCGGAGTCTACTCCTTTGGAAGGAGTTGGCGGTTTGGAAAATACTCGAGCATCAAACTTGGAACGATCGGCCTTCCTGTTCTGCAGCCTGTGATCTATTTGAACGACCAAGTCTATATAATCCGAACAGTCTTGTGGGGGATTCACTACTTGGGCTAAAACGTCTTTGAGCTCTCCACGTAGACCTCTATAAAACAGCGTAATCCTTTTGTCCTCAGGCCATTGAGTTTCCACTATCAGTCTATTGAAAGATGCAATATAAGCCAAAAGGTCTTGATTACCCTGTCGCAACGAAAGAAGCTCATTGTCCAAGGCCTGCCCCTGTGAATGTCTTGCGAACAGTTTTTCCATACTAAGCTGAAAGGCTTGAAAATCATGGAGAACCGGATCATCTTGATTAACTAGAGGGATCGACCAGTCTGCCGCATTGCCACTAAGGTAGGAAAGTACAAAAGCTACTTTTGCTTGATCAGTTGGAAAGGCTGCTGGCCGGCATAAGAAGTGCAACCGGCACTGATTGATAAATACTGCAAACCTCTTTGGGTCACCAGAAAATCGTTCGGGCGGAGCCAGAGGTACATTCCCAGGTAGGTTGATCTGCACTGGATTCATAGAGGATGTTGAAGGAAGATTTGCCCCTGATGCGGGTAACGGGGTCTGTCCGGCTTGTGACTGTAGCACTTGTCTAGCAAGATTGTCTGTTCTCTCCTTGGAAATAATTAGTTCCCTTCTTAAAGCATTCGTTTCCTGACGAGCTGCATGCACTTCTGCCCTTAGTTCCCCAAGTAACCGGGCTAGGGGGTCAGTATCCGAGGTTTCCATAGCGCCTGGGCGAGAGTTTTGCGGTAGGCTTTGCGTTCTGTAACGCTCACCTGATTCTCGCAGAGGCGACGGTCTTGACTGGGCGACTACCGTATCTTCAAAGGTGATGTGTAGCACCCGGTTGGCTCTTTGGGCTGGACCTCTGTGCACTGTATGCCTGACGTGTAGAGTAAGATGTCTTAGGTAAGTGAATGCCGAGCTCTCCATCTGCCTCGGGGCAGGGTGCTGTAACCAGTTTCTTCACTGGATAGGTAGCGCAGGCCTCTTGACTTCAGAGGACTGCTGTCCGTCGTTTACTGCACGAGCGGTAAGTTTCGAGTCATTCAAATGTCTTTAAAGTCTTTAGTAATGATGTCTCTTGTTTTGCAGGGTTCCGGCGATGGCGGATGACGGGCTGAAGTGAGTTGAAGATGGAGCCCGTGTGATGAATAGAAGCGCCTGGAAGCACGTAAGTAAGCGCTTGTTGCCTGCTTCACTATGCGCTCTAACTGTCTTTTTATTTTGCAGGTACGAGTTCGGAACGGCTGCAGGGTGCCGGAATACCCACTGGATTAGATGTGGAAAGGAGTAATGGCACGTGAGTATTAAAGTTCCCCAATGTCTTTAAACGCACCTTGTTTTGTCTTTCAGATGCGGGATGCAGCGCCAAAGGCCTCCGGAGCGTACGAAGAGTAGGTAAGCCTTTGCCTTTCAGATGCCGGAATGCTAACCTGTTCTTTCCTGTCTTTATAGGTGTTGCTGAAGACTGGATTCAGGATGGTAAGCCTTTGCCTTTCAGATGCCGGAATGCTAACCTGTTCTTTCTTGTCTTTATAGGTGTTGCTGAAGACTGGATTCAGGATGGTAAGCCTTTTTCCTTAGGCCCAGGACCGGATGCAGAAGACACGATGAGCGTTCTGCTGCAGAGGTTGCAGAATAACGCAAAGCAAGATTCATCCACCTGGTGTGGTTTAAATAGCCTCCTGTAGTGCTTAGGTCCCTCCTTCCACAGCCACGCCTAAGTAAGAAAAGAGTTCCTGGTAAGAAAAGAGTTCCTGCCTTCCAGAAGAGTTCCAGTGTTCTGAATCTAGGGAGTGGCTCCAGCCCCACCCAACAGGAAAAGTAGTTCCAAACAGAAGAGGATCAGAGGCTCAACTGGCAGGCAAGTAAGCAGCATGGTCTGCTGAAGGTAAGTCCACCCAAGCATTATGAGCCCGGCGCTTCCAGCGCTGGGACTGGGCATATTTATGAGCCTGGTGCCACTGGCGCCAGGACTGGGTCCAAAAGGTCCCAATTGGGACTGGTTGGCACTCGGAACCTGGGTTATGGATCTGCTTCCAAGGGAGTTGGGAAAACCCTGACCTTTTGGAAGCAGAGATCATGACACAAATCTTCTCAGTCTCCAGACTCTCAGATCCCTAGTGCCCGTACACTTGATTACCAGATATTTTAATGTTTGGCATTCATTTGCATTGCATTTCGTACAGCAATTATTTGACTGAGTTAAACCTCTGGTTGATTGAATTTCCAGATTAGGGAGTAAATTGAGTCTGAACCTCAAGAAAATGTCCCTCGAGCATTGATCTGGATATTATACCAAGTATTGGGGAAGAAACGTCCTTTTTTTACCCATACTAGAGAAGGATTGCGATAATTTTGTCAACCTCATCCTCTCTCCTGTGTTCACCCAATCCCACCTTTTCAGGTGTTCTTTCACTTTCATCGGATTTTGTATCAAAATATCTGATGTACAATCTGAGTTTTCCAACAGCTCTTGGCATTTCAGCTTTAGTTTTTCAAGACTTTTGTTCGAATTGCCCTGGAGCAGGACGGACAAATCCTCGTATAAATATCCCTCTACGGGAACCATCAGGGTCCTATACAAGGAGAGCCATTTCCACTCCAGCCACGACCCTAAGGAGCAGAGCCCCAATTCATACCTCAGAGATACTATTGGAACACTATTCGGGAGAGATAATGTTTTCCAGAGTTTTGATTCTATCGCATCCCAGTTGATTTCCAATGCAAGTAAATTTGTATCCATACTATACAGGATGATCGGGACCACCTTTCCTAAATAGAATTTTACCAGAGGAAGCATAGAGAATTTACAAAATTTTGTTTTTATCCTTTTCATTTGAGCCCCCATCTTAATAGTTTTTAAATGGGTTGTTTCTAATAGATGGATCTTGGTTGGGTATGATTTAATTACAGATCCCAAATAAGTAAGCTCATACACAATCTCTATTTTTCTGTGGTCCATTACCCAGGGATACTTCTTTGCTATTTTATTCAGATGTTTGAAAATAAGAATCCTAGATTTCTCCGGATTTATCCTGAGACCGTTATTTAAAGCATACAATTCAAGTGCAGACAGCAATCTCTGTAGGCCTACTTGTGAATGGTCCATTACCAGTACGTCATCGGCGTAGGCCAACAAGTTGTTTTTAGATGAGCCGAGGCGCGGTGATAGTAGACAACTATCTCCCTGACGCACCCCTCTATCTACCCGTATTGTGCTTGTTAATTGACCGGTTCTAGAAAGTCTAACTCTCATCCAAGTATTTTGATGGAGTTCAATTAGGATAAAGAGTAAGTGACAGGGGACTCCCCATGCATGCAATTTCTTCCACAAAAGAGTCCGATTGACCGTATCGAATGCTTGAGTAAGGTCATTCCATGCTCCAAAAAGGGGTATACCATTTTTATTTCCCAGATCTCCATTCAAGTAGCTGAGAACCAGACCATTTAGGGAGGTGGATAGACCCTTTCTAAAACCCGTTTGTTGTTTTGGAATTATACCCTTTAATTTCGCCCTCTCTTCTAACTCCCTTAAGATTAGGCCAGCAAAGATTTTACTGTCCGCATCCAATAGTGAAATTGGTCTATAATTCACTGCTAGGAGTCTGTCTCCTTTTTTAAAAATCGGGATTGTGATTGAATTTTTCCACGACTCTGGGAGACGACTTGATCCAATTATTTGGTCGAAGAGTAGTTTGAGTACATGGGCCCACAGCGATGGGTTAATTTTCAATGTCCAATTACTAAGCCCATTCGGGCCGGCCGCTCTCGATGTAGAAGAGCTCCTTATTAGGTGCTCTATGTCAGCTTTAGTATAAGAGAGGGACCACAGAGCCGTTTCCCACTTGACATATATGTATGCAACTGCAGACCTATATACCAACGAAAAATGGTCCACCCACGTCTGTTCTTGTATGACGGCATCTTGATTAACCATTTGATGTTCTTGCTTTGCCCCCAGAATGGCCCAGAAGTTTCTTGAATTTCTCTTACTCGGAGACCTGAGTATAGCTTCCCCATCTTGCTGAAAGATGATTGACTTGATTGATCTTTTCCAGTTTCTATAAAAATTGTTAATGGAGGTTAACGCTGTCTCAAAGGACTTCCTATAGAGATTAGCTCTTTTTAACATGGCTTTTTTCGACCTTATATTCTTTTTCTGTTCCATTATCTGGTAGTTAAAGGAATGCTTATAAAACAGTTTACGTGACTGGTTATTCTGTTTCTGTGGATCCAACTCCAGTAATAACAAATGGAAACTTGATGGATCACAGGAATCATACATTTGAACCTCAGGAACATTAGCCACCATATTTTGCAGTTTGTTGGTCAAACTTTTCACACCCCTATCAAATTTTCTAATGCAGTTCCCAGCCAAATTCACAGTCAGTTTACATGCATATATAGGGACAGTTGTGGACAAGTTGATATCTATTAGTAATTTTAGCATAGCATGATCATCCACATTACCCTCCTCTACAACTAGTGTAACACAGTTTTAAATTTTTTTTCGAGAGGCAAAAAAATAATTACTTGTAGAGGAAGCTGGTCCCCTATGCCAGGTTGGTTTACTCGGGAGATCACCCTGGATACTACCATTTTGCATCCAGTAGTCCCAGCCCTTCATTAAATTTACCCACGTTATACCATTATGTGTTTGATGGCGTGTATTCCCTGTGACCCAGATCTTTTGTTGTCAGACATTGGGAGTTTAAATCTCCTGCTATTAACACTTCGTCCATTGGGTAGTGAGAGAAAATATCAACCAGAAAATCAGAAAGTTTTGTTAGGAAGTCCAAAAGAACCCCCTGATGAGGGTTCAATATAAGTTTACCAGAATCCAGTTCTGAACCATCTTTGGGGCTTTAAACTCCATCCTTACTATCAAAATGTCTTGTTCCTCATTTGATAGTAGCCTGGATTCATAGTAAGCACTATTTTTGCACCTTGTCAATAGTCCCCCAGAAGGTCTCCCTCCTTCCGATGCTTCTGCCAGTTGTTGGAATGTGGTAAATTCATTTATTCAGATTAAACATGTCAGCCAAGTCAAAAGATACAAAGATATAGGATTTTCCAGGCTCTAAGAAAAAGAGTTATAGCCTCTGCAGTTCCATAAAAGTACCTTGAAATGGTTTTTTGCTAGAGACTCTTCTGCTGAATACCCATTCTCAGAAGAACTTGTGTGATTATCTCTGGAACCAATTCCCAGGCAGCCGTTGAACCTGAGGCCGTACTGTTGACATTATTTTGGGTTTGGTTAAAGAGCTGATTTCCTTTCAACTGGGGAAATGTATTCATTAACGTCGGGCATATTTTTGAGACATTGTAGCCTCTTTTTCCCCAAGCTTCTCTCTCCGCCCGTATGGATTCCAGACCCAGATTTGATTTTAATAATAATTCAGCAGTATTTGTGTCTGGGGGTAAGGGACATTTTACCACTTCAATATCATCTGAGGAAAAGTATTTCAAACCTGGGATTGATTTCATTTCAGATAGGATCCTGGAACGATTCAACGGATCCCTCATTTGGGAGATTGGTTACAGTCTTGATATGTATACTCTTAGATCTTTCAACTGATTTGAGTTATTTCAACTTTGATTACACATGTTTGGCTTTGTCTCCCCCGGTAGGTGAGATAGCAGGTTTTTCTTTGGCTCCGACCCATCACCAGAGCAAGGATGATTTTGGACGTCTCGCCAGATGCCAGATTCACCACAGCTGCTAGTTGTAAGCCTCCTTTTAGTCCCTGCTATTGGTATCCCGCTGCTTATAGGAGGAATTTGACTCAATCCCCCAAGACCTGTCTCTTTAGGTTGTTTAGTTTTTATAAAAATTGGGGCTATCTTTATTGCAGGATTCACCATCTTTGTTTTTTTCTTCGATAGCAAAATAAATGGGGGCAATGTGCTTTGGGGGGATCTATTGTGTCTTTTTGATGCCCACGTTCATTTTCTTTGAGACAGCCTCAGGGATCTCATTAAATTGTTTCTTTTCTTTTTCTTTATTTTTTTTCTTCTGTTTTATTCCTTTGCCTTTCTTTGGGTGAGCCACTTTTTCATCTAGTCCCACCTTTCCAGCCTTTGCCTTAAGAGTCTTCATAAAACTATTAGTATCAGTTGTCAGATTGTTTCCCCTTTGCTTTGCACTTTCCTTTCACCTCCTCTGATGATTTTAGCACCTCTTCCATGGCCATTTTCTTCTTTTTCGCTTTACCTGACAATTTGTTGTTGTTTTTTTTTTTTCCTCCTCTTCGCCCCGGTCCTCACAGTTTATAGACATCTTTCCGGGAGGCTACGAGGGAGGCTCTTTAGATGTAACATCTAAATCTATCACCTGTGCCATTCTGAGAAATTCCTCCATCACTGATACTGACAGGGATGAATCATCAAGCACTAGCTCAGGAGCTATCCTAGGTTGGTCAAAATTGCAGCTCTCCTCGTACACCTTTAAAGGAAACTAAGTTCTTCAATAGAGAATCTAAATCTGTTTTCATCAGGGCATGTTGGACCGTGAGATAGTCCAGTTTCATAGCTTGATCTCTTGACATTTCTGAAGTTCCTTTTGGATCATTCCCCTACCATCATTGACGGCTGTTTTCAATGCCGTCGCCATTATGTCATTCAATTCCAATTCCTTCGATATTTCTAAGAGTATACCCGAGTGCTGCTGTACCTCCAACTTAATAGATTCGAAGACCTTCACAAGTGAGCTTAGCACAAAGTTCAGAGCGGTAATTGTTGGAGGACTTAGGGTAGTATTTGGATCGATTTGCCTTGGTTGCTGGATATTTGCAGAAGAGTTTGTCGACCTAGTTGGTTCATAGAGAGTGGCTTCGTTTTCCAGATTACCTTGTTGTTCCTCCGGTATTTTATTTAGCTGGTATGATACGTTCACTGGTGTTTGCATTTCTAATTCCACCATCTCTTCATCACAGATGTCTAACCCAGTAGTAATAACTGGGGCAATTACCTCATTTGGTTCATTTGTTGGAGGATCCACTAAAGAGCAGGAGTTGTTGGTTTTAGGCCTTGAGAGAAATGGGTTAATATTGCATTTTTCATTGTGGTAGTCCTCAGAGTATACTCTAAATTGGTGGATAGTGAATCACGGATTAGATGATTGACTGGTGTCGAAATTCCCACTTTTTGGCCTTGCAGGGACCAAAGGTCCACAGATGTGTTACAAAAGACCAGAGGTTGAGGGTATTTGATTATCCAGAGACAAAACGCTTGGTGGTGGCCGAAGTATGCCTCCACCCGTCTTATAGCGTTTCAAAAAGGATCTACTTTGCCTACATTGTAGGTTCTCGTCCTGATCCTTACCCATGCCCTCTGTTATTTTCTTTTGTAACTGGATATCATCAAGATTGCCTGAACTACGTAGATTATACATTGTGCAGCTGCCTCACAATTATTGGTAGATCAGCTCCGGCACACCGCCCTTGGGTCAAAGGCTCGATGGCCCGCAGTCCCCAAGAGACTATTTAGTACACAACAGGAAAGAAAAGTGTACGTAAGTGCCACTTTTTAACACCCCCAGATATCTATCAACCAATTATATCGTGATAAGGGGAATATAGGATTTAAATCAGCCTTGCTTGTCATTCATTGATACGAGCTTATAGAATCTAAGCAAGACCGTTATATAATCAGTACCTTTTATCCCCACCAGGAGACAAGCGATGCGGATGTGCACGGACGTCTTCACTTGAGGCTTTCTTCACCCGTCCTGCGTCCAGCAAACAGCCAAACAGCCTCGAAAATGTGCACCCTTTATGTGCGCAGGCTTCACGCCGCAAGCGCGTTGATGTTCAGTTTAAATCCACTTCCTGGTTTGCAATGTGGGTGAAGCTACCGTCTCGTAGCTCTTAAGGGAGCTGCACCTTCTTTGGGTACGAGATTTCTTCACAGGCAGTTACAAGATTCCTGGTCTGAAACATAAGCACTCCGCTCCCCTTGTGCTCCACTTGTGCTCCCAGGTAAAAAGGAATAACAGCAGTATCGGCAGCCACAGAAACACTTTCTCGCACAGCACAGCCAAACAGCCTCGAAAATGCGCCCCTTTACGTGTGTGATCAATTCCTCTGTCTGTCCCAATCAGAATAGCAGAGAGGTAGATCGTAAAGAAGAGTCCCTCTTAGAGGAAGCCTGAATCTTTGATTCAGGGGTCTGGAGTACTAGAGATTGGCTAACGCTTCGATTCTTACATTTCCTGCTGGGTGGTCTACCATCGCCCGAGCTGTCAAGGGTGGTGAGTAACACTGGGATGGAGTCACCAGAGGGATCTTGGGAGTTCAGGGGGAAGCCGAAACTGCGCAGCAGGCAGGTTCAGTGCACGTGGGAGAACGAGCAGGAACGAGGCAATCATCTAAGTAGGGAAAGACATGAAACTTGTTTCTCCTGAAACGTATGGTCACCAGTTAAGACCTTGTTGAAGACCCTCCAAGGCAGCATCTTGAAATGGGTGTTATCATGCCCTGAAGAATACTTGCTCCTTCCCTCCAAAATTGGGAACCAATCACATCCAGTACTTGCTCTATGCAGATGACTTGGTTCTTTTCAACTTGACCCCGAATGGGCTTCAAAGGAAGCTAACGGCCCTGTCAACATTTGCAGAACAAAATAATCTTGAAATAAATGCAAAAAAGTTGAATGTTTTAATATTTAATAATGCCAAGAAAAGATCCAAAACTAGATTGAATTGGGTCCTTGCCAAACAGTCTCTGGCTCATACAACCTCGTATAAATACCTTGGAGTCAATGTTAACTCGTACCCTTTTGAGAAACCTTATAAAGAGGAACTGTTAATGAGAATGAGAATGTTGGCAATTCAGGCGAAGGCTATCCAGAGGAAATTTGGAAAACTGTCTTTGTTGCCTGCTCGAAAATACTATTTACAAAAAGCAGTTCCTATTATTACTTATGGTGCCCAGACTAAAATAATGGATAAAGCCGTGAACTGGGATATTTTAGAAGGAATTTTTTGGTAAATGATTTTACCAGTTCCTGCGAGCACACCGATTGCCCTAATCCGCTATGAAATGGGTTTGATATCTTTAGAAGTGGTAGTGCATTGGGAAATGGTAGCCCTTTATAGGAAAATTCACCTTCCTCCTACTTTAGCCAAGAACTTGTTCCCGGTCCTAAAAAATCTTTTAAAAAATAGCAGTAACACTCCTTTTTCAAAGTGGGAAGTTCAGTGCAAATCTCTTTTAGATGCTGCAGATATCAAATTAGATCTATTAATGCAATTTCCAGACAAAGCTAAACTAAAGATTTATAGGAATGATTGAATCAGGACTGGAAATAGATGCTCAAAATATAATGCGTATAAAGCTGGCTCCTTTTTATGCAAAGCACTGAACGTGATTCCACTGTACATCCAACACTTTCCCGATAGAGCCTATGCAGATACATTTTCACGCTTTCGCTTTAATCTTCTAGCAACTAAAGCTAGATTGGCAATTTATGCGAAAGAACATGTGTTGCCGACCAACTGCAGATTCTGTAAAAGGGATAATGAGCTGGAGACAACTGCTCATTTAATTGCGGAATGTGATGTGTTGGTCGATCTGAGAAAACAGCATTTTATGAATCATTTTAAAGAAACAATTATGGCATGAGGTTCTTAATGCTTCATCAGTCTCTCTGGTAATCGCAACTGTACATTTTATTCTAAAACTGAATCTATGAGCTGCTATTAATATAATGGTGATGCGAGCAAATATTCTAAGTCTAAAGCGTGAAGATCTTGAAGGGGTTTATTAATTCACCAAGAGTTGCTGAATTGTTACCTGTAGACGAGCCTGGTGTATTTTTAAGGAATGATAGGAGTGTTTTATCTTTTATTCTTTATTTTCTTTTATCATCCATTTGGTTTCATTTGTCTTTTCGTGATCTAACTGATATCTGAATAGGAATAATTGTAAAATGTATGGGCCAAACTTTACGAATGATCTTACTTACTCTATGGCGATGTTACAATTGTTAATTAGCTAATGAATTCTATTATCTTTCTCTTCTCTCCTTCCTTTTATGCACTCTATTGTCTCCCTAATAGTTTTTTAGGATACTATGAAATGTCATGTGGTGTTGTAATGATATTTGATATTGTGGAGTTTTTATACTGTTTTGGTTCTAGTCATTTTATCTTTTCTTATCAAATTGCTATGAATTGCCTTGTGATGATGTAATGATTTTGTTATTGTAAAAGTTCTATTGAAAAAGTTGATTTATCAACTAAAACAACATTTTAATTAAAAAAAATAAAGAAATGGGTGTTCTCAACCACAAACCTTAGGCACTTCCTATGCTTAGAATGGATAAGCATGTAGGAAAATTACGTCCTGGAATTCCAGTGATAGCAGCCAGTTTTGCAACTCACAGGTCTGAAGGACCTCAGCCAGGGTTGTTAGGGAGAATTCTCACGAATGTGCTAATTTCCCTTACCTTTTGAGACCCCCAGCAACTTTGCTGGATTTCTAGGATTTTAATTTTTACCTAGAAAAAGTGTGAGCCTTTTTTTCCTACTTTTTCATGTATTTTGATGTGCGTTTTACTTTTGTGCTCTTCGGATATGGAGTTTTAAACAACTCCATAGGCATCTTTTTCTTGTGTGTCACAGAGCACCTCAGTGCAGTGGCACAGGGCTGTCTTTCAGACTCCCCCAGGTTTAAATACAATCTCTGGGACTGACTACTGTCTCCCAGAGCATGTAAAGTTAAATTGACTTTACCAGTCTTTTTTAAATTTACATACCCAGCACTCACTATCTTCCTATAGAGTGCTGGAGGGGTTGCCTAGCATCCCCTATGTCTAAAAACTCATGTAACAGTCAAATGTTACCCTTTCCTCTTCAAATGGCTGGTGGCAGTGTTTTTAGAACGAACTACCAGGAATTTTCCCGACGTGAACATCAGTAGCTAAAAATCGGGTCAGCCATGTTTTCCAATATGGTGCCCAAGACCTATCTGTAAAAACAGACTCCGGTCAACATTTTTCGCCGTTTCTTTTAGGAAAGGTCCTTCTAGTGTTTGTCATTTTGTTCATTGGCCTTTGGCGGGCTTAAGTGCTGAAGCCCTCCTCTGGCGCCTCAGTGTCTGGGGTGGACAGGATGTGAGGGAGGTGCCCGAAACTCCCTGTGCTTAGTCTCCTAGGAGACCTGAATGCACTCTGGTGTGATTGGCTGCCTGACTGTCCGGCAAGGACAGCCACCCTGCTGAGTGAGTGACAGCTAGGCTGGAATGAATGGGGGAAAACCGTTTAAAAGCAGGTCTCTGGGACTTGGAAAGCAGAGTCGACCACTGGAACGGAAGAACCGAAGATGAGCTGAAGGAAGATGACTGCTGCAACTCCTGGTCCTCGGTGAAGCCCTGCTGCGGGTCTGAATTGCCTGAAACTCCCTCGACAGAGATGCCCTTCAAGAACGACATCTTCCCTTGAGTTGGTGGGAACAGCCAACTCGCAAGCCACCTGGACACTGTCTCTACACTGGTCGAATTTTCTTCAGAGTGCTGTTGAAAAACAAATAGCCAGTGAGAGGGATACCAGTTTGTGGACTTTAAGGCACTCACACCTTAAACCGTCGTTTTGCCAAGCTTGTGGCCTCTTCCCTGGGCAGTGCAGGAACCTCCCGACGTCCTCCATCTTGTCCCCACGACTGAAGCTCAGGATCAGCAAGATCTGCACGAACTGCCAGGAACAACTGCCTCAGCTACAGCTTTTCATCATTCTAAGGTACTGTGCAAGTGCGGTAAAGAAATCCTTTCTGCCACAGTGAAAGTTTGTGAAACTTTCCCAACTTTGGAGGCTTGTTCTCCCCTAGACCGACATATAACTTTTCTTCTGTCAAACTGCTTCTAAGAACATTGGCAAAGACTTAACTGTTTACTACCAGAACTGTGCTATCTATCCAAGACACTGAACCATTGACTTTAGCCCAGGCCTATTGAATTGAATTGCCTATTGTAATGAACTGAAACTATTTGCCCTGCCTATGAAAGTAATTGTGCTTTGATTCTTATAACCTTTGTCTTTCTACCCCTTTGAAAGTTAATGAAGTGCCGTTTTGCTCCCAATTCAGGGGAGCCTATCTTGTTCAGAAACGTATTGCTTTAGTATTGTAGTGTATTATTGTGTGATATTGAGCTGCTTCTTACTAGTGGAATGTTTTCCAACTGACTGTGTAAATAAATGTATATTCTTTTACCAAGAAACCTTGAGTGTGTGTTTGAACCACTGTAATTGCAAGTCCTTTGTGTAACATATTGTACTGCTCAGTTCCCTCTTGAGATGATTCTGGCTGCTCAGCCACTGCTACCACATAACCGTGGAGTACAGGCTTGGACCAAAGGTGAAATTGTATTTACACCTGTAGTCTTAATTGTGTATAGTGTTCCCAAAGGGTACTGCATGAGATTCTGCCCAACAAGGGTGACCATCTAAACTTTTCTCGCACCGATACAAGTTCAGAAGCCATGGATCCGAGATGGCACACAGGCCGCTATCGTCCTTTTGGTACAGAAAGTAAAGACAGTACCAACCCTTTCCCATCCCCACAGAAGAGACAAACCCCAGGGTGCTCTTCTGAAGAAGTTAACCAAGTTCCTTTAGCAGGAGGGCACCTGGAGATGGGGAAAAGCAAGCAAGAGTTCAGTCCAGGGGGCGCTGAATGTACTGATGGCAATATCCCTGCAAGACAACCTGTAAGGATCAGGCATCACAAGTGGTCAACTGCCATTCCCTGACGTGCAAGGACAACCTTCCCCACATCACAGAGAGGTGTTTGGAGCCCAGTTCAGAGGGGCTTGGATCTGGAAACTCAGAGGGGAGAGAGGCCATGGTAACACTGCCTATCTGCGCTCCTCTGCTCCTAACTTGAAGGCGGGAAGGCGCTCCGGGCCTTGCTTAACAAAAAGGCACATGTAATGGTGTATAATGGAGGAAATTCTTTGGAGGGGACCACCCCTAGAGAGGTCAGGCAAGCTGTTTTTGAACAGCGAATCATCAGGATTTTGCAGTGGCTTTGGAGGCTTCCCATTTCTTCAAAGAAAAATCCACCTGCCTTTGGCCCCAAAAAGACTATCACCACTGAATGGAATGTCCAGAAGTTAAGCATGGATGTCAGGGGCAAAACCAAATATCTGCATCTATGAATGTTTACGGATGACAGAGCATATTGTCATAACCCTGGCCACAGTCTCATTTCAAGGCCCAACCGCAGGATCTGATGGGCAACCTCCTTTCATCATTAACGAGGGATGCAAAAACTGGTGTCAATCACTGCCCTAAAAGCCAGGCTGTCTGACCAAACACGCTATGCCAAAGGTGTCCAACTGCTTCCTTTCACTGTCTGTGGAACAAGGGTAGGAACGTGGGTGACCTCAATCTCACTGTGTAGACCTGAACCACCATACTTGGGTGAGGACATGAACCCAGATCCATGGGAGATGGATGATGCTTTCTGGAAAGGTCAAACCCCAAATACAGTGAGTGTAAAGGCAGGTTTCAAGCATGCAGCCAATAGCAAGGGATCCACTGCCGGATTTGAACGGTGGAAAGGTCTCACTCAAGGGATCCTGGTCAAGAATTTCCCGAGGTCAAACTGGATCACTGGTTTTGTTGGAGCTGAAAGGCCCAAGGTGTCAAGAACGTTTGCAATATTCTTGCCAAATACAGAGGCCTACATGAAGTCCAGCTTAGGGGAAGTGTCCAGACCACTGGAATGTTATGTTACGGGGCATTTGTATAGCGCCTTTTAGCATTGGTATGATTCCAAAGCGGTGTGGGTTGAAAGCCCTCAGGGACCATAGTCCAGGTCAGTGTGGAGAGTAGGATGGTAAATAGTGCTTGGGTGCACTCGGTATATGTGTAGCGAGGGCAGATTAAGTGGTGTGTAGCTGCATTCCAGTGCTAGGCCCGGTGAAGTGGTTGTGTGAGATCAGTATAATGTGTGCAGGAAAGCCAAGTGTACTTGGGAAGCTGCATTCCGGCGGTGATGGAGTTTGTGAATGTGATTATGTGTGCAGCTGTGCCGATTTGCGTGGGGTATATCTGCTTTCTGACTGAGTAGGTGATCATGGAGGTATAGAAGTATGTTTGCACCTAGGTCGAATTAATCGAAGGGTATAGCTGCGTTCGATTGTTTTTTGGAGCAGAGGAGAGATTTAGCATATTGGTGTGTGTGTGAATTGGAGGGAGACCCTGTTCCAGATGACCTTCCATTGCCTGTTGGGTATCAGTATCTCCCTTAGGGGTTCTTACTATTAGGCTATGGTCGACCCTTCGTCTTGTTGGGACTGCAATTGCTTATTGGAATACTGCTGCATTGAGTTCAGTTCCAGATGTCCTACCACTACATCCCCAAAAGTTATGGCAGGAGCTCATGAGCCCGGTCCAGCATCAGCGTTATTGTCATCCTTGTGACTTGCTGGGTCTGCAATTGCTTGTTGGTGGCACCTTCTCAGAGTGTGGTTGCTTCCAGTTTTGTACTAGCGGATGTACAAGTACATCTCAGGTATGGTGACTGGTGCTTGGTGAACCCGAAGGTCCGGCATCTGACCAGTCCTTGTTGTATGTGCTGTGTCTGACTAACACAGTTACTTAACAGTAGCGAGTGCAAGACAGTCAAGTCCAGGGACATCCAGCTAATGGGAGAGATCGTACAAATCCGAGACAACAGCAGTGAGTATAAACGGTTAGATAGTCATATAGGGTAACAAAAGTGGCAGGGCTTTTGCAGAGTTAAGATTGGCAGACGTAGGATTTGGATACCTGGCCAGATGTGGAAACACCCACATTTGGGGCACAACAGTAAATTGGTTTTCAAACAACAGCACCAAGATAGGTCATTTTTTTCCTGTTGACTTGTTGGCATCCTAGAAAGCCTCCCTATTTCTTAACCACATTTTTTAATTGCAAAGGTCTCGGGAGGATCGCTCAGGGGCAATGTGCTCGCCTTGGAAGCAAAACGACATGGAGCACCACAGGTTCGATACCACGGGTCTGTGCTTAGAAAACTCTGGTTATTAAGCGTTTTATAAATAACCCATCATATCATTATATCATAGACTACCAGATCAGATTATTACGGACCAATTCACAGCTCATTTTTTAGAAAGCCCACCCTGAACTGTGCTCTGCACACCACCCTCAAACTGACGTCCAAACTGAGCACCATAGTGCAACATTGGAGTTTACTACATTGTTTTTCTAATCACCAGTATTAGAATTGCATAAATAACTAGCGCAGCTGCATTTTGTTAAAACAATTTGAATCACTCATCTTTCAACCTCAATCCATTATACCACTGTTTCTTCGATATTGCCCCTAGCTCAGGACCAATCTCTAAAAATTTACATTTTCCAAGACCAGGCTAAAACCCAATTACAAAGAGCAAAAGAAACATTTAGGTACATCATGACATGAATCGCTCTATCCAGGCTTTTTTTGCAAGAGACATTAAAGTTGCTCACTGTAGTCACTGGAGTACTAAGAATCCACAGTCCCCTTAACTCCATCCTTGTGGGCATCCCCCAACATGGGGACGGTACCAGAACCATTGGCAGCAAAAAATGGAGCTTCCCCTTTTAATTTAGCATAGCGCACTGGGGTGTGGCCTCAGGCGTGGGAACTCCCGGCCAAGGCCCCGCCCTCCAGCCCCTCACCTCAGTCCCCTTTGTACGCATCGGACGCTTGGATACCTGGCTACACTTAGTACATATTAGCCCTTGACAAACTAGCGGGGGAAGGCGTGTGGGACGTATAGAGGAAAGGGGATTAAAGACTGTGTACTCTAGTCACTATGGTGAGTAACTTTAAATACTCATATGCCCCGTCCCCTTTCCTCCATCCTTGTGGGCGATTCCACTGAACAAGAACATATGGTGGAGCTGTGATAACCTGCCTCATATCTGGGACAAAGCAAAAAGGTTTTTCAGAACCATCTGACCAAACTCTGCATCGCGCCTGAAGCTGGTGTCCAGTGAGTAGTGCTTACAGAAGGCCAACCGAGTGGCCCAACTAGCCACCTTGCTGATGCCATCCCAAGAAGCAGGTTTCTGAAACGCGATACCTTTGGCCTTGGCTCTGACCGCAGGAGCATGAATCCCCTCAGGAACAGGTTTGCCTACAGCCGTGTATGCCTCTGAGATGGCCTGAACCATCCAACAGGTGATTGAAGTCTTAGAGCCGGGGGAGGAGCCCCAAAAGTCACTAACAATGCCTCAGACTTCCTGAAGGATTTCGTCCGAGAGCGATGAAACTTGAGGATCCTCTTGAGGTTCAAGGAATGCAGCTCCCTAACCGCCTCTGACTACGGGTTCGGGAACAAGAAGAACACCGGCGGGCAGATCTCTTGATTCAGATGAAATGGAGAGACCACCTTGAGCAAGAAGTTTGGTGAGTGCGCAAGATGAACTTGTCGTTGTGAAATGTAGTGAAGAGCTTGCATGAGGACAACGACTGCAGCTCACTAACGCTGCATGCAGAGGTGGGACCCACCAGTAAAACTGTCTTTAGTGTCACCAAGCGGATGTCCACAGAGGCCAAAGGCTTGAAAGGCTTGCGCTGCAAAGCTGTAAAAACCACATTGAGGTCCCAGACCGGGTGCAGCCTATGCACTGGCAGAAAAAGCCTAGACAACCCCTTAAAGTGGGCATTAACCACCGGGTTGGCTGCAGAAAACAAATGCTCTGGGGAAGGGACGTGAAATAAGTCCAGCACGTATCCACCTGAATTCCAGAACGAGCAAGGTGTGCTGAAAAAGCCAGTACGTCATCCAGAGGACAGGGTCCAGACCCTTGTCACAAGCCCAATGGCAGAACCTATTCCATTTACTCTTATACTGGGACCGAATCGAGGGCCTCGTGTCCTGCTGAATGATGTCCCAGTTGTCATACGAAAAAATAGCATGCTGAAGCCTCGGCTGGTCAGGAACCAGCACACTGTTAGGCAGAAACCTGTGCAGTTCCCTCTGGGACCACTGCAAAAGATTTAGGACTACAGGTGTTTGGCAGTTAACCCACTTGGTAGCAGTCTGTACCACACAGATTCACTTGGTAGCTGTGGCTGAGCAGTCAGACTTCCCTCAAGAAGAGTTAGGCAGTATACAGAGTATTCACGATAGGTCAAGAGAACACAGTAGAACAAGTAAACACTGACCAGGGCTTGGTGTAAAAGAGATATAATTATTTATTTAAAACCACATCTAGAAAAACACACAGGCACTAATAGTAAGCAATTCAAAAACACGGTCACTAAAAGATATACATTCCCTTAAAAAGAATATTAGACAAGTCTTAAGTAAAGCTCCACTTATTTTCAGACAGCGGTGAGCGCTTAACGTAGATGGCACTCTAATAGTTTGTTTTTAAAAGGGAGAGAAAAGCAGAGAACAAGTTGAAACAGATCCCAACACTTTTATCAGAACATAACAAGAGAGGAAGGCAAAGTAAAACCGTGAAGTTAGAGTTCAAGAGGCCGGATCCACCTTCAGAGGATCCAAACGAAATGTGTCCAAGGTCACACCGTTGCAGTGCACAAGTCTTGTAGAGGTTCAAAAAGGAGTTGGACCAAAGAAAGGGACCAATTAGAGGGTCAAGGCCGGCCAGCCCAGTCCAGAAGGTTAATGGGTTATTATTACCTTGTAGCAATCTTTAGAAAGGGAGGCCTGGCTGACACGGTACCTTAAGGTGGCGAGAAAGCTCCAGCGGGGGTAGTTGTTCCTGGCAGCGGGTGCAAGTCGGTGCTTCGTCCGGGGGAAGAGAGGATATCGTCGTGGAGGAAGACAGGAGTCCGTTGCACTGCCAGGGAAGAAACCAGCCGCTGAGTTTCTCAGGTACAAGGAGCAGTCCGGTGATTCGCAGTTCAGTGGTGAGTGGCTATCCTGCTGCCGGGGTGCTTCGCACGGGCAGTTCGACCACAAACCGGGCTGGGGTGCGAAGAAAGAAAGGTAAACTGGTTGTGCCCACCAGTCAGGGGAAGAAGCCTCTCTAGTCGGGAGATCTTCTCTGTCGTCGGGAAGTGGTGAGTCGGTTCTGCAGGGCTCCACCAGTGGTGTTGTCATGGTAGGTCGGCTGAGCTTCTCCCTCGTCGGATTCTCAGGTCCTGTGGCGACTTCTAAAGTTCCAGTCCCCAAAGCCCTGCTTTTATGCAGAAAACCCCCATTCACTCAGCCTAGCTGTTATTCAAACATGCTAAGTGGTGAGCCGGCCGGCTCACCACTTGGGCCAATCACACAAGAGTGCGACTTGAGTTACCAAGGTAACAGTCCAGGGTGCCTAAACCACCCCCCACACCCCCTGTGGTACCCAGACAGAGTGGAACCACTTTTGGAGGCTTCTGTCGAGAAGCCCGCCAAAAAGTGGAACAAAGGGCTCGACTTGGGTTGGAGTCACAGAAGAGAACGCAAACGCCATTTTAGAATCGAATAGAACCGGAGAATTAATATTAATTAAATAAATCGGCGGTATGTTCGAGGCTATGAGAATTAAATAATTAAAGTTGGTAGCCTCTAACAATGGGAAAATCCCATAGGAAAATATTTGCGGTTGAATATAAAAAGTAGTTTCCACTGCCACCAGCCAAAACTCAATCAGGGGGGACGGAGACGTGCCTGCTCGACTAACAGACCCCGGGGCAATCGAATTGCCCCGACCAGTACGTCCACAATATGATGGTTTGTACTGGTTTCTGTTAATAATTTGGGACTAGTAAAGCCAATGGTGACTTTACATCCCCTGGGAGACAGTAGTCAGTCCCAGGGTATGGAGTCTATGGTGGGGTGTCACTATGACACCCCTGTGTTACTGCACGGAGGGTGCTGTGTAACACACATAGGAAAAACACATGAGACCCTATGGAGTAAAGGACCCCATAGCCCATAAAACACATTACCAGTCAAAGGAATACCATAAATCATGTCCAAGAGTGGGAGAAAAAGAGTCTCACTCTTGGCAGGAGGAAAAAAACAAACTCCAGAAATCCAGCAAAGCTGCTGGGGGACTCACTAGGTTAGGAAATTCAGCCTAAAGAGAGAATTCTCCCTAACACTCACGCCTCCCCTCCCCCCAGACTAAGGGACAGGAGGATTTAATCCACTTCTGGATGAACCTCATACCTCTAGTCGATGACATACATCCTAGAGAGTCCATCAAAATTTTGATGGTGACACCCTGACCTGTGCTCAATGGTGAAATCAAACCCTTGAAGGCAGATTGACCATCTCAATAGTTTTGGGTTTTCCCCTTTCATTTGCATTAACCATCGCAAGGGTTGGTGGTCAGTCTGAATGACAAAAGTAGAACCATACAAGTATGGTCTAAACTTCTTCAGTGCCCACACAATAGCAAAGCATTCTCTTTCGATCGTTGCCCACCTTGTCTTAGGATCCTTCAGCTTTCGGCTGATGAAGCAAATGGGGTGCTCCCTACCTATCCCATCCAGTTGACTGAGGACTGCACCTATTCCTACATTTGAAGCATCTGTTTGCACAATGAAAGTTTGGTGATAGTCAGGAGCTCTGAGTACTGGGGCTTGGCAAAGTGCCTTTTTCAGGGTTTCAAAGGCCTGATTGCATTCCTCATTCCATCTAACCTTTTTAGGGAATTTAGGAGAGGAGATGACATTCAGTGGAGAAGCTATGGACCCATCGTTCTCAATGAAATTCCTGTAATACCCAGCGAGACCTAAGAAGGCTCTCACCTGGGTCTGAGTAGTAGGTGTTGTCCAATTTTGCACAGCTTCAATCTTACTGGGCAGAGGCCTTATTTCTCCACCTCCTACCTCATGTCCAAGGTAGACCACTTTACTCTGTCCAATCTGGCATTTACTTGCCTTTATGGTCAGATTGGCCTTTCCAAGAGCCTGCAAAACATATCTCAGGTGGTCCACATGTTCCTCCCAGGAATTGCTGAACACTGCTATGTCATCCAAGTATGCCATGCAGAAGTCCTCCATCCCATTCAGAACCTGGTTTACCATCTTTTGAAACGTAGCAGGTGCATTTTTCAATCCAAAAGGCATAACCTTAAACTGGTATAAGCCAACTGGGGTAGAAAATGCAATTCTCTCCTTGGCACGGTCTGTCAGGGCTATTTGCCAATAGCCTGACGCCAAGTCAAATGTGCTGAGGAACTTGGCTGCACCAAGTCTATCCACCAACTCATCTGTCCTTGGCAAAGGGTGGGCATCAGTCTTAGTGACTGCATTAAGAGCTCTGTAATCCACACAGAATCTAAGTTCTTTAGATCCCGCCTTTGGTACTAACACAACTGGGCTAGACCATGGACTAGTAGAGGGCTCTATTACCCCGAGATCAAGCATCTTGTTGACCTCACCTTTGATGTGGGTTCTTACATTTTCTGACATTCGATATCCTCTGCTTTTGACTGGCAGACAGTCACCAGTGAGTATGTCATGCTGTCCCCAAGGGGTCAAGCCTGGTGAAAGTGAGAACAGGGAGCCAAACTGATTTAACAGAGTTGCACTCTTCCTGGTGCTCAGGTGTCAGACTGGAAGAGAGATTTACTCCTTCAATTTTTTCATCTAAAGGTAAGCCTCTGAGGAGGTCAGGAAGAGCTTCATCTCTTCTTCTTCCTCTGATGATGCTAGAAGCAAAGCTCCTACATCAGGTCTGGAGACATACGCTTTTAGTCTGTTTGTGTGGAAGACTGTCGGAGCCTCTTTGGGGTTGCCCAAGTCCACCAGATAGTTGACCTCTCCAAGTTTAACCACAACTTTGAAGGGTCCCATCCATTTGTCTTGCAAGGCCCTCTGCCTTGTTGGAATCATAACGAGAACTAGCTGGTCCTGAGTAAACTCAACCATGTTAGCCTTTTGGTCATGCCAGTGCTTGACCAATGCCTGTCCAGCTTTCAAGTTATCACTTGCTTCTGCCATCATTTGTGACATTCTCCTTCGGAGACCTATCACATAGTCAGTCACTCTGACTGGCTTGGGGGAAGGAGCACTCTCCACAGACCATCCACCTTATGGCGATTTTGCGATTTGCAAAAAAATCACAAAATTTGCCATTTCCCGCAATTGCCGCTATAAATCAATAAATGAGTGCGAAAAAAGACACGTTAGCTTAGTGTGTCTTTTTTCGCACTCATTTAATGATTTAGAGCGAACACAGCTGACTGCTGATTGCAGCAGCTTGAGGGTTAACACCTCCGGCTCTGCGTTGCAGGCCCAGGATTGGGGGAGGGTCACACAGGCCTGGGAGCTGCACAGCATTTGGCTGTGACCCCAGGCACCTCCAAGGCTCTTTGAGTGCCCGCCCTGCCGAGCTGACAGAGTTGGTGAAGCGTAGCCAGGTAAGCACTGGCCTGTCCGCTCATCTGCCCCCAACTCAGAGCACCCAAAGAGGCCACTGGACTGTTTTCATTACTGGCGCTCGACAGGAAAGTAAATTACTTTCCTGTCGAGTGCCGGAAAAGAAAGCATAAACTTAATGCTTTCTGCCGCTCGTCTACAATTGGTATCATGCAGCCCAGCCTCAAGGCTGGGCTGCATGATACCAATTGAAGACTCTAGTAGCTGTATTAATTTCAAATTGCTTTACAATTATTGTAAAGCAATTTGAAATCAAGGCTGGGCTGCATGATACAAACGCTCGTAGCTGTATTTGTTTCAAATTGCTTTACAATTATTGTAAAGCAGTTTGAAACGAATACAGCTACGAGAGTCTTTAATTGGTATCATGGGCTGCATGATACCAATTGTAAAGCAATTTGAAAACGAATACAGCTATGAGCGTTTGTATCATGCAGCCCAGCCTTGAATCAAGGCTGGGCTGCATGATTCCAATTGAAGACTCTCGTAGCTGTATTCGTTTCAAATTGCTTTACAATAATTGTAAAGCAATTTGAAACGAATACAGCTACGAGCGTTTGTATCATGCAGCCCAGCCTTCAATCAAGGCTGGGCTGTATGACACCAATTACGCACAAAATTGGGTGTTTAAATTTATGAAAGGCAAATGCCATTCGTCCTGTGCAATTTTGGTGGTTATGCAAAGCCAATTTAATGATATATGCTTATTTCACCTTGATATGCTAGTTTCTGATGACATCACATGCCATTGCATTTGTTGATGAGTCCCCCCACTTTAATTTGTAGGACTTGACCCCTGGTAGTGTTGTGATGTCATTTCTGTTTGTGGGTGTGTTAAGTCACCATGTGTGGGTGGCATAACCAAGGAATGATGACCACCCAAGAGAGTTCATTGTTTGGCTAGGTATTATGGGCTTGCAGTTACTGCCACTGCATTGCCCCTGTGTCTTGGGCCTCACGGATTCCTTCCATGGAGAAGTGTAGAGTTGTTCCCCCTCTCTCCTGGGGTCATAGGACAAGCGAAAAGCAAACCTATGGGCTTCAACCAGGGTTACACTTTTGAATTCAAGCCTATCTGTTTATTTGCTTTCCACTTGTCTGCTGGAAGTAGGGGCGCAGCACCATTTCCATGGAGCTGATCAGGCAATATCCCCCCTCCCCCACCACAATCCAAAATGTTAGGCTGTGGTGACTCGACCTGGCTGTCCTACAGAGCGTGGCCAGACAGAACACAACATTTTGTTCCTCACTAACAAAAGCCTTGCAATTACTTAGTTTTATGCTAAAAAAGATGTTAAATGATATATTTTTCAACATTAGAAAATGCCGCAAAAAACACAGTTGTGTGCCGCAATTTCTTTCTTTTTTGTGCCGCAAACTTTTCCATTTCATGCCGCAAATTTCTGGAGGGTCTGTCTCCAACCCCTCCTTCATCAGGGCCAATGGACCTCTGACCGGATGACCATAGAGAAGTTCAAAGGGAGAATAACCTACTCCCTCCTGAGGGACTTCTCTATAAGCAAAGAGAAGGCATGGCAGTAGAAGGTCCCACTTTCTTTTAAGGGGGTCCTCTAAAGCACCTATCATGCTCTTCATGGTTCTGTTGAACCTTTCAACCATCCCATTTGTCTGAGGGTGGTATGCGGTTGAGAACTTGTAAGTAACTCAGCAGGTTTTCCACATGGCTTTCATTTAGTGGGACATAAAATTTGACCCCCTGTCAGAGATTACTTCCTTAGGAAACCCAACCCTGGTAAAAATACCAATGCAGGCCTTATGCACAGTTGGAGCTGTAACAGTCCTCATAGGAATTGCCTCAGGGTACCTAGTAGCATGGTCTACTACAACAAGAATAAACCTGTTGCCTGAGGAAGTTGGAGGATCAAGGGGACCAACAATGTCGATCCCTACTCTCTCAAATGGGACTCCCACAACTGGGAGAGGCACTAAAGGTGCCACATTCTTGGAGCCAACCTTACCAGAAGTCTGGCAGGTGTGGCAGCTCCTGCAGTATTTATCTACTTCAGCCCCCATCTTTGGACAATACAAGTAGAGTGAGAGCCTTTCCTTAGTCTTCTTGAAACTCAAGTGACCAGCCAAAGGAATCTCATGGGCTAACTGCAAGAACTGTGGTCTGTTCTCTTGGGGTACTACAAGTAGTTTGTTGTCCCCAGGTGCAGACTCGGTTGGTTCACTATAGAAGAGGCCATCTTCCCAGTGTAACCTATATTTCCCAGGCTCTTGCCCTTCAGCCTGAGCATCTGCCTGGTGGCGAAGACCTTCCAGAGTTGGACATTCTCTCTGTCCCTTACTGAAGTCTGCCCTGTTGGGTCCACCTTCTGCCAGTAAAGACTGCAGCTCTGGATGGTCAACAGGATCCAGATCTCCAATGAGTTCCTGGCCTTCCACTAGCTCTTCTTCAGAGTCTAGTTCAACCACACAGGGTTGTACCTCCCTCTCAGCCTCAGCTGGAGGGCGGAGTTACTGGTGTAACTTTGGACAACCTAGGGGAAGTCCTTGTTGGCTGCACTGGAGTGCTGGCTGTGACGTTCTTTTTAGAAGTTTTAGGTTTCCCTTTTTCTTCTAGTTTCTTAGAGACAGCAGCTGACATCTCCAGTGGAGCAGGAGTGATCTCTTTCTTCATCATCTCCTTGGGAGTACCTCTCATGGTTCTCTTACTTGCAGGTCTGGTGAGCTCCTGTAACCTTTTACTAGGAGGTTTGGGGGTATGTGACACTACTCCAAGAGTTTTCAAGTCATTACCCAGCAGGACCCTTCCTGGCACCTCACTTTGTATGCTGACAGGTATCTTCACAGTCATGTCATTACACTGGATGAGAACTGGTAATTGGGGAAGCATCTGCACAGGCCCTCCAGCTAACTTGGTGAGGTGTTTGGGTGCCTTAGCAACATCCTCAGCCTGAAAAAACGATTTGTCCACCACAATTATGCTGGCCCCAGTGTCCCTAATGGCAGGAGTCTACTGACCATTCACCTGGACACTGTCCTTATAATACTCTTTAGTATTATCTGGGATAGAATTATAGACATCTAAGTTCTGTTTCTCCCACAGACCCAGAGACACTAAAGAAACACTAGCTGAGACTCCAATGGGTTCATCATCAGCCAGTAATAGAAAGTTTCCACTTGCCATTTGTACTTCCTCCTCTGGAGCGAAGGCTAAGGAGACAAGCTGGACCCCTGAAGGTTTACCCTTACATCTGGGATCTCCTTTCACATGGTCAGTAGAGCCACAAACAAAGCATTTACCAAATGCTTTCTGGAATGGTGGCTTGTTCTGACCTCCTTCTGGTTTGGCACCAGGAGGTACACTAGCCTGATTTGGTTTCCCTGGTGGCTTACCCTTTTGGTTCTGTTTGGGGCCCTCTTTGGAATTGGAATTATTAGAATTCTCTTTGAAGTCCTTTTTTGGCTGTTTTCCCTCATCCTTTTTCTGAGTTGCCCCAGAATCCTTGTGAGTGGCCCTGTTGGCAACCCACAAGTCAGCAGCCTTAGCTAACTTCCTGGAATCTAATTCCTTTGAATCAGCCAAGTGCTGTCTGAGCTCAGGAGAGCAGGCATCATAAATTGACTCCAACATTACAAGATTCGTCATTCCTTCATAAGTGTTAACTCTGTAACCCTTAATCCATCCCTCTAAGTTTTTCAAACTTTCATTCACCCAGGTAGCCCAAGGGGTACCATCATGCTTTTTGAGGGTCCTAAACCTCTTAAGGTACTGGGAAGGGGTCTTCCCAAATCTAGCTATCAAAGCTAGCTTCACACATTCATAATCCTTCATATCCACCTCCCCCAACTCCATTACCACATCAGTTGCAACAGGGGGAAGCCTAGAGAACAACCAGGGAAGTAACTAATTCCAGTGTCCAGACATTTGGTCGAAAGACATTTGGTCGACGGAATTTGTTCGAAAACCAAATGGTCGAATTTGTTTTTATTTATATATATATATTTTAGGTTTTAGTTTAGGGGAAAAAAGGGTTTTTTAGGAAAAAAAGGGGGGTTGGGGGGACCCCCCCCCCCAAAAAAAAAAAAGTGAAAATAAAAAAAATAAATTCGACCATTTGTCTTTCGACCAAATGGTTTCGACCAAATGTCTTGTCAACCATTTTTTTTCGACCAAATGTCTGATAACCACTCATTCCCTGTGATGTCCTGGAGCCCATGATTATACTCAAACATTTTCAACCAATCCAACACATCCAATCTAGGTTTATACATACCCACTAATTCCTTAGGCATCCGGGGTCTTTTGGGACTGGAACTCCTAGAAGAACCAGAGGAGAGAGAAGCATTTTCCACAGACAACTTTTTCATTTCTAATTCATGATTAAGCTCTATTTCTCTGAGTCTTAACTCAGCTTGCTTCTGCTCAGCCTGGGCATTCATTCTTCTGAACTCTAGCTCTTGGTTTCTTTCAGATTGAGCTAAAAAACGTTTGTACTCTAATTCAAGCTTCATTTTTTCAAGTTCAAAATAAGCAGGGTTACATGTGGGACCTGGTATAGGTACAGTAGGTAAGGCAGACAGAGGCTCAGAGTGGCTAACTTCATTAGGTTCACTTTCCTCTTCTGACTCATTCTCAAGACTTTGATTCAGATCAATACCATTACTGTTTTCTACATTTGCTGGGGGGGTAGATTCCTCTGTACCACCCAGACTTTGGTTTTCTAACAATCTTTCTATAAGTTTCATTTTCTTGCCCGTCTCAGAGAGATTCCTATTTCTACACAATACTTTTAAGCAATCAGCAGTTTTGCCAGACAATGATTCTACGGTATAACTCTCCATAGCAGACATAGTTAGAAAATCAGCTTTTTAATGCTAAGCTCTGTGGTTAGTTGTCCTAAAGTGTTCAACAAGCACTCTAAAGTGTATACTCAATACAAATCCCACCGCTATACACCAGTGTTAGGCAGAAACCTGTGCAGTTCCCTCTGGGACCACTGCAAAAGATTTAGGACTACAGGTGTTTGGCAGTAAACCCACTTGGTAGCAGTCTGTACCACACAGATTCACTTGGTAGCTGTGGCTGAGCAGTCAGACTTCCCTCAAGAAGAGTTAGGCAGTATACAGAGTATTCACGATAGGTCAAGAGAACACAGTAGAACAAGTAAACACTGACCAGGGCTTGGTGTAAAAGAGATATAATTATTTATTTAAAACCACATCTAGAAAAACACACAGGCACTAATAGTAAGCAATTCAAAAACACGGTCACTAAAAGATATACACTCCCTTAAAAAGAATATTAGACAAGTCTTAAGTAAAGTTCACTTATTTTCAGACAGCGGTGAGCGCTTAACGTAGATGGCACTCTAATAGTTTGTTTTAAAAAGGGAGAGAAAAGCAGAGAACAAGTTGAAACAGATCCCAACACTTTTATCAGAACATAACAAGAGAGGAAGGCAAAGTAAAACCGTGAAGTTCGAGTTCAAGAGGCCGGATCCACCTTCAGAGGATCCAAACGAAATGTGTCCAAGGTCACACAGTTGCAGTACACAAAAGTCTTGTAGAGGTTCAAAAAGGAGTTGGACCAAAGAAAGGGACCAGTTAGAGGGTCAAGGCGGCCAGCCCAGTCCAGAAGGTTAAGGGGTTATTATTACCTTGTAGCAATCTTTAGAAAGGGAGGCCTGGCGGACACGGTACCTTAAAGTGGTGAGAACGCACCAGCGGGGGCAGTTATTCCTGGCAGCGGGTGCAAGTCGGTGCTTCATCCGGGGGAGGAAGACAGGAGTCCGTTGCACTGCCAGGGAAGAAACCAGCCGCAGAGTTTCTCAGGTACAAGGAGCGGTCTGGTGATTCGCAGTTCAGTGGTGCGTGGCTATCCGGCTGCCAGGGTGCTTGGCACGGGCAGTGCGACCACAAACCGGGCTGGGGTGCGAAGAAAGAAAGGTAAACTGGTTGTGCCCACCAGTCAGGGGAAGAAGCCTCTCCAGCCGGGAGATCTTCTCTGTCGTCGGGAAGTGGTGAGCCGGTTCTGCAGGGCTCCACCGGTGGTGTTGTCGTGGTAGGTCGGCTCAGCTTCTCCCTCGTCGGATTCTCAGGTCCTGTGGAGACTTCTGAAGTTCCAGTCCCCAAAGCCCTGCTTTTATGCAGAAAACCCCCATTCACTCAGCCTAGCTGTCACTCAAACATTGCGCCAATCACACAAGAGTGCGACTTGAGTTACCAAGTTAACTCAGTCCAGGGTGCCTAGACCCCCTCCCACATCCCCTGTGGTACCCAGATAGAGTGGCACCACTTTTGGAGGCTTCTGTGGAGAAGCCCGCCAGAAAGTGGAACAAAGGGCTCGACCTGGGTTGGAGTCACAGAAGAGAACACAAACGCCATTTTAGAATCGAGTCTTGGCAAAAAATACCAACCGGAGAATTAATATTAATTAAATAAACCAGCGGTATGTTCGAGGCTATGAGAATTAAATAATTAATGTTGGTAGCCTCGAACAATGGGAAAATCCCATAGGAAAATATTTGCGGTCGAATATAAAAAGTAGTTTCCACTGCCACCAGCCAAGACGTGCCCCCTCGACTAACAGACCCCGGGGCAATTGAATTGCCCCGGCCAGCATGTCCACAATATGATGGTTTCTACTGGTTTCTGTTAATAATTTGGGACTAGTAAAGCCAATGATGACTTTACATGCCCTGGGAGACAGTAGTCAGTCCCAGGGTATGGAGTCTATGGTGGAGTGTCACTATGACACCCCTGTGTTACTGCACGGAGGGTGCTGTGTAACACACATAGGAAAAACACATGAGACCTTATGGAGTAAAGGACCCCATAGCCCATAAAACACATTACCAGTCAAAGGAATACCATAAATCATGTCCAAGAGTGTGAGAAAAAGAGTCTCACTCTTGGCAGGAGGAAAAAAACAAACTCCAGAAATCCAGCAAAGCTGCTGGGGGACTCACCAGGTCAGGAAATTCAGCCTAAAGAGAGAATTCTCCCTAACACACACCAGCGCCAGCTTGGCCATGTCCGGATGTACCACCGCCCTGCCCTGCTCCATCAGGAATCGCCTGCTGGAGATCGGAAGCTGGACGGGAACCCTTGGAGCACAACTGCAGCGGATCTGAAAACCAGGGTTTCGAAGGCCATTGAGGCTGCAACCCACCGAAGGCTGAAAATTGCAGAGGGTCCTTTGGAGCAGAGGGTTGGGCAGGAATGCATAACACCTACGGCCATGTTAACAGATCTGGAAAGAATCTCCCAGAGATCCCCAACCCTATCCTGCCCATTAAGCAAGCTGGGGCACTTAGAATTCAGAAGGGTTGGGAACAAAGCCAGATCCGCGAACACCCAATGCTGGAACAGAGGCAACAAGGAGTCGGTGTGCAACTCCCACTTGTAGGTGTTGAAACCCAGGTGGCTCAACTGGTCCGCTTCCGCATTGCTGTTCCCCGGGAGGTAGACTGCTGAAATCCAAACTCGCTCCCATCAGGACCCATTCCCAGATCGATACTGCTTCCATGCAGAGGAGGGGGGGGGGCACGTGCCTCCCTGCTTGTTCAGGTAAAACAATGTAGTAGAATTGTCTGTCCTGACCAGAACTAACTTGTGCCCAATGAGGGGAAAAAACGCCTTGAGGGCCAGGCCCACTGCCCTGAGTTCGAGCAGATTGATATGCAGGAGGGCTTCCATCCTGGACCATAATTCATGAATCACGTAGCCCTCCAGAGTAGCCCGCTAGCCCGAAAGAGAGGAGTGTGTCGTCACCACCAGGGCAGGCTCCGTTCGGGTGAAGGGGGCTCCCACTGAAACATTGCCATCCATCAGCCACCAGCGAAGATCGGGCAGTAGGAGTGGTGGTATTGGGATCCTGTCTGACTGACACCCCGTCTTCTAATCCCAATTGGCCACCAGGTGGAGCTGGAGGCGCCTCATCATGAGGCGAGTATGCTGTACAGTGAGCTTGCAGGAGGCCATTAGGCCCAGAATGTGCTGGAACCACCATGCCGAGGTGGTTGTGTTCGCCAGAAAGTGTCCCACCGCCTTGCAGAAGTACAGAAGTCTATCAGGCGTAGGAACCAACCACTGAACAGTAGTGTTCCAACGCACCCCTAGGAAGACTAGTTCCTGAGAGGGGCACAACTGTGACTTCCTCTGGTTGAGGGAGACCCCAGCAGATAAAGGAGATCCACCAACCGCTGGCAGGAGTGTACCTCCCGTTCAGGTAACCCCGCTCTCACCATCTAGTCATCCATAAAAGGGTACAGATGATGGCCCTCCAAGCGGAGAAGACTCGCCAGTGCCTTCATCAACTTTGTGAAGACACGAGGAGCCGAGTTCAGGCCGCAAGGGCAGAACATTGGTACTGAAAGTGGTATGACATAATCGTGAACCGCAGAAACGTCTGATGCAGTTGATAGATGGGAACATGCAGGTATGGAAACATGCAGGTAGGGATCCTTGAGGACCAGGGAGCACATCCAGTCCCCTGCACACACAGACCCGCCTATGTGCGCGGGAGTAATCATCCTCAAGCATTCCAGCGATAAAGACAGATTTAGAAATGACAAATCCAGGACAACTCTCAGGCCATCCTGGATGTTCTTGGGTGCCGCAAACATCCTAGAATAGTACTCAGAGGCCCTGTCTACAAGAGGAACTGGTTCTATCACCTGCATCTCTGAGAGCAAAGGGACCTCCCGTAAAAGTGCTGAGGACACGATCTGTCGAAGAGGAGGAAAAGATGGTAGAGGCAAACGAAGAGGAAGACTGAAGGCCATGGAGACTGCGGATAGGATCCACGGGTTGCTGAAAAGACGCTTCCAGGTGTCCTGGAACAAAGCCAAATGACCCCCACAGACGGCTGTGTTCCCAGACCTTGATGTCCCTGCTTCTTGGCTTCAGGGGCGGGGGCAGAGAGGGGCAGCGTAAAAACCCACACGACATCCTCTGCTGCTTCCTCCTGTTGTCGCTCGGCAACCTGTCAGGCCTCCGTGTACTGAAGTCCCAGAACCCCTTGAAGCTGGAGAAGGCACAGGCATTGAACTCGGTCCTTCCCTGGGACTGAAGGAAGGATTTCTGATCTGGTTTGGTCAGGATGGCCAAGGACTTGGCAGTTTGAGTGGGTGTTTTCTTCTTTGTCAACTCGTCATCGGTTGATGAATGAAAAAGGTCCACACCCTCAAAGGGAAAATCCAGGATCTGTTTCTGCAAGTCAGATGAAAACTTAGTGGCGTGCATCCACGTCGTCCTCCTCATCTCGACCCTAAGGCACAGCCCTCTGCTGGCTGTGTCGATGTCGGGGAACGAAAACTCAATGAGGTCCTGTGCAATGGCCCGGGCATCTGCCAGCCCAGGCTTGAAAGACGCTTGCTTGTCCGAAGGGAGGTCAGGCCGAAAATCCCTGAGCTCCTGCCACAGCTTCTGGTTAGCCACGGCCAAGAGGGCATCAACATTGACTTGCCGCAGATGCAGTCCTGAGATGCAATAACAGCGCTTTCCCAAAGACTCAAGGACTTTTTCCTGCTTGGAGAGGCAACTGGAGGTGGCTCCTGTGGAAGAAGACGATGGTTTAGAATACAAGGAGGCCACAGCCACCAATGAGGAATGTGGCTGCAGGTGGGAGCCCCATCCGTCAGCCTAAACCTGCTGTCCAACTTCTTGTTCTCCCAGACCTTTCGCACCACCTGCCGTTAATCCTTCTGGAGAGGGATGCCAGGCCGGATCGTGGTGCGCTTTCGCAAGACCTCTGCTAGCACTGCCGACTTCTGGGGGGCTTCCTCGGGCACAGGGACCCCTAAGAACTCTGCCAAGCCCTAAAGCGATAATGAAAGGCCTTAACAGATGCCAAGGGGTTCATCGTCCTGGGCGTCATCGTCCCCCCCACCCCCTGACAGTTTTTCACAGACCGAGAGGAATCCGAGCCCTGGGATACAGGTGCCAGGGAGGTCCCCCCCTAGGTCAGTATGCGCAGACAGGTCCAACGGCTGTTGATGGGGAGGCTTTGGTGGTACCGGAGGCGGTGGAGGGGTCAGAACTACCCGTAGAGGCTGGACCGGTGGAGGGATCGGCACTGGAAACAGCAGTGCTGGAGGAACAGGAGGAGTACCCAGAGGAGGAAGCCGGGGCGGCGCCACCTGCGGGATGACCTCCTTCACAATGTCCTTCAGGAGCCCCTTCATCTGAGGAGAACGCATCAGGAAGAGGAAGTGCTCGAAAAAGCAGTCCTCACAAGCCGCCAGGTCCCTAAGTGCCGGACCTCCGACGCACTGGGCCACTGCTCCTGGTCAAAGCACTGAGGTGCCTGGTGCGTGTAGCCATAAGGCTGTGATGGGTAGACGTATCCCTGAGGAGATCAGAAGCCTGCACTGTAGGATCCGCTGCCACTTCCAGAGGGAAGGCGGCTGGGATCATCTTGCAAAGCCCGTTATATGGGCGAAAGCACTGGCGGGCCCTAACCAGTATCCAAGATGACCGCCGGCCTGGCAGGCCGCGCCACATGCCTCTCTGTCATTTTTAAGCCTTGTGGCACGCCCTGAGCTGGGAGGGCGCAGAAGCCGTGGGCCAAAAGAGGCCTCAGACATGTGAGGATACAGTTTGGGTCTTGCACCTGAAGCAGAGGTGTCGAACCCAGAGAACCCTCTGGTAGGCTCTGAGCTCTCGGACGGACGGCCGGTAGTCAAAACACCCTGACTCACGACCTCTGAGCTAGCTCTGGTAGGCTTGACGCACTCGGCACCTGTGCCAGTAGGCGCGTTCGATTGTGCCGTGGATAGACTCTTGGAGGTAGCACTGGACGATCCCTTACCCCCCTGGGGTAGAAGAAGAGGACAAACTCGATCGCACTTCCGAGGACAGCCTGGTAGGGACCCTGAGCCCCTCAGCTTGGGAGCCGGTAGCCAGGTCTGTCTCAGAGCACCCAGAAGAGGCTTGGGAGCCAGTAGCCTTAAAGGCCTTGGGCCTGCCAGAACCTGAATTCAAGGAACCCCGGGTAGGAGTCTCCGCGCTGTGGAACCATGCTGAACAGAGGGCCTACCTTGTCTTGATGGAGGGCCTGGAGACAAAGTCCTTAATGTGGGGAGGAGGAGAATGGTGGAAGATCTCCCTACACCGCGATAATCGATTCTTCAATGATCTGTGACCGAGAGTACTGCAAGCCGAACATGCGTCCGAGCGGTGGTCGGGCCCAAACACTTAAGACAGAGTGCATGGGGGTCAGAGGCTGAGAACGAGCGGTCGCATGAGGCACATCTTATGAATCCTCTGCGGCCGACATGCGCTGGGGGAGGCAAGGCACAGAAGGGAAGTTAAATAAGATTGAAAAAAACAAAACAGGGAGCGAGCGGAAAGCTAAAAAAAAGTCTCTGCGCTGGCTGCCAGGTCCGACACCTTTAGTGCGGGAAAAGCGACTGAGGTGAGGCGCCGGAGGGCAGGGCCTCGGCGGGGCGTTCCCACGTGAGAGGCCACGCCCATGTGCGCTATACTAAATTTTAAGGGGAAGCTCAATTTCTCGCTGCCAATGGTTCCGGTACCGTCTCCATGTTGGGGGAAGCTCACAAAGATGGAGGAAAGGGGACGGAACGTATTAATATGGCCATCTGCTTGTGACATCCATGGTCAATATAGGTTTAGTAAATTATGCTTTTGCGATTATGATCCCTTCACTTTTCTGGGCATGACAAACTCAGTCATGGCTCGCCTGTGCCTTCCCACCTTATGGTCCTTTCAACTGCTGTTCGAGGTACTCCTCCATAAACCCTTCAACCCTTCAGGCTGGAACGCATTTGTTACCAGACCAACATGATCCTATATTCATAGGGGACTAGGAAGAAAATGTGGTACAATGACTGAGATTCTAGCAGGATGCGTGAGAGTCTACAGAATCTGGTGGATTGGAAGGTAACGGCTCCAAAGATCACACACGAGAGCAGGCTTATAGCATTCTTGCGTACTGCTTGGATGACTGGCCATTTTCATGCCAATCACCTGGAGAAACCTTTTCCTGTCTCCTCCGTTTGGGTCTTTGGGTAGGAGTGTTAGTGTCCGAACTGCACAGAGTACCGACCGCCAGTCAAGGCAACCAGCTGCTATGAACAGTAAGGCTTTTTCCTGCCAGTGGCAGTTTGCCCATAGGTGTGGTCCTCGGATGGCACAGTATATCACAGCATCAAATGAGTCCTCGAGGAGCAAGCCTTCCATCCTGTCCCAGCATACTCTCTAATTCAGTGCAACTATATCCATGATGGCTGCCAGATGCTGAGACAGCTTTATTTCCCCCTTGAAAGCTTGCACACGCCGCACATGCATGCTTAATCATCCCAATGCACTAGAGCTATTTAGCATGTGCAACAGCAATCACACTTTTCCGTGAGTCCCCCCCACACACACCTTGAGGGTTATTTCTTCATTACCATAAGATATAAGGTCCCCCATCCTGGCTCTCAGTGCTTCTCAATGGTGTAATTTGTGCCTATTCTGGAACTATTAACCTTGCTTTAGTTTCTTGCCATTCTTGTCCTCAATGTGCCCTGTGCTGATTCTGATGACATAACAGCTATGTTCTTTAGGCTGAAGAGATCATGAGGAAGGAGCCCCTATAAATTACACCATATATGTGTGCATGATACCCACCATCTACATAACCATTAATATTTTTCAAAGTATCGATTACTTTTACAAATTATTTTCTTACAAAACAAACATTTAACTTCCATTACTCTCCCAAGGCCACTCAGAAATTATTTAAATGAGGCTTTAAAGCAAAACAAAACAATTTATTATTTTACATAGAAATGTAATTAGATGCAGGCTACAGAATATATTTTTTGTTGCATTAGTCAAATGCTTCAAAGTATATGCAAAACAAATTGTTCTGACCTGTGATCTCAAATGCAAAGTCGTTCACCTCATGCTCATTTAACTTAGTTACTGTCATTCCAGTTAGCGGCAATTTCCCCTAAAGATAATAAATATGAAGTAAAAAATGAAATGTGCAAATACATTTATATTTGTTGTCATGCAGTTTGTAATCCTTTTGTATAATCAATGTATTAATGCCTCAATAGTATGAGCCTAGATGAAACATCTAAAAGCACATTTGTTAATATATTTAAGTACAAGAACATTCCTGATAGTCACAGAGTTAATACTGGACAGACACGCTACGTACTTTCAGTAATGTTTTTACTGATGAATGGTGTTTTTTCTCAAAAGATTCTCCATTTTTTAAATGTCTTCTCCAGGCACATACTGGGTCAAAAACATTTATAATAGCCATGAGGGGGCACACTGTTGCTCAGTACGGCCTTTTTGGCACCCATAGCTCTCGGTTTGACCTCAGAGCAATGTAAATTGATTCACCTGCACCCTCTATTACCTACAGTTGTGACAATTTTCTCTCCACTTCGAGGATGAGGAACTGTAGAAATAACACAGGTTGCAAGCCAACCATCAGAAGGGTACAGGAGTGGGTCGATGAGGAATCCATGTTGGATGAAGGCTTATCCATCAGAAAGATCACTACCAAAATTAAGTAATTTGTTCTGTAATGGATACTTGGGGATCTCATTCACCAATTATGCCGACACTATGCAGATCCTTATCCCCATCTCTGGTGACCACACACAAGACTCCAACAAGATAACGCCATCTATGACATTATCCAAGCCTGGATGGCCTCCCACCAACTCTGTCTGACAAGACGGAAATCCTGATAGTCGGCCCCCTTCCCGTTTTCCAAACTTGACTCTGCGTACCACTCCTTTAACATTGATGCCTGCGCCATCCCAGTCTCCTCGAGTGTTAAAACACTTGGAGTCTACCTAGACTCTAGCCTCAACATGACCCTGCACATCAACTCCAATGCTTCCTCAGCTGCCCATACCACTAAGTTTCTAAATGCCAACACACATCTTCTCTCTCCACAAGACCACCTCACCATAGCAAGAGCCACCATACGTTCCCAGCTTGACTACTGTAAAACACCCTCCTGGCTGGTCCTTCAGAACGCAACCATCGTAAACTTCAGACAATCCAAAACAATACATCCGAGCGGCAATGAACCTCTCCAAATGCGACCACGTGGCAATGGCAAGTCATAGAAGAGCAGCACACTGGCCTCGAGTCAAAGAACGTATAAACTTTAATATTCGCTCAATCACGCATCAGTGCCTCTCTAACACTGCACCTCCTTACCTCTCGCAGAGACTGAACAAACACTCTTCTACAAGACCAACAAGGTCTCTCTACGGCCACAGACTGATTACACCTTGCTTCAAATGTACAAGATCTGGAGGCTCTAGCTTCCCATTGACGGCCTCCTGCCTCTGGAACAAACTCCCCCTCCACATTCGTTCTGAACCCGCCTACTGGCCGTTCAGGAAACCTGTCAAGACTAGCCTTTTGCTTTTTTTTTTCTTTTCTTTATTTAAAGGCATTTTACATTAATAACAAATATACTTCCCCACTCACCTCCCCATGCCCCCCTTCCCTGACTCTCTCCCCTCCCCTTTCCGACTGTGCATGAAACAGGCCTTAAACAGCAGTAGAAGCCATCATATTAATGCAAATGATTACAACTTTTTTTTAACTATTCCCAGTATTTGCAAGCTCTGAGGGCAATAAGCCACATTATAGTAATTTTACAAAACGTTCAGTACGACATTCAAATCCTTGACAAAGCTACAGTGGTCCCCTTGTACAGAATATGTCATCCATTCTAATGCCAAAAAATTCCACACCTTGGAAAAACATTCATGATATGGGGTGGATCTTTCGACTTCCACTTTCGAGCAATCACCAATAAGGCCGCCAATTGTAGTATGGTATAAGCCTTCAATATTTGTTTAGGACTGTGTCGCAAACTCTCCAGAAACAACACCAGCAGACATGATTGAACATTTGAACCATATATTTGTTTACCTCATTCCAATACCCCAGCAACCTCGGTCAGTTCCACCAAATATGCTTCCAATAGCCTACCATTCCACACCCTCTCCAACAGTCCAACAAGATAGAAGGTTTCATTTTGTGTAAACGGGATGGTGTGTAGTGCCACTGAGCCATTAACTTGTACCAAAACTCGGGCGGGGGGGGGGGGCGTGGCTTAAGAGCCATTGAATAGGACGTGTGCCCCAGAGCTGCTCCGATCGATCCTGCATGATCCTACAATATCAATATGCCTGCAGAGAATATTTATTACTAACAAAACACCGTTGTGTGTATGAAATCCTGGTGCCTGCAATCCTGGTGCCTGCGGTGGCGAAGCACGGAAATCCGAAGGGGTGCACACAGACTGTAACACCTCTGCAAGTTTGTATCTGGACAGCGTCCAGGAGATACAAAATGGCCAGCGCCTTGAACAAAGGCTGCTGCGACGCCCGAAAAGCAAAAAACCTGAAAACAGCTGGTCGGCAGTGAGCGGGGATGCAGAAAGCCCCGGAGTGCTCTTCTGCTGAGCTGGAGAAGCGGGGCCGAGCAGCACACAACCTGATCGAAAACGCCCACACAGGGTGTTGGAGGCGGACCCGCTCACAGTGGCTGGCACGGCTAGCATGGACACCCACAGACGCTCCTGCAGGAGTGGGATGCGTGGGCTTTCAAGCCCGCAGAGACGGAGAGCCGCGGGCTGCCCATTAAGTTCTCTGAAGTCAGAACACTTTGCAACAGTGTAGCCGGGCGATGAAGGAAGCCTGGCTACCGAACGAAGTGTACAGAAAGCCTGGCAATACACACGCACTCTGCCCAAGGGCTGGGAAGGTGCCCAGAGAAGGATTGTCAAGTACCTCACCTCAACAGCCACAGGTGGGAAACGCTCCTGGCGGGTGGGGGGAGCACATCACAACAGAAATTAAATGCAGTGGCCCAAGAGCACACCTCTGTGGAAGCAAAGTCCCAAGGAGAGGAAGTGGGGGAGCTCAATAGACCCGCTATATGGAGATAAGCAGTGAACCCATCAACCAAGCCCCACGACCTTGTAAAAGCACATTTGGGGGACCCCCGGCATTGAAGATGGGACAAGCCCAGTGACTCGGGAGACTTGAACCCCGCAGAACACCCAAAGGGACTGGAGGTGGGGACGGAGGTCGCGGACTTGCCCCCTAAGGCTGAGAGACATAGTAGGAGAGCACACTCCAGAGCACAGCACGGGAGCAGACCCCACAGACTGCAGGGTCAGCGCCCAGGGTTACGAACCCTGTAGCAGCTCTGGCTGAATTGCCGGTACAGGCCAAATAAACACAATAAAGGTGGCAGATTGGCGGACGGCTGACCCTGGTAAATCTAAGCTTCCCCAGCTAAGGGCCGGAATAGCTCACTAGCACAAGGGAGCCGAGGGAGAGCGGAAGGCATATAATCTATCCTAGCTGGGAAGACACCGGCGCACAGCGACTGTGGCAACAGCACCACCCCGGCACGGAAGGTGGGAAGGCCCACACTCCTAAGATGGCCAATAAAACACTGAAAAACAAGGGGAAACAGCAGACGATGGACGAGTATGCTAAATCTCCCCATACAGCGGAAGAAGGGAAACACAAAGGGCCACAATTGCGCATGGACCAACAAAGCGTGGACGCCATCGCTGATTTGAAAGTGTCAGGAGAGAATAAGCTTGATGAGGCAGTGGCAGAGCTCAAAGCTATGTTGGAATCCAAGATAGATGTGGTCCAGAAAGACGTCAATTTACTGCAACAAGATGTAAGGGCCCTGGCGGCGCGCACAACCGTGCTAGAGACAGAGGTGGAAGCAAACACAAGCACTTCCAAGACAAACGCTGCAGAGGTCCATATACTGAAACAACAGGTTGCGACAATTGGAAGACAGAGCGGAAGAAGCGGAAGGGCAGGCGCACAGAAAAAACGTGCGGATTATTGGACTGCCTGAAGGCGAAGAGGGCGCGAACCCGTCCAACTATATTGAGACCATGATGTTACAGGAGATCACGGGGTGGGCGCTCAGTCAGGGATTCGCGGTCGAAAGGGGCCAGAGAGCACTGGGCCGCAAACTGCCACCAGGAGTCCCCCCCACCCCAGAGGCCGATTATAGCTAAGATCTTAAATTATAGAGACAGAGAAAAGATTATGGAACATTTCCAGAAAGGAGGGACGATACACAGTGTCAGCGGCAGCGGCTATCACTGCATACCACGATTACACCTTTATGGTACAGAGAAGGCGTTTGTACTACGGAACAATTAAGAGGAGGCTACGGAGAGTGCGACACAGTGGCTAGATGCCCAGAACTGCCCGGCGACTGCAGACGACCATTCAGGGAGCAAGGTGGATGAGTGACCCAACAAGTCCGGAATAGGCTGGTATACAGACATTTGGCCTTCAGACTTGAATATAGTACGGCAAGTAGCAGTGTTGGTGAGAACAGACGAGATATGACGGTTACATGTGAAGAAAAGTTAATTGAGACACACTGAACGCCATATCCGAGTAGCAGCATGCGAGGATACACTATTACTCCCCCCCACAATAGTTAGATCGGATACTGCTAGTGCAGTATCCCCTGCTGGGCCCTAGAGTGGGTTACTAGGATAGGGCCAGATGCGGGATAGCCTGAGATCCAGGGATAGAGCTGGGTGCCAGTTGGAGTTAGTTGGGGAGGGAGGGGGAGCTGAGCAACAGTTGGGAGGGAAGGGAGTGGAGTAGTTGGGAGTAGAGTTTGGTTTGGGGGTGAGAAGGAGTAGTTATGATGATACAGGGGAACAACACAGTATGCCCACAAACACAATTTAACCCATACAGGAGGAGAGTGGGGAGGAGGGCGGGCAGAGTAGGATATGGCTAAATTGGGAGACCTGAGAATAGTGACCTGGAATGTGCGGGGATACAACACTTACATCAAACGTAATAAAATCATGATGTACTTGAAGCGGCAAAAAGTAGACATAGCAATGCTACAAGAAACCCACTTGACCAAAGAGAAACTAGAGTTGAGGCGGAGGAAATGGAAGGGGACCACAATTGGAGCCACGTATTCCGTCTATGCACGGGGGTCCTCATATGGAGAGCACCTCACATTGCCTTTAAACTGTTAGAACATGAAGTGGGATCGGACGGGAGAATGGGGTTGGTTAAGGGGCTGGTGGGCAATAGAGTAGTCAACATAATTAATATTTACGCCCCGAATAATGACACCGCACAGTATTTCAGAAATGTATATACCACCGTCAGTCTATATACGGATGCAACGGTTATAATTGGAGGAGACTTCAATTGCACACTACACCCCGTGATGGACAGGTCTGATGACAAAATGACCAGACCGAACCCCGCGGCAAAGGCCCTAGCTACATTCATATGAGATTTCCAGGTGACTGAGATATGGAGGGAATTCCACCCGCAACGCTGTGGGTACTCGCATTAATCAGCACCACATGATCTACACACCAGGTTGGATTACATATTAGTGGCCGACTCCCCGGTGGAGGAGATTAAGGATGCAGAGTACAAAGCAGCAATCCTGTCGGACCACGCTCCCTTGATCGTGACGTGGCAGATCGCGCCGCCCAGACCGAGGATTCCGCTGTGGAAGCTTCGAGCGGAGGTGCTCAAAGACACTATCTTTAGGGAAGACTTAAGAAAAGCTATACGAGAATATTTTGAAATTAACACAGGAAGTGTTGAGTCAGCTGGGATGCTGTGGGAAGCATGTAAGGTGGTGGTGAGGGGGGAAGCGATCTCAAAGGCGGCTAATGCAAGCAGGGTCGGATACCCCAGAGAAGGCGGAGACCAGACAACGCCTAACTGAAAAATGTAAGGCCCACTGGGAGAGACTGTGCAACCTAAACTATAGGAAATATATAGAAAGGCAACATGCTGAAGGAGACAAAACAGGCAGACTGCTAGCCTAGCTGTGCAAAAGCGAAACCCCGACACAGGTGATACGGGAGATGAGCCGCGAAGATGGCACACTCAAAGACACCCAGGACGGGGTGAATGAGCGCTTCTATAGATACTATCGCAAATTGTACATGGATGAGATAGAAGGGGAGGGACTCGATATGAATGAAGCATTTGAAAAGATAATCCTGCCCAGATTAGGAGAAGCAGACAGAGATAGGTTGGAGGCACCCCTAGAGCTGGAGGAATTGGAACATGTAATCTGCACCCTGCCCACTAGTAAGGCCCCAGGAGCAGATGGTCTCCCAAGCAAATTCTATAAAACATACATAATAGACATGCTCCTGCCTCTGCTAGCTATGCTGAATGAAGCGTTTGAAAGGGGTAGGCTACCAGGAAGCCTGAGGGAAGCGGTCATCATCCCACTTCTAAACCGGGTAAAACAGATACGGACTGCGGATCCTATAGACTGCTATCAATTTTGAATCAGGATAGTAAGATCCTCACTGCGGTGATGGCTAACAGGCTGAGACCATTGATCGGCACCCTAATATACCAGGACCAAATGGGATATGTCCCCCAGCGGTGCATCGCCAACAATCTCAGGAGATTACACCACATCATAGATCAGGCAGAGGGGAGCGCCCAATAATTGGCAATAGTCTCACTAGACGCAGTCAAAGCTTTTGACTCAGTTAAGTGGCCATGGCTGCTGGCGGACCTGGAGAAATATGGGATGGGACCTGGGTACCGGCGATGGGTGAAATTAGTGTACAACGAACCAACCACCAGAGTCCGGACAGGATCTGTGGGTTCTGAACGATGGACGCTGAGCAGGGGAACTAGACAGGGCTGCCCCTGGTCTCTGATGTTATTTATACTGGCGTTGGAAGCATTAGCAGCATACCTTATATACTATTATGGGGAAGTGGGTATTAAGACGCAAGGGGTGCAGCACTTGATATCTCTGTACGCAGACGATATGCTACTGTATTTGCAATACCCGGAAGAAAATCTGCAATATATACTTGAGGTACGACGGTTTGCACTACTGCCAGGCATAACGGTAAACCCACGTAAATCCAGCATATTCCTTCTGGGTAGGTATATAGGTGTGCCAAAAAGCGTGCTACCAGTGTTACAGATTGAGTGGGCGGTGGACACCTTTCGATACTTGGGTATCGATGTATACCATAAAGTGGAAAATGAACATGAAAATAACACGGTAAAGGCAGTAAAGGGAATTCAACAAAGTATGACATTCTGGACAAGGCTGCCTCTGACCATGATGGGGAGAACAGCATTGCTCAAAATGATAGTATTACCAAGGTTGCTGCACAACTTTGCAAACTTCCCATATTTAATACCCAAAAAAATGTTCTTCAACATACACATTATATGTAGAGGGTTCATTTGGCATAACACCAGAAATCGGATAGCTCTTTGGAAATTACAAAACCCACATGATCAAGCAGGGATAAGACTGCCCAACTTTGAGGTGTATTACCTGGCTGGCCAACTCCAATACGTAGCAAGATGGTTATCCAACGACACCACATCAGAGTCCAGGCTACTGAGGGCGGAATACGCACCTTACTTTCTAAATGAGTGGAGGTGGGTGACTAACCCCCTGAAATAGAAAAGGTCGGCATTGCTGACCCTGGGCAGAAAGATCTGGCATAGGGCCTGCGTTGTAATGGGGAGCCCGATGCAGTGCTCCCCACAAATCCCCCTTGTAACACTGAGCGGTATAGATGAACAACTGAGGTGAACCATTTGGGAACACTGGGAACCAGTGGGAGTGACAACTGTGGGAGATGTGTGGCGGGATGGGGAAAGGATGGAGTTTGATAAACTAATAGAAGACACAGGCTTACACATTACATACGCCAGACTGATGAAGCTTTTAACGGAGACATGGTCAGAAACGGAACTGGCCCAACAGCCAGATACAGCCATAGAAACACTCCACGCAGTGTCAGAAGGAGGTCACGAAGTCTCCAGAATTTACGAGATACTGATGTCCAAGGTGGGTAAAGAGGTGGCACAGGTCAGGCGGGGTTGGGAAGAAGAACGTGGAGAGACTGTAAGTGATGGATTATGGGGGAGGATGCAAGGATATCCATCTAGGAATACCAGATTGTAACATATTCAGCTGTACATCACCCACAGAGCATACATGACCCCTAAGAAAATTGGCAAGTTCGCAAAGGCGGTTAAGCAATACTGGCCAAAATGCGGGGAAGAAAATGCGGGGATGGTACACATGTTTTGGGCCTGCCCTGAAATCACAAAATATTGGGGGGAAGTAGCGGGCCGATTGGCTGACAAGGGGATCAGACTGGTGGTGGACTCCTTGTGGGCATGTATGGTGGGGGGCTTCCCTAGACCGCGTAAACTTAACCATGTGAGCAAGCTCAAAGATTTAGCTTACATTCTGGCTAAGCGTAGGGTAGCCATGGGATGGAAGGCATGGAAGAGGCCGAATATAGAAACCTCGTGGAGGGACCTCTTAAAATGGGCTGAGGCAGAAACTGTGGTTTGGAGGGAGACAGCTTGTAGAGGGGGTGAAGAAGAAGCAGGAACACTGACAGAGTGGCAGCATCTGGTTGCATCCTTAACGGGCGCGGAGCCTGAAGAACTGGACGTGGATAGCTCCTCGGATGGTGACACAGGAGAAACAGTCGTGGACTAAAATGCTGTGGTTATTGATAAAGAAACTGTAAGAGGGGGGGGGGGTGGGGTTGTGATTATATGCACCATGGTGAGGTGCACTGTTTGTTATGAAAACCAATAAAAAAATGTAAAAAACAAAACGTGTACCAGAACTCCCTGATCTGAATCGATCTAGCAAATTTAAGTATTACTAACCATTATGAATCCCATTCCCTCCTTCCGGACTATCTCCCCTTTGGTTAGGAGCCAGTGTTGTTTGGATCTTAACAGTGTCGTGGGAGTGACATCAGCAATGATTTTGTGTATGTTGGAAAGAAGAGTTTTGTTCCCTGGGTTGACGTCGCAAATGTTTTGAACGGTGGGAACTCTCTTACTGCCACTTTCCGCATTGGTGGGGCAAGAATCCAGTGTCTAACTTGAAAATATTGAAATCTACTGGTTTCCTGAAGACCAAGCTCCTGTTTACATTGGATAAAAGATTTTGGACCATTCCCCTGATACACATCTCTCACTCTCGTACACGCCGTCTGTTTCCATTCTATAAATGCGTTCAATTTTAGACCTGGAGTGAATTGGGGATTATTAAATAAGGGTGTGAAAGGGGATGGTTATGTCGTCAAATGTTATTTCTTGATAGACAGGACCCAAATTTCTTCAACCAAATTCGTGATGGCACTTGCATGCATATTCGGGGGTCGATCCTGTTTAGGTAGCCCCAATGTATCCCCAAGATTAGGGCAACACAGCGCCTTCTCCATCCCTACCCATCTTTTCCCTGAATCCTCCATGGACCAATCCTTGAAAACCCTAATTTGAGCTGCTCGATCATACTTTAAAAAATCCGGAAGGCCCAACCCCCCCTTTTCCATAAGGGTCATTAACATACACAAGGCCATCTGGGAGTTTTGTGAATCCAAATGAATGACGAAATGGCTTTATGTAGTGTTTTGAAAAATCTGGCAGGAACTCGAATTGGCAATGCTTGCAAAATATACAAGATTTTGGGTAGTGTTACCATTTTAACAGAGTTAATTCTACTGACCGAGGAAATAGTTCAAGAGTTCCATCTTGCCAGTTGTGTTTTGATACCTTTTAACATAGAGGGATAGCTAGCTTCCTATAGCCCTCCTATTGTTGGCGTTATAGACACCCCTAACAGTTTTATTCCTTTTTGGGCCCATCCAAATTGTGTATGCGACTGTAATGCTTGCTTCTTCTGTGAGAGGTAAGGATAAGTTTAAGATTTCCGATTTGGTCTCATAGATTTTTAAACCCGCTACCTTTCCAAACTCGTCAAATTCTCTTATCACTGCTTGTAGTGTGTTCATGGGATTTGAGGCCCAAAGAAGCACATTGTCTGCATAGGCCATCATTTTTTGTGAGATTCCCCCGAAGTCAATTCCATGAATATCATCTGTCTGTCTAACTATGGCAAATAGAGGCTCCAAGTGAAGTGCATACAATAACGGACAGAGGGGACACCCTTGTTTGGTCTCTCGTTGTAGTAAAATAGGTGGAGATAACTGGTCATTTATTAATATCTCACAATTGGCACTTGTAATTTGCCTTCATTTTATCAATACATTTTGGGCCAAATCCCATTTTTGCCCGGGTGAGAAAGAGAAACAAACATTCTACACAGTCAAAAGCATTCTCTGCATCTATGGATAAAAGCACAGCTGGGATCTTTATCTTCTCTATTTTTTCTAACATATGGCAGGTTCCCCTTATATTGTTGGGGGTCTGTCACTGCTTAATAAAGTCTGACTCATCTGGATGTATTCATGAAGGAACAAGATCCTCTATCCTATTGGCTAACATTTTAGTATAGATCTTTGCATCTAAGTCCCGGGAGGATAGCTCAGAGGCAACACGCTTGCTTTGGAAGCAAGATGACGCAGAGCTACACAGGTTTGATCCCCAGGGCCGTGCTTAGAAACCCTTGGGTATTAAGCGCTTTATAAATAACCAATTACAATTAACGCGATAGGCCGATACGACCCACATTTTCTCGGGTCTTTACATGGTTTGGGGAAAAAGACTATTTTCGCTTCATTCATTGTAGGGGTCACGGTACCACAGTACTCAAAAGAATTATACAACCGGGTCAATTTGGGAGCTAATTCATTGCAGTATGTTTTATAAAACAATGATGGATATCCATAAGGGCCTGACGATTTATTTAGCAGAAAATCCCGAATGACCCAGGGAACCACCTCTTGAGTGATATCTAATTCAAGCTGCTCTATTTCAACAGACGTCAACCTAGGAAGCGTGACCATCTCCAGATATTCTAATTGAGATTGAAAATCCGGGAGTTCCGAGTGATATAGCTTCAAAATAAATGAGTGGAACAGAGTGAGAATTTGAGGGTTTTCTGTGACTATATTACCTAAAGGGATGCACAATCTGCTGTATAATGCAAAATGCCATTCTGTGGTGAAATTGAATATCCACCATTCAGTCTGTCTTGTAAGCTTTTATATAGTATTTGTGTTTAAGGAAGTGCAGAGATGTTTCCACCGTCTTAGTCTGATAAAGGTTAAGCCTGCCCGCCGCTGCCCTAAACGCTTTTTGTATCGACGGACTGGAATTTGTTTCCATACCTTTCATAACCCATCTAAGTTCCTCCTCCAGATCCGTTTCAGTGCTTGTTTCTGCTTGCATCTAGAAGCTGCTTCAAATATTAGGAAACCCTAAAAGGTTGCCTTGAATGCATTCCCCCTCCCCCCCCCCCCCCCCCCGAGTATGTAAGGAGTAGCGAATTCCTCGACATTTAACTAAAAAAAACTTCCGAATAGGCAGCGCAATTTTATCCCCAATTACTAGTCTTTTAGCAATTCAGATGGGAAACTCCATACCCAAAGCCTCTGTCTCTCCTTAGCCACATGTTTGGCTTTCATTATTGGTGTGTGGTCCGATACTGAGATTGTGGGGTCATAATTTGCATAATATTGCCTACTAGTGAAATAGAAGCCCAGGCATAATCTGTACGTGAAAATGAGCGATGAACATGCGAGTAAAAAGTATATCCTTTGTCTGTGCCCCTAAGAGTAATCCACACCTCTACCAAGGAAAGTTGTTCAAATCGTTGTTTTAGATTCACGGAGGGTGGTGCTTGTACAAATTGTGTTATGCTACAGTCTCGGATGGGATCCCATGCCAGATTGAAATCACCAAGAAGCAATATTTGACACTCCATTACAGACTCCAAGTGTTCAAAGGTACATTTCAGAAAACCATCTTGCCCTGAATTGGGGGCATACATGGAAGCGACCGTTAGTGTTATAGTGCTTAATTCGAGAATCGTGAAAATATATCTGCCCTCTTTATGAATCTTAATACGCAAAACCTTGATTTGGGTGCCCGCCCCAATTGCAATAAGCACTCCTGCCATTTTCCCTTCAGCATTTGCTTGCAATATATTAGGGTACTGAGGCAATCTGTGCTTATATCTATCCACACTCTGTATATGGTTTTCTTGAAGTGCCACCAAATCCGTTTGGTAGCGCCCCAACAAACCTTCCAATTTCATGCGCTTTAGTGGAGTATTAAGCCCCCTAATGTTCATTGATGGGACCTTGAATTATGTATGATCCAATCGCATTCCCTTATGGTTGCTAAACCATGCATTTTCACTGAAATATATTGACACTAACAGTGCACAGCTGATTCCCCTACCCAACTAGGAGACCCCCTAATAAACATAACACACCCCACACCCAAATGTCCCTCTCCCCTTACAATCCCCCAATGCCCCTGTGGTGAAATACTGTACCTATTGTATCCCGGAGACCTAACCGCCGGCTGTGAGTCACAGACTAATCCAGGGCAAAGTTCAGGGTACTGCAACACCCCCATCTGTTACCTGAACAGATGGATTCCAAGATGTGGCGGACTGTCTCTCCTATGTTGAATTGTGCCTTCCGTATTGAATATCCCCTGTCCGATGGCCCAGTGCCACAAGTCCTGAGCTTCTTTGGAGAGCGCTGGGGATTGAGTGCCCCCTTGCTTCATGATGTAGAACATGGTGGTGGTGTTGTCCGTGAAGGTCCTCACCACCTTGCCCTTTAGAGACGGTTGAAAAGACTTGAGGGCCTAGAACACTGCCCGTAGCTCCAGAATGTTGATGTGCATATCCTTCTCCTCTGGAAGCCACAGACCTCTGGCATGTGGACATCCTGTGTGAGGCTCCCAACCTTCCAGCGAGGCGGCCGTGGTGACCGTCTCCTGGTATGGTGGGGTTTGAAATCCCGTCCCCTGGTTCATGCGAGAGCGCACCCCCTACCACTCCACCGCCCTCCGGAACTCCTCGTTGAGAGGAATCTTGTCTGCAAAACTCCCTGAGAATTGTATCCAATGTGCATCTAAAAATTCTTGTAGAGTTTGCATCTGCAACCTGCAAAGATGGACGAGGTAGATGCAGGACAACATCATGCTCAGCAATGACTTGATCATCCGGACCGTGGCCGTCTTCGCCGATGACAGTTGCTGCACCTTCCCTTGATTGGCTGCTAGCCTCTCCTCCGAGGGTGATGCCAGGCAAGCCACTGTGTTGAGTCTGGCGCTTAGGAACAACGCATTCTGCGATGGCATTAAGCAGGACTTCGGATAGTTTACAGCGAATCCCAGCTCTGTCAGTAGATGGACGGTCTCCTTCGTGTGCCCGTCGCCAGTTCCTGATAGCGGGTGCGTATCAGCCAATCCTCTAGGTATGGGTATACATGTATGCCCTGCAGGCGCAGATGGGCCGTCACCGGGGCCAGGCATTTTGTAAACACTCTTGGGGCTGATTTCAAATCGAATGGTAGGGCCTTGAACTGCTAGTGTTGGCCTTGCACCACGAACCATAGGAACCTTCGATGTTTCCTGTGTATGGGACATGGAAGTATGCATCCTCTAGGTCCAACGTCTTCAAGAAATCCCCTTTTTCCAGTTGGCCGAGTACGTGCTGCAACAAGACCATCCTGAATTTCTGGGACTTCAGGTACAGATGTCGCAGGTCCAGGATGGGTCTCCAACCCCCTGGCTTCTTCCTGATCAGAAAGTATCTGGAATAGACTTGAGAGCCCCAGAGCCATTGACGGGGTACCAGTGGAATACGAGTACATCTGTGTTGGAACTCCAAGGTGTTTCCCAGGGTGGGAGCGTCCAGCACACATCTCTCAGTGTTGATCTTCTTCCACTCGCTGTACCTCACCAGCCGGCCTACCACCAGGGTGCACAAGTGGGGGCCCGACGTCTTGGCCAGTTCAGGCTTGCTTGGGTACCGGTGCCCTGTCCTGCGGGCCACTGCGACACTGACCTACGCTACCGTAGGCCTGGTATCGACCCCTGTAGGCTTCCTGCGTGGAGGATCGGGGAGGTTGCCTGTATGATGTGGAGAATCCTTTGGATGATCTGCTCAATTTTACCCTAGAGGAATGAAAATATGACAAGCAATGCTGCTGTAGAGTCCCAAGGGAACGTGCCGTCTGTGTATCTGTCTTTATGGCTTGAAAGCATTCGTCGACCGCCTTTCCGAACAGATTTCCGCCATTGAAGGGTATGTCCAGCACCTTTGCATGAACGTCCGGACGCAAATTTGTGGCCTTCAACCATCCCTGCCAACAAAGGTAGACTCTGTTTCCCATCTGCCGGACACCTGTGTCGGCGATGTTCACTGCTACCGTAATGGCATGGTCCGATGCTACCTCCCCCTTCCGGAAGGAGGGAGAGAGCTTTGTTTTCTTGTCGTCAGGGAGGAATTCCATTATCGGGCCTGGCTCGTACCAAAGCTCCCGGTCGTATCGGGCCAGGATAGGCAGATCAGTAGCTGCTTTGAACGTGGATGCTGCTGTGTATATGACTCTCTTCCCCATGGCATCCATCTTCTTCCCCTCATTGTCCGGGAGAACTGATGATGAAGAAGCCAGGATAGCCGAATGTTTCCTTGCGGCAGCCAACACTACCTAGTCTGATGACGGTTGTGACCTCAAACACTTGGGTGCGGAGTTCAGCACCCTGTATTCCTTATCCAACCGGTCTTGTTTGGTTGGAGCCGTGCATGGGTTCTTCAAGAGGGATTGACCTTCCTCCCAAATGTTGTCCAAAAAGGGTACTGCCATGATCGTCTTCCTCTTGGACTCTTGTCTGTGATACAAGAAGCCCTCTTTCTTGGTTTCCTCGGGCACCAGCTGGAACAGCTCAGAGGCCCTGGAGATCATTGAGTGGAATGATCCCACCTCGTCTGGTGCAGAGACTCTATGAGGGGCGTCCAGGTGTGGTGATTTGTTGTCTGCTGGGACAAAGTCCTCATCTTCATCGGTTTCGGTGGTCGTCTCCGTACCACTGTGTGTGTGTGTATCCGAGTCTGCTGGTGGAGTTGGGGCCGACGTGGTGGAGGAGGCTGATGTGGAAGCGCTGGATGATGATTTTTCTTCTTACGCGAAGGCTGATCAGGGGCCTGCAGCACCACGGGTGCCAGTTCTGGAGAAAACCTCTGCTGGATCTCCGTCACTAGGGTGTGGAGAGTCGACAGGATGTCCATGGATCTGTCCCCCGGCTGTGGAGGGAATGATGGGGCGCTAGGCTCTGCGCTGACGTCGTCTTTGTGAACCTTCTGGACGGACTCTTGGTCGTCGTCATCTGTGGATGAGATTTCCAACGGTTGAACGCAAACCTTGGAGGTCTGTTTTGGGGCCTTCTTGCCCCCCCCTTTTTCCTCCCTGAGGGTTTTGGACCTGGATCAGGACCAGTGACTTTCCACCACCCAGGGGTGCTTGCAGCCTTTGCTGCTGCCTCTGGGCCAAGTCGCACATTGGAGAGAGGGATATCCTTTGCGCCGTAGGAGACACCCTTGTCGGATTGGCACCAACTGCCACTGTGGTCGTCACTGAAGATGTCAATGAATATTTTGGCTGTACCGGTTGAGCCTGCTTGGGCTGCACACCCTTAATTCTCTTCCTACGGATTAGGCTTTTCTGATTTCTCCCGTAACTTGGACGGGGTGGACGACTTCCTCTTTGAGGAGGAGCTTGATGGCAGTAAAGATATTGTAGATGTTTGTCCTCCACAAAGACATTTCCTAGCCTTCATTGGGTGCAGGGCCTGAAGAGGGTTCTTCCCTCCTTTTTCTCCTCCGTCATTGTCGGAGGGTGAGAAGTAGGCCCAAGACGTCCTTCAAGAAACTTCGACGAGTAACCGCTCTAGAGGGGCATGCAACTTCACTCGTAACGGATCACTGTGGTCGGCCGATGGAGATAGGAGCACACGGGCTCTGGTGAAACAAAAATAGAACTTTTCAGTGAAAAACATTGGAAAAAATACTAAATAGCTCGGCGAGAAACTCGAGGGCTCCTAACACTGAAGCGTGCAGTAAAAATCTGAAGATGGCTGCTGCAGGCAGGACTTGGGAAGAGGACTGTCATCGGATGGGGTAGTATGGCCCAGAGGATAGTGATTGGTTTAGAGGAGAAATACAGTTTTAAAGTAAAAGTGAAACTGTTTGGGGAGTATTCATGAGCATGTGAATCCATGCCAGACCCCATGGTGGAGAAGTAGACGTATTTGACCCAAAAGACGCAGATAAACTACCCCCACATAGGGAATATGACTGTCGTATCGACAACCTTCCCGGGCCAAAATTCCTTTTGGGCGGACCTATGAACTCCTTGTGTGGATTACTGCCAGCTCAGTGGTATTATGAATTTTTTTTAAAAATCGATATCCCTTACCCCTTATCCAAATACTCTTACATCAAGCCAGCAATAGCACCTTGTATACAAAGCTGGATCTCAAAAGGGCCTATAATCTGGTTCGAATGGCCTACATTGATGAATGGAAAACAGCATTTCGAACCCGATATGGTCATTACAAGTATTTTGTTATGCCTTTCAGACTCTGTAATGCCCCTGCTGTCTTCCAATACTTCTTGAACGATGTCTTTAGGGATGTCTTTAGGGATGTCTTGAACACTTTTGTTGTTATTTATCTCAACGATATTTTAATCTTTTCAAGTAATTACCAAGAACATGTCTGCCATGCCAATTATTATTATGGTATTTATTGAGCACGGACCTAGCTTCAAGAAGCAACGGAGCGCTTTACAGAAGTACACACCAATGCAGATACATAACAGATCGCTTTACAGAGGTGTACAACATTACACATGCACAGAGCACTTTTCAGTGGTATCAACAGAACAGATCTATAGTGGGGGATGGGATACAGAGGAGGGCTGTACGGAAGGCATGGTATCAAACAGTAAGACAGATACAAGTGATCCCAGTTCAAGTGTGTTTATTGAACTTCAATTGGGTTTGAAAAATGCCTATCTAAACCTAAATCTAAAGATGGGAGCAAGCTACGACCATCAAATAATAACAACGCAGTCCTAGTGGTGTCTTGTCAAGATAAAAGGGCCTATACTAATAAACATACTGCCAATCCTTACTTCTAAATACAAACAGGGTGGGAAACAATGTTATGCAAAAGAAAAGTGTTCAAGAAATGATATGTCAGGATATTCAACACAGATCGGTCTAGTATCAGTCTCCCCAACTCACCGGCTGTGTTGATTTCCCCGATGCTGCTTTGTTGTTGGAGCCAAGGACAGTACCACGGTGGCTGGGAATTCTCCCCACCTTGATTCTTGACGCGGGAGGGCCCCGGGTATCTCCGACACATAATGCAGGATTCTTCAGCGTGTTTTCCTGGTCTTACGCATTCCAATTTTAAGAGTTCCTTGTCAAAAAAGTCAAGGGAACTTCCCTCCTTGCGATCCCCTTCTGTTTCACCGTCTTTCTCCTCTTGTTAAACTGCCATCTTGGAACTGATGTTTCCTCGTGTGCTTTGCCTTGCTCAGTTTGTGCTCTTGTGCTCCACCTGTTCTCCGTGCGGGAAGCCTAATGGAAGTCAGGTGTGTGTGATGGCCAGTAATTGCCTGACCTTGCCTGACCATTGTATTGGGACACGTCAGGTATACGGCTCGGGTGTTAGTCCGTTTTCTCTCATAGCGGGCTGTCCATGAGAAAGTGTTCATGTTGTAAAGGAGGGGGGTGGAGTTCCTAAATGTAATAGGTGTTATAAGGAAGTGATATATGGCGTCTCACTATCCAGTGTCCCACTGCCACTCACCGAAGAACCCTCACCCAGGTGATCCTCCCCCATTGGTCCACCCCAGGAACTGGATCCAAAAGTGATGGCCGTGTCCTAATGGGTGAGACACCTTCTGGTTTTTCACAGGTAAGATCCCAATCTTCCGTAATTGCCAGATACAGATTAATTGAACTACTCTCTTAGCACACTCTTGTGTTACGCTCACCTGGTTTCTGTGGGAACGTTGGGGCACGGTTGCAGCCCTCCCAGGATCTGGCTTCTTCCCCTTCTCCCGTGTTGTAGACTGCTCTGGTGGTTGAAACTGCCCCTGTGAGGATACGAGAGGTCATGAGGATGCTGTGATATGGCTGTAACTCTCGAACCCTTCTTCCCAGAATGTGGTGAGCATGCGTTTGCCCATATAGTCTCACCTGTTTAACTACGAGGATGAGCTCTCCATCCTGCTTCTCAAGTGCAGGGGCGCTTTAATGGGACGTAGTTCCTTCACTGGTCCGTGTGCGTGGCAGCCCAGACCAGCTGTGACTGATCCACTTCGAAGTTAAGTGTTCTTCAACAATGATTATTGTCCGTACTCGTTTGCAATGTCTTTTTTCTTTTCTCAACAATGATTATTGTCCGTACTCGTTTGCAATGTCTTTTTTCTCATGATTCGTGTTTGTATCCTTAGTAATTTCTTTCTTTCTCCCCAATAGGTGATGAAGGCCCAGCGGAGTCGCGGTGCTGGGAGTGAGCCCAAACGGAGCCCTGAGGAGTTTTATAATGTCCCAAAATAGATGGTAAGTTTGGGCCAAAGGGTCAGTGCGAAGGTTGCACAGCGCGTGACTTTAGCGAATTGTCTTTATGTGGTTTATGACCTTATTTGTCCTTTTCTCCCGCAGGTATGGCCTGGCGACATCAGATGAGGAGCAGCTGTCAGAAGATCTGTCGGCGGGTGATGGATGGCTGCAGCCGCGAGGATGCTGGTCGAGAAGTGCTCCCGCGTAAGTGCTGGAACTGTGGAACAGGTAAGGAGCGCTGCAGGCAATCGTATTGTTGGAGGCAGGTAGGTGCGCTTTAGACGATGGTTGATGGTATCGCTGAAAGCAGGTAAGATGCGCTTCAGGCGATGGTATTGCTGGAATCAGGTAAGATGTGCTTCAGGCGATGGTATTGCTGGAATCAGGTAAGATGTGCTTCAGGCAATGGTTTTGCTGAAATCAGGTAAGAAGCGCTTCATGCGGCGGTGAGCGTTACTGTCATGACCCACAGAACGTGCCCCTTTTGGACTTCATGGTCCTCATCACAATGGGGCTTCCACTCCTTGGTACTTCCAACATGGCCGTCTAACGTGAAAAGCCTTCCTCGGTCTTCACGTCTGACGTAGCGTAATCTACAAATAAACCGCGCCCCCGCGCGTCTCAATGCTATTGCAAGTAGCGACTAGACGTGTGCTCCGTAGTTCGCTGAACTGTTATCCTGGTACCTGGACCTTCTAATTCTATTCCCTTACCCCACTTCTTGCTTCCTGGACCTGTGTGCCGTGCTTGCGCACCTTCTTCGTTTCCTGGATCCCCAGAGTATCTGAATCCCGGAACACTGAATGCACGCTGGAGCCAGAAGAGGCTCGCGCAGGCTTATACAAGACCAGGTCCATGCGTAAGAAGACACCGCCCAAGAAATCCTGCAAGGATCGCTCTCAGGTGAAAAAGGGGGAATTCCGTGACAGTTAGGCTGCATGAGCAGACTAACGCGAAGCGCTGGCATGCAGGCGGGGCAGGCTTAAATAGCTTGGTCCCAGCCACGCCCCTTTGCTCTGCTTGATAGCTCCACCCTGTCACTCCCAGAAGATGCTGCACGTGTAGCCCAATGCATTCCTATGGCCACACCCGGCCTGGATGCATGTGGGGGCCCTGCAAGAGATGAAATAACAGGTGCACTATGAATAAAGTGTGCAGAGCACACTTCCTTATGGACCTGGCACCAAAGGCCCAGCCAAAACCAAAACCAAAGCCAAAGGCGCCAGGACTGGGTCCAACTGGACCCTTTAAGTGATGTGACTTGTGGTCCTTGCCCTGTGGCCAGGACATCTTGTTACAAAAGGACTCAACTTCCCAGCTAGTTCACCGTTTAGCATATTATTCACACACTTTCAATGCTACAAACTATAGCATCTTTGAAAATGACCTATTAGCCATAAAATACCTTTCCTTAACTGGAGACATCTGTTAGAAGGTGCTAAAAATACCATAACAGTGTTTGTCGGAATCTAGGATTCCTCAAGTCAGCTCACACAATGAACCAAAGACAGCACCGATGGATTAATTTCTTTGCTCGGTTTGACTTCATAGTCACTTATAAACCTGGAATTTAGAACAGAATGGCTGATGCCTTGTCTAGAGCCTACCAATCAACAGAAGAAACCAAAGGCGTTCCCTTCCTTTCTGTTGAACGCGTAATTTCTACTATTACCCTTGAGGATAAGGGTGCTCCATTCTTCCGTGGCTCCTGAGGATCTTGGCTCCGTCTGCCTCCTGGATGACAAATGAGCACAAAACAGTTCAGGTACAATAAGAAGACTTGCGAATGCTGCCAGAGAATAAACCACAACCAAAGAAGATAGGTAGAAAGGAGCTAAGCCATGAACACATGTAAAGACAATATAGAGGAAACGAAGAAGACTGGATTCAAGTCAAGAAAGAGAACAGAGTGAGGAAGAATTAAAGGAGCAAGAGAAAGATGTAAGAGTGTACAAATTGTGCAGTTAAAGACCAACCGAAGTGGAGCAAGCTGGTAGGCACAGAGTCCCACTAGCAAAGACCGGATGGAATAAGAGCTTAAATACGTTGTTTGGCAGCATTAAACGAAAGGAGATTGAGAAACACTAGAAAGAGGAGAAAAAAAGGATCAAAAAGAACTCCAAGATTACATGCAGAAGAAAAAGAAAGAAGAGAGGATGGGAAGCAAAGAGGAGTAGGAGAAGGGGAGGCAGAGAGAGTAGAAGGTGGTAAAAAGAACTTCTGTTTTAGAATCATTAAGGTTTAGGAAAGGGAATGCATCCAGGTTTTTGTAACGCTCACCTGACTCCCACGGAGGCGCTGGTCTAGTCTGGGTTGCTGTGGCCTCTTCGAGCGTGATGCGCAGAACTCGGAACACCGACTGAACAGGACCCTCAAATCTTGCTGGTCTGGCCCGTAGGAATATCCTTCTGCAGATGAGAAAGGGGATTAACAGTCTGCAGAATAGTGTGCTTGCTCCCCCCTTCCCTCTTCTCTAACTTCCTCCGAAATCCCCGGTTGAAGCTCACCTTATGGTTTGAAAGGATGAACTCTCCATCCTGCTTCTGGTGCAGGGGCGCGTGTTAGTACAGTTACTTCACTGGTTTTCAGAATGGCGCTGGCAAAATCCACTTGACTTTTCCGAGCGGAACGCCATAAGTATGAAGATTACAAAAGTTCAAGTGTTGAGCCTCCTTTTCTGTTGCCTTCCTAACCTGTGATCTGTCATTTATTTCAGGTGCAGATGAAGGCAATGCGTTGAGGGATTGAATTGCCGATGGTAAACTCAGGTGAGTTAGCGATGGAGGCGATCCCTCTTAATGTCTTTATATTCCTCCAGTAATGTCTTTTGTCCTTTCCCCATAGGGGCCTGGGTGCCGTACCTGTCAAAGAAGCGGCACCGACTCGAAATGAGGAATGGTCCACCAACAGAAGACCGGTCAGTGTTATGGCGGAAAATTAGGCTTTCCTCATATGTTCCTTCTGCTCACCTTTTGTCTCTTCTTCTCTCCCCTAGGCGCAGAGATGTGGCGACCGGTGCAGACAGTCGCGGTGGAGCCAGAAGAACTCCCGAGGACAGGTGAGTGAAGCGCGGCGCTGCAGCTAGCAACGCGGTGCTTTTAAATGAAAGTCTTTTCTCAGGAACAGGAACGCTGGCGTGAAGGTTCCGGATGCAGGTAAGAAGTTTCATAAAATTCTTGGTTTTCACTTTTCTCTTCTCTTCTTTCCTTACAGGTGTTCCAGGATCGAGGCGGGCGTGGCTGGAGACCAGATGCAGGAGCAGACACAGTGAGCGTTCAGCTGCTTGGATGCAGAACAACGCGAAGCGTGAGCTACTGTCTGGGCGTGGCTTAAATAGCCCCCAAAGTAGTTCCAGGTAAGTATCCTTCCCTGGCCACGCCCGAGTGGCAAAATAGTCCCAATGAAAAAATAGTCCCTTTCAGGTCTCAGGGAGGCCTGAATCTTGCAGCATGGTCTGCATCAGGTAAGTGCACAAAACACCTTCCTTTATGAGCCTGGCGCCTATGGCGCCAGGACTGATGTCCAACATGAGCCTGGCGCCAACGGCGCCAGGACAGAGTCCAAAGAGCCCCTATAAGGGGCCGCTGGGCTTTTACCCGGGGGCATGATGCCTGCTCCCGGGGGTGCTGGGCCTGGCCTGGTGCTCCGGGGGTAGGCATCATGACAGCACTCCCCCCCCCCCCCCAAGGCCCCTCCCAAGGTCGTTCCCTCTGGAGGTTTCGGTTTGTTTGGGAAATTCCGATGGAACCTTTTTACCAGCCGAGGTGCATGTATGTGGTCGCTGGGTTCCCAAGACCTTTCCTGAGGCCCGTACCCTTTCTAATCAATTAGATAGAAAAGTTTTGATTTTGAGATCTTAGAATCCAAAATGTTCTTCACCTCGAATTCAGGCTCCCCATCTATCTGGATTGGTTCTGGTGGCTTTATTAATCTGGTTCCTGGTTGCACTGGTTTCAAAACTGACACATGAAAAACGGGGTGAATCCGCATGTTAGCTGGTAGATCGAGCTTGACTGCCACTGGGTTAATTATAGCTTTGATCGAGTAAGGGCCCAAATACCTTGGATTAAAAGTTCGGGGTCCCTTGAGCAATAAGTGTTTGGTAGCCAACCATACTTGATCCCCTATTTGGTATGGAGGCGCCTCACTCCCATGCAGATCCGCATTCTTTTTGTATTTCCCTTTCGCTTGTTGCAAATGTGCAGTTGCATCCTTGAAGGCTTGAGTTATCGTGGAATGCAAATGGTCCACTGCGGGCATTTCAAGGCTCAGAGGTGAGTCCAGGTCTGAAGTACGAGGGTGATGTCCATATAGGGTATAAAAGGGGCTTTGTCCAGTTCCAGAGTGTACCGAGTTATTGTATGCATATTCGGCCACCCATAAAATATCCTTCCAATTACCCTCCGATTGGTGCAACATACATCGTAGTTATTGTTCAAGGGTCTGGTTTGTTCTCTCCGACTGACCATCGGTCTGTGGGTGGTGGCTGGTTGAGAGTCTTACGTCGATTTGTGCCAGTTGACAACACTTTCTCCAAAAATGAGAAATAAACTGGCTTCCCCAGTCGGAGACTAGTATGGACGGGAATCCATGCAAACGGAAGATATTTTCGAGGTATTCCTTGGCTAGGACAGAAGATGAAGGTAATCCTTTCAACGGAATAAAATGGGCCATCTTGGGAAATAAATCCACCAGAATAGTGTTGTATCCATTACAAGGGGGCAGGTCCGTGATAAAATCTAGTGACAAGGTGTGCCAAGGTGCTGGTGGAATGTCTAAAGGCTGAAGAAGACCGGCAGGTTTTGTCTTTTGGCCTTTGTTTTGGGCGCAAACTCCACAGGACATCACGAAAGATTTAATATCCTTTCGCCAGGAAGGCCACCAGAATTGTCGTTTAATTTTTTCCTCAGTTTTGGCAATGCCAGGATGTCCTTCCATCAGGGTATCATGATGACGGGAAATAACCAGTTCCTGCAACTCCTTTTCTGGCAGAAATAAGCGTCCTTGGAAGTAAGGTAGGCCATCGTTGACCGAAAAGTAAGACCCCCTTTGGATCCAATCCTGCAAGGCTGTAGAGTCCAGGAGTTGTTTTACCCGTGCTTGAATGTCTTCAAGGGTTTGTAAAGAGGTTATCCCCAAAATTCTTTGCTCGGGAATTATCGGCACAGGTTCTGAGCTTGTGTCTATTTCTCACATTCCTATTCGAGATAGCGCGTCCGCTTTGCCATTCTTACAGCCGGGGCGGTAAGTGATTACAAAATCGAACTCAGCAAAGAACAAAGCCCATCGGAGCTGACGTGACGATTGAGCCTTGGCAGTTTTTAAATATTGTAAGTTTCGGTGATCAGTGATCACGGTGATGGTATGCCTGGCGCCAAGAAGATAATGCCGCCAAGCCTTAAAGGCGGACTTAAAGGCTAATAATTCCTTGTCGGTGATTGCATAATTTACCTCAGGCGGCGAGAACTTTCTGGACCAAAATGCTACGGGGTGCAGTTCGTTGGTTTCAGGGTCTCTCTGAGACAGGACAGCTCCCATGGGTAAGCTGGATGCGTCAGTTTCGACTATATGTGGGAGATCGGGACGCGGGTGCTTCAAAATAGGTGCGGACGTGAATTTAGCTTTCAATTCCTGAAAGGCCTGTTCGGCTTCCTCGGTCCATTCGAAGCGTTTATTTTTTTGCAAGAGTGCAGTGATGGGTTGTACCACACGTGAAAATTCCGGGATAAATCTGCGATAAAAATTAGCAAAACCAAGCATGCTTTGGACACCTTTCACCGAACTGGGTGATGGCCATTTGAGGATGGCATCCACTTTTCGTGAGTCCATGCGGACCCCTTTAGGTGTCAGGATGAATCCAAGAAACTCAACCTCAGTGGTATGGAAAACGCACTTTTCCAGCTTTGCAAACAGTTTGTGCTGGCGCAATTTCTCAAGGACGGCCCTGACATGCCTTCTGTGATCAGATTCCGAAGAGGAGTACACAAGAATGTCATCGATATATACGACAACACAAACATCGATGAGTTCCCGAAGGACATCGTTCATGAAGAACTGGAAGGCAGCAGGCGCGTTGCACAACCCGAAAGGCATCACCTGGTATTCGAATAATCCATATTTTGTACGGCAGGCCGTTTTCCATTCGTCGCCTTCTTTTACTCGCACCAGATGATAAGACCCCCGGAGATCTAACTTGGTGTATACGCAAGCGTCCTTCACCTGGTCAAGGAGTTCAGGGATCAGAGGCAGAGGGTAACGGTTTTTAACAGTTATCTGGTTCAATGCGCGGTAGTCGATAAAAGTTCTAAGGTCGCCTTCTTTTTTGGGCACGAAGAACAAAGCCGAGGATGCCGGAGACTTTGACGGGCGAATGAAACCATTGGCTAGGTATTGATCTAAATATTGTCTCAAATGCAGATTCTCAGGTTCAGTAAGGGCATAAATCCTGCTACAAGGGGGTTGTGCACCGGGCACCAGATCGATTTGGCAATCGTACGATCTGTGGGGAGGTAACGTGTTGGCCTGTTCCTTTTGGAAGACGTCCTGAAAGTCTTGGTATTCCGGAGGTAGTTGCATGGAGACAGAGGTTACAGACGCTAGACTAATCTTCAGATTTTCTGGGTAGCAGGTTTGTGCACAATCTGGGAAGGTTATTCTCTTCGCTCGCCAATCAATTCGAGGATTATGTGTCTCTAACCAAGGGATTCCGAGAATAACCTGAAACTGTGGAGCCTTGATTACATCAAACACAACTGCCTCCCGATGGCCGTCCGGACCTATAAGTGTCACCTCAGCAGTGGAATGTGTTACCAGTCCAGAGGCAATTTCGGTTCCATCGACTGTGGTGATGACATCTTTGCTGGTTTTAGGACACAGAGGGAGGTTAATCCTAGAGACCAATTCACAATCCACATAATTTCCTATAGCCCCACTATCGATGTATGCCTTTATTGCATGCAATCGCTTAGGCTGTTCCGGATCTACGAGGACCATTGGCACAATGAAATGCGAGGTCTGAGAGTTAGTTTTCAAGCTCGGCAAGCGGACCCCTACGCTTGTCGGGCGTGGTCGTTTTCCGAAGCAGAGTCTTCATGGTTTTTATCAGCGGCTCCTACCACCTTCTTGGGCGGTTTTGCCGGGCCATCTCGTAGAAAGTGTCCAGAGGACCCACAATAAAGACATAATTGCATCTGCCGTCTTCTTTCACATTCTTTTTGAGTATAAGGTCCTTTAACCCCTCCGATTTGCATAGGCTCAGAGACATCAGCACCCTTGGAGTTAGCGTGGGTCTTGACCAACACCCGGGTCTCGAACTTGGACCGACTTGCTTTTCTGTTTTGAAGTCTGCGATCCAATTGGACCACTAAGTCTATATATTCTGTGCATTCTTGGGGCGGATTTACAACTTGGGCCAGGACATCTTTAAGTTCTCCGCGTAGACCTCGATAAAATAACGTGATTCTTTTATCCTCTGGCCACCCAGTTTCCACAATTAGTCTATTAAAGGTTGCAATGTAGGATAGGAGGTCCTGATTGCCCTGTCGCAGGGATAGGAGTTCGTCATCCAGAGCCTGCCCCTGAGAGTGTCGAGCAAATAACCTTTCCATGCTTGCTTGAAATCCTTGAAAATCACGGAGAATCGGGTCATCTTGAGTAACCAGTGGAACTGACCAATCGGCAGCACAGCCGCTGAGATATGACAATACAACGGCTACCTTGGTCCGGTCATTAGGGAAGGCCCCAGGTCTGCATAGGCAGTGCAAACGACACTGATTCATGAATACGGCGAATCATTTGGGGTCCCCGGCAAAGCGTTCAGGTGGGGCCAGCGGCATGTTTCCAGGTAGATTAATCGCACAGGGTTACTGGGAACCACAGGAGCGGGGTTTCCCCCGGAACCGGGTAGAGGAATGTGTCCAGCTTGACCTTGCAAAAACTGTCTAGCCAGGTCATCAGTTCTTTCCTTTGATACAATCACTTCCCTCCTGAGAGCATTAGTCTCTTGACGAGCGGCGTGTACTTCGGCCCGTAATTCCCCCAGTAGTTGGGCCAACTGATCAGTCTCAGAAGTTTCCATAGCGCCTGGGTGGGAATTTGTATGAAGGCTTCGCGTTCTGTAACGCTCACCTGACTCCCACGGAGGCGCTGGTCTAGTCTGGGTTGCTGTGGCCTCTTCGAGCGTGATGCGCAGAACTCGGAACACCGACTGAACAGGACCCTCAAATCTTGCTTGTCTGGCCCATAGGAATATACTTCTGCAGATGAGAAAGGGGATTAACAGTCTGCAGAATAGTGTGCTTGCTCCCCCCTTCCCCCCTTCGTTCTTCTCTAACTCCCTCCGAAATCCCCGGTTGAAGCTCACCTTATGGTTTGAAAGGATGAACTTTCCATCCTGCTTCTGGTGCAGGGGCGCGTGTTAGTCCAGTTACTTCACTGGTTTTCAGAATGGCGCTGGCAAAATCCACTTGACTTTTCCGAGCGGAATGCCGTAAGTATGAAGATTACAAAAGTTCAAGTGTTGCGCCTCCTTTTCTGTTGCCTTCCTAACCTGTGATCTGTCCTTTATTTCAGGTGCAGATGAAGGCGATGCGTTGAGGGATTGAATTGCCGATGGTAAACTCAGGTGAGTTAGCGATGGAGGCGATCCCTCTTAATGTCTTTATATTCCTCCAGTAATGTCTTTTGTCCTTTCCCCATAGGGGCCGGGGTGCGGTACCTGCCAACGAAGCGGCGCCGACCTGAAATGAGGAATGGTCCACCAACAGAAGACCGGTAAGTGTTATGGCGGAAAATTAGGCTTTCCTCATATGTTCCTTCTGCTCACCTTTTGTCTCTTCTTCTCTCCCCTAGGCGCAGAGATGTGGCGACCGGTGCAGACAGTCGCGGTGGAGCCAGAAGAACTCCCGAGGACAGGTGAGTGAAGCGCGGCGCTGCAGCGAGCAACGCGGTGCTTTTAAATGAAAGTCTTTTCTCAGGAACAGGAATGCTGGCGTGAAGGTTCCGGATGCAGGTAAGAAGTTTGATAAAATTCTTGGTTTTCACCTTTCTCTTCTCTTCTTTCCTTACAGGTGTTCCAGGATCGAGGCGGGCGTGGCTGGAGACCAGATGCAGGAGCAGACACGGTGAGCGTTCAGCTGCTTGGATGCAGAACAACGCGAAGCGTGAGTTACTGTCTGGGCGTGGCTTAAATAGCCACCAAAGTAGTTCCAGGTAAGTATCCTTCCCTGGCCACGCCCGAGTGGCAAAATAGTCCCAATGAAAAAATAGTCCCTTTCAGGTCTCAGGCGGGCCTGAATCTTGCAGCATGGTCTGCATCAGGTAAGTGCACAAAACACCTTCCTTTATGAGCCTGGCGCCTATGGCGCCAGGACTGATGTCCAACATGAGCCTGGCGCCATCGGCGCCAGGACAGAGTCCAAAGAGCCCCTTGTGTCTCATTTGTGTAAAAGTAAACTTAGGTTTGTCCATGAGATAAGGAGGTCCATCCTTTCTAAACATTAGATCAGAGACACAGACACAAAGCTGGCTAAAAATTGAAGGGGGCTTTCACAAATGTGGACATTGTAATCAATGTAAATATGCTTGTGACAAATATAAAATCTTTAGAGATCAGTTTGGTGATGAAATTAATATCAGAGACTACATCAACTGTAAAACATGCTATGTGGTTTATATAATTCAATGTGTTTGTGGTAAAAATTATGTTGGCAGTACTATCAGACAGTTGCGCGTACGCATCATGGAACATCTGTCAAGTCTGAAGAATACAGAGCCCAAGACACCATTGGCCATACATTGGCAAAATCAACACCAAATGGACGATATGGATGACTTAAGATTTTTGGGTCTGATGAAAGCTAAAAAAGGAAAGAGGTGGTAATCTAAAATTGTCACTACGAAAAATGGAAGCTAAATTAATTTGTATTTTACGGTCTAGAGAATATGAACTTAATTCAGACCATGAGATGCATGTATATCTATGATTTTAATATATTCAATATTTATCACAAGGTTTTGCAGAATCATTGGTGGGAAACATGTTGTTTGCAACCAAATATCAATTGTGGTATTAAGGGATAACAAACACTTTTAGCCATAAAGGCATTCTTTCCATCCACTTAGTTAATCATGCCAAATTGTAGCACACTTCTATCTCAATTATTTTTAATCAAACTACATATGAATTAGATTGGCTTTTTCAAAGTGCACCATAAATGCCAAGTTTATTTTTATTCTTATTCATACGTTCGAATGCTTCAGCAAACATTACAAATAACAAGTACATCCATAAGGGCATTTAATTTGCAGCTACATATACTAGCAATTACCAAGCAGATAGTATTATGTAATCGTGGAAGTCTGTGATTCAATAACGATCTCCAGGGGATGACGTATAGTGTTTACACTATGATGTCACGCGCAGCATTGCGCGTGACGTCATGACGCAATGTGCGGCCGCCATCTTTTTTTTGCTGCCAATAGCATAAACGAAAAGAAACAGAATGGACGTCTGAATCGATGCGGGGAAAGTGGCTAATCTAGGGATTAACCCTAACTAAATGGGTAAGCTGAACTATATTCTATGGCATATCCTTGGAGTTTAACAATACACAATGTTAGTAAATATTTAGTTCTGATCTACTCAGGATACTGGGATCTACCCCAAAATAACTTTCCGGATTGCAATAGAAGACCGTTGATGCTTCGATGGAAATTATGAGCAGAATTTGAGGTGGGCCTAAATATTATGAATTACAGGAATTCACACAGATTAGTACTTAGCGAACACACTAACTAATAGCACTATTGAGACTGAAGATTAAACATAGGACAAGGGTAAGCCAAGCACCAATGTCATGGCCAGGATACAGGGGAGCACATTTCGGGTGACATGCACAATTCTGATTTAAGCATGTTTTTTGTACGAAATCAATACCAACATGATATGGTAATTCTAGAACATGAAATAATATTAGGGTTGCACGGAACGCATGTACCACAATGATGGTCTAGGGACCAGGTTACTTACAAATTAACCTAAAAATGATATGGTGATGCAAGAACCTGAAATAATATTAAGGTTTCACTAAACGCATGTACCCCAATGAAGGTCTATGGACCGGGTTACTCATAAATTAACCTAAATACATTATGGTAAAAGATAATGTGTCATTAGAATTGCCATGGATGTTTACACTTCCCAACCTCCAACAACTTGTGTGGTATGTTTTGTTAATTTTCCTCTTTTCTTCATGCTGCTAATTATGAATTTTTTTTTTGTTTGTTCCCCGAACACTACCATATTGATCTTGTGATGAATGGTAATGATCATTTATTTGTTTATGGTTTAATTTGGTTTTCATGGACATTAATAGCCTTGAGGACGACCACACTGGTCGAAACACGTATCGGCTATATTATTCTTGTACTGCATGACAAGAACATAAAGAAAACGATACTTCGATTTCAATGTGTGGACTTTATTGCGTGGAATCAAATTATATGATAACCTGCTACGAAATACATTTATTTGGATGAGGAATATTAGTGAAGCTTCCTGCTGGCATATATAAAATGGCATTAAGACCCAGAACTAATGACATCCCTCCCAATACTGGGCATCTTGAATGTGACCTCTCAGTGACAGATGCAATTGGAGCGCACTTCTGTCACCACCTTGGCATCAAGTTATGTCAGTCGTCCCTGGATTCCTGGCCTAACGCTAGTGAATATGTCAAGGTGTGAGAAATTGGTAAAAGGATAAAATATTCCCAAAAAGATGTTAGGTGAACCTGATGCTACATCCATGAAGAAAAACATCTTTCCTTTCCTTTCCTTCAACTGAACAACTTAACAATTGTCACAGATGGCTCAAAGAATACTAAATGTTAGTGTTTGTTCAAAGTTTTTTATTCAAGGTTTCAGCCGAGCGCATGGTCCGTCGTATCTATAGTCTTGATGGAGTATTTTCCACCATAACCCAGGTGTCTTTATTCCCCGGGTTAGTAGACTGTAAATAATATCCCTACTGTCTAATTTCTAGATAAATTAATCAATTTCAGGTACTTCGATAACAAACCCACTGTGCTTGTCAATGTAATCATGATTTGTTTAAAAACATTATAAATTTCTCACTGTAGTGACTAACATACTCTTAGTCCCCTTTCCTCCATAGTGCAAGGGCATCCCTTCCAAGGGACGGAAGACAGACCTTTTTCACCAGAAAAAAACCTTCTTCCCCTTTAAATTTAGAGGTGCGCAGGGGGTGCGGCCCTGGTAGTATGCGCTGCCCTGACTCCGCCCTCCGGCACCACACCTCAGTCCCCATAGACGCGTTGACAATAGATTAACATTGCTCAATGACACCAGTTTTATTAGGGGGGAGGATGGTGGGACATATGGAGGAAAGGGGACGAATGACTAAGAGTACGTTAGTCACTACGGTGAGTAACTTATAATTACTCTTAAGTCCCGTCCCCTTTCCTCCATAATGCATGGGCGATTACAACCGAGTGTAGCCCCAGGGTCGAGAGGAGACCCTCCTTAAGCAAACAGGTTCCTAAGAACTGCCTGTCCGAAGGCCGCATTTGATCTAGAACCGGCATCCAAACAGTAATGCTTGCGGAAAGCCAAAGAGGTGGCCCATGTGGCCGCCCTGCTTATGATCTGCCAGGGGACATGTCGCTGGAAAGCGATGGTCGTTGCCTTGGCACTGACCACGTGTGCATGCATGTTGGCCGGCAGTGGTTTATGCTGTCCCTCGTAAGCTGCTTTGATGGCCGAGACCATCCAACGGGGTATGGAGGCCTGATACCCCGGTCTTGATCCGCCGAGGGTGCGGGGGGGGGACTTTCGTAGTTGGTAGGAGGGTGGCCTGGGATGTATACTGTAGCTGTACAAAGACAAAAGACCATTGTCATTCGAAGAATGTAAACTCACCTTTAACATACCAGAATCAGAATGCTTCAGGTACACCATATTGAGGCCTTGGGCGTCTCACCCACACACAAGGAAGGGGGAAACAAGAACTCTTTCTGCCCTGATGGCACTGTGGGGGGAAGGTATCAAGGCTGTATAAGATTCTGGACATGGGTGGCCCTGTAACGCGCCTGCCATACATGTCTAAATGGGAAGAGGATCTGAGGGGCCCCATAGACGATGAGGAGTGGTTGCGAATATGGGGACGGATGCTTAATTCTTCCCGGTGCGTTACGGACAGGGAATGCTCCTATAAGTTTTGCTATAGGTGATACCTCACCGCAGAGAGGCTACATCACATAGATAGAAGTTACTCTGCGGCCTGATGGCAGGGTTGCGGGGCAGCGGGCACCCTGTTCCACATGGTGTGGGTATGCCCTAAGGTGGGCCTTTAGTGGAAAGAAGTGCTGGCAAAGATAAAAGAGATCACAGGGTTGGACCTTCCCACGGACCCACGAGTAATGATCCTGGGGTATACGGGGTGAGAGGGGGTTGTTCCCCCTGACCGGCTCACTGGCTACCTTTATCAGGCATCTCCTATTAGCAGCAAAACTGGTTATCGCCCGGATTCGGAAAACGATCGAGGGGCCAGTAGCACAGATGCGGTGGGTTAGGGTTTGGGACATACTGGTGGCAGACAAAATCACGGCACTGTGCGAGGAATGCTATGCCAGGTATGTCTCTATGTGGGTCCCATTCATTGACTTTGCTGAGAAATACCCTGTTATGGTCGCTAAACCCCCAATGTTGCAAAAAATGTCCCTGCAGTGAGCCGGACTGAGATTAACTTAATTCCTGCTTGCGTTGTGCGGCAATTCAGCGAGTGTGTGTAATCGGGGGCCGTCCCCCTAAAATCACAAAATCATACTGTACTCAAAGCTAAGATGTTTCTGTACTCACAACTTGTTGATTTAAATAAAAGTTGTTTAAAAAAAAACAACGGGGAGCACACGGAAAGTTAAAAAGTCTCTGCACCTAGCTTCCAGGTCTGACACCGTCCATGCGGAAAAGCTGATTGAGGTGAGGCGCCAGAGGGCTAAATTTAAAGGGGAAGCTCATTTTATTGCTGCCAATGTTTCCGGTACTGTCCCCATGTTGGGGGACACCCACAAGGATGGAGGAAAGATGATGGGACTGTTAGGACAGTTTCTCTGAAGTCCAACTAAGGGCTTAGAAAAACCATTCAACTGAGGCAGTACAAGATTCCGCTCTTAGTATAAGGCTGTACCACCTGAGTTCAGGGTAGCATATACAGAGCAGCCAGGCTTATCTTAGGAGGGAGAGAGGGCAGTAGACACAGTACAAGTGAACTTGTAATACAAATGACCCAAAGAAACACTGAAACACTATGTATTGTAGAAATAAAGGATTTATTTAACTGCAGGTAGGCCCAGATAAATCTAGGGGTAAGTAAATACTAAAACATTATAAGAAATCACAGTATAAAAACACAACACTATACTTGAAAGCACACAGACCCAAGTATAAACCTTATTTGGAACACCCAACCGTAGTTCTAGGGAAGTCAAAACCTTCTTATATACATTTAGTATAAGTTAACCCTATTCTTTGGGCGTACAAGACCAATGGTTACTTTCAGATTACATTCAGTTGTACAGTGACTCTTGGAACAAATCGCATAAACAGTCAAGTGGACAATATACTTTTGTTGAATAGTGAAACACTTATCCTAGGTACAGTAAAAACCTATAAGTACTTTGTCATAACACACAGTTATACCAGGTGAGTAAAACCTAAGGATGTAATATACAATTACAGATGCTTTTGAAATCAGGGAACCCCAGATTGAGGTAAGCAATAACTCTAGTAACTTGTTTTGGATGGCACACAGCTAACACAAGGTAAGTAAAACCCACATACTTTAACTTCACAATGAAGGGGAAAGTAAAACCCAATGTCACACTTTACTGTATTCTATAGTTATTCTAGGTAGGCAACAGCCTCATGTAGACTTATTAAGGACAGGCTAGCAGCAAGTCAGAGGAAGCAAGACCCAGCTGGGGGACACTCATACAATTATCCTAACAAGACTAGCCTGGTGATACCAACAGTTGGAGGACACTCATACAATTACCCTACAGGAATAATCTGGTGAAACCAACACATTACTTTTGTAAAGAGGCACAACCTAATCACAGGAGAGTAAAATATTTTCCCAACTACTTTCTATTAGACTGGTAAAACAGTGGCTAAGGGAGAAAAGATGTTAACCATACTTTTAGGAATAGTGCATCACACATTCAAGATCAATAAGAACTTTTGTAACTGTTCACTCTTAGAATTACAGTTACCAACCAACTCTTTACAAGTAAGTAAAACACTTGATTTCTTTTCTAGTCAGAAGTCTCAATCCCTTCAAAGTCTTTCTCTTATTCTTGGAGCATGGGTGTTCTCAGTGGCAAAAGGGGGGTCACTAGGACTAGTGGCCAACAGGCAGTGTTAGAATAAGTTCTTTAGTAGCAAAAGTCAGAGTTCCTTAGGAAAACTGGGCAAACAGGTTAGTACTTTACTTTTAGAGTTAGAAGAGGGTCCACGGGCTTCACAGAAGACACCCCAGCAGGATTCTAGCAATGGGACTGGGTGCACTGGACGAGGGACCTCCCAATCACAGGAAACACCCCAGGACTACACAGAAATCATAAAGGGCTTAAGGTAAGTATATACCCAAGCCAACACAGTACCTCAGCAATGAAGAAGAGATTGCAGCAGGAGAACTTCAGGGACTGCAGCCAAATACCCGGTCAGTGGATTCCTTCTCCTGGAGACTGAACACAAGACCTCAGAAGGGACTTTGCAGCAGGGATCGTGAAGAAGGTTCTAGGCAAGATTTCTCTCGCGGCTGACTGTGGGTCTGCGGATTTGGCGCCTTTTCAAGGAGCACAGAAGAAGACAGAAAATCGTGGTTGAATTCTCGTCATTTTAAAGGTCCAGCACTCTTGTGAGGGGACTTTTCGGACTCGATTCGTGTCTCAGGAGATACACCAAGATGCCCGCAAAGTTTCAGCGAGATTCGGAATCCGGAAGACCATGCACCGCACAGTGGCTGGAGGTCCCAGGGTAGTGGGGTATTGCAAGAACGCAAGGTCGCAGCAACCCGTCGGATGGCTCTAAATGCTGGTCTTTTTGAGTCTAGTGGGTCTCACCAGGCTCTGTGTTCAGGTCGTCGTTTTTGGGTTCCCCAGGTCAATTAGAAGGAAGGTCTGCAGCAGGCTCCAGTTACACAGCAGGCTTTCCAGTCGCTGGAAATCATCTCTGCCGCTTTTCCTTTGTCATCCTCTTTAGTTTTCTGTTCCAGTGGTCGACATGACTTCAGATTCCAGGTTTCCAGTATTTATCAGGAATTACAGCACAACCTCTGCATTCTCTCCCCGCATTTTACAAGAAAGGGGCGTTGGGTTGTCCAATCAGGACAGCCAACTCCCCACTGGGATTTGTCCCAGTTGAAGCAAGGCGTAAGACAAAGGAGGGGGAAGTTTTGGACTCCCCCCCACTTCCTGTGCTTACGGACTGACTTAATAGAGGCAGTAAAGTATATGCTTGAAACTTAATGAACATATTTTGATATAAATTGTTACTATTTAAACACCCTAAACTGTGCTTGAAGCAACAACAGTTGACTATTAGAAGCGGTCATAATTTGACCAAGAAAGGATATAAGAAGGGCATTGACCCTATAGGAGCGCAGGAAAGTTTCACCCCTTTGCAAATAAGGGGTAATCCTTCGAATCCTGCTAGTTTGGGGTCTCTCTTGGTCTAGAGACTCTATACTTTCCAGCACCTGAAACAATCAGGTTCACAAGAACCTGAGGATATATTGATGAATACAAGAACATCAACAGAATCATTCACTATATACACAGATGAACAAGTAGTGCCCCTCTAACCCTTTCCTTTTCTTCCTAGACATTACAGACTGACTGGAGCCTGGGCGGGGATTCCAGGGGACTCCCGCCGAAGACAAATCTCACACAAAGGAATTTCCTGCCCTGGATGTCAATGAAAGGAACAAGAAACGACAAGAAACACTAAAATGGCAGAAAAAGAAGACAGGGGCCATTTTGGTAAAATGAGCACCCTTAGGTGCCTTTACTGCAGCTGTGATTACAGCCCACGGTAAAGGTTCACCAAATTAGTAAAAGGTATCACTGCCACCAGCCATTAAAGGTAAGCTTGTCACTGTAACCGAATTGTTACAGTTTTAATGTGAAAGGGATACATTGCATCTCCCCAGCACTCCATATAAGGTGGAGTGTGCTGGTTTCACCTAACAAAATGTAAAAGGGATCCAAAGATCCTTTCTACCCTTGGGAACTGTAGTTCACTCAAGGTTAGCACAAGAAAGTTAAATGGGCAGCCCCTAGGGCAACCCAGCAACAACAGGCACTTATTGCCAATAAGTTGTTAAACAGGATAACTTTCAAAAGACACTATGAAGAGTCTTAAAAATGACACCCATAAAAAGAGTTAAAGATTAGGTGAGTGTGGAAAAAGGTTCCCACTCACTGAGGTATTAATGAAAAATATGTGTTTGCAGCATTTTGACATTGCGTTTGGACAAAAGAACGCTTACCCGCCCACAACAGCACTGAGTGCCAGATTCAGCCTCTGCTTTCCCGATGCTGCTTCCTGGAGGAGGCGGATCGCAGCAACGTCACGTGACTCATCACGTGACTTCAACTGGGACATTTAAGCTGCCGCGAGACGCCCGCGCGGGGTGTTTGCAGCATTTTGACATTGCGTTTGGACAAAAGAACGCTTACCCACCCACAATAGCACTGAGTGCCGGATTCCACCTCTGCTGTCCCGACGCTGCTTCCTGGAGGAAGCGGATCGCAGCAACGTCACGTGACTCATCACGTGACTTCAACTGGGACATTTTTACGCTGCCGCGAGACGCCCGCGCGGGGTGTTTGCAGCATTTTGACATTGCGTTTGGACAAAAGAACACTTACCCGCCCACAACAGCACTGAGTGCCGGATTCCACCTCTGCTGTCCCGACGCTGCTTCCTGGAGGAGGCGGATCGCAGCAACGTCACGTGACTCATCACGTGACTTCAACTGGGACATTTAAGCTGCCGCGAGACACCCTTGCAGCGTTAAGCCCGTCTTGGTAAAGGGCGCCGACTGTTGTGTGGCTGTTTGGTGGCTGACAGAAGCACACCATAGCGGAGTCGTGTGCAGAGTCCAAGTTTGCTGCAGGCCGCGAAAGGACGTCAGGAGGAAGGTAAGACTATCAATCAATGGATACGGGTCCTCAAACCCGTTTAAAAGCAAAACAGGCATCAACCGTGTGTAGAACTAGCTCAAAAATGAAAAACCTGAAAGTCATTGAAGTGCGAGAAAGCTCTGTGATGTTCCACTGGCAGTAAATAAAACATGCGAGCGAGAGGTGGGGAAGGGGAGTGAGCTAACACACGGTGAGCCTGTGTTTCCCCCAGCCCAAGTCACTTGTGCGCTCGAACTTGTTCAGTTCCCTCCGTCTCCCTCTACTCGCCACACGCCTCTTCATCCATCCACACCCCATGAAAGTATTAACTGCCCTGCCGCACTCGCTCATCTGGCTGCCCGTTGTCTCCCTGAAACTTCACCTTCACAAATAGGAGCAAGGTTAATGGATGTAACACCTTGTCCCCGGACGGACGTGCCACACGTAGACTCTAAGGAAACTAACACTGTGCCCAAAGAATTCATCAGTACAGAGTCAATAGTTACATCTAATCAGACGCTGAATAATGCAAAAAATAAAGAAAACAGGTTCAGTAAAAAAGAAGGAAACGAGCACATAAAGAACGTCTGTGAAATGAGGATATCACAAGCGTATGATCCGTTGGTCCTGGCCAGAAAGACGGACTCTTCTGGCAAAACGGACTCAAAATCGCTGTTCACGTCCCATGAGAACAAAGACGAGAAAAACGAACTTGGGGAATGCGCAACAGTTGGCAACACAAAAACATCAGCAGCTCAACCATCACAATCTGAAGATGGAAAAAATGAAGCAGGCGAACACCTGTTTTATTCCCCATTTGACGTGACGGATGCAGAATTGCTAAATATAGAAACATCACAATCTTTACCAAACTCCAAAACATTTAATTTCAAAATTCATCGCGAAGAAATCGCGCGTCTATCTAGCTCCATACAGCCGTTGCAACTCACGCTGCCTATTGAATAGTTACCATTCAAAGATGATACTGAAAAGCCAGGAGAACAAGGAAGAAAAAAAATGGAAGGTGAGAGAAAAATTGCACATCAACCAAATGCAATGGAGAGTCCAAACTACAGTGGCATCGACTTAGCAGGTCGGGAGGGAAGACTTACCCGGAGATTACAAGCTGATTTCGAAAATATTAAAGCGAAACTATCAGACAGCTTCTCGAATAAAAAGAAAGATGAAAAAATTGGCTGCCGAAATCCGGTTCCTATAGAGTCAGCAACCAACATAGACTCATGCATAGCTAATATACAATGCAAATCGCATCGTCAGTCGAGCAAAGAATACACAGTGGAAACTGGGCGGAGTGGCGCGCTGCCGGTGCACAGGCACCCACAGATAATTGAATTTGGCAACAAACCTGCAAGCTCCCTTAATGAATAATGGGAAAAAAATGCAGAATAAAAGTGACAGAAGGGCACCAAATTGCTCCACTCCAACGAACCATGGTGCAAGTGTAACTGTGAAACATTTGCAAAAGATTCAACAGACACATTTGGTATGCGACTGTATGGATTCAAAAATACCAGACAGGGATAAATCAACAAGTGCATCAGATAAGGAAAATGAAATAAAATAAAATCTATCTGTTGCAGCAGCGATCCAGATTCACAACAACGTATTAGCTGCAACCTTCCTGGCACTAATTCCTTTCATAAAACTGTACGACAACTTGAATGAAGCCACACAAAACAATGCTGCTTGCTTGGGCAATTTGGTGGAAAAAGTTTCAAAAATGCAAACTTTAGTCCAAATAGAACAACAACAAAAACATAACCAACACACAGAGATAGATGATGGCTTCAGAAAGATATACGAGTTAATCGAAAAACAGACAAATGAAGGAAGAAAGCAAATGGACGACCTGTTAGACTTTATGAAAAGGTCCTTCTCGAATCTAAGTTTGACAAACTCAAGCTCAGCTAACACAGACGACAGACTCAATGCTACTGCTAGTCCTATCGGCTTACAGCCAAAAGGAGAGGATAAATTGACACAAAAAGCCTGTACAGCCCCAATTCCTCATTTGGCAGACGCAAATCCGTATTCAAACCGCATCCAGTTGCCAGGAGGAAAGTGTTACAGCCCCTTCTGCAAAGGCAATGGAAACCGGTATCAACGACACACAAGAGAAAAGTAAAGAGATTTTGAAGTTGCAAGATCCCGAGCCTTTACCGGCTGTTCTGAGCTGTTCGACCACCAAGGCTTTGTTTGGGATCTTCCATGGCCTGGAAAAAAATATCCAATCAGGAAAAACCCCTGATCCAAAACAGCCGACGGGACACAGCGCTCCTGCATCAGTCATTCCAAAAAAACAAAAAGAAAAGAAAAAAAACTTGACAGCTAACAACCAAACATCAAACTCAAGGAAATTTATCAGAAACTTAACAACGCCCCCGAAACCAAAGTTATTTGTTCGAGAAAATACAGTGGGGAAAATGATCAACAAACCTTCGATTCCAAATGGCTCAGAGGCAGCAAATGTGGATACATTGGAAAAGGAAAAGATAAAAGACACTGAAACATTTCCAAAAGAGCATTCTGGCCGAACTCTACGAAAAATTGTTAAAACAAATCCAAAAAAACAGATAAGAATCGACTCAGACTCAAGCAGTGCTTCACTATCTGATGATATTCAGGAACTGTGCAACCTCTCTGCATATTCTAATGCAATTGGAGATGATGAAACTCAGGATGAAACTTACATCTCTTCATCCGTGAGTTTGAGCATTTTGGAAACGCCTTCCCAAAAACATCAGGGTCGACAGAAAGGCAGCATGAAGCATTCGAGAGCTGCCATAAAACAAATAGGAGATAAGAAAAGTTTTTTACCACAGGCAGCAGCCACAAAAATGGCTGACAGGCAGTCGAATGCAAACCGCTTCACTAAAGATAAATTGGAACTGGCCCTAAATCCAAAACATACCGCAGCTCAAAATCAAACAAGAAAAGAAATGCCGAAATCTTTGCGAGGACAACGTACAAGTGCCTCAGGAAAAATAAAAATAATTAATGTGCTTGATGACGATTCAGAGGTAAATATGAACCGAGGCAATGTAATGCGATTATTTCACTCAGTACCGACACTTAGGATAATCAAGTCTGAAGATATACGAATTGTTGAATATATATCTGAAGAACAAGCTGATTGTGTTCTTTTACATATCAGCTCTCAAGCGGTCAGGAGGACCATATTGACGGCGAAAGAGGAACTGTTATGCCTAGGTTTTGAGATTTCTGAATACCTGGAGATCTCATCACCGTTGGCTGAAGCTCGCGAGGAAAGAAAGGAGTCAAAAACAACTTTGACTCAACGGCGAACACAATTACGAACCCACTTCAGTACCAATCAATCATCTGCGACAAATGAAAAGTCTCAAATGCAAGCTAAAAGGAGACATTAACTAGTCACTCCCGGAGAGGACGCCGACGCTACCCTTATTTCGTGGAACACCAGGGGATTCACTCATTTATACAACGACTTCCCAGTGGACCTAACAAACAACTTTGCAATTTGCTTGCAGGAAACTTGGCTGCGGCAGCCACCAGTAAAGGACGGCTATCGGATATTGATTAACCCTGCCGACAAAAACATAACAGGTCGTCCTTTTTCTGGTCTTCTAACGTTGATAAAAATAGGAACAAATTGGGAAGTGACTGAAACAAGCAATCCAAATCGGCATGTACAAGCGACCTTACTTGAAAGATAGAGCGGAATAATAGAGAAAGCCCAGACGTTATTGCTGCTGAATGTCTACTGGAACCCAAGAAAGATCACCAGCAGCAAATTCATTACCTCCATAACCACGTTAATAGATAATAATCAGTCGTCCCATCAAAATCTATGGATCATTGTGTGCGGAGATCTGAACCTAGCATGGTTCAATGGGAAAAAACAATTAATTGAAGTATACCGACTAGAAGAACGTAAAGCCGACTCCAGACGAATAAAATGGAACGATGCAATGGAGGCACGAGACTGCACAATGATCAACGGAAATGTGAAGGGAGACATCCTGCCACAAATCACCTGGCGAAACATGGGGTATGAAAAAACTTTAGACTACATCTGGACGTCTAATAATGTGACGAAGCTAATTGACAACCTGGCGATAATTCCGTCAAACTACAGCGATCATTCACTTTTGATCATGTCTTGGCAACCAAGTTGCAAGACATTGGCAGGTTCTGCATGTACAGAGATGGAAGTGAACTCTGGGCGTAACAGACTCAGGATAAAAGTAAACCAGAACCTGAAACTCACATCTGCTTTCCAATTACAAACCAAGGATAGTTTGGATCCACCAAACTACATCGCATTACTGCCATACACCAATCTGACAATTAAAAGACAATACTATCAAGAATACGACCATTTGCACACATGGAGCGATACCTTGAGAAAAGAAAAATGGTAATTAAGGAAAGATCTACGAGAGCTAAGATCTGGAAGCAACATAAATACAGCTACCTCGATAAAACATCGAAAACATGTTTATTGAAACTGGCTAAAGGCTTTCAACTTTCAGCGCGATCAAGAGCGCGGCGAGGCAATGCTAGCCTTAATTAAAACAAATAACACCCGAGATATCTGGAACATCTTGAACCAAGGCAGTATTAAGCATGAAAGCACGATGGCAAATGGTGTATCTGAAGCCGACTGGGTGAGGCATTTCAAGCAACTATTCACGTCACAATCAAGCAAGTTTGAAGTAAAAAATGATCTATCTTTAATTGCCTGGGACATAATTGAATCTGAAGAAAACATAGCAAGTGCTATATCAAAGTTAAAAAATTCGAGAGCAGCCGGCCCAGATTGCATGACCAACGTTATGTTAAAACAACACAAACAAGAATGGTCAGTCTTCATTTTGGAGCTATTTAGGAAGATTGCAAAAACCAGAAAAATTCCATCATCCTGGTCCGAAGCAATTATCGTACCAATTCACAAGAAGGGCGACAGAGAAGATCCTGTTAATTATCGCCCAATTGCTTTATTGGACACTATTGAGAAGGTATTTGCAACATTCTTACAACAAAAAATAATAGCATGGGCTCGGAGGTCCGAAATTGATGACTATAGACAAACCGGCTTCACAAAAGGAGTGGGCACGGAAAACAACCTCACCATAGTAAACATCTTGAAGCTGGAAGCCATTCGGAAGAGGGAAAACTTGTATTTCGCTTTCATTGACATGCAACAAGCGTTCGACACCATAAACCTAGAGATGCTTTGGGAAAAATTAAAGAAATGGAAATGCCCTCTCTCTCTGCTAAATCCAATACAAGCCTTACATGAATCCACCACAATAAGAATAAGGCTCAATGCAAATGGTGATCTTTCAGAATCGATCGCAACAAATAAAGGAGTGAAGCAAGGTTGCCCCTTGGCTGCGGTCCTATTTAAACTGTACATTGCTGATGTCTCGAAAGCCTTAGCTAATACACACTCATTCGCCCCAAAAGTAAACGGGCATCAAATACGCTGCTTGATTTATGCCGATGACCTGGTGCTGGCCGACAGAACCCCAATTAGCCTACAGCGTCTCCTAAGTGCCCTGGAAGGGTACATGGAAACAAATGAGCTTAAGATTAATGTGAAAAAGACAAAGATCATGAAGTTTGGTCGCACAGAGGGAATAAGAAATAAGAACTTTAAGTGGTACATCAATAAGGTTCCAATCAACGAAGTGAATGTGATTCGATATCTAGGAATATCAATAAATACCTCAATTAGAGAACGGAGCTGGGTCAACGAGCTGTACAAGCGAACCCGAACCCTTGCACTACAAGGAGCAAGAATCCACACGTTATATGGGAAATTCACGCTTGTCCCAGTCCGTTCGTTCTTTCTTCAAAAAGTGATCCTAGCAATCACATTCGGTGCAGAGGCAGGCTGGAATATCGACCTAAAAATCTGGACAAAACTTGAAGGAATATTTTGGCGATGTGTGTTACAACTGCCAAAATACCTATCAATGACAATAATTCGACACAAACTAGCAGTGGAGCCTCTGTACGGATTAGTTATTTGGAAATCCATGGCGTTGTTAAGAAAGATGGAACTCAACGAAGTGGAAGCTGCATACACAATCTTTGTTCCTCATGGTAAAATAAATCAGAATAATCTCTTGAAAGAATGGTCTCAAAGAATAAAAGTCTACATGCGGTCTGCAAATATTTCAATGGAGATGCTTTTGAAATGGCCGCAAATTGCTAGAAAAAAACTGAGGCAGTGGCTATGGATACAAAATCTAGACAAATATCACGACTTGGCAACTGCAATGGATTTAGGGCCAACAATGAACAAATTAGACAATCCACCTAAATATCTCTGTCAATTTCCATCTAGACTACACAGAGACAGTTTCCGCCTACGAACTAACATCTATATGTCACGGCACATGCTGTTTGTGAGACACATGGAAAACGTTACAGATGAGTCCTGTAGAGTCGGCAGGCTTTGTCCGGAAACAGTAAAGCACTTCCTAACGGAATGTCAACAACTTAAGGATTCTAGATCCTTATTTATGGGCCAGTTTGCACCGATAACTGGAAATCCAGATGATTTATAGGTGTGAATCCTAAGTGGGAATTCAGTACACCTAGTTTGTGCAGCCATAAACTTGTTGGACAGTGTTCTATCGACATCGGAGAACACGATTAGCGAATAGAGTGGAGGCTGCTTTGGTTTGCTTTGTTTGTCCGCTTTGTTCCTCCTTCATGTCATTTCTTTCATAGTGCTGTCAGAATATTGACGCTGATGATGAGGTTGACCAGATCTGAACAAGGACATGTGATTCTTAAGGAAATTGTGATAAATGTTTGTAAGAAACTGTAAATTACAAAAAAAAAAAATAATAAATAAATGAAAAATATCCCACTAGAAAAGCAAAAAGTTCTGGGGTTGAACCAAGAAAGGAAGATTTACCAGCTCTGTGGAAATCTTACCGAACAGTAGAATAACTCAAACTCACTCACTTGTGGTCTATTTTAATTAGCACTATGTTACCATGAAGAGCATTATGCTTTTCAAAACACTGCACTGTGCTAGCTACTCATGTAAGCATTTACATATAAGTTAAAATATCCTTACAACAATTCAGACATTCATTAGGCCTTGTACATTATACACTGACAAGTTCGGATAAGATTATACCAAAATAAGGCAGCAGATTCAGACTCTAACAATTTAATAAAATCAATATCAATATCAAATAACCATGTGCATATGTTGAGGCTCATTTGCAAAAATGCACTTTTATAACTTTCTAAGAGGTTAATACCTTTGAAAAGCTAGTTTCCACCGAGTAAGGATTTTTAGACATTACCTGATAAATGAAGCCGCTCATACGTGAACTTGCAGATAGCATAAGAAGTGCATTTGCAAAAAGCATACAATATCTTTCTTCTTTTTCCTTAAAAAACAAAGACATTTCAAATTCAGCTCTGTTTTTTATGATCTATGCTGTGATATCTTTTTTAAATATTTGATAATGTACATTTGAGATAGAACGTACAGAAGAAAAAGGAAGAGAAAGGGTTTATATTATAAAAAGATGTACTTAATACTTTAAAAGCGGAACAACTCGATAATGATCATAAAAACAAAGCTACATTTTAATTGTACAGTATTTGTTTCCTGAGAGGATGTCTTCACTATTTTTGCTTCAGGCAATTTCTGGAAGTATTTTAGCTAATGTCACGCTCAGGTAGTGCTAGTTTGGGTCATACGATTTAATTGAATGTGTACACATAAATAAGATGGCTAGAGGGTTTCAATAGTCAATGACGATTCATTATATTGCAAGAAAACCAGTACACAAGCTATTGCATTTATGAAGCCTTCGCCATCATACAGCTGCAAACGCAAGCACGCAGAAGCAAAACAATTTACCATGTGAACCCAATACTTTACACCTAATATTTTATACAATTAATGGTCACAACTCCAGAACATCGTCAGTTTCTGCTGTGGTTCTTTGCAACACCATGATTTTTGATGGCTTAAATCTATATTTATATTTCTAAAATCTGATTCTTTTCACAGAAATGTACCCCTGCTCTAATAACTCCCAACCACAACAATCCCACCTCAACATCTGGGACAAGACACCGGCAGTGTTTAATCTGAATGCGTTCAATAACTCATGAAATGAAAGATGACCCCATAACATTTGGCCCTGGGGAAGTGACCCACAATATTCTACATAGAGCCAGCTTGTCCACAGAAAAATGTATGATGTTCCCTCATTGACAGTGTTTTTTTTAAAGGTTTTTTGCCAAATTTATTTTTCTCAAATACATTCATCAAAAAACAAAGGAATGTGGGTAAGTGTATATAAGAGGTGGACGGGTCGGGAATAGTGTCAAATTAATAGGGATGCAGATATTGGGGTGTACCCTCCAAATAAAAAAAATACATTTTCAATGTGTTTTTTGGAAAAAATAAATCGTCAAAAAACCTATCAAAAAACTCAGTCGATGAATGAACATAGAACTCAGAAAAGAAATACATCCTGGCTGTTATTATCTCACTAATTTGTACATTCACAATACCACAACATCCATAGCAATAAAACAAATCTAAATACATTTTCTAGATAAAAGATTAAAATCTTCTCATATAGGATGCCACACAATCTATGGCGTCCTGAATAGACCGTGACTGTGTTAATCATCTTCTGGGAAAATTCTGGCCATAAGGTAAACATTACTGAGGAATCAATAAATGTCCCCTATTTTACTATTAATCACGGGTGGCACTTCAAGAACATTTCCACCTTTTCCATTACAGATGATTTTGATACCTATCGCTCCACATTGGAACTGATCAAGGCTTCCATCACCTTATATTTGGGAGATATTTTTGAGCTTCTTCTCAACTGAAGTGTTTATGTTAAGGATACTGATAGAGCGCAGGTATGCCGAAAGGCATCATGGCAATAACCAGCAGAGAGATAAGAAAAGAAAAAAGTTCAGAACAAAAAGGTTTTGAGATAACAACGAAAGGAAAGATGCTCAGAAGTGGCAAGTAGAGAGAGAGGAAGAGCGTTCCAGGCCTTGGCAGCAGTGACAGAAATGGCGCAGCCCCACACGAGAGAGTCTGAACCGGGGAAACTGAATAAAGAGAGCAGACTGGGAACGAAGTGGGCGAGACAGAAGATAAGTGGAAAATGTAGTCTGAAGATATTCCGCACCCAGCTTATAAAAGGCTTGGTGCACAATGCAGAGCGAATTAAAGAGAACACGCTTCTCAACAGGGAGCCAATGGTGCTGATGAAGCAGGGGAGACATATGTGCACCCAACGGAGGTTGAAGTACAGTGGTCGAAGTGTACGAAAAGAAGTAGTGGAACTCTAGGTACCTCGCTGGCCTGTCCCCACTCCCCACAAACCCCATCGCCATGCATCATACAAACCCCTAAACAATTGTGCCTGCTGTTTAAGGGAACGTTAGTGCAGTGAATAGCAAGTTTCAACTTCTTCCTACACTTTTATTTAAAAAAAAAACATTCTGGAAACGGTTTCTTTTTAAAATAAAAGTATAGGAACAGAAACATGCAATTTAAAAAAAGTAGAGGAGCACCACTCCCAACCGCTCCCGCCCACTTCAACCACTGGCTAAGTATAGACCTAGCTGCAGCATTCTGTTATGTTCTATCATAATATTACATCTATGGTTTCTTCTTACATTATAGCACATGTTTGTGTTTAGTTTTCAGCATTATCTGAGGGCTACTAATACCTCTTTTGGAATTGGGAATCGCTGCATATTAACAACAGAAGATTTTCTCTATTTTATTAAAGGTAAATCAACAGATGTTACCATACAAGGCTTACATTGCATTAAATGATACATTGTTGAGTAGCCCTATACACGTATTTACCTTTTTGATCTTGTAGATTTGAAAATGATGCTCCTAATGAAGGGATTAATATATCCTGAAACGCGTTGGGCCAAATTCTGGTTTATATTTATTGAATTAACAACTTTGATGATGACTATCCACCTAAAGCTTTTTGCATTACCAAATGGAAAAATATTTAATCAAGTTTGTTTGGCAAAGTTAATGTTTTTATGCATCCACTAATGTTGAAATTGAAATATCGCTTTCATTTTCAATCAGACTAACTTTTCTTCACATTGGTTTAAATAACACATTTTCTTTGAAATGTTGGCAATACCAGCCCTTGGCAGCATGCAGGGGACTGGAGTATCTTTTAGTATAGGATACTTTACCCCCTTTATTTGTGATATACAGTTTTTGTGCCAGGATTGTCCATTTCTCTCCTGTACCTTAACTCTCTAAAAAAATCTCTCTTATTGTCTAAAGAATACCTTTAATTTATGAAGGTCTACCAATTACTCGTACCCTAATAGCCTCACTGTACTGAACCTTGCAGCTCGACTGTCTCTCCCAACAAAAATGCGTATCCCTAATTGTGTCTCTGTGTTGAATCTCACATCCAGTCTGTGCTACGTTTTGAATTCAGAAAGTGCACCCATCATCGAGTGTACCTAATTACGTTACTATGTTAAATTAGAATCTAGAAAATATCCTTAACAGCATGATAAAGTTGAACTTAGAAGATATGCCCAAATTCATTGTGTGCCCTAATAGTGTCTCTGTGCTGAAGTTGAATTTAGAAGGTATCCCCAACATCATTGACTGTGCCCAAAGTGTTAAAGTTGAATCTAGCAAGTGTGTCCTTAATAGCGTCACTGGGCCTCATTCCGAGTATGGAGGTAGCCATGCTGCTTTTAGCGGCATGGTATCCCCCATACAGGGTTTTTTGGTTCCTTGAATGGGGAAACAAGGCCATTCCGACCTTGGAGGGCCTGGTATTTCCCCATTCAAGGAACCCGGACTTGGTACATCCCCATTTGATCGCCCATAGGGCTCAATGGGAATGGGAAGGATGCTAACAACGGGCTCGTTAATGATGGGCCCGTTGTTAGCATCCTGGTCTGCTTGCGGGAACCGCTAAGAACGCCTGGTTTAACCAGGAGTTCTTAGCGGGTCCCGCAAGCAGACCTAGTAATGAGGCGGTAGGGGGTTAACGGTGCCGGCAGCTCTACCGCCGCTGTTAACCCCCTACTCTCTGGGTCGTAATGAGGCCTGTTAGGGAGAATTCTCATAAATGGCTAATTTCCCTTACCAAATGAGTCCCTCAGCAGCTTTGCTGGATTTCTATGATTTATTGTTTCCACCTGGTAAGAGTGTGAGCTTTTTTCCCACTCTTACATGTGTTTTGCTGTGTGTGTTTTCACTTTTTGTGTCTTCTTGAGCACTGGAACCTCACCTACTCCATGGCCTCATATTTTCATGTGTGTTACACAGCACCTTCAGTGCAGTGACACAGGGTTGTCTTTGAGACTTCCCACTGACTCCATTCTCTGGGGCCGACTACTGTCTCTCAGAAAAGGGAACGTTGCCATTAACTTTACTTTAGTCACTTTAAACCACAGACCCAGTACACCCCCCATCTTACATGGAGAATTGGAAAGGGTTAATTCTTATCCCTTTTTGTCTTTATTTCTTGGAGTATTGTTTCGCTCCCTTTACATCAAGACTTGGCTGGTGGCAGTGATAACTACCCTAACTTTTCTACCACGATTATCTTATATAAATGTGGTAATGTTTAAGGCTATTATATTAGCCTCGAACATAAACCCGCTTCACCAAACGCATTTCATTTTGGCTCCAGCTGGGTTTATTCGCCATTTCTTTTTGTTAAAGTCTTTCTCATGTTTTTCCCTGCGTGCCAACCTAGGGAGGGATGACTCCTTTGTTCGCTGTCTTTTCACGGGCTTCTCCACAGAGCCTTCCTTAAGGTGCCTGAAAGTCTAGGTAGGCAGGACGTGAGGGAGGGATCTTCGGACCCCTGCCAAGGGTTCCCTTGGTAACCCAAGTCGCATTCCTGTTTGAATGGCTAAGGGGACTGTCCTTGCCAGGACAGCCACCCTGCTGTGTGATTGACAGCCAGGCTGTATGAATGGGGACAAAATGCATAGAAAGCAGGTCTCTGGGACTGAAAAGGCAGAGTTGCCACTGGAACGAAAAAACCAACGAGGAACTGGCAGAAGAGGACCCGTACAATGACTGAACCGCCCGGTGAAGCCCTGCTGCAGGTCCGAATCTCCAGAATCCACCGACAGAGAAGATCCTCCAGGAAACTTCTTCCCTTGAGCTGGTGGGACCAACCAGTTCGCCCAAACTGCAAGCCAGGACCCCTCCTCTGGTCGAATTCGCTGTACAGAGCTACAGTGGGCCGGATAGCCAGGAAGGTCGGACCCTGCTTGGGTTTTAAGTAGCGCACCTTTTATTTGTTGCTTTGCTCTGCTGCTGGTTTCTTCCCTGGGTAGTGCAGGACCCTCCAGTCTTCCTACTTCGCGTCAGTCCGACAGTCCCTTCAGGAACCATGAACCTGCAGGAACTACCAGGAACGTCCTCCTCACCTACAGCTCCCTCTCCGTTTTAAAGTACTGTGCAAATCCGGTTGTCCATTTCGTTCAACCGTGGTGAAAGTGTTTGAAATCTTTCTCCAAACTGAGGGATTGTCCTTCTCTTCTCTTTGAACTAACGTTTGTATCAACCAACCTCGTGCGTAAACCGTGCCACGAAATTTACCACGTACTACCTGAACTGTGTGATCTTGAGCAAAAGACTTTTAACCCATTGACTTTGGCCCCAAGCCTTTTCTATCTGATCTCCTCACTGAAGTTCCTCTTGTTCAACTGCCCTGAGTACTTACCTGTTGGTTTGATCTAATTTCTAATAACCTTTGTCTACTTTATGGTGCTGAGATATGGGGAAAAAGTTCTGTAAATAAATATACATGTTTGAAGGAAAAACTTTAGGATGGCTTTTTAGACTTCCTAAAGCTGTTTCGTGTGAATATATTTTACTTGAAGGTGATTTTAGATATGCGAGTGATATTTTCGAATATAAAGCTGCCATGCTATTTCTGAAACTATGCACTTTAAATAACCATACCTATGTTGTGGATCTGATGAAGATGTTTAATGAAGGAGATAATTCAAAAAGTCTAAAAAGCATTTATCTCCTCTATACGACGTATTTGAAATGGGCAAAACAAAATGCAAATAGTTGGCTACTTTATTCTCATGCTAGGATTAAACGCTTATTGAAAGAGACAATATTCACTGCAGCTAAAGAAAGAGATATGGTAAGTTTAGCCTCCAAAGCAAATAGTGGTATGTTTTTTGAACACTGGACCATGAATACCAGAAAACCCAAATACTTTTATGCATACCATCGTGCTGACACTAAGATCCTACATGTTATTTAAATATAATAAATGTGACACTATAGAAATTATAGGTGCTAGATCGGGCATAATAAGATCCTTAAGAATGTGCAGACTGCGTGGATGTGCAATTATAGAATCTGCAAAACATTTAATATGTGATTGTGAAAGCCTAGAGAAGCTGAGACACTTATATTTGAAACGATATAATAATGCCTGTACAATAGCAGAAATAGGAAAAATATGGCAATGCCTTCTGCAAGGCAACAACATTAACTTGATATATCACATGATGGAATTTTTTTGTTTAATTTTAATGGTTTTAAAAAATCTGTCTGAGAATTTTATATGTTTGACTGTATTTTTAAACTTGTTTTTAAGCGATTATTGGATGTATTGATGTTTGTATTTGTACGTAATATGTAAAGCCAATTGTGCTAAATGCATATTTAGTAAATAAATAAATAAACCTTTCGTCTTTCCCTCCCTTTTGAATTGCTGGAGTGCCATTTTGCTCCCACTTCATTTTGTGAGCTTAACTTGTCTGGAATTTAAGGGAAGTGGTGTGGTGTATTAAGATTGTGATTTTTGACTTGCTTATAATAGTGTAATGTTATACAACTGAAGAGTGAAATAAATGTATATGTTTTTACTTGAAAACCTTGAGTCAGTGTTTGCCTGAATGATAGTAATTGCTGTCCTTTGTGTAACTATCTTGTACTGCTCACTTACTCTTGAGATAAGTCTGGCTGCTCCGCTAATGCTACCACTTTAACAGTGTAGTACGGGCTTGTACCAAAGGTGATTTGTACTGTCACTAGTAGTCTTAATTGTGTGTGGTGTTCCCAAAGGGTACTGCATATAATTCTGCCTAACAAGGCCCACTGTGTCAAAGCCTGAAATTAGAAGTTATCTCCAATATCATTGAGTGTGCCTAAAGTGTTAAAGTTGAATCTAGAAAGTGTGTCTAATAGCGTCACTGTGTTAAAGTTGAATCTAGAAAGTGTGCTTAAAAGCGTCAATGTTTAAAGTTGATCTTAGAAGGCATCCCCATCCTCACTGAGTGTGCCCAAATAGCGTCACTGTGCTAAATTCTGAAGTTAGAAAGTTGCCTAATAGCGGCACTGTGGTAAAGTTCAATCTAGAAAGTGTGCCTAATAGTGTCACTGTGTCAAAGCCCGACATTAGAAGTTATCCCCAACATCATTGAGTGTGCCTAAAGTGTTAAAGTGGAATCTAGAAACTGTGCCAAATAGCGTCACTGTGGGATAGTCGTATTTAGAAAGCCTGCCTAATATCATCACTGTGGTACAGCTGAACTTAGAAAGTGTGCCTAATTGCGTCACTGTAGCATAGTTGATTAGCGTCACTGTGCCAAAGTTTGAACTTAGAAAGTGTGCCTAATTGTGTCACTGTAGCATAGTTGCTTAGCGTCACTGTGCCAAAGTTTGAACTTAGCAAATGTGCCTAATTGCGTCACTGTAGTATAGTTGATTTTAGAAAGTGTGCCTAATTGCGTCACTGTAATATAGTTGATTTTATAAAATATGCCTAATTAGCATCACTGTGCCATAGTTTGAACTTTGCTATCTATATGCTATCTACCTGTATCCCCATGTTATCTGTATCACATGTCTACCCTATCCATCCTGTCGCTTTATATACGTATGTCACCATGTACGCCCCCTGTCCTGCTCTCGTGCCTCGTCGCAAGCACTTTACTGATAACTACCATACCCCACTACTAGCTTACTCTCTCCTTTACACCATCATTCAACTAGAACACAGCTGTACTATGACACATTCGATCTAGCTGTTCTCATACTAACACAAACCCCACAAATTCCGCAACATCCTAATAATATACAGCCAGCTGAAGCACATTACGGCTAGCTTAAGCGTCTTCTCAGGCCTAACGCAGCCAGAACTCAGTCTGGGTGTCCACCCTCCAAACTGAACACATCCAACTGATTTCCTCAGAACCACACCTACCGCAAAGAAGCAGCTATCATGCAACAACCACACCAGCTGCACACATATCCGGTGTACCCACGCACCATTCGACACTCTCTCTCTCTACTGACCTGAACTACGGTTCCTGAGGGCGTACAACCTACCAGCGCTTTGAGGTCATACCAAAGATGCATAAGGCTCTATATAAATGCCAAGTAACATAACATAACTGTAAGGATGAGGCAGACAGCAGCTGGCTTGAAGGAACTTAAATTGCCTTTATTCAGGTTCACAAAGAAGAAAAATAAAAATGATTGTTCAAAGTTCTTGAATAGAGTTCTTTCTTCTTCTGTGATAAGGATGAACCAAGGAAAGGTGACGCCTAGTCTTCAAACGCCCAGAGCGTTTCAGGTGCAGTTCTCTCTCTCTCTTCCCCGGAGTTCTGCAAGAGAAGCGGAAAAACACACACAGTCCTTCATCAGTTTCATCCTTATATAGGGGTTGGGGCTGTGTGGACCAATCAGGGCTGTTCTGGCCTCTTTTTCTATAAATAGGCCCCCAAGCTGCGCCCCCTTTCTCTTTGCCCGTGGTTTGCCATGCAGCCTCTCCCGTCAACACTGGAGTTTTGCGGGGTACCTCTGTCTGCCTGTCAGATGATGTTATTAACGCTTCCGTAGCGTTGTACTTCCCACCGGCAGGTCAGCTATGATTGGGAAATGCGGACTCGGATATGTGTAACTTAGTGACGGCATCTGTGGGGAAAGCCGCGTGGTGCATGGCTGCAGGGGAGACGGGAATGTGCAAGAGACCGTGACCGCCTGCCTGACTCTTTCTCTGTGTGGAGCCTGCGGTCACATGTGAAGGCTTCTCGTTAGCTGTGTCCTCCTTATATAATGACCCTCTGTGAATGAAGAGTTTGGGACCCGCCGGGTCTTTATTGTTCGTTTCCAGTTCGGCTCCACATGATAAGGGGTTCGTTTCCAGTTCGGCTCCACACGATAAGGGAGCGGGAACCGCCAGGCTGTCAATGCTTGTTTCCTCGGCTCCCAGCGCTGCTGGGTTTAGTCCGGGAAAGTGTTGCCGCTGTTCCCTCTCACGGTGGTGATTCCACCATTTCTCCCCTTCTTCCAGTTCCTCCCGTTCACAATAACATAACATGAAAACGGGTGTTCAGTGTAAAATATTCTTTCTTGGCCTTACCGATCACACCCAGTTCCAAACCTCTGCCTTGATTGATTCCAGAGCATCTGGGAATTTCATGGCTGTACCTTTCGCCCAGCACCATAATATAACCCTCTGTAGAAAAAGAAGGCCCAGAGGCTGTCCGGGCGGTTGTCAGGTCTGAACATCTATCTGATCCCATCATGCTTGGACCGGTTCCCTGCTAAGGAGTACAAATCAGGGACATGAGTAACAGATCTCATTTGACCTGATCTCTACACCTCATATAGGATCATCCCGGGACTTCCCTGGTTACTACACCAACACAACCTCAATGCAAATTAGGCTTAAACTGTCACGTTTCATTAGCAGTATTGCTCATCACTATGTGAGTCCCGCACGGCCGAAGAACTTTTCTCTGAAATCTTGGTTGGTTTTTACTTTACTTCATAGGGGCTGTAGACACAGCTTTCCCCATTACCTATTATGACTAAAAAGATGTGTTAGTGAGAAAAGCGTAGAACACCTACCCCCACAAAGGGGCTACTACTGCTCGATAGACCTGCTACCAGGAGTCAAAATTCCTCACGGAAGGATCTATTTGTTAACATGTCATTAAGATTGCGAATATTTGGAGTCCTCCTTAAAATAAAAAGGATGAATAAGACACTCCAAGTCACCCGCTGCCTCTACATTACCATTCGTTCCCAAACGAGAAGGTTATCTCCGGCTTTGCATATACTATGGCTCTCTCAATGCAGTAACCATTAGGAACAGTTAATCATTACTGTTTATTTCTGCCCTCCTAGAACAGATCAGGTTGGTAACTACATTTACAAAGCTCTATTTACAAGGTGCCTATAACTTAGTAACAGTGCAAAACTGAGATGAAAGAAGACCGCTTTCTGCAACAGATACGGACTATACGATTATCTCATAATGCCCATCAGTTTATGCAATACTCCTACTACCTTTCAGCATTTCTTTAAGGAGATATTCTAGATCAATCTGAGATATTTTTAGATGATTTCCTCATCTATTCCGACACCCTAGAAGAATATACAATCCACTGTTGAGGAATAACATGCCAACAAATATGCTCGGTTGAAGGGGGTTTATTATGGGGACAACAGCAGCGGTGCAGAGACAGCTGGTTTCGCACTGTCTCTCCAACACCAACCGCCTCGTCTCATCCTCGAGTTCCAGAGCCTCCACAGGGTGGAGTTCTGGAACTCACATATACAACACCTCCCACCCATTGGAATGACCAAGAGTAAAGCGGGAAGGGGTGCAGGAAAGAAAGAAAGTAGAATACAGGGAAAAATTAAGTGTTACTCACTGGAGTGACTAACCTACTCCTAGTCCATAGTCCTTTTTCCTCCATCCTGTATGGGTGTTCCTTGCGAGGGACGGAAACAGAACCTTTTTTCCACCAGAAGACATTTCCCCTTTAAAATTACTGGCGTGCGGGGGCACGGCCCCAGGAGCACAGGCACCCTTAACACTGCCCACCGGCGCCACACCTCAGTCCCCTTCTGACGCATTGGCTGTATTATTCTTTAACAACCCTACTGGTCTTCTTATTGGGGGCTGGATGGTGGGACGCATGGAGGAAAGAGTCTATGGACTAGGAGTACGTTAGTCACTGCGTTGAGTAGTACTTAATTACTCCTACATCCCGTCCCCTTTCTTCCATCCAGTATGGGCTAATACAACTGACACACCGCCCTGGGGAGGAGAGCCTGACCTTCTAGGCAAACAGATTACGGAGCACAGATTGGCAGAATGCTATCAGCCTTGGCATTAGTATCCAAGCAGTAGTTGTTAGGAAAGATTTCATAATTGTATGTAATTTTCCCTCCCTGTGTCAACCCCCAAACCTTTTGCTACTGTTTAAACACAATTGACTGACTTTACCTGAGAAGCACAGCCCTCAGCTGCAATCCTCTGGGCTTTCGCTCACTTTTATGGGGAAACTGACATGCCCTTAAGGCAGTTAGTACTGGGAGACTTTGTTTCCCTTAGTCCTTACCTTATGTTGCAGCTTTTGTGCAACATGTAACAAGTGTGCAAAGTATCTTAACATACAGCACACTTGGGTCTCTAGTCATTTCCAAAGGCCCTAGAAACTCTCGCTGGACTTTTTAGGAACTGTGCAGATGTGTCATGGACAGGACTGGTGTCAGCTATCGTTTTCTTATATTTTTAACCCTTTCTTGCCATGTTAACCGCGTTAACCGCGTTTGGCACAAATAGGTGGCCTGGCTCCAAAACGGCCATGCCACAAGGTTCTTTGTCCTGTGCTTTGGCCATCTTGCCTCTTCACCTTCCCCAGGTCGAGTCGACCCAGGTCAGTCGTTATTTGGTCATGCACTTTCCCACGAAACCCAATGCTTTCACGGGCTTCTGCATGCCTTGTGTGTGTGCCTCCAGGATGTGGGCTGGGATGTCTGTGCCCAATACACATCCTGGGTGCCAGAGAGTCTGCAGTGTCCTGAATGCCTGGGACCACTGTGGTCCATGATTGGTCCACGTATGGAGTGAGTGTTTGTGAGCAGATCTCCCATTGGGTCCTCTCCATTTTGGCATGAAGGGAACTTTGGATAATAGGAGGCTGACAACACCACTACCATGTCGATCTCCTGAGTTCACACCGAACAAAGGATAAGGAGCCAAGTATCCTGCAACAAGAAGCCGAGTCAAGGAACCGCTGGTGACCTGCTGGAAGGTTTGGCACCCTGAGCCCACTGTCGTCCCAGGGACCCCTCTGCATCTGATCATCCTAGAAAGTCTGTGAAGACGCTTTGACCCATTGTAATAGTGGGATCAACTATTCTCGGCACCTTCATCAAACCCTGCAAGTAAGCCTCTTCGGAAGTGTCCCTGGGCCAACTATTGGGCTGACCAGCTTATATGGGACCTTTGCTCTGATGCCTCTGCTGTTTCGAGGAAGACCTCGAAACTTGGTATACTGCTAACTGTGTCCACGGCCCCCTCACACCGAATTTCGTACACTTGCCATTCCCCGGTCTGAAGTGAGACGAGTGCGCCCGGATCGGAGTAAACGCGGTTACTGTGTTGCCCTGCTAAGGCAACGACCTGTGCAAGTTCACTGCATTCGTGACTCCCTTGCCCCTGAAGCCGGCTGCAGTGGAATTAGGCCGATTCCTCCACCCTCAGTGGAGAAATCGCCACTGTCCCGTTCGGAATCCTCGCATCAACTCGGGAACTACACAGTGTCGAGATGTCCCGATTGTCGGATTCAAACCTGCCTGCGAAGTGGACTGTACTGGCGAAGTTTGGGTCTGCCTGCATCGGGGACTGGTGAGTAGTCCTTACCCCAACCGATGCCCCCTAGCGCAGGAGCCCATTTTTACGCAAGAGTGGCCTCTGAGGGCCCCTTTCCTTTCCACAGCTATTGCGAAATAGAGACTTCATCCCGTACTCTCAAACTGCCTCTGTCCTCAAGTGGAGGTCCTGCTTGAATAGTGGGAATGTGTTCTTCATCGCCTCATCCACCTTCCTGAGCTGCTAGAGACCCTTGAAGAGACCCTATTTTGTCCATTGGCACAAGCGCGTGCATGACTCTTGAGCATAAGGCTCCTCTCTTCGTAGGGCTTGGACTGCCTCTTAGTTAGGTGTATTATCGATGTGGAACTGGGTCTAAAGATGATTTACACTGCCTGTTTTCCTCCCCATCTAGGTGGTCAACATATTTCGTGCTTTTAACCCCTTAAACCCCATTGGTCTTGCGTATATATTGTACTGATTGTGATGTATTGGTTTAATCTAGTGTTACTGTGATTCTTTGCTATGGTATATGTTACAAAAGCCTTGTAATAAATGTGTCTATTTTTAATATTACACCTGTGTGGAGTAATTTGTAAGTGTCCTTGCTTTGTATGCTCATTGAGGTCTTTCAGTCACCCTCACCCCTCCTGAGACTTAGTCTTGACCGCCTGCCATAGCTACCCTGATTGGTCTAGCTTGTCCAGAGGTTACCCTGTTCCAAGAAACTAGGTTGGCCTTCTGAACCTCAGCCCCTCTGAGTTCAGAAATCCTTCTTAACAAATTGGTGTACAGCGGTGGGATAGGACTGAAGGTATCCAGTGTTGCATACTAGTGAAGGCATTTCAAGTTATTTCTACCAGGACACATAGTGAATTGTTGTAGCATAACCTTAAAAAGCCCATACTCCTATCTAACAGTATGGAAACAAGTACCGTGTTAATTTTAAATGCTTCTAAATCTGAAATATTGACAAAGATGTGTGCTGAGAGAGGTGTCTCCTCTCAGGGCACAAAAATAGAAATGATCCAAAGAATCATGGACTGTCAAGAATCTCAGTTTAGAGCTATAGCTTCTGAGGATAGTGCAGAAGGAGGTGGGGCTTCTCTCACTGGTCGAACTGATAGTTCTGCCGCTGCACTGATCCACAGCAACCATGAGGACATGGAGGATGTAATGTCTAATGTTTCCTCTGCCAGTGCTGATGGGGAGGCCATACTTGAATTCAAGAAACAGGAACTGCTGTTTAGGCAGAAGGAGCTCGAGTACAATATGGCCAAACTAAAGATAGAGCAGGCAGAAAAACAGAAAGACAGGGATCACCAGTTGGAACTGGCCAAGCTCCAAGTTGCCAATGGATTCAACTGTCCTGGACATGGGTCTGGGGCCTCCTCTCATCCAAGATTTCCAAAAGATCTGCTCAGTGTGTATGAGGAAAAGAATGACATTATGGACTGGCTGAATACATTTGAGTATGCATGTGAAGTTCAACAAGTTGACAATGCTGATAAAATTGCCTGGTTACTTAGCAGACTGCCCCATTCTGGCTGCAGTGCCATTATGGAAATGTCAAAAGCTGAGAGAGCAGATTTTGCAATGTTGAAGCAAACTCTCATCTTAAAGTTTGGAAAGACTCCTGCCCAATACTTAAAAAGATTCAGAGAGTACAAGAAGAAAGAAGGTGGTACTTGGGTATCTTATGTAACTGAATCCTTAACGAACTTGACTGGCTGGGTTGAAGGTTATAAGGTTTCTACCTTTGAAGGTATGATAAGTCTTGTCATGCTGGAACATATTTTTGCACCTTCTTCCCCTTAGCTTAAGCAGCATTTGGCAGATTCAAAGGAGATGGATCCTAAGAAGCTGGCCATTGCAGCAGATTTGTGGATGTCACAGAGTGTCCCATAAAGACAAGACTCATCCTGGTAAGCAGGAGGAAGGGAAAAAGTCCAAAGATAAGGAGGGTGGGGAAACTGATAAGTCTTCCTCCCACAAGGGCCACAAAAAGAAACATAAGGGTAAGACACAAGAGAACTCACAGGGTAGTGGAGGTCAGCCTCCAAAACAAAACTCTGGTTATAATAAGCCTCCCTATATAAACAGACCCAGTGGATCTTGTTTTGCTTGTGGAGCAACTGACCACGTGAAGGGGATCCCAGATGAAAGGTCAAAACCTTGGGGGTCCACTCTGCTAATCTGGCCTTCTCCTCCTATGAGGAAGAAGAGATTACAGGAGCATCCATCTCCTCAGACTCCTTCCCCAGTGGGATAGAAGCTGAGGTAGTTTTAGTTTCCCTGGGTGCCTGGGAGCCTAAAGTCTCAGAGGCTTAAGCTAGGATTCCAGATAACACCAAACACTACTTTAAAGACAGTGTGCTGATCAATGGAGTAGATACTCCAGCTCTTCGGGATAGTGGGTGTAGTCAAACCGTAGTGGATTCTACCTTGGTAGACCCAGAGGAAGTTGCTAGAGCTACTCTGATGTCCACTAAGTTGGCTGATTGCCCTCCTCTCAAGTTCCCAGTAATACCTGTAAATCTTACTATCAATGGTACAGCAGTCAGGATTCCAGTGGGCATACAGAGGAGTGTCCCAGGAAAGGTCTTGCTGGGAAATGATCTCAGAGCATTATGGCTTTTGGGAGATACAGCTGACAGACCCTGCACAAGGTCTCAAACAAGGGCTACACTGGCCAAAACCAATGCCCTGCCCCAGCCAAAGGGGAAACCAAAGGCTAAAGGAGTCAGAAAATCAAGAAGAGGGAAAGAGAACATTACCCCTACCTCACCTACCACTGAGGTGGAGGTAGTTGATCAATCACCAGGACCTGACGAGGAGGTGGTGATGCCTGAAGTATTTGACCCCAATGACCATCCTGAACTAAAAGATGTGTTAGTAGAAGGTGGTCCTGACAGGGAAGAATTCAATAAGGGCCAACGTGAGTGCCCATCTCTGGAAGGCCTAAGGAGACAGGCCTGCTCTCAGCTTGAGGGTGAACCTCATGGGAAGCACAGGATTTATTGGGAAGGTGGGCTCCTGTATAGTGAGCCTACAGAGTCTACAGAAGGAGACCACAGGAGGTTGGTGGTTCCCCTTGCTGTAAGACCCTTCCTCCTGCAGCTGGCGCATAAAGTGCCCCTTGCTGGTCACCTTGGAATTAAGAGGACCAAGCAAATGTTATTCATGCACGTCTACTGGCCCAAGATGGGGGTGCAAGTAGAAAGACACTGCAGTAGTTGTGCCTCCTGCCAGTTATCTGGTAAGAGTGGCTCAACAATCCAAGCTCCATTGGTACCACTCCCAGTTGTGGAGGTACCATTTGAGAGGATAACGATCAACATTGTTGGTCCCCTTGACCCTCAAACATCCTCAGGCAATAGGTTTATCCTGGTGCTGGTCGACCATGCCACCAGGTATCCTGAGGCCATCCCATTAAAAACTGTGAATGCCAAGTCAGTTGCAAAAGCTTTAATTGGCATGTTTACTAGGGTTGGCTTCCCTAAAGAAGTTATGTCTGACAGAGGCAGCAACTTTATGTCGAAGTATATGCAGGCCATGTGGAAGAAATGTGGTGTCACCTATAGGTTTTCATCCGCATACCACCCACAGACCAATGGTCTGGTTGAAAGGTTTAACAGGACCTTGAAAAGTATGATTGTGGCTTCCTCAAAGAAGAAAATAGGATCTTCTATTGCCATGCTTACTGTTTGCCTACAGAGAGGTACCACAAGAGGGTGTTGGCTTCATCCCTTTGAACTTCTGTTTGGTCACCATGTAAGGGGACCCTTAACATACTCAAGGAGGGACGGGAGATGCCCACTCCCCCCATTACTACCAATGTAGTAGATTATGTGCTAGGGCTCAGAAAAAGGATGGTACTCCTGATGGGTCTGGCTAGTACCAAAGTTGAATGCAGGACAAGCTCTGGTGAAACATTGGTATGACCAGAAAGCTTCCCTCATCAACTTCACACCTGGTCGGAAAGTCCTGATCATGAACCCCATAAGGCCTAGGGCTTTACAGGACAAATGGTCAGGCCCTTACACAGTGGTGGAGTCACTGGGTGAGGTCAACTATTTAGTGGACCTTGGAAGGCCTGGACAGGCTCCAAAAGTGTTCCATGTAAATAGGCTGAAGGCTTTCATCCCAAGAGATGAAATCGTAGCACTGCTATTGGCTTCAGATGTTGAGGAAGCGGAGTCTGAACCTCTCCTTCACCTATTCCATTGCAGTCCTTCAGATAGCTCCATTGAGGGTGTCCGAGTGGCCCCTCACCTGACTTCTGATCAGCAGGCTGAGGTGAAAAGATTGCTTAGGCAATTTCCCCCCTGTTCTCATAGTCCCCTGGTTTGACACCTTGGTGCAAACATAACTTAGATACAGGAGACAGTGTACCTACCAAAAGTAGGGGATACAGGATGTCAGACAAAGTAAGGTCTTACATTAAGACAGAGGACAACAAAATGTTGGATCTTGGGGTGATTGAACCCTCCAGTAGTCCTTGGTTCAGCCCTGTGGTTTTGGTTCCAAAGGCAGGTACTTCTGAATTGAGGTTCTGTGTGGATTACAGGGCTCTGAATGCTGTCACCAAGACAAATGCACACCCCTTGCCTAGAACAGATGAGCTGGTGGATACTTTGGGTGCCTCCAAGTACCTCAGCACGTTTGACCTCACTGCAGGCTATTGGCAAATAGCCCTTGCAGAACATGCCAAGGAGAAGACAGCTTTCTCAACTCCAGAGGGTCTTTACCAGTTCAGGGTAATGCCTTTTGGGTTGAAGAATGCACCTGCCACTTTCCAGAGGCTTGTGAATCATGTGTTGAATGGGTTGGATGAATTCTGTCTTGCATATCTGGATGATATAGCAGTTTTCAGTGCCACCTGGGAAGACCATGTGAAACACCTAGGGATAGTGTTACAGGCTCTTCAGAAGGCTCACTTGGCCATAAAGGCCAGTAAGTGCCAGATTGGACAAGGATCAGTGGTCTACCTTGGACATTAAGTAGGTGGAGGGAGGATACAGCCTCTACCCAGTAAAGTACAAGCAGTACAAGACTAGCCTACCCCCACTACACAGACCCAAATGAGAGCCTTTTTAGGACTCACTGGGTACTACAGAAATTTCATGGCAGACTATGGCACCATAGCTGCCCCTGTGACTGCTCTCACTACTCTAAAGAAACCTGTAGCATTTAGAGTATCCATCTGCACTGGGTGCTCTCTGTGCAGATAGTAGAATGTGATGATGTCATCCAGAACCTGATGGTCATTGAGGTTCTGTATCCTACAGTTAAGGACTTCAGGATGGGAGAGTTTACTGACTGGATGTATCTTGCCTAGCTCCTATCTCAAGTAATAAGGCTTACCCTGTAACTATCAATAAAGCCCATCTACTTTTACAATAATCAATCTCCAGATTCTTACTTGATCTCCAGCAATGCAGATTCTACAAGTGGCGACGAGGATGGGATGAACAGGTTTTTACTGATTCCAGATATCTCTGATAAACTGTTGAACTCAGCCTGTTCATCCCAAGATAAAAGGACCCACTGAAGAAATTCCTGCTGACTACTGAAATGATGAAATGCGTTTGGCAGAGGCCCATGATGAGCCCAGCAGTGATGATCTCAGCACAGGTTTCCCATGAAAGGATTTCTTTACAACCTGGCTCCCATCATGAAAAGTGCCCACAGAAATTAAACTGGTGAGCCCAGCAGTGGAAAATATGCCCTGAATTCGTCGTGGCATAAGTCCTGTTGGGGATGGGAATACATATTCTCCCTAGCAGGCAGCCAGAGAAGTGCTGATCTGAAAAATGCTCTTCTTTATGGGGGAAAAGGTACTGTAAATATGCTGTGAAGCGGCTGGGGGAAGTATCTGGCACTATTCTCAGTGAACAAATGGGAAATCAGTTGGAGCTGTGGTAAAAGGGAAAGTGTCCAATGGGGGTAGCCTCATAAAAAAAAAATGTATGTTCAATGTACTGTGAATATTCTGGGGGCACTGTTTCAAGTGCGCAGACAATCCTGATTGATGGCACTTTTGCAGGATGCAGTGTTCATTAAAATTATGGCACTTCACAGTGAAGCAATTGCCGTGAGGAGTGAGGCGTTTGTACAGAGATTTAACGACCTTTCCCAGTAATGACATTTTCTTTCTATGTGCGCGCTCACCCTGTGAATGTGGGACCATTAGGGGACTGGAGCGCAGTTCAAGTGGAACGTTTGGTGTGGCCGTTGGGAACTGTCCCTTTTATGGAGCTCTCACTAGTTCATCAGCTGAAGAGAAATGATGACGTGTTCGAATGTGATGAGTGTTGGAGGATCTCCGAACGCTGTTGTCTGAGCGTTCTCAACACAGTGTTGCTTCTCCGTATGAATAAAAGAGAAAACATAGAGGAAAGGCCATGCGAACGTGACCTCAAAGCAATTATGTATGTGGAAGTATCGAAAATGGGGAAGTCAAGTTTCTGGTGCAGGCTCCATTTGAAGAGCGTGGAGTCAATGCGGTTACTTCGGTTGTTTTAGGTCTTCCTGTGCATCAATGGGAAAGACGCGTTTTTGATTTTAAACTTAATCTGGATAATAGGAGCTGCATAAACTTTAAAAGAGCTGTGTTTGGAAAAGAGGATGAGTGAAATATGTGAAGTCACCTCCATGTACACATGAACAATTTAAATTATGCGGCTATATTGTTTCCATGGAACTTGTTTAGTCATTTTTAAATGGATTTGTTCTGTCACGGCGCCTAGCAATTTATGGACATTTTGCAATATAAATTTTATGGATAAATGAAATGGACATTGTGGATGAATACTCTATTAATGTTTAAACATGTTATTAAGTATTTCGGATGCATCATTGTACTGTGTGCCTGGCTGGGTAGGTACAGAGAGAATGCTGTAGGATGGAATGAGATAACATGCTGCATGATGTTGGGTTATGTTGTGTTTGGTGGATATGTAGTTCTAACCTGTTTGAGGATTTTTAGGGTGAAAGGTGCAAGTTATCCTTGGACTTTTAAGGCACCTTTGGACTTTTAGGTATATTTAAGCTTTTTTAAACTAGTGCAATAGTTATTGATGAAATGTGAGTGCACTATGTTTTTAAAGTGAACAAAATGTTTTACTTTACTGGTGTGTAAGTAATGGTAGGCAAAGGTGGTAGTAGTTTTCATGAAATTAAATGCTTTAGGTCATTGAATAAGCAGATTTAACCAATTTGAGGATTTTCAGGATGAGTTATGGCCTTATATATTTATGGACATATATATTTATGGACATATATAGAATATTGTTTTTAAAAGTAGTAAGTGAAATGTACATGTGATATGTGATATCTAGGATATGAAATGAATTGCATTACGCTAGAAGTATATTTAAGGTTTTAGGTAAAAAAAAAATAAAAAAATGAATGATATTAGATGAATGAAATGTAAGGGGTGCGATAGATGGTGTTATCTGCAAATAGATGAATACATTGGTGCTTCTGGTTGCACAAAATGGCTGATAAAAGGATACAGGTTGTAATGATTGTGAGTGTGTATGGCTGGGTAGGTGCAAGGCAGATTGGATGTTGAGAGAGGATAGCGTATATATATTATATTCACATAAAACATCACCCAAATAAAACAATTTGTTTATAGTGTCTAACAATTTTACAGGATTTGCAGGTTCTGATTTTAAATTTCACTTAAGGACTTTATATGCTATGAACTAGTTATGAATTATTATTTTGCTCTGATATTGTTTTGGGTGTTTTATGAGCAAATATATAACACATATTTATATATATATATATATATATGTGTGCATGTGGTTTAAAATATTTTCTTTGGTAATGTAATGGAAAAAATGTTGTGTGTTCGGATGGAATCTGTTTTGCAATTCCCATTTTAATATTGGATAACCATTTCCCCATATTTGTGATACCTGGATTAATATTGGGCTGCGAAGCCAAATGAATATAGGATGCCTGATATATATTTGTGGTGCCCGGAGATAATTTAAGTCTACCAAGGTATATGGTAGTGATAATAAATCAATCTATTAGATTAATTGATGGATGGTCATACATTAAATGAAATTAAATTAATCTATTAGATTAATTGATGGATGGTTATAAATTTAACAGTGACATTGGAGGATATGTTACATTTGAGTCTGCGTTGGGCAGATGTGAAATATCATTGGAATACATGTTATAAGTTCAATGTTACTGTCACTGCATCGTTCAGTTGTCAGGTGGTACATAAATATGCGTTAAGTGGATATAATTGGTAGTGATTCTGCATCGTTCAGAGTTCATGATGGATAGGAGTTCAATGTTACTGTCACTGCATCGTTCAGTTGTCAGGTGGTACATAAATATGCGTTAAGTGAATATAAATAGTAGTGATTCTGCATCGTTCAGAGTTCATGATGCATAAGAGTTCAATGTTACTGTCACTGCATCGTTCAGTTATCAGGTGGTAAGTGAATATAAATAGTAGTGATTCTGCATCGTTCAGAGTTCATGATGGATAGGAGTTCAATGTTACTGTCACTGCATCGTTCAGTTGTCAGGTAGTACATAAATATGCGTTAAGTGGATATAAATAGTAGTGATTCTGCATCGTTCAGAGTTCATGATGAATAGGAGTTCAATGTTACTGTCACTGCATCGTTCAGTTGTCAGGTGGTACATAAATATGCGTTAAGTGAATATAAATAGTAGTGATTCTGCATCGTTCAGAGTTCATGATGCATAAGAGTTCAATGTTACTGTCACTGCATCGTTCAGTTATCAGGTGGTACATAAATATGCGTTAAGTGAATATAAATAGTAGTGATTCTGCATCGTTCAGAGTTCATGATGTATAGGAGTTCAATGTTACTGTCACTGCATCGTTGAGTTGTCAGGTGGTACATAAATCTACGTTAAGTGGATATAAATGGTAGTGATTCTGCATCGTTCAGAGTTCATGATGTATAGAATCTGCATGTGGGCAGGTGTGAAATATCATTGAAATATATGTTATAGGTTCAATGCTCTGTCACTGCATCGTTCAGTTGTCAGGTGGTACATGGATCTGTGTTTGGGCAGATGTGGCATATACTGGTTATATATATATTATGAGTAGTGACCTGCATGTTTTGGTATAACCTGCATTAATGTCATGAAGGTTTTGAATGTGGTCTATGCAAAAATGTATGGAAGATCTTTTACACTTGGACTTAGATTTGAATTAGATCAGTCTCTGTCGTGGTGTTTCCTTTTTCACGCACTGTTTTTCTTTTCCAGTTGCGTCGTTTACGTGTGATTCTTTGTCTTGTTTGTACTTTTTCTGTTTTTCCCACTTTAACATGTTTCTTCTAGGCAGTGAAGGTTGTGTGTTTGATGGTACTAGGGAGGATGCATAATACAGGTGTGTCTTTGGAGAGAGTGTGGTGTGATCAGTTATAGTTGAGATGTGGTAGGATGTGTTATAAATACGGCAACTGGATGTTAGTTATTGTGCTTTCTGATGGGTGCGTGAGCACGCCAATGTGCTGTGGGTGTGGCAGACCCTGTCTTCATGTGCCAGATGAGGAAGAAGGTGTTAAGTTATGATGGATGCATTGTATGGGACATACGTGAATGTAGTATACGCTCGAATGTGCTGTGAATGTAGTTAGTTGTTTTATAGTAGAAGAGGCTGATCGGAGGGTTGTTTCAGAGGCTAGTTTGCAGTTTCTTTTAGTGTGTTTTCTTTCCGAGGAAGGGGAGATGTGTAGCATTTAGAGTATCCATCTGCACTGGGTGCTCTCTGTGCAGATAGTAGAATGTGATGATGTCATCCAGAACCTGATGGTCATTGAGGTTCTGTATCCTACAGTTAAGGACTTCAGGATGGGAGAGTTTCCTGACTGGATGTATCTTGCCTAGCTCCTATCTCAAGTAATAAAGCTTACCCTGTAACTATCAATAAAGCCCATCTACTTTTACAATAATCAATCTCCAGCATCTTACTTGATCTCCAGCAATGCAGATTCTACAAAACCCAAGAGGGTAACTTGGACTGAAGAGTTTGAGAAGGCCTTCAGTGGCTTAAAAGACTCCTTGTGCCAGGCCCCTGATTATCAAAGACCTTTTATTGTGCAGACAGACGCCTCTGACACTGGGATTAGGAGCTGTACTATCGCAAGTAGATGAGAAGGGTAAGGAACACCCTATTGGTTTCATTAGTCGCCAGTTTAAGGACAGAAAGCTCAGATGGTCCACAGTAGAGAAAGAATGTTTCTCTGTTGTGTGGGCCCTAAGGAAGCTGAGGCGCTACCTATATGGGACCCACTTCACTGTGCAAACTGAACATAAGCCCTTAAAGTGGCTAATGAACATGAAGGGAGAGAATCCAAAGTTGCTTAGGTGGTCCATAAGCCTGCAAGGCTTTGACTTCACTATTGAGCATAGGCCAGGTGTCCAACATAGCAACGCTGATGGGTTGTCCAGAATGTTTAACCGACCTGAACAAGAAACTCATCCAGGGGTGGATTAGTTCCCCCTGTCCTTAGTCTGGGAGGGGCGAGTGTTAAGAAAGATTTCATAATTGTATGTCATTTTCCCTCCCTGTGTCAACCCCCAAACATTTTGCTGCTGTTTAAACACCATTGGCTGACTTTGCCAGAGAAGCACAGCCCTCAGCTGCACTCCTCTGGGCTTTTGCTCACTTTTATGGGGAAAGTGATATGCCCTTAAGACAGTCAGAACTGGGAGACTTTGTTTCCCTTAGTCCTTTCCTCATGTTGCAGCTTTTGTGCAACATGTAACAAGTGTGCAAAGTATCTTAACATACAGCACACTTGGGTCTCTAATCATTTCCAAAGGCCCTAGAAACTCTCGCTGGATTTTTTATGAACTGTGCAGATGTGTCAAGGACAGGACAGGTGGCAGCTATCGTTTTCTTATATTTTTAACCCTCTCTTGCCATGTTAACCGCGTTAACCACGTTTGGCACAAATAGGTGGCCTGGCTGCAAAATGGCCATGCCACAAGGTTCTTTGTCCTGTCCTTTGGCCATCTTGCCCCTTCACCTTCCCCAGGTCGAGTCGGCCCGGGTCAGTCCTCATTTGGTCATGAACTTTGCCGCAAAACCCAATGCTTTCGCAGGCTTCTGCATGCCTTGTGTGTGTGCCTCCAGGATGTGGGCTGGGATGTCTGTTCCCAATACACATCCTGGGTGCCAGAGAGTCTGGAGTGTCCTGAATGCCTGGGACCACTGTGGTCCATGATTGGTCCACGTATGGGGTGAGTGTTTGTGAGAAGATCTCCCATTGGGTTCTCTCCGTTTTGGCACGAAGAGAACTTTGGATAAGAGGAGGCTGAAAACATCACTACCATGTCGATCTCCTGAGTTCACACCGAACAAAGGATAAGGAGCCAAGTATAACGCAACAAGAAGCTGAGTCAAGGAACTGCTGGTGACCTGCTGGAAGGTATGGCACCCTGAGCCCGCTGTCGTCCCGGGGTACCCCTCTGCATCTGATCGTCCTAGAAGGTCTGCAAAGACGCTTCAACCCATTGTAATAGTGGGATCAACTATTCTCGGCACCTTCATCAAACCCTGCAAGTAAGCCTCTTCGGAAGTCTCCCTGGGCCAACCAGTGGGCTGACCAGCTTACACAGGACCTTTGCTCTGTCGCCGCCGCTGTTTCGAGGAGGCCCTCGAAACTTGGTGTACTGCTTGCTCTGTGTCCACGGCACCTCACACCGAATTTCGTACACTTGGCATTCCCAGGTCTGAAATGAGACGAGTGCGCCCGGACCGGAGTAAACGCGGTTACCGTGTTGCCCTGCTAAGGCAACGACCTATGCAAGTTCGCTGCATTTGTGACCCCTTTGCCCCTGAACCCGGATGCAGTGGAATTAGGCCGATTCCTCCACCCTCAGCAGAGAAATCGCCACTGTCCCGTTTGGGAATCCTCGCTGCAACTCGGGAACTACAGGGTGTTGAGACGTCCTGTTTGTCGCATTCGAACCTGCCAGCAAAGTGGACTGTACTGGTGAAGTTTGGGTCTGCCTGTGTCGGGGACCGGTGAGTAGTCCTTACCCCAACCGGTGGCCCCTAGCGCAGGAGCCCATTTTTACGCACGAGTGGCCCCCGAGAGCCCCTTTCCTTTCCATAGCTATTGCGAAATAGCAACTCCATCCCGTACTCTCAAACTGCCTCTGCCCTCAAGTGGAGGTGTTGCTTGAATAGTGAGAACTTGTTCTTCATCGCCTCATCCACCTTCCTGAGCTGCTAGAAACCCTGGAAGAGACCCTATTTTGTCCATTGGCACAAGCGTGTGCATGTAGTCTTGAGCATAAGACTCCTCTCTTCGTAGGGCTTGGACTGCCTCTTAGTTAGGTGTATTCTTGATGTGGAACTGGGTCTAAAGATTACTTGCACTGCCTGTTTTCCTCCCCATCTAGGTGGTCAATATATTTTGTGCTTTTAACCCCTTAGACCCGATTGGTCTTGTATATATATTGTACTGATTGTGATGTATTGGTTTAATCTAGTGTTACTGTGATTCTTTGCTATGGTCTATGTTACAAAGCCCTTGTAATAAATGTGCCTTTATTTTTAATATAACACCTGTCTGGAGTAATTTGTAAGTGTCCTTGCTTTGTATGCTCATTGAAGTCTTTCAGTCACCCTCACCCCTCCTGAGACTTAGTCTTGACCGCCTGCCATAGCTACCCTGATTGGTCTGGCTTGTCCAGAGGTTACCCTGTTCCAAGAAACTAGGTTGGCCTTCTGAACCTCAGCCCCTCCAGGTCTGAGTTCAGAAATCCTTCTTAACAGTAGTGCTTGCAAAATGCTGAAGGAGTGGCCCATGTTGCCACCCTGTTGATCACCTGCCAGGGAACGTAGCGCTGGAATGCGACTGCATCTATTCATCCAGTGCACCAACATGACTCTAGTGCGTCCTTCATGCCATACGGGTTACTTCCTCTACTAACCTTCCTTCCCTTTGGCATCATTTCTCAAGTTCCTCTACCATCTGGACAAATGCAGTGGAAGGCCAACCGATCCCTTCTACAGTAAGAGAACACCTGGGGCATTTCAAGGGCTCTAGAGGGGATAGACCGTTGTTTTTCATCACTTACGTACCACTATTCACTTGCATTCTTAGGGGAGTTCAGGACGTGTTCCTTCAGTTGAACCAAGGAAGGTCCCGGAATCTCGATACTCCAAGTTAGTCTACATGTCTCTCGGGCAGTAAAGGTACTTTTCTGAAGGCTGGTTACTTAACACAGTTCTCTTGTTACAGCCTGGTGTTTTCCTGCTTTTTTGGTTCCTGGCCCTTCCAAGTGATTAATTTCTCTAGCGTTCTTTGATTAAAAGGCTAGTGAGGTGCATCACTAGGAAGGTCTTTTCTTGACTGTTAAAGTACGTGTACCAGAGGTCGCTACTATCATATCTGGACCCAACAGGTATTCCATTCATACTGAAGGTCTAGTCCGTGACTCTGTTGAGTCCCACTTCGTTTTTTGTTATTATTTGTTATTATTCTGCAAGGATTGTGACTGAATTCTAACATTAACTCCCTACTTGACTCCCTTCCATCCCACCACCCACATCATCACCCCCAACTTGACAATGGAACCCTAAACACCAAAACCACAATTGGACAACCTCGGGGAGCACCGTGAGCAGAAACCGCTACTTTTCAGATGGCCACACATCTGCAGCCAGCCCCAATCCACAAAATGTGTATATCCACATTTAGAAAAAAGGGGGGGGGGAGCACAGCGCTGTGTTTATTGATCAGGCATTGTCCATGATATCTGGTTCATTGTGGCACGGGCGGGGGCTGCGGCCACCCTCCTGATCCCACCTCGGGAGTGGTATTGAGAGATAGACCTCAATGTAGGCCGTCGCCTCCGCTGGGGTTCTCAAAGAAATGAGCACGCCCGCCATGTTGGATGCACAGTTTTGCTGGTTACAGTAGTACAGTCTTTTAACTGCGTTGTATGATTTACGCTCGGCTTGAACATTGGTGGAGAAGTCGCGGTATATGTGTATATCAGAGGATTCATAACGTAGCACTACTTTTTCCCTGGCCAGACGCAGGATGAGATCTCTGTCTCGATAGTTGTGAAGCTTAGCCACAGTGTTTCTGAGGAAAGCTCCTGGTTTTGGGACGGGGCCAACACACAATGCGACCTCTCCACAAGGAAGTGATGGGAGAACTTTGATGAGTCGAACATTGATTTCAATACATTTTCCACAAATTGTTACATCAGGCCCTTGCAGGCTGCCTCCGGGATCCCTATGATGCCAATGTTATTGCGCCGTGAGCGTGACTCAAAGTCCTCACATTTATTGCAGATCTTGTTAACCTCCTGTCACAGCTGTGCAATATCACGATCATGCTTGCCGACTTTATCTTCTGTTTCTTCAATCCTCATTTCAGCCTCCATTATGCGAGCGCCATCCTTCTTTAGCTTGAACTTCAGGCAACACATACTGGATATAATGTCATCCAGTTTCATATTCACCATCCCTTGCCGAGCTGGAAGCTGAGGGCTGTTCATCAGCAGGTACCGACATTGTGGCTCCTGGGGTTTTGGTGGGGGTGTTAGTGTATGAGTCCATTGGGCACTTTTTCCTGCCGCTGGAGCCCTTTGTCAAGTTGTCTCACCAAGAGGCCGAATCAGGTTGCGTTACAGGATGAGTGGTGCCAAAAACCTGCAGGTTAGCTCACCAATAGGACCCGAGCCAGGAGGGTGTCGTCCCAGTTATCTTCCAGTATAAGGTCAACCTACTAACACAGTCGATGCAGCATCAACAGTTGTGTGGCTGAGTGCACCCTGTTAGAAGATTGTGCGCAGCGGAGGTGACACTTGCACAATGTTGTTTCATGAAGAACTTGCCTGCCCTTCTGTAGACCTGTACAGGCCAGGGCCTGTGTCACACGGATCAGGGCGCCTCAAAGAAGACCGGCCACCAAGAGTGGGTTCATCAAGGCGAATCCCATACACATGGGGCCGTGCCCACCAATGCACCCCTAGGACGCAGGATGTGCTTCACTGGATGCTTGCTCAGAAGCCCCTCCCATACACCACGCAGTACACCCCAGAACCGTAACCAGCACCGCCTGGCAGGGCACCCGGACCGCTGCAGTTTCAGCTCCAGCGCAGTTGGCCCATGCCCAAGGCAGCGCCCCCAGCCATGGGACATGCAGGGGAAGGGGTGCAGGTGTTAGTCAGGACCAGTCAGCAAGCTGAGGCACAATGGATATCCGAGGACCCTCCGGATCACCCCACCATCCCTGAGGTCTCAGGCTAGCTAGAGGCCATGTGTTCCACATTACTTTAATGATGAGCCCAATGCGCACCCCCATGGGATAGTGCGAGAGCAGATGGAGCCTCCCAAGCTCACGCATCACAAATGTTTTGTAGCCTCATGTCATCTGGCTGGGGCATCCGTGTCCCACAAGGGGGTCAGGCCACCCGCACTCACCTCGACCGCACCTCATTGGCTAGATGGTCTCGCGACACAGGAAATGAAGAGGGAGGTGGGGCAGCCGGAGAGAGGATCCTACATCAGCCCCTCACCGAAACAACCGCAGCCCACCAGCGTCGGGAGCGCAGAGGAGTGGAAGGTGGGAGTCCACGGGGCGCTCCCCGACACCAGGCCAAGCGCGGGGGAGTCCCGCTGTAAAGGAGCAAGTCGCACCCCAGGGCGCAGTATGGTGAGAAGTAGGGTCCAGCAATGTTCCACTGCATCACCACCGCTGGCACCAGGATCCACAGTGAGGATCTTGTAGATGTAGACAGGATATGTGCCAAAGATCAGTTTGTGTTGTCTGGCTGTGTCAGCCCTTCAGCCGCACCTCCAGCACAGATGAATGCGCTCAGTCAGCGGCTAATGAATACTGGAAGCACTCGCCCGTATGATAGGCCATAGCAAGTGTGCGGGCCGGGGCGTAAGGGTTTTGCAGCAGAAGGCCCAGATGAAGTGCTGAGGCACCGCACAATGGGTCCCACGGTATCCCCCCACATCCGGCCGTATGTCCCTCAGCTGGGCAAGAGCATGGTGTAGTCGTCCTCACAGCGCCACAGCTGGCGCAACACCAATATCGTCCGCTCCAGACTGGGCCATGTCCGTTGTACGAAGGCACCCATAAGCGGCCACCCATAGGTCGCAGACCATCATCAAGGAGCTTCAATGAAGAGCCGATCACAGGGTCAGGCAGCAGGGCCCAGGTTGCCCGCCCCAGCCCAGGTCGCTCACACAGTGGCGTTAGGCAGAATCCTATGCAGTTCCCTTAGGGAGCACTACAGAAGATTAAGACTACAGGCATATGCAATAAATCCCCTTTGGTATCAGGCTGTAACACAAAGATTTAGTTGGTAGCTGTGGCTAAGCAGTCAGACTTATCTCAAGAGGGAGATTAGCAGTATTCAGGGTTTACACAATAGGGGTACATTACTATGGAACAAGGAAACACTGACCAAAGCTTTGTATCAAAAACAATATATATATTTATTTTAAACACTCTTAAGTTCACACACAAATCACTTTCATTAAAGTAAGTTAAAACAGTCAAGAAAAGTATACACGACTCCCTATTTAAATTGTAGACAAGTTTGAGCAAGAGTGAAAACTGAGCAAAACGGCAGTGTAAACCAAGCAGAAATGGCACTCCAACCATTGCTTCAGAGGGAGGGAAAGGACAAGTCATACAGAGTTAGACTCCTAAACACACCATCAACACTTCCCAATTGGATTGTAACAAGTTAGGCAAGGCAATACATTAGTATAAGCAATACTTTGGTGAAAACCGAGCAAAATGGCACTTCAGCAATATAGAAAGGGGAAGGAAAGGTGGTTATAAGAGTTTAGGTGCACCAACACATTTCTTAGTGAAAAGCAATCTAGAGAAGTCAGTTGTAACAGATTTAGCCAGAGTCAAAAGGCCTGTACTAGAGTCAATGGTACAAAGCAAGTGCCCAGGATCAAACGGTTCTAGTAGCTGCAGTCAGGACTTTGTTTAACGAGTTGAAAAGGCGGTTGCAGATGTAAAAAGATAATGTTAGACGAAAGGGGCGGTCAACCCAGAAGGTAACTAGAGAATTTAAAACACCTTTACAAGTACCCAACGAAACGGGAGGCCTGGCGGAACAATGTACCTTGAAAGTGGAAGAGGCTCCTGCGGTGGCGGTAGTTCCTGGCAGTTCCTGCAGTTCGGGAGATCCACCAGAGGAAGAGAGACTCTCGTCATGGAGGAAGGTTCGAGTTACTGCACTGCCCAGGGATGAAGCCAGCCGCGGTGATGCCAAGACGAAATAAAAGGTATGCTCCTTTAAATCGTGGTAGTGGTGAACGGGTGCCTGGCTATCCGGTATCCTAGTGCTGGGCACTGGCGATTCGATCAAGGCAGGTCCTGGAAGGCGATTGGCAAACTGGTTGGCCCCACCAGCTCAAGGGAAGAAGACTCTTGCAGGTGAAGATCTTCTCGAGTCGTCGGAGGAAAGTGGTGAGGATCTGCAGCAGGGCTTCACCGGTGGTTCAGTCGTTGCAGATGTCTTCAGCTTCTCTCCTCTAGGGGGTTCTTAGTTCCAGTGGCGACGTCTTGTCCTCCAGTCCTCAGAGCACTGCTTTTATGCAGAAAAACCCCCATTCATACAGCCTAGCTGTCACTCACACAGTGGGATGGCTATCCTGGAGGGATAACCCCCCAGCCTATCAGGGTAGAGTGCGACTTGGGTTGCCTAGTTAACCCTGTCCAGGGTGCCTATTCCCCCTCCCACACATCCTGTCTACCCCAGACTCTGTGGTGCCAAAAGGAGGGCTTCTGTGCAGAAGCTCGCCAAAAGGACGAACAAAGGATCCCCGACCTGCGTTAGGATTTCAGAGAAAGACACTAGAAAGAAATATTATCAAAGATCTGGCAATAAAAACCTACCGGAGTAAAGTTAATATTAACATAGACCGGCGGTATGTTAGAGGCTGTCAGTAAAAGTGGTAGCCTCGAACAATGGGAAAATCCCATAGGAAAATATTTGTGGTCGAATATTTACGGTAGTAACCACTGCCACCAGCCAGAAACTTTGGAGAGAGGGACTGGACGGTACCCTCTCGAAAATGAACACCAGGGAAAAACTATTAACCCTTTCCAGTACTTCCATAGTAAGATGGGTTGTACTGGTTTTGTTCATAACTATTGACTAGTAAAGTCAATGGGGACTGTACATGCCCTGGGAGACAGTAGTCAGTCCCAGGGTATGGAGTCTATGTTTGTGGGTCGATATGACACCCCTGTGTTACTGCACTGAGGGTGCTGTGTAACACGCATGAAAAAAGATACCTATGAGGGTGAGAAAAACCCCATAGACCATAAGCACACAAAATAGCCTAAAACACACATCAGCAATATGTCTAAGAGTGGGAAAAAGAGTCTCACTCTTAGCAGGAGAAAAATATAAACCCTTCAAATCCAGAAAAGCTGCTGGGGGACTCTATAGGTAAGGGCAATTAGTCTTAGAAGAGAATTCACCCTAACAGTGACAGGCAGGATGACAGTTGGGGGCTGCGGGCGGAACAGGGATTAGGCCACCCGGGCCGCGTTTCACATGCAGACGGCGCAGTCTGCCATCATCCCCCGCGCCCTCCACAGGCAACGGATCAGCGCCAACCAGTCCTGGCGGTCATAATGGTATCGTAGCGGTGGATAATTCGGGAGTTTTAACAAATAAGGATGATATGGGGCCGGAGCGCCAAGATTATGCGCCCATCTTCCTGGCTGCTCGACAACACCCGCTATCCCCCCCTTTCTGACACTCCACCACCCAACACCCCCTCACTCATTATGGGATACTGTCAATCAAATCCCATCATACCCCAGTATACTTCAATAACAACAAGCTTTGTATATTCACCCTTCACCCTGATAAGAACCTCCATGATTTTCATGCATTCCTTCCCGACAACTAAAATTCCCATAATCCCTCCTCACTGCTGTTTCACAAAACCACTGGGACAAGCAAGAGGCAGACAAGAGTGATGGAGATTACCCATAGGGACAAATACACCATGAGTTCCTATGGGCAATCTCCATCTTGTCCCATTAACAAGTTCAGGCAGAGTCAGGCAGGGCTGGCCAATTGCTCACACCTGACTCTCATTACTCCTCCCCACCAGTATAAAAGGTGGAGCACTGAAACACACACTGAACGAGCTGGGGATGCAGAAGGGTGCAGAGAAGCCAGAGAGAGACTAGTGGAGCTGGAAGGAACCTCGAAGGCCTGGAGGAAAGAGAACTACCCAGACACTGAGCCTTAGTGTGCAGGGGAGGCTTCAGTGTGGAGTAGACGCTCTGCCTCCAGGAAACCAAACCTGTTGGCAGCTGCGGTTGCCTGGTGTTAGGGAGAATTCTCTCTTTAGGCTGAATTTCCTAACTTAGTGAGTCCCCCAGCAGCTTTGCTGGATTTCTGGAGTTTGTTTTTTTCTCCTGCCAAGAGTGAGACTCTTTTTCTCCCACTCTTGGACATGATTTATGGTTTTCCTTTGACTGTTAATGTGTTTTCTGGGCTATGGGGTCCTTTACTCCATAGAGTCTCATGTGTTTTTGCTATGTGTGTTACACAGCACCCTCCGTGCAGTAACACAGGGGTGTCATAGTGACACCCCACCATAGACCCCATACTCTGGGACTACCGTCTCCCAGGACATGTAAAGTCACCATTGGCTTTACTAGTCCCAAATTATTAACAGAAACCAGTACAAACCATCATATTGTGGACGTACTGGTCGGGGCAATTTGATTGCCCCGGGGTCTGTTAGTCGAGGGGGCACGTCTCCGGCCCCCCTGATCGAGTTTTGGCTGGTGGCAATGGATACTACTTTTTTTTATTCGACCGCAAATATTTCCCTATGGGATTTTCCCATTGTTCGAGGCTACCAACTTTAATTATTTAATTCTCATAGCCTCGAACATACCGCTGGTTTATTTAATTAATATTAATTCGCCGGTTGGTATTTTTTGCCAGGACTCGATTCTAAAATGGCGTTTGTGTTCTCTTCTGTGACCCCAACCCAAGTCGAGCCCTTTTGTTCCACTTTTTGGCGGGCTTCTCCACAGAAGCCTCCAAAAGTGGTGCCACTCTGTCTGGGTACCACAGGGCGTTTGGGAGGGGGTTTAGGCACCCTGGACTGAGTTACCTTGGTAACGCAAGTCGCACTCTTGTGTGATTGGCCCAATTGGTGAGCCGGCCGGCTCACCACTTAGCATGTTTGATTGACAGCTAGGCTGAGTGAATGGGGGTATGCTGCATAAAAGCAGAGCTTTGGGGACTGGAACTTCAGAAGTCGCCACAGGGCCTGAGAATCCAACGAGGGAGAAGCTGAGCCGACCTACTATGACGACACCACCGGTGGAGCCCTGCGGAACCGACTCACCACTTCCCGACGACAGAGAAGATCTCCTGGCTGGAGAGGCTTCTTCCCCTGACTGGTGGGCACAACCAGTTTACCTTCTTTTCTTCGCACCCCAGACCGATTGGTGGTCGAACTGCCCATGCCAAGCACCCCGGCAGCCGGATAGCCACTTACCACTGAACCGCGAATCAACGGACCGCTCCTTGTAACTGAGAAACTCTGCGGCTGGTTTCTTCCCTAGCAGTGCGGACTCCTGTCTTCCTCCCCGACGAGATCCTCTCTTCCCCCGGACAAAGCACCGACTTGCATCCGCTGCCAGGAACAACTGCCCCCGCTGGAGTGTTCTCACCACTTTAAGGTACCGTGTCCGCCAGGCCTCCCTTTCTAAAGATTGCTACAAGGTAATAATAACCCCTAAACCTTCTGGACTGGGCTGGCCGCCTTGACCCTTTAACTGGTCCCTTTCTTTGGTCCAACTCCTTTTTGAACCATTACAAGACTTTTGTGCACTGCAACCGTGTGACCCTGGACACATTTCGTTTTGATCCTCTTAAAGCGGATCCGGCCTACTGACTCTGAAGTCAACGTGTTACTTTGTCTTCCTCTCTTGTTGTGTTCGTGAAAAAGTGTTGGGATCTGTTTCAATGTATTCTCTGCTTTTCTCTCCCTTTTTAAAACGAATTATTGGAGTGCCATCTACGTTAAGCGCTCTCCGCTGTCTGAAAATAAGTGGGGCTTTACTTAAGACTTGTCTAATATTCTTTTAAGGGAGTGTATATCTTTTAGTGACCGTGTTTTTGAATTGCTTACTATTGGTGCCTATGTGTTTTTCTAGATGTGGTTTTAAATAAATAATTATATCTCTTTTACACCAAGCCCTGGTCAGTGTTTACTTGTTCTATTGTGTTCTCTTGACCTATTGTGAATACTCTGTATACTGCCTAACTCTTCTTGAGGGAAGTCTGACTGCTCAGCCACAGCTACCAAGTGAATCTGTGTGGTACAGACTGCTACCAAGTGGGTTTACTGCCAAACACCTGTAGTCCTAAATCTTTTACAGTGGTCCCAGAGGGAACTGCACAGGTTTTTGCCTAACACCTGGTGTCACCCACATCAGAGCTCTGCCCCTTGGCGAAGCAGGGGAGCCCAGGCCTCTGGGGGCAGGTGGTAAGACCCTGACCCCAGATAAACTTTCCCTTGTGCTTCTGCTGCTCCTAAACCGCGAAAATGCCATTTTGGGGAGCTAGCAAAGTAGGAGCAAAATAGAGAAAGATGCATTCTGGGACTGGAAGTCCAAAACCATTTCTTTTGAGAAACTGTGAGCTAAAGGCCCAAGCCCATTTGAGGGAGGCCTAAACAGGTCTGAGCCCGGCTGAGTGAGATCCGTGAACTTTTGAGCAAAAGGCCCAAGCCCGGCTGAGGTAGGCCTATTGTGAATACTGATCTAAAGTGGAAGACAGGTCCGAGACCCGGCCGAGGGAGACCTGTGGAAGTGTGAACTGTACCCATTGAGCAAGGAAAAAGGCACTAAGGAGCTGCTCGTCCAGAGAGGTGGCTGACCAGGTGAAGGAAAGCGAGAGGTCAGAGAACCAGGGGAAAGAGGCTGCAAGCGAAAGCTCCTTATCTGCCAGAACACGAGAACTCCAAGAGGCCAAGAAGATTATGTGAGTCAGCCCAGTTGGAAAGAGACTATTGTATTGCATATCTACTTGCAATGCCATGCCTTCCTCACACCAGGCAGTTCAGGAGAGAGTAGATTCAATATAAGGGCACCTGGCAAAGCCCTGAAAAACCCAGGTGGGCGTACTTGAGTAAACAAAACCAAAATGTCAGGGTGAGAAGGTCACACCAATACTACATATCAACACATATGGAAGTCACAAGTAAATTAATTTCTGGACTGAATGTGTTTAATAACATTTGACAAAAAGATATAATAGGAATAGAGATCCCAGGAGTGTTTAAAATACAAGTGTGTATAATCCAGTCAAACAGAGCTGGATTTAAATGTAATCAACATAAACAGAAACAACTGCCAAAGATTAGTCAATCGGTTCAATTGTGCAGTTACAGAATTAACATAAACATGGTTTCATGGACATTTGGAGAAAAAACAAACAGCAATAATGCTTAAGCTGTGCATTGTTCAGATGGTATAATCGTCGACACAGCGGTATTTCGGCCTAGAAAAGAGCTGTAAAGTGCAGCTTTGTGGGCAGGCCTTCATCAGGACGTGTGATGGGGTAGTCCCGGGGTCTCTATCAGTAGCTTATCCAGTGCATGGATGAGCAGTAATATCCATCATGGGTGTAGATAGCTGGACGGCAAATGGTACGCCAGGAAGGGAACAAATATGTGCCTCAGGCGTTAAGAAGTGTCTTCTTTGGTTCAAGTCGTGGAGACACCCACTGGGCTTCAATAGTGTCTCCAATAGCTGAAGTAGTGAAGACTCTCACTGTGCTTCACAACTGCTAAGCCTGGCTGTCCATATGTGACATGACTAGTACACGGTTCCTTCCGCGTTCGTCTGGGGCTGAGCTGCGCGGCGTCTCTGAGATCGTCACTGAATTTCATCCCCCCAATAGCCCGTAGATGCACTTGGAATGAGTCTGACCATTGTTCCAGGGAATTGGGGGTTCACCCAGAGTGGCAAGAAAGGAACAGGGAGGATCTATGTTTTTCCTGGTTTGTGACTTTGTTGCTCTTTTTATTTTCCTTTAATTATATGTTCAGCTTTTGTACTGGTTGTATGTCTCTGGCACTTACACCTTTCACACTGTGCTGTGCTGTGTTGTGGTTCATAATTACCTGTGCTTTAACAGGGAGGAACAAGCACATTCCCTGACTAATCCAGCACTTTGACTATTTCTTGAAATGGGCAACTCTGCCCTTTTCATTGCCTTTAAATTATTCTCAGATTTCCACTGGGCCTAGTTTTAGTTTAGTGGCGGACCTAATTCACTTTACTTCCTTATGCACAACTCCTGTTGTGCGCATGTGAGCTATTGCAATGTCTCTGAGGCTCCTCTCAGTTATGCGGACCTTCTAACTAAATCCTACATTTTTTTCCATAAACGAGCTGACGAAGTATGTCTGTGTTGTTCCCGTCAACTCACTGGAACGTCAGCACGCTTTGCGAATAGCTGTTGCGGTGCGCTGCGTAGGCGCAACGGATTCTCAGCTGAAGGCTTGTTGCCTTGACAACGCCCCTGTTGCTGGGCAGGATAAGCCAACTTCCATATATGCATGGTTGTGAAAACCCCCAAAACAAGCTTTCACTTCTGTAGGCTCCTGTTTGGGGTATTAAAGACCAAATCGCCTACCTTCCGCCGTATTCCCTGCACTTTCCTGACTGTCAGCAGGCTCGATAGGGCATGCTGCCTTGTTATGCAGAGAGACAGCTGCCGCTGCGGCCCCCTGTTAACCACCTCGTCGCCATAATGTTGAGAAATAACATGCCAGCAAATATGGTGAGTCGAAGTGGGTTTATTAGGGGGACCACAGCAGAAATGCGGAAAAAGCTGGTTTTGCATTGTCTCCCCAACGCCAACCGCCTCGTCTCATCCCCGAGTTCCAGAGCCTCCACGGGGTGGAGTTCTGGAACTCAAATATACCACATCCACGTACAAAACATTCTTCAAAGACTATGTCAGAATCAGTTATTTTCCAAAATGGAAAAAGATTTTTCATGCGAAGGAAGTGGAGTTCCTAGAGTACTTGTTAGTCCATAATGTGGTATAAATGTTTACGAAAAAGGTGCAGGGCATTCTAGACTAGCCAGTTACAATCTCCCTCCAGGCTCTGCAATGTTTCTTGGGGTTTGCAAAATTTTGTTCACCGCTTTATCCCTTCCTTCTCAACCATGCCCTCACCAAGAGGGTGCTTGCAAGGCCAAGCATGTGAGCGTCCAGAGTGCCCTGGTTAATTCGGACATTATCCTGCTGACTGTCCACTCCCCGCTGCACAATACACTGTACGTTTGCTGTGTGAATAGATCGAGATTGCCCCTGTGAAGTTTGGGTGTTGCACTTGGAACCAGGGTGAAGATGTAATAGGGAGCGGACCTTGCCTCATAGAGGTGGTGCTTAGATGCGGCCCTCCTGAAGACTGCTGGCAGGCCTTGACTGGAGGGTGCAGCAGGGAGGAGAGGAGCTGGTGCTACACCCTGCTACCTGCCGAATTGGCGGGTTACCTACCCAGGCCATACGTGGGTATTAACTGAGGTCTGAATTTGGCAACAACACAGGGCGTGCGGGACTGAAGCCGCTGGCGGAGCTGCAGTGGCACGCTGAGAGCGGGTGGGGAACCTAGCAACTGCAGTCGGATCCGAGGCTGACATGATGTGCTGCGAGATGGATGCACCTGCCAATTCCGGGTGAGCACCTGGGTGTCAGCAGCTTCTCCCCTTTGCTGTGGAACAGGCAGCGAAGCACCTGGTGTGTGGCCAGACCGCACGCCCCTGTGGTGGTGTGGGGTGCAGAGAGCTGGTGGGACAGGGGCGACCTGCCAGGGTCTGACGAGCAAGGCAGTGTGACAGAGCCTGGAGTGAGGAGTGAGAAGTGCGCCAAGGCCTATTAGCATTGGGAGCGGGCTAGGCAGTGTGCGTAGATGAGACCCAGAGTGTGATCTGCGCTGCCTGGGTGGTCACCATCGTGTGGGAGTCCTGCACCCTTCTGAGTTTCCGCCTCACCTGTGTTTACGATGGAGCTGTCGTGGGATTCCGATTTCTTTTTACGGCAAGGTTTCCTTGGTTCCTTTACCTTCTTCTACTTCTTTTCATGGAGATAGGTGCAAGCTCCCCCAGAGGCCACCTTGGGCCAAAGGGTTACCGAAGCCAAGGGGAACTCTGAGGAACAAGCCCCCAACAACAGGGAAAAAGCTGCTTGGCAGAAAAAATCCTGTATGAGATGGTGTGCTGTAGATCCCGAAGAGGATGAGGTCTGAAGTCTTTAGTGTTTCTGTGGAGATTATTCCAAGTAGGTGAGCTCCAAGTGAACTGTTGGTTGGTGGAGCCTGAGTGAATACTGCACCTTCAGTGTACACTGGTAAAGGAGTGTAGAGGGTCAGATCCTACAATGCAAAGCTCCTGGATGAAAAGGGTGACCAGAACATCCGATACAAACAGTATGGGGAACAGAGAAGGAGCAAAGAGTGGAGTCTTGCGAGCGCAGGGAACAAATCTGAAGCAAGAGAGCCTGACCAGGGAAAACAGGCAAGAACAAGGTAGGGGTGAAATGCTGCTATGATGCAACTGAACACAAGAGAGGGAGAGGACCCGGTAGAAAGAGCAGGTAAGAAGAAAAGGATAGTAAGAATCCCGACTAAAAGAGGCGGGCGAAACCAAAAGGAGAAATAGAACCGGCAAGCCCTGACGACACAGGCAAGAAATCAGAAGCACCGCGAGGATGGGGAAAACATGGAACCAAAGGCAGCAAGAGCAGGAATGGAAGGAGGAGGGGCGAAGCACAGGATGCAAACAAGGTTGACATGAGCAATACGGCAGAGACCCAGAAAGGAGGATAACACAGGCTGGGAAGTCGCTGGTTCTCTAGGAAGGATAAGAGGACGAAAGTAGCGTTCCACCAAGAGACGGATACAAGGCAACTTGCAACTGCATCCGCCCACAGGTATAACTGTGGCAGCCATCTTGGGAGTAGACTAGCCCACTCTCCAAGGTAGCAAACAGAACGTGAATACACCTCAATGTAATTTCCACTGCTGCCAGCGTTTCCCTGGGCGTCGCATGACAATATCTGACACTTGCCAATTTTTACATTTGGAAACATCAGCAGGAGAATAATACCAGGCATTTGAGGTTTGCATGGTGCTGCTGGCAGGGCAGGGGGCCCGCGACTACTGGCCAGGGTAAATTATTGGGCACATCCAGGAGCCACCAAGAAGATTTATGGACAGTAAAGACCATTAACAAAGATGGTCCACTTGTGCAGCGGATAGTGGTATAGGTGTGCTGGCACACTGTGGCCATCCCTGATCTGAGGTGAGTGTTTCACCTATGTGGAAAAGGATGCAGTGTGAGGGCTCTGGTTTGCAGAGCTGGTACAACAGTGAGATACGTGATAGACTGCCTTACACCTGGACTGGTGATTGACAACAGGAGTAGGAGAAACACCGCAGGAGATCACAGGAGGTTCTGGTAGGAGCTTGCACGTCTGCTTGGTAGCTGTGTATCGCTGGGATATCTATGAGACCCTTAGGGCCGTGACATTGCCTGGGAAGTAGTGATGGACTGTGGCCATGGGGCTGAGGTGCCAGGGTGGAAGGATCTGGAGATGCTGTAGAGACATGATATTGGTACATGTGTGGCTTTGCAGGGGATGTGGTTGCACAGCTGGCTGCTCTTGATAGAGTCGGGTTTCACTGCCTGAGCCTAGTGGATCTCTGCTGAGGGTGACACGGCACTAATCTGGGACAGTGACCCTATCTGAATGGCATGGCTTACGTTGCTTTCATATGGTAGGCATGGTGACCTGTGACAGAGGTGCTGCATGAGGTGAGACTGGCGGGCTCAGGTTGGTGAAGGCAAGAGGAGGAGTGTGGATGCCATAGGGATGATAGGGTGGCGCTCATTGGCTTGCTGGTTTCTCTGGTCACCAAGAGTGGTACTGGGATAATCCCTGGGACTTGCGCAGGTCCCCTGCAAGGATTACTGTGGAGCGGCTTGCTTCGCAAGGAGTGGTAGCCTGCTGATTGCAGGACTGGTGGGTGGCTGCCTAAGCATAAGACTCTGAGGGGGAACAGGATGTCCAAATTAGGGAAAGGAGGGAAGCAACAATCTAAGCTACAGTTTGTGATAACCAAACAGGCTGAAAATCACAAAATTATGGAGGACTCCATGGGGGCGTGCTCCCAATCTTCACCGCAAGATACTAGTGAAGCATTTAAATCAGCTTAAAGCTGGTATACAGTCGCTGGATTGAAAGATGGACACTCTAACCTGCAAAGTGATCACATGCAGGTTCGCCTGGATAAGCATGGGGAAAGATTAGACAAGGTGGAGGGACAGGTCTCTGCAGTCGAGGATATATCCTTCACAACATCTCGAGAGCTTGCCCAAGTGAAGCGGGCTCTAAAGGAATTGGAAGATAAAACAGGAGAATCTTGATTCAAGATCTAGGAGGAACAATTTGCTGATAGTGGGGATTCCTCAGTTGGTGGACCATCGTGCCATGGAGCCCTTGGTCAAGTAAATCCTGTGTGAGGCCTTGGGAGGCAAGGACCTCTTGGCCGTATTCATCATGGAGAAAGCGCATTGAATACCGAGTGGCAGGAAGCTGATCCCGGGTACGCCGGGCCCGTTGCATCATAGCCCATTTGTTGAACTATCAGGACAGAGAACTTGCTCTTCAGAAGGCCAGGGAGAAAAGAATAGATATATAAAGGAGACACTATCAAGTTATTCGCGGATTTCTTCGATAAGGTGCAGGCATCTAGCAGAACATACGTGGACATTAAGAAGTGGCTCAGGGAGAGGGGGGGTGTGCGGTACGCCCTGCTGTTCCCTGCCAATCTCAGGGTAGAACATGAGGGACAGCTTATGTTCTTCCACCCCCGGATGAAGCCAATGTGTTCCTTGAGACGCTCCCGAGAGCCCTGAGGCGCAGGGGAATTAATGAGCCGAGAGGGGAATCACCATGATGTGGATTATATGTCTGCAGCAGATGACAAATAATGTGCAGTATATACTGTAGGAGGTCGGGGGCAATTAAATTGTTGGGGTACTTGGGGTGGCTGGGTGCTGGGCTACCCTTGCACGGAAGCTTATGATAATATATGGTTGGGGGCAAAGACTGGCATGTTGGGGATGCAGGCAGGGGAAGGGTAGTGGGGTTGGGTACTTTTGAGGAGGGGCAGTGATTTGGGGAATTGTTAGGCAGAATTATATGCAGTACCCTTTGGGAACACCACACACAATTAAGACTACAAGTGACAGCACAATTTCACCTTTGGTACAAGCCTGTACTACACAGAGTGGTAGCAGTAGCGGAGCAGCCAGACTTATCTCAAGAGTAAGTGAGCAGTATCAAATAGTTACACAAAGGACAGCAATTACTATGATTCAGGCAAACACTGACTCAAGGTTTTCAAGTAAAAGAATATACATTTATTTCACTCTTCAGTTGTATAACATTACACTATTACAAGCAGTCTAAAAATCACTCTCTTAATACACCACACCACTTCCCTTAAATTCCAGACAAGTTAAGCTCACAAGAGTCGGTGGGAGCAAAATGGCACCCCAGCAATTTAAAAGGGAGGGAAAGACAAAAGTTAACAGAAATGGATCCAAACCAACAGGTAAGTACTCAGGGCAAGCGAACAAGAGAGACTACAATGATAAAATCAGATAGAAAAGGCTTAGGGCCAAAGTCAATGGTTCAAAAGTATTTTGCTCAAGATAATACAGTTCAGGATAGTTTGCAGTGAAGTATGTGGCACGGTATCCAGACGATGTTGGTTGGTAGAAAAGTTAATTCTAAGAGAAGAGAAGGACAAGCCCTCGGATTGGAGAAAGATTTCAAACACTTTCACCGCGGCTGAACGAAACACACAACCGGATTTGCACAGTACCTTAAAACAGAGAGGGAGCTGTAGCTGAGGCAGACGTTCCTGGTAGCTCCTGCAGGCTCACGGTTCCTGAAGCGACTGTCGGACTGATCAGAAGTAGGAAGACTGGAGGGTCCTGCACAACACAGGGAAGAAACCAGCAGCAGAGAAAAGCAACAAATAAAAGGTACGCTCCTTAAAACCCAAGCAGGGTCCGACCTTTCCTGGCTTTCTGGCCCACTGTAGCTCTGTACAGCGAATTCGACCAGAGGAGGGGTCCTGGCTTGCAGTTTGTGTGAACTGGTTGGTCCCACCAGCTAAAGGGAAGACGTTTCCTGGAGGATCTTCTCTGTTGTCGGATTCTGTAGATTCAGCCCTGCAGCAGGGTTTCACCGGGCAGTTCAGTCGTTGTAGGGATCCTCTTCTTCCAGTTCCTAGTTGGTTCTTTCGTTCCAGTGGCGACTCTTCTCTTCCAGTCCCAGAGACCTGCTTTTTATGCAGTTTTCCCCCATTCATACAGCCTGGCTGTCAATCACACAGCAGGGTGGCTGGCCTGGCAAGGCCAGTCCACTTAGTCAATGAGACAGGAGTGTGACTTGGGTTACCAAGGGAACCCATGGCAGGGGTCCTAAAACCCCTCCCTCACATCCTGCCTGCCCAGACTCTGAGGTGCCTAAAGGAGGGCTTCTGTGTGGAAGCCCACGAAAAGGCGATGAACAAAGGGACCAAACCTGGTTTGGCGCGCAGAGTAAAACACGAGAAAGACATTTAAAAAAAGAAATGGCGAATAAACCCAGCCGGAACCATAATAAAATATATATGGTCAAGCGGGCACAGGGTCTCCTTGGAGACCCACGTCACACTCTAGTGTGATTGGCTAGGTGGCTGTTCTTCCAGGACAGCCACCCTGCTGTGTGATTGACAGCCAGGCTGTGTGAATGGGGGAAAACTGCATAAAAAAACAGGTCTCTGGGACTTGGAAGGCAGAGTTGCCACTGGATCGAGAGAACCGAAGAGAAGCTGAAGGAAGAGGACTACTGCAACTATTGAACCTCCCGATGAGGCCCTGCTGCAGGCCCGAATCACCTGAAACTCCAACGACAGGGAAGATATGCAAGGAATCTTCTCCCCTTGAGCTGGTGGGACCAACCAGTTCGCCAAACGCCAAGCCAGGCCTCCCTCTCCCGGTCGAATTTGCTGTGCATCGCTGCAGTGAACCGGATCGCCAGGAGGACCGGACCCTGTTTGAGTTTTAAGGAGCGCACCTTTTATTTGTCGCTTTGCTCTGCTGCTGGTTTCTTCCCTGGGCAGTGCAGGACCCTCCAGTCTTCCTCCTTCGTGTCAGTCCGACAGTCGCTTCAGGAACCGTGAGCCTGCAGGACCTGCCAGGAAGTTCTGCCTCAGCTACAGCATTCTTCTTCTACTAAGGTACTGTTTAAATCCGGTTGTTCGTTCCATCCCACCGCCGTGAAAGTGTATAAATCTTTTGCTAATCCGAGGGCTTGTCCGTCTCTACTCTTTTAAATAACTTTTCTTCCAACCAACTTCGTTTCAAACTCTTGGCAAAGACTTAACCGCAAACTACTCTGAACTGTGTGATCCTCTGCAAAGACACTGAACTATTAACATTGGCCCAGGGCTATTGATTTGAATCCTAGTTGTAGTAAGCCTTTTCTAGATTGCCCTGCATATTACTTGTTGGTGCTGCTTGATTTTGAATAACCTTGTCTTTCCCTCCCTTTTTAAATTGCTGGAGTGCCATTTTGCTCACACTTCATTTTGAGCTTAACTTGTCCAGAATATATTGGGTGTTGTGTAGTATATTAAGATTGTGATTTTCTGCTGCTTTATATTACTGAACTGTTTTAAAACTAATGGTGTAAATAAATGATTATTCTGGTCCTCAGAAACTTTGAGTTAGTGTTTGTTTGAACCATAGCAATTGCTGTCCTTTATGTAACTTCTGATACTGCTCACTTTACTCTTGAGATAAGTCTGGCTGCTCAGCCATCGCTACCAATTTACTGTGTAGTACAGGCTTGTACCAAAGGTGAATTTATATTTGCACTTGTAGTCTTAATTGTGTGTGGTGTTCCTAAAAGGTACTGCATATTATTCTGCCTAACATGGAGCCAGTCTTTTCACAAAGTACATATAAAACTCGGCTGTAAAACCATCCGGTCGGGGGCTTTCCCAGATGCCAGCACCTTTATAGCTTGGAGAATTTCTTGTTCAGTAATGGGTCGGCACAACCATTCTCGCTCCTCCTGCCCACACCAATAGAGCACTAGCTGATCTAGGTATGCACTCAAATTTGAGTACCACACATGAGCACGCAAGGAGTAGCAACGGGAATAAAATTGACCAAATTCCTGGACAATTTCCCCATCAACCTAGTATAGATTCCTTTTCTCATCCTTGATAGAAGTTATATTTGGTTTAGGGTTATCAACGTAGCCATCCTTGCTACCACCTTACCAGGATGTTGTCCTTCCCCATATTGTCAGACAGCGGCTTTCCTGCAGGAACTTTGCCTCCTTCTAGGCTGCAGCCCTGAATCTCTCCATCTCCTCTCTGATTATTTTGTGCTTAGCGAGATGGCCCTCAAAGTCCACCTCTGCCTGCAGCCACTCAATACAGGCCTCACTATCAGCCAACTCCCCACATATCAGTCTCAATATCCCGCAAAATACACTCTCCTGTCACCACACACTTACAGGTTTCCCAAAGCACTGGATAGGAAGTGACCAAACCCAAGTTATCAGCAAAGAAATTGTCAATAACCTGTGTAATCCCCTCCATAAACATTGCATCAGAGAGACTCTCACTTTTAAACACCTCTGCACTTAGTCGTCACGCTTTCTCAAGTATCAGCACCACTGGTGTATGATCTGACGGCATGTGTGCCATAATGCTTATTTCCTCAACCCATCCCGTGACCATGTCTGATTCAAAAACCTCGATGCCAACTGGTGAAACTTGGAACAATATGTATAGCTCTTCTCTCCCTCCATTCCTAGTCCTCCATACATCATTCAAACTCCACTCCCAGCATAGATCTTTTAACTTAGTGGGCGATTTCACAGGAGGCCTCCTGACCCCTCCCCCCGTTCTATCTACCTCTGGTTCCAACACCACATTTAAATCCCTGCCCACACAATCACTCCTGTAGGAGTCTGAACCAGTTGCTGAGCGATCCATTCTAGTGTCCCCCCTCATCCTGATTAGGACCATATTAATTAATAAGTGTGATGACCTACACATATAGGACCTCGCCAACCATAAGCGCCCTTCCCTCTTGACCCTTTATCACCGTCATCAAGCGAAAACCTGTTCAATTGTGTATCAAAATGCAAACCCCTCAGGAATAAGAAGAATAGGAAGAGAAGTAACGGTGGCACCTCCAAATCCACCCAAATCCTGATTCCCCAGTCGAGATCAGACATGTTTTCTGCAAAAAGGCCTCCATGTAATGGCATTTCACACAAAATAATACCTTATGTGCCATAGATGGACAATTCAAATCCCTAATATTCCAACTCATACAGGTTAGCCCCTAACCATGGCATTTCAAACCATCCCATAGATCTGCAATGAAAACAGTATGCAATTGTTCAGAAACCTTCCCATGACATGTAATGACAACCCAGTCCCGCACACCCTGTACCATCCTCAGCCTCACCATCAATTCTGGAGAAGGAAGCTGAACACCAACCAGGGGCGATTCCTGTTAGGAAGAATTCTCATAAATGGTTAATTTCCCTTACCTACTGAGTCCCTCAGCAGCTTTGCTGGATTCTGGATTCCTAGCAAATTATTTTTTTCACCTGGTAAGAGTGTGAGCCTTTTTTCCCACTCTTACATGTGTTTTGCTATGTGTGTTTCTACTTTGTGTGTGATCTTGGGCACTGGAGCCTCACCTACTCCATGGCACCATATTTTTGTGTGTCTTACACAGCACCTTCAGTGCAGTGACACAGGATTCTCTTTGAGACTTCCCACCGACTCCATTTTCTGGGGCTGACTACTGTCCCCCAGAAAAGGGTAAAGTTGCCATTAACTTTACTTTAGTCACTTTAAACCACAGACCTAGTACACCCGATCTTCCATGGAGTATTGAAAAGGGTTCATTCTTATCCCTTTTTGTCTGTGCCTCTTGGGCCATTGTTTCGCTCCCTTTACATTAAGACTTGGCTGGTGGCAGTGGTATCTACCCTAACCTTTCTACCGTGATTATCTTATATAAACGTGATAATGTTTTAGGCTTTTATATTAGCTTCAAACATAAACCCGCTTGACCATATATATTTTATTACGGTTCCGGCTGGGTTTATTCGCCATTTCTTTTTGTAAATGTCTTTCTCGTGTTTTTCTCTGCGCGCCAAACCAGGTTTGGTCCCTTTGTTCATCGCCTTTTCGTGGGCTTCCACACAGAAGCCCTCCTTTAGGCACCTGAGAGTCTGGGTAGGCAGGATGTGAGGGAGGGGTTTTAGGACCCCTGCCATGGGTTCCCTTGGTAACCCAAGTCGCACTTCTGTTTGATTGGCTGGGTGACTGTCCTGGCCAGGACAGCCACCCTGCTGTGTGATTGACAGCCAGGCTATATGAATTGGGGAAAACTGCATAAAAAGCAGGTCTCTGGGACTGGAAGAGCAGAGTCGCCACTGGAACGAAAGAACCAATGAGGAACTGGCAGAAGAGTACCCCTACAACAACTGAACCGCCCGGTGAAGCCCTTCTGCAGGTCCGAATCTCCAAAATCCGACAACAGAGAAGATCCTCCAGGAAACGTCTTCCCTTGAGCTGGTGGGACCAACCAGTTCGCTCAAACTGCAAACCAGGACCCCTCCTCTGGTCGAATTTGCTGTACAGAGCTACAGTGGGCCAGAAAGCCAGGAAAGGTCGGACCCTGCTTGGGTTTTAAGGAGCGTACCTTTTATTTGTTGCTTTTCTCTGCTGCTGGTTTCTTCCCTGTGTTGTGCAGGACCCTCCAGTCTTCCTACTTCTGATCAGTCTGACAGTCGCTTTCGGAACCGTGAGCCTGCAGGACCTACCAGGAACATCTGCCTCAGCTACAGCTCCCTCTCCGTTTTAAGGTACTGTGCAAATCTGGTTGTTCGTTTCGTTCAACCGTGGTGAAAGTGTTTGAAATCTTTCTCCAAACTGAGGAATTGTTCTTCTCTTCTCTTTGAGCTAATGTTTGTATCAACCAACCTCGTGCGTAAACCGTGCCACGAACTTTACCGCGTACTACCTGAACTGTGTGATCTTGAGCAAAAGACTTTTAACCCATTGACTTTGGCCCTAAGCCTTTTCTATCTGATCTCCTCACTGAAGTTCCTCTTGTTCAACTGCCCTGAGTACTTACCTGTTGGTTTGATCTAATTTCTAATAACCTTTGTCTACTTTATGGTGCTGAGATATGGGGAAAAAGTTCTGTAAAGAAATATGCATGTTTGAAGGAAAAACTTTAAGATGGCTTTTTAGACTTCCTAAAGCTGTTTCGTGTGAATATATTTTACTTGAAGGTGATTTTAGATATGCAAGTGATATTTTCGAATATAAAGCTGCCATGCTATTTGTGAAACTATGCACTTTAAATAACCATACCTATGTTGTGGATCTGATGAAGATGCTTAATGAAAGAGATAATTCAAAAAGTCTAAAAAGCATTTATCTCCTCTATACGACGTATTTGAAATGGGCAAAACAAAATGCAAATAGTTGGCTACTTTATTCTCATGCTAGGATTAAACGCTTATTGAAAGAGACAATATTCACTGTAGCTAAAGGAAGAGATATGGTAAGTTTAGCCTCCAAAGCAAATAGTGGTATGTGTTTTGAACACTGGACCATGAATACCAGAAAACCCAAATACTTTTATGCATACCATCGTGCTGACACTGACACTGTAAGATCCTACATGTTATTTAAATATAATAAATGTGACACTATAGAAGATCCTCCCAGAAACATCTTCCCTTGAGCTGGTGGAACCAACCAGTTCGCCCAAACTGCAAGCCAGGAGCCCTCCTCTGGTCGAATTCGCTGTACAGAGCTACAGTGGGCCAGAAAGCCAGGAAAGGTTGGACCCTGCTTGGGTTTTAAGGAGCATACCTTTTATTTGTTGCTTTTCTCTGCTGCTGGTTTCTTCCCTGTGTTGTGCAGGACCCTCAAGTCTTCCTACTTCTGATCAGTCCAACAGTCGCTTCAGGAACCGTGAGCCTGCAGGAACTACCAGGAACGTCTGCCTCAGCTACAGCTCCCTCTCTGTTTTAAGGTACTGTGCAAATCCGATTGTGCGTTTCGTTCAGCCGCGGTGAAAGTGTTTGAAATCTTTCTCCAATCCGAGGGCTTGTCCTTCTCTTCTCTTTGAACTAATTTTCTACCAACCAACCTCATCCGGAAACCGTGCCACGAACTTTACTGCGAACTACACTGAACTGTATTATCTTGAGCAAAAGACTTTTGAACCATTGGCTTTGGCCCTAAGCCTTTTCTATCTGATTTTATCATTGTAGTCTCTCTTGTTCGCTTGCCCTGAGTACTTACCTGTTGGTGTGGATTCATTTCTGTTAACTTCTGTCTTTCTCTCCCTTTTAAACTGCTGGAGTGCCATTTTGCTCCCACTTCATTTTGTGAGCTTAACTTGTCTGGAACGTATTGGGAGTGGTGTGGGGTTTTAAGAGTGTGATTTTTAAACTGCTTATAATAGTGTAATGGTATACAACTGAAGAGTGAAATAAATGTATATCCTTTTACTTGAAAACCATGAGTCAGTGTTTGCCTGAATCATAGTAATTGCTGTCCTTTGTGTAACTATTTACTACTGCTCACTTACTCTTGAGATAAGTCTGGCTGCTCAGCCATCGCTACCACTTTAACTGTGTAGTACAGGCTTGTACCAAAGGTGAATTTGTACTGAAACTTGTAGTCTTAATTGTGTGTTGTGTTCCCAAAGGGCACTGCATATAATTCTGCCTAACACCGCCCTCCAGACCTACTGATCCCAGAGCCGAGTGCAGCAGGGTTTTCCCTAAGCAGTGTCGCTGCAGATCCCCTCATTCACCCCCATTCAGGATTTGTGACAATGGTGGTTTGCTAAGCGTCTTCTTATGACCCTGTATCATAATGGTTATGCAGTCGCTACTTTGTGTGCTTTTTACAAGTTTGTATGATGCAGAGAATTCCTGACTAGTTTCCTACCGTGTTACACTGAGCAACCGAGGTCCAAACTTGCATGCACACTTCAGCTTATATATAGATTGTGTATAAAATGATCCCATTGTAATTGAACACACTGCCCGTAGCAGTTACTCCCTTCTTTATAAACAATGAGCTATAAACTACCAGTCAGCTGCCTGGCAGTCCGTGCAGAGAGAAAAGACCTGAGCAGGCCGTGGTCCAAAGATGGAGGCCAGAGGATGAGTCTAAAAGCAGAGCCTGGATAAGCCCACTCGTAAATCAGCCCCACAGACTCAGCCAAATCACCAGAGCCCGAGGATGTGTAGCCTCCGTACCTCCAGTCCCCGGGCTGCTCTGCAAAATGCAGAGAGCAGGGTGCAGCATGCACTCACTGCGCAGCATTTACCCGGAAGCAGAGGCCACAACACCACTCTCTAGTCGACTCCGGTCGGCTTGCGGTTGACAGTCCCTACTGAGTCCACCACATACAGTGTGTCTTCTGCAGCTTTTGTCACGTCTCCTCTTCTCCGCTACTGCTGCTCCACCAACGCAGCATTTCGGAGCGTTAAGAATGTGTGAGGAAAGAAGCTCAGACTGTCACGCCGTCAAGCCGCACTACCCCATCCAACACGAGCACTAGCAGCGGTAGTAATTCTGTACCTATTACCCTCACGAGTCAAGCCCCCACACAAAAAAGAGGGTTTGCCCACCTTTCTCTCAGCGACTGTCAGACTGACAAGAAGTAGGAAGACAGGAGGGTCCTGCACGACCCAGGGAAGAAACGAGTAGCAGAACAAAGCAACAAATAAAAGGTGTGCTCCTTAAAACCCAAGCAGGGTCCGACCTTCCTGGCTATCCGGCCCACTGTAGCTCTGTACAGCAAATTCGACCAGAGGAGGGGTCCTGGCTTGAAGTTTAGGCGAACTGGTTGGTCCCACCAGCTCAAGGGAAGAAGTTTCCTGGAGGATCTTCTCTGTCGTCGGATTCTGAAGTTTCGGACCTGCAGCAGCGCTTCACCGGTCGGGTCAGTCGTCGTAGGGGTCCTGTTCTGTCAGCTCCTTGTTGGTTCTTTCATTTGAGTGGCGACTCTGCCTTTCCAGTCCCAGAGACCTGCTTTTTATGCAGTTTTCCCCTATTCACACAACCTGGCTGTCAATCACACAGCAGTGTGGCTGTCCTGGCAAGGACAGTCACCCAGCCAATCAAACAGGAGTGTGACTTGGGTTACCAAGGGAACCCATGGCAGGGGTCCCAAGACCCCTCCCTCACATCCTTCCTACCCAGACTTTCAGGCGCCTTAAGGAGGGCTTCTGTGCAGAAGCCTGCGAAAAGACGGCGAACAAAGGGACCAACCCTGGTTTGTCGCGCAGAGTAAAACACGAGAAAGACTTTAACAAAAAGAAATGGCGACTAAACCCAGCCGGAGCCGCAATAAAATATATTTGGTTAAGCGGGTTTATGTTCGAGGCTAATATAATAGCCTAAAACAATACCATGGTTATATAAGATAACCGCTGTATGAAAAATAGGGTAGTTACCACTGCCACCAGCCAAGCCTTGATGAAAAGGGAGCGAAACAGTGCTCCAAGAGAAACAGACAAAAAGGGATAAGAATTAACCCTTTCCAATATTCCATGTAAAATGGGGTGTACTGGGTCTGTGGTTCAAAGAGACTACATAAAGTTAATGGCAACTTTACATGTTTCTGGGAGACAGTAGTCAGTCCCCGAAAAATGGAGTCAGTGGGAAGTCTAAAAGACAACCCTGTGTCACTGCACTGAAGGTGCTGTGTAACACACATAAAAATGATGCTCATGGAGTAGGTGAGGCTCCAGAGCCCAAGATCACACAAATGGTAAAAACTCACAGAGCAAAACACATGTAAGTGTGGGAAAAAGGCTCACAAAAATAAACCCTAGAAATTCAGCAAAGCTGCTGAGGGACTCATTAGGTAAGGGAAATCAGCCATTTATGAGAATTCTCCCTAACACAGCGCACTTGCAAAGGTTGTTGCCGCGGCAGAGCAACACAGTAACCACATATGCTCTGGTCCTGGTGCACTCGTCTCACTTCAGACCTGGGAATGCCAAGTGTATGAAATTTGGTGTGACAGTGCCGTGGACACAGAGCTAGTATACCAAGTTTCGAGGGCCTCCTCGAAATGGCGGCGGTGACAGAGCAAAGCAACTGGGTAACCTGGTCAGTCCACTGGTTGACCCAGGGACACTTCTGAGAAGGCTTACTTGCAGGTTTTGATGAAGGTGCGACAATAGTTGGTCCCACCAATACAATGGGTCGAAGCGTCTTCGCAGACCTTCTAGGACGACCAGATGCAGAGGGGTACCACGGGATGACAGCGGGCTCAGGGTGCCAAACCTTCCAGCTGGTCACCAGCAGTTCCTCGACTCAGCTTCGTAGTTTCAGGATACTTGCATCCTATCCTTCGTTCAGTGAGAACTCCAGAGATTGACATGCTATGGGTGTTTTCAGACTCCACTTATCCAAAGTTCCCTTCGCGCCAAAACAGAGAGGACTCAATGGGAGATCTGCTCACAAACACACACTCCATACGTGGACCACAGTGGTCCCAGTCATTCACAACACTCCAGACTCTCTGGCACCCAGGATGTGTATTGGGACAGACACCCCAGCCCACATCCTGGAAGCACACACACAAGGTATGCAGAGGCCTGCGAAAGCTTGGCGTTTCGCGGGAAACTGCATGTCTAAATAAGGACTGATCCGGGTCGACTCGACCTGGGGAAGGTGAACAGACCAGATGGCCAAAGGACATGACAAAAAAATTGTGGCATGGCCATTTTGGAGCCAGCCCACCTATTCGTGCCAAACGCGGTTAATGTGCCAGGAAAGGGTTACAAATTATGCGAAAAGAGAGTTGCCACCAGTCCTGTATATAACACATCTGCACATCTCACAAAAAGTCCATCGGGAGTATCTAGGGCCTTTGGAAAATGACTACAGGCCCAAGTACACTGTACTGGAAGGTACACTGTGTACTTGTTACATGTTGCAGAAAAGTTGCAACATGGGCAAAGGACTAAGGGAAGCAAAGTCTCCCAGTAACGACTGTCTTAAAGGATAGTTCCGGGACTTTTTTTTTATTGTCCCTACGGTTCGGCCATGTGTTTTTAAGCATAAATCGGTAGATCGTAGAAAACTTTCCTATGGACCTTACCCGACTTTTCGTCCATTAACGCACTCGAAATCAGCCGCCATTTTCTGATAATCCTATCATTTCCCCCCATCGCCCTGGCTCACCTGCTTTTGCGGCACTAAATCAAATCCCCCGCCCCTGAAACAGACTTTATCAAAACATTCATATTCCCCACCTCTATCCGTGACGTGACTGTGCTGCGTAGGCAAACGCGCCCAGGCGTCTTCTACGCGACTCCACACAGAACCCGGAAACCAACACAGATTAGCTCACAACACAGCGCGCCACAATTCGGAATATGAAACTGTACTTTTAAATCAAACCGCAAGATTGTAAATTTGGTAAAGTACATTTATTTGACATCAAATGTTTAGAGAATATTCAGCAATTTGCATTTTTATTTGCTCACGTTCCAAAAAGTTCATTTTGAGGCACGCGATGTTCCTTTGCTGTACACAGGGTCTTAGATCATCTCACAATGCAGCGCCACAATTCGGAATATGAAACTGTGGTTTAAAAGCAAACGGCAAGATTGTCCATTTGGCAAAGTACATTTATTGGACATCAAATGTTTAGAGAATATTCTGCGATTTGCATTTTTCTTTGCTCTCGATCCAAAATAGTTCGTCTTGAGGCAAGCGATGTTCGTGTGCAGTACACAGGGTGTTGGTTTACGATAAAATAAGCTCTTCGGTCGCACTGATAATCGCATGGCTGTTCCAACAACGAGGCACTAGGCCACCACAACGGTCTGTATGTTGCATCTAGCCGTTAGTACCGCGTAAGGGCATACTTGTACTTGGCGATCGTCCCATAAAATGGTCAGGGTGGTAACGTTGTTCACGCGGAGAAGCAACTGGCGGTTATAAAAGCCATCCGCCGGTGTCTGGTACTCGTGACACATACAATAATGAAGGATGTACCTGTTTGAAAAACATAAAAAATGAAATTAGTCTCACCATCAGATCTTTATTAAAATTATTCATTTTATATATTAGGTCGGGAAATTATTTCATAGCTAGGACAGTGCAACTGGGTATTATACGTCAATGGGGGGGCTGTAGGATACTGAGACAGTCCCCCAGTGCAGGGGTTGACAGGGAGGCAGTGCAGGTGGAGAGTGGAAGGGCCCAGGACCGAGGTCGCAGACAGTGGACCAGTTGTAGCAGGGGAGAGGGAGAGAGAAAGCAGAAGCAAAGAGGAAGGTTTCGAGGTGCTTCCGTAAAAGGAGATGGTTCTCCTCAAATGAGTGCGCGGTACAAAACAATATGCCACATAGAACGAACAAGTACAACTTAACCCGTCTTTAAAGCTACTGTATAGTAATTAAATTGCGGTATAAACTCATCTAAAGAGTTACTTACATTATATTTGCATTTTCCATTGTGTCTGTGCGTAGGGCAGCCCCGAAATACCACTCCTTCTATGCCGACGTTATTTCTTCTAATGAACGAACATTAAATGGCTTTCGTTTCTGAAATTATATTAATTATCGTTTCTTACGTTATTGCCCCACACCCCCAAAAAGAAGTCTTTCGGGATGGTCCCGGCCTGTCAAGGTCAAATAACAATAGAACCTTATACTGAGTCGTGGGCCATTCCGGCACCCGAGAAAAAAATCAAAGCAGCTGACCTTCACTTTGAATGAGCACACATTCCTAGTTAGCTACATTCAGTGTAAGGCCATCTCACAGGACTTGAAATTTACACTCCATCTTTGCATTTTGTCTGCATGCTTTGCAGCCCCAGAGAACCATAAATACGGAGACATTCTATATTTTTTGAAAAATTATTTATAATACTGTTTGGTTTAATTTAATGCGCAAATGAACAAGGTTGGATAGACACATTGCAAGTACACTGAGCAATCACTTTTATTTACACATTACATAGATACACATATTCAATGGGCCTGCGACATGAGGAGACTCGAGAGAACAGACAATCAAATTACAATCATTTAAACCGTGATGTGTATTTCTCAATGAGCTCTTCTTTAGGTGGACATGGAACAGAGGCAATGTTGGGTGGCAATGCAGTTGTCCCCTGCACAGGTTCGTTCACAACTCCATGTATGTGCCTATCTAGGACATCAACAATAAGTCTCTGAATAAAGTCATATTGCATATCCTCAAACACTGGTTTGATAACCCATTGTTTACTTCTTTTAGTGAAGGCCTTATTGTAGCGAAGCGTCCCTAAAGTTCTGGTCGTCCGACTTTGTTGACGGCCAACATTATGGTTATGTGCCAAGACCGCTAGAAGAGTCCGATTTATCATGCCCTCCATGCCAAAATGCAATCGTTTTGGCCTGTACTTTAGGCACATATTGTGGAACACCTCCAAATCTCCTGTGTGGCAGAATTCCGTGAGTCCCCTCAAATCTCTTGTTATAGTTTTATCAAATACAATCTTTTCAATGGCTTTGTGAGTGGGTGATGAAGGAATCAACCACTTCTTCTTCCGTGCCTCCTCTGTGGATAAATGGCCATGTTCACAATTGTCGAAATGTCGGTTTGTGGTCCAGCGGTGAACGTTGCTACAGTGTAGCATTACTGACCGCCATTTTTCCAGTAGAATTTCCAACGACCCTCCACATGTTTTTGAGCTCCACCAAAGATGGTTGCTGATTGACTTGGACCACTGTGAAATACCTTGCATATCTTTTTTTTTACCTGCAGCCGACATTTTTTTATTGATTGTTTTTGCAAGATGCCAAACGTCAAATTGGTGATTTATATTTTTGTACTCTTCTCTCATTGTCTTGGCAATTGAAACGTGTCTGTCCGTGGCTATCAGGTCGATCACCATTCCCCGCGATTGTAGTTCTTGCAATGATGCTACAAAGCCAACTTTCTCCATGGCTACTGAGGAGGTGCTTTGTGACACCTGCACGACCACCGAACTCACAATTTTCTTACTTTCCATGTCCTGAAAGTGGTAGGTGCAGTACTTGGCTGAAAATCCTGGGCTGTCGCACTGTCCATCACCGGCTAGCCTGAACCGTTTGCCCGCGAATGTACTATCAATAGACATTTTTTCCATTCTCCAAGCTTCGCTAATGGCTGGAAATAGATAATCGGTTTGGTATTTGTAGAACTGAGTTTTCGCAATGAAATGGATTCCCACAAACTGAAAGAAAGACTAACTTTTTAAAACTTGAACCACTAAAAAGTGCAGCCGCTGCACAAAGTAGATTGCCTGCTGGCAGTTGCCCCAGCATGGGTTGTGCAGACCATGAGAAAGGATGATATTTTGTACAGGTGGCATGTATTTTAAGGTTAGTGCCTCGAATTGCACGAGTCACATTCATCAATGGCTCCCCACATACTTCCCCACCAACCGAATGCCCACATTTCATCCGAATAATAATATCAATCAAACAACTATCGAATACAATGAATTTGGCCTCTTTCCTTATACTGTCACTCTGCATCCCAGCTGGTTCGGCCTGTAACCTTGAGGACATGTCACTCACATGAAAGGTAGAATCTCTGATATCGTCTTCCGCTATGTTCAGTGATATTGATGGTGTTTCATTGTCGTCCACTTCATTCTCTTCCATTGCAACATCTGTTCCTTCTCCGGCGATGGGTGAATAAAACAATTTCTTCAACTTTCTCGCGGTCTTAGTTTTTGCGGGTGTGGATTCTGTGAATTGATCTCCGACTGCATCCGAACTACCAGGAGGACATTCACTATCAATGGCTGGATGTGGTATAGCTCCGTTGTCAATCACTTCATATTGTTCCCATTGGCACGATGCATCTCCAGTCTCAAGTCCCTGCCAAAAGGTTTGACAAGCAACATCTCTCGTTCGCTTCACTGTCTGTGTAGATCTAGTTCGTACACCCAGTCGCAACTAGAGGACAGATTGGAAAAGGGATGTTCAGTTTAAACACAACTTACAGTATTGAACTATTAACAGTGAAAAACAACATAATATAGTGACCAGGACACTAATCTTCTTTTGCTTTCTTTTCTTTGAAACTTTCTTGCCTCGAACTTCAACATCGGGACGCTGTTGCTCCGACTCGTGTGTGCATGTCTCCACTTCCTTTTGCGCTGCAACGACTATATTTTCATGATAAGCACATCCATCACGCACTGACGCTCCATCGACTCCCTGAAACATAGAACTTTCATTAGTATGTATAATAATATTGAAAACACAAAATGTACTTGGGAACCAATACCCACGTACGTCTCAATAGCAAAACACGAATGAACGCTTTGTGTAGAACATTCAAACGACAATTATTCACGCATTGTTGATCTAGTTAGATGGAACTGTCAAGATCCATACCTCGGGCTCCTCATAGACTTCCATTGATGATATTATTGAAGATGATGCTTCAGTAACTCCCTGAAACACAGTAATTGCATTAGTATGGTTTTCTATTTTGTTAAAAAGAACATACACTTTGTGCAGGCATCAACGGCTCATCTAAATAGACCTGCACAAATGATCAGTTGTCTAAAATAAATAATGGATATCTAAATATGATTCGATTTGCTCGATCGTTGGAAGTGTCACCACCCAGAGATCTGCATCAACTACTAGGGGTGATGTTCTTGTAGAAGAAGCTCCGTCATCTCCCTGAAACATAGTACTTGCGTTAATAAAGAAGGAAGTATAGCGGATGTAATCACGTCATATGATTTCGCTTGATCGAACTGTCAGTATCCATACCTCGAAATGCATAAGAACATCAAGGGACGATGTAACTGCGGTGCACACTTCTGCAAGCTGTTGCGCCGACCCGTAACTGCATGCTCCCCCTTCTTCTTGGACTAATGCTCCATCGACTCCCTGAAACATAGGACTTTCATTAGTAATGAACACAATATTGAAAAAAGAAGACACATAGGAGGGCGACGACAGAAGGACACATCAATGGCTAAAAACGAAAGAAACATTGTGTGTAACAATCACGCTACAAGAATGCAAGATCTGATGATCTCCATCGATGGAACTGTCCGGAAAAGTACCTCGAGCATCTGAGTGACATCAACGGTTGTCGTCAATGCGTTGGACTCCTCAGCATCTCCGTGAAAGACAGTACTTGCATTATTTTGGATAACAATAATTATAACTGAAAACAAAGACTAGAGGACGAGTACAAGGGTGTACCATTAGGTAAAATAATCACACGATAAATTAAAACTATTGATTTACATGCCTAAAACAAGTCAGTGGCAGAATAGCTAAGTAAGATTACCCGATAGGCGCTTGAAGTGGCTGATGACTACAATAACGACACGGATGGAGAATCTTCCGCCTTCATATTGAGTGGATACATAAATGGGGAAATTATTGTTAGCTAATGCTACACACTACCGCAAGGCCGAGAGATAAATACGTAAACTTGACTCACCAGTGGAGGGATGTGGACAAATAGAGTGGGAATAGCGGTTGAGAGCAATTTTCGCTTCGCTCGCGGTGTGTTCTTTATTAGCAATGATGTGGAGTACATGTCAGAGGTAAAGTGCCTGCTGCAGATGCGGTATCGATCACCCCTCTTGTCCGCAAAGACTTCTAGGACTCTACTTTCAAGCTCAGACGGTGGATATCTGCAATATCGGACCCATTCTCTTATCTGATCTATTGTCTTAGGGAAAACATGCATTATAGTACCTTCAGATTTACTATGAGTCTTCGAAGGGCAACCGCCAATGGAACAGGCAGGCATTGTGGAAAGTTCTGAAAAGTAAAGATCAACAATTCTCTATGAATACCGATGTGTTAAAAAATTAAATGACACATAAAAGGTTCAATGCAAGGTTCTTTTTGGTTCTCATGCGGATAAGTATTTGAATAACTTTAAAAAAATAGAAAAATAATTTCACTAAACTCAGAACATGTGACTAGTTCCTTGCATGTACTGTCTTGAACGAAAAGAAATTGGACGCAAAATGATTATGGTACATGGCCTTACCTTGACGAACAAACAGTTAGATGCAGGGATCAGAGTAGTTTCTTGTCGTAGAACAGGGAGCAGTTCACAGGTTGCAAACTGACGAGTTTCCTCGAAGTGGTCACGGAAGTTCACAGAGACGAAGAGCAGATAACCAGCACCTTCACGGGTTGACTAGCAAAGCGCAAAGAAGTTCTCATTAGAAATATGAAGTGGGTTATAAAGAATTCGAAACAGGGGTGTGTTTGTGAATGAATGACGTGTATATGTCGTGGCATTATGCGGTTTGCAGGGGGGGTCCAGCGTGAGGGGGGATGCTTGGCAGGAGACACGGGGTCTGGAGGTAGACATGGGAACAACAACCCATGCTCTATAGACCACTTTGAAGTGTACATGGTCTTTGGCACCTCTTGGCCTTTATCGCTCCCTGACAGCTCCACTTGCCAGCACAAGTACCCCGGTGCGAACTGCCTTTGATAGGGCGGGGGGGGGTGGATTGGGGCGGTGGTCGTGCAGACAAGACACAGGAAGACTCGTGAATGGAGACACACTTATGTGGATTGCAGGGGGGCGTCCAGCGTGAGGGGGGATGCTTGGCAGGAGACACGGGGTCTGGAGGTAGACATGGGAACAACAACCCATGCTCTATAGACCACTTTGAAGTGTACATGGTCTTTGGCACCTCTTGGCCTTTATCGCTCCCTGACAGCTCCACTTGCCAGCACAAGTACCCCGGTGCGAACTGCCTTTGATAGGGCAGGGGGGGGTGGATTGGGGCGGTGGTCGTGTAGACAAGACTCGTTTGCTGCAGGGCCTCACCAAGGAGAGGCCATCTATCTGCATGTAAGAGGCAGGCTGCAGGATCTAGTACATGGAAGGCAGGGGGGTGAGTTTATAAATACCTCACCCTCCCAGGAGAATATATGGGTGCAGTTCACCCTGGAGACCCTGGATGCCTAGGCAGTTAGTCAGCAGCAGGCTGGCCTGTGGTGGCAACGCGGCACGGGCCAGAGGGGGTCATCTCTGTACCCGGTGCCCAAAAGGATGATTTATTATGATCAACCATATTGATTATTTACCTATAACCATGTTTTGTATCAATAAAATCCAACGGCCTTTTATTGCCAACGCTTGAACAAAGTGGTGTGGTAAGTATTTTTGGGGGAGGAGGCAAGGCCGGGAGGCTTGATGCCAACCCGCAAAATAACATATGTATGTCTGCTGCATATGGGTTCAACGGTTATGTGGATTGAAGGTGGGCGGCCAGCGTGAGGGAGGATGCTGGCCGGAGACATGTGGTGTGACAAGACAAGGCACAGGAAGACTATTCAATGGAGACACACTAGATTCATTTAAAAAATCAAAACAACCATTGTTAAAATATATGTTGGGTTTTATTTTAGATCTTAATTTCAATTGAACATAAATAATAAACATTACACATTGTAAAGTTCCGGTTGCAGCACATCCAGGGAAAATCCGCGGTATTGTCCACTGTCGCTGGGGAAATGTCTAATTGCAAGTACCGCACAGGCAGGTATTACTCTCCGAACGCGGTGTCCGAGCCTCCCGTGAAGCCACCAAGTGAAGCAACGATAGGCCACCAGCCTGTACCACCTGTGAAAATGAAAGATGCAAACTGTATTAAAATGACAAAACTTTCTTATCACTGTCGATTCAGGTAAAAAATGTCATTCTGCTTTGAAAAAAATTCTATCTAGAAAATCCACAATATGGAACCAATTTACATGCGTTTGAATGATATGTAGATGTAATTTTATATGTGGGAGACGACCATGAAATAGTAGTGGCATCACTGACATCACAACCAGAGTATACTTACTCGTTACTCGGATTACGCGGACGAACAGTGCCGCGAAGTTCGTGCATAAGCACCATCATCATCCTCAACACGGTCCGTGAGAGGCAGGCTTCCCTGAACTCTGGCAGCTCGGTGATGCATTGCGGACTTGGCTCGCCTTCCGAAATGTAGGCCAAGCACCCGGAATTTTCACGGCAGCAGCAGTTCTCCTCCTCAGTTGGCATTAGCTCGCACCGATTGCACGTGCACCAGGTGGAGACGCCGTCCATGCGACATGGTCCAGGCTCTTCATCCGTTGACTGGTCCTCCCAACTGCCGTCCGAATCCCCATCGTTTTCGCGTGCTTGCCTTTCCAGTAGTTCTTCCTCGGTGTACTCGGGCTCGTACATATACGGCATTATTGTAGCCATTGTGTGGTAAAGAAAGTAAAATAATTTACAGAGATGGTACAGGTGTTCACAAGGCCTAGAAGCGGCGAAGGTAGCTGACCAGAGCACAGAAACGAGTCACAGAATACTCAAAGTAACACAGAGAGAGTAATGGAATCGAAAATCTGCTGCTGTGTGTTGTGAAACGGTGTGTTTATACTTATTGAGGAAAGAGGCGTCCTGCCATTTCCATGGCGACACTTCATTAGCTGAGGCGCAGCGATTGTTGACACGAAACGTGCTTTGGCGTTGGGAAATGGGCGGTACGCATCTGCTGATGTCAGGCTCAGGGGCAGGGGATTTGATTTAGTGCCGCAAAAGCAGGTGAGCCAGGGCGATGGGGGGAAATGATAGGATTATCAGAAAATGGCGGCTGATTTCGAGTGCGTTAATGGACGAAAAGTCGGGTAAGGTCCATAGGAAAAGTTTTCTACGATCTACCGATTTATGCTTAAAAACACATGGCCGAACCGTAGGGACAATAAAAAAAAAGTCCCGGAACTATCCTTTAAGGGCATGTCAGTTTCCCCATTAAAAGTGAGCGAAAGCTCAGAGGAGTGCAGTTGAAGGCTGTGCTTCTCTGGCAAAGTCAGTCTATGGTGTCTAAACAGCAGCAAAACGTTTGGGGATGTACACATGGAGGGAAAATTACATACAATTATGAAATCTTTCCTAACAATGATCACTCCCGGTTAACCTGAAGTATGGTGCTTGGGAGACATAACTGGCCGCCATCATTTTTCTAAATCTGGGCCCAAAGTGGAAGGCCTCTAGGGTCGAGTGCATAAATGACCAGTTCACCTTGTCAAAGGCCTTAGTGTCATCCAGGGCCAAGAGAGCCAGCTTCCCCCACACCATAGTGGTCATATCTATCAAGTTTAGGGCTCGTTTTATATTATCCCCCGTTTTCCTTCCCAGAATAAAGCCTGTTTGGTCTGCATCTATCAGTGTGGGGAGGAGCAGCGCCAAACAGTTAGCTAGGACTTTTGTGTATACGTTTGCATGTTCAGTAGGGAGATCGGCCTGTACGAGGCACATTCCCTCGGGTCCTTTACTGGCTTCAGTAAGAGGATTGTGGTAGATGTTTGCATGGACAGTCACACAGCTCTCCTCTCTAAAGGAGTTGAAGAGCGCTGTCAAGTGAGGGAGCAACTGGTTACTAAAAAGTGTATAGAATTATCGGGCAAAACCATCGGGGTCAGGGGCTCCAGCTTTTAAGGCCTTGATTACTGCCTCAAACTCCTCCTGTTGGATCGGGGCCTCTAACGCCTTTATTTCCTCCCAGGGCAGCTTAGGCAGCGGTGCGTCCCCAATGTATCGCCTTTGGGCCGATAGTGACCTGGCAGGAGCCGCCACTGTATCTCCGAGATGAGACACCGCTAATTCCTCTTTTCCCCGTAATGCGTCAACCCACAGTGGTATTTGACGCCTACGATGGTGTTGCGCTTTTTGGATTCGGGCAATTTGCTTGCGAGGAGGCAATTTGCTTTATTGCCTTTCGCATAGTACCCCTGCCTTACCATTATCAAGGATTGTGCCGTTTCTTCCAAATATAATGTCTCTAATTTATTCTGTGCAATGTGTAAAGCTTGGTGGCGTTTTGGTGACCAGCCCTTCTGATATTCCCCCTCGCTCTTCACAATATACTGGTCAAGTTGCGTTCTGGTCTGTGCTTTCCGTTTATAGTACGCCGCAGTGTGGGCTATTAGAACCCCCCTGATGGCTGCTTTCATGGCGTCCCAAGTCATGGCTGAAGAAGTTATATCTGTAGAATTCTCCAGGAAGTAGTTTTGTTTTGCCTTTGCCACTTCGTCCCTTAATGCCATGTAGTATAAGATCGGGTCATAGAGGCGCCATTGCGGCCTGGAGAGAGGGGCTGGATCACAAGTCCTAATTTTGCATCGTCTGAGAGGACCTTGGGCGCAATTGTTACTTTAGCCACATATGTTGGGGTGATACCAAGAGCAAGTCGATCCGGGAGGAGGAGCAAAGTACCTGGAAGAAGAATGTGTAATCTCGCTCTCATGGATGTAGAATTCTTAAGCATTCACCACCCCCAGGGATTTGAAGAAATTAAGAATGGCCAGGGCAATTTTAAAGTCGCAGGAGGATGGGGTGAATGTTTTGTCTTTGATAGGGTCAGTAACCCCGTTAAAGTCCCTACCTACAATGGGTTTATAGTCAAAAAGTCGAAAACATAATGTCGAATAGCAAAAATGTCGAAAAAAAATGTTGAATGTAAAAAAGTCGAAAAAACATACATATAATAGGAAAAGTCATAATTTCGAAAAAAAAAAATGTCGAAAAAAAATTGAAAACCCAAAACACTCTTTTTTTACCCAGATAGTAACATTTATTATGGGGGGGTCCCCCCCCAAGCCCCCCATCCCAAACCCCTACCCCAACCCCCCCCTCCTCCCCATCCCCCCCATAGATATACCTTTAATTATTTTTAAAAAATCTTTAATATAATATTAAATAATTAATTATTTAAAAAACCATCCCAAACCCCTATCCCCAACCCCCCCCATCCTCCCCATCACCCCCACCCCCCATGGAAATACCTTTAATTATTTTTAAAAAAAAGTTTAATAAAATATTTATTATTAACACATAAAATCGAAAAAAAGTCAAAAAAAGTCAACATTTTTGTTTTTCGACATTTTTGTTTTTCGACTAAATATTTTCGACATTTTTACTTTCGAATATATTGTATTCGAAATTATGACTGGATACCCCTACAACGATCAGGCCTTCTAAGAACAGCAAGAGCGTTGACTCCAAGTCCCTCAGAAAGTGTTCCTGCCTTTCGTTGGGCGCATAAATCGAGACAAATGAATAGTTGCCCCATGCGCCTACCTTTCACTCCTATGAACCGACCTCCGGGGTCTTGTATGGTGTCCTCCTCCTCAATCTGGATGCCTTTTGCCATCAAAATCACTATCCACCCTGTTTTATGTCCCCCACCGCGACCCTCCGCGGCCAGGAACTGTGTGGGAAAGTCTCTGCACAGCAGGCGGGCATAGTCTCCCGGAAGGAGGTGAGTCTCCTGGAGAAATACGATCACACCTTCTAGGTCCTTCAGCCGCTTCACAATCGACAGCCGTTTCACCGGAGAGTTCAGTCCTTTAACATTAAGCGTGGGGAAACGCACCTGTGGGTCCGCCAAGCCCTCCCCTGCCCACGGCGGGGGGCAGGGGAGACTAAGTGCGATTCAGACGCCATCCTGGCCAATGAAGTTGCTTCCGTCCTGTTCCAACCAGAGCTTTTAACCAAGTACCCAACAAAAAGGGTAACCAACAAGAGGAGTCCCAACCTCAGGACTCATGACCTTAAATCTGACAAAATTATGCGGCACGCCTCCCCAAGGAACTTTAGGTGACATCTCCCTTGGGGTCGGACATAGGCTGAGTGAAGCCTGTCATGATCCCATGCTGTTTGGTACTACTTCAGTGCAGGATGTTCAGGCTGCGGAAGGCAGTCTCATGGCAACCATTTTTCGCAACTTAGGTGTGTAGGAGCAATTTCCCTGGGTTACAGTTTTTTAGGGATCCTCGACCCGGCAGGGGGATGAGATTTTGCATATGGGTCCTCCGTCGTCTCAGGCGTTCCTGACTGGGGTGCCTCCTCCTTCTCCGGGGAAGTTGATCTTATAATCCCTTCTGCATCCTCTAGGCAAGAGATCATGCGGGACACCTCTTTGAATGTGAACTGGACAGAAGTCAGGAATAAACAGTGATACCTGATGTGCTGATCCCGCGGGAACAGGGTCAACAGGCGGAGCACTCTGCATTTCTGTATCGTTGTGGATGCTAGGTCTTGAAAGATCTGTAGGGGGGAGCCCTGGAATCTAAGCTCATCCTGGGTACGGCCCGCCACCAGGATCTCCTGCTTAGTGGTGTAAAAGTGAATTCTGGTGATTACGTCGGGTGGGGGGGTCCTGAAGCATGCGTACGGTCCAACAGTAGCATGGGTTTGTCTATGTGTGGCAGGAGCGATTGAAAGAAGTTATCCACATATTCTGCTAAGTCTTTGTCACAGATATCGAGGGCACCCCTCTGATTCGAAGGTTGTTTTTCGAGTCTGGTTCTCGGCATCCTCTTGCTTGTACTCCAGGATCTCATTCTTGTCCTCCAGAGCTCGGAGCTTCCGTTGAATTTCCTGCAAAGCAGATGTATGGTCTAGGGCCTGTTCCTCTATCTGCCCCAGCCGCTGCCCCACTTCCAACACCCTTTGGTCGATGCGTTCCAGTTTGGTAGAGATTTCAGAAATGCAATTGTGGAATTCTGCTTTAATGTCCTTCATGAAGGATTGCAAGTCCTCTTTAGTAGCTAATTGCCCCACTGGGCCACTCGGGGTCTGCTGTGGTGATCCTTCTGAGTCCGCCTGCTTTCCCTTCTCTGCCGGTAGTAACAATGCTGAGATGTCCATGTTCTTATGGGCTTTGGAGGATTTTGCCATCTTGAAGCAAGAGCTGGGGGTTGAAATGAGGTCCCAGCCTCTACACTTGTGCTAGTTCCTACTGTGACCCCAGTGGTCTGCCCAGCTTGTACAGGAAAGGAGACTCTCAGGTAAGTGGCGTCCCAAAACTCTGCTTCCCGGCCACCATGTTATATAGCCAACCCCAGGGCACTCTGTGCTGTTCTAGAGGGAGCAGATAGGCCAGAGGGGTGGGTGCCTCAACTAGCCCCCACCCCCGTTGGTTGCCGTGCTTAGTTGGAGACCCAGGGAGGGGCCCGATAGACTGTCCGCTGCTGGGAGGAGAGAGCCCTGCAGAGGCTTGATGCTGACGAGTCACTTGGCTTGGGTCCAGAGGAGGGCCTGTGTCTTGCTGCGATTTTCCAGCCGGCGGGGGGTGGGTGTTGAGTTTCAGGGAGGGTGACTGGAGTCTGCCTGAACCTTGCTGCGGGAAAGCACTGAGGCGGAGAGGGGCTGGAGATGGTGCGAGAGGGGGGGGTCTGAGCACCCCCCTTGCCGAGCTCAGAGGATGCAGGAACCTGACCTGCTGCCAGTAATATTGTGCAGTCGCCCCACGGAGGGCAGACTACTCTGGGAAGGCTGGGGACGGCCGATTTGTACTTCTCCGGGAGAGCTGCCCCCCTCCAATCACTCCGAGAAGGCCGGGGAAGGCTGGATGATGCTCCTCTGTGGGGGCCGCCCCTATCTGTCCACCAACACCCTGAGCGGCCCCAAGCGTGTGTCTGTGGGGGCCTGCATCAACTCCTCCTCGCGGGCCTCCGCCAGGCAAACCGGAAATGAGGGCGGGCAGCTGCTGAGACGAGACCCAGGCTCACTGGGCACCACAGCGCTGAGGGAGGCTAATTGCACTGTCCCCAGGCCGGTGTGTACGTCGGGAAAGGAGAGGGACCATGCGCCTGCGTGTGATCCTCTGCTGGAGCGCCAGAAATGCCGTTGACTGCCTCTGCCCTCACGGGGCTCTCCCTCTGGTCTGCTTCTCATGCTGCTGACGCTGGCTGCCTTTGCCTCCACAGGGCTCCCCCTCTGGTCCGCTTCATATTAGTTAAAAGACGGCAGCCCGCTGAGAGCTCCCGCTGAGCTCCGCGTAATATGGTGTGGCGCCGTCTTGGATCCACATCAGGTTGCTGCTGGGCCGAGGAGCTCCAAAAATTACACAGGGTCCAGGATGGCTCGACTCCCCCCCACAGCGGTCTGGCCATGCCACACTCCCTCTGGGTTCCCCTCCAGGGGTTCCACACATTTTGGGTTGCTGAGAGCACCTACATTAACTGATATAGACAGGCTTCAATCGGAGGCCATTAGCAGAGTGTCTGCGTCGGCGGCACTGCTGGCCACGCCCCCTGAGATTCTTTAATGTAAGGGGCTGTTGTGGTTGTCTGGGTGGGAGAGGGTGGAACGACGGGGGGAAAGTTTGTATTATCGTAAAAGCTAATAAAAATATGTTTTAAAAAAAGTTTGAGTTAATAATATAAAAAACTGTGACAAGGGATAGTAGGTGCACTATCTACATCATACCAGTATTTATCCTACAGTGGTTTTTATATCAGAAACACATATCTAAAAACAGCTTGGTTTCCCAACGTATTGCAACGTTTCCTTTTATCCAGAAGCCAATAGCATATCAAATAAACATTAAACGTCAACTGGATACTGGCCACCAGGGGGCGCGCGGATGTGGTCCGACTTCGCGTGAGCTCCGCTCCTTTGGGTCCCGAGGAGGGATTGAGCCCCCACTTTGACGACCCCCCAAGATTATACGTCAGTGTGCCGCCTACAGAGGATACCCCCTCCGTTCGGTCGAAAACCCGATCGAAAACGGCCCCTGCAAACCGGAGATATACATCCCTCAAAAAGACGCCACACATAACGGCTCCGCGGGCCGCTCCCAGGAAACTGTGCAACGGTCGGAAGCGGACCCTAGGCCTGCCGAACTGAGAAAGCTTGAAAGACCCTGAACCCCGGCCACGGAATTCACACTCCCGGCGACGTTCCTCGCCGCAAAGGGGACGGGACAGCCTCGGTCGAGTCGGCGGAGCGTCCGAAGAGCGGGACCGGCCTAGGCCCTGAGACAGTGCTGAGCAGGCAGACGGTGGGCCCATCCCATCTACCCTGTGAACAACGGCGCCACCACCACGCAGCATCGGTTTGGACCCCTCTCGGCCTGAATGTTTCGCCTTGCACAAGAGGAAAACACCACCAAAGCGCCGCCGGACCTGAACGTTGCCTAAATGGCACCCCGGGTAACCCATACGCATTACTGAACCGCCCGTACACTGGGCATATCAACAAACGCACAACAGACACCTCTCCCAACACCTAATTTACAGAGAACGCCGACGTCGGAGTGCAGAGGGTGGGCCCCCGACCCAGGGGCGTGTGCCTCCTCTGGCCCCGACTCCATATTGAACAGCATTGGTGACACTTGGGAGCTTTGGGAGAACCAATGGACATTAGGGAGAAACTAGCCACATTCTCCTATGTCTCGACTTCATCCAAAAACTGTGCCCATACTATGGCGAACCCAAATCCCTCGGGAAGTGAATCCGCAGCTACCAAAGGGGACATTGCCGCCTTGCTGGGCGAAATAAAGAATATGGGCGCCAGCATTGGCTCCGAAATTGACAAGATTACCCAACGTCTAGATACCATGGAGGAGAGGCTTGAAGGGGTCGAGAACAATCAAGCGTCCATAGACAATCTTGAAGCGCAACTCGACCAGCGGATGACCGAACTGGAGCAACGAGAGGAGAGCTTCAAACTCAAGCTTGATGACTTGGAAAACCGAGAGAGGCGGAACAATCTGAGGATTTTCGGAATCCCGGACTGAGAAGGGGAGACGGAGAGCGATTTGAAGAACACCCTGCACGACATCATCGAACTCTTAGTCCCCGACGATGCAGTTGACAAACCTAAGACAGAGAGGATACACAGAGCCGGAGGGCCCCCAGGCGGACCAAGATCTGTCCTTGCTCGATTTCACCGCTTTCAGGACAAAACACGGATCTTCGAGAAAGCAAGAGGCAGCGACTCAATTACCCTCCAAGGATCCCGAATCGCGATATACCAGGACCTATCATCCATGACCCTGGCACTTCGACGCATGTGCGGGCCTATCACCAAACATCTGAAAGAAAAGAACATAAGATACAGGTGGGGGTACCCCTTCTCTCTGTCCTTTGAATACGACGGAAACAAAATCAAGCTAAGCTCAGAGGGGGAGATCAAGACGTACATCTCTGACCTCCTTGGATCAAGCGCAGAGGGACACGATCAGTGAGATCCGCGTCACGAAGAAAGAGGATGGCGTATACAGGGCCCCAGAAGGAAAAGTGTCAAGGGGTCGAGAACATTTCGGAGAGGAAATACACCCCCCAGAGGGGGGAGAACTGATGATCTACAACACTGGTAAGACGACATATACTCTAATACATATGTCCGTGGCCCGAACTGTGTAAGGATGTCTAGGCTCGAAAGAAATTCGGACCATGTAAACAATTGTGGGGGTGAATGGGGGCTCAATCAAGATGATGTTACAATAATCTGGGGGACCCAAAGTGACGGTCCCTAAAGGTGGTTCGATGCAGGACCAGAATCTTTATCTGGGTCCGCACGGACGCCGTCAATGTGGGAAGGGTGGAGGGTGGGGGGGTTGGGCAGACAAGAAATGTACAGAGGATGAAGCATTATCGGCAACACAAAGGATCACTCAAGACGATGTGAGCCCTTGTGAGCCCTTATGACCAATATACTTACTTGACACGGGTCTCGAATCCACAACCAAAACACTCTGATAATGGCACCAATTGAAGAGCAGAAGGGTGGGGAGTCCCTAAGGATAGGAACACTTAACGTGAAAGGCCTCAATTCGCAGACCAAGAGATCACTAGTGGCAAGGGAATTCCGTAGAATTCCGTAGATCTCAAATAGACATTCTCCTTCTACAAGAAACAAAGTTTGCCAAGGGGGAGGCGAGAGGAATACTTGGAAAAAGAGGGGGAAAGGAATCCTGGGGCTCGGGCCCACTCAGGAAAGGCGGAGTCGGAATCTTGATCAAGAAAGGAATCAACTTCGAAGTGGATAAGACCTGGTCCGATGTAAGAGGCGGACTCTCTTGATATCTGGGACAATCACAAAGGTCAAATTAACAGTTGCAGTAATATACTCCCCCCAATGCAGGACAAGCCAATGTTGGAGGCATCCGGCCAGGTTGTTATCGGAGGAGACTTTAACCAGTGGGCAGACCCGACCAAAGACTGGGAACCAGGCAACCCTGAGATAAGAAGCCAAGTTAGAAGTGAACGCACTGGACTTTCAGACATAATGGAGATATATGACCTGCAAGATGTGTGGAGAATTAAACATCCTGATGAAAGAGGCTACACATTTTACTTCAATCCGCACAAAACATTCACCAGGATTGATTACCTGTACCTCACCAAGGACCTCCTCGACACCACAACACTATCAGAAATTGTTCCGATAACATGGTCAGACCATGACATGGTACTATCAGATATAAGGTGGGCAGACTTACCTGTTTCAGGAGGGAAGTGGCGCTGTAATGAAAGCCTGTTGAAAGATTCAGTATTTAAAATTGAAATGGCAACTGAAATTGAGGAATACTTCAAACTGAATAGCAATGGGGAAGTCTCCAAGCAGACAATTTGGGAGGCGGGTAAAGCCACCTGGAGAGGCATCCTGATACGAGAAGGATCTACCAAAAAAAGAGAGAGAAAGATCATTGAGCACAGACTTCGGTCCGAAATATGCCAACTGAAAAGTGAGAACAGGGAACACCTGGGCACGGACCGCAACAACATCAACATAGCACAACATAAAAGGGAAGAACTAAGACTATTGGAGCACGAGCAAATTGCGTGCAAACTCCGATTCCTCAAACAGAAATTCTATGAGAAGGGGGACAAGGCCGACGTACTATTGGCAGCCAGACTCAGGGAACAAAGGGCAGAACGGAAAGTGAAAGAGATAATTGAAGAAAACCCTACGAACCCCCCAACCCTGCACACTATCCCGGAGAGTTTTGCCAACTTCTACGAGGCGTTGTACACCTCGGAAGTGACTCCAGGGCAATCAGATACAGAACACTATCTTTCCCAGATAGATATGCCCAAAATCTCATACCCCGAAACTGAGCTCTTAGAATCTTTGATATCCGAACCTGAGGTCCAAGAGGCAATTAAAAGACTAACTGTAGGCAAATCCCCTGGAGAGGCCGATTATACCGCTGGATTTTATAAAACCTTCAGCGACCAACTAACACCATTCCTGACAGAGCTCTTTAACGAGATATTATAAACAGGGACGGCCCCCGACTCCTTTACGAAGGCACTCATAACAGTGATCCCAAAGGAAGGAAGGAACCCCAAACTTTGTGGTTCATACCGCCCAATTTCACTGCTCAACTTGGATGTGAAAATTTACACCAGGGTATTAGCCGCTCGATTGGAAGTACTGATCCCTCACCTCATACACAATGACCAGGTCGGATTTATATTGGGTAGGCAAGGGGCTGACACCATGCGCAAAACGCTACCTCTCATCCACTCATCACCAGAACTACCAAGTGACCCTGCCCTACTGTCAATCAACACAGAAAAAGCCTTTGATAGAGTGGAGTGGGAATTCTTGAGGGCAGTCCTTCGCAAGGTGGGGATAGGGCCGAGATTTAGGAAAGGGATACAAGCAGTATACACATCCATCTATCTCGGTTAATGGGGAATATTCCAGATGGTTTGACATGGGACGTGGTACTAGACAGGGGTGCCCCCTCTCTGCTATACTTTTTGCACTCTCCCTAGAACCCCTGGCCCAAAAAATACGAGCCAACCCCAGAATAGAAGGCATGCGATTGGGAACAAAAGAATATAAGATAGCACTCTATGCTGATGATATACTTGTACACATTACCAACCCCTCTGTATCTGTCCCCCATGCTCTCCAACTATTAGAAGAATATGGCAAACTCTCCGGGTTTAAGGTGAACAAGACTAAATCAATATTGTTCCCTTTGCAAGGAACGAAAGAGGAAAACGAAACTAAGTTCTTGCCCTTAGGCCTCAAACTCGAACACTCTGCCTTTAAATACTTAGGCATCCAGATCACCAAAAACATAACGGACCTATATGAAGCCAACTTTCCTCCCTCCTCCAGAGCTTCTCGGCCGATCTGAACAGGTGGGACAAACTTACGATTTCGTGGTTAGGTCGGATTAACGCCATTAAAATTGTATGCCTCCCCCGATTCCTATACCCTTTCCAGATGTTACCTATCGAGATACCAAATGCGTTTTTTGATGAAGCTAAAAAACGTATGCTTAGGTTCCTCTGGCAGGGAAAGAAGGGGAGGATTGCATTCGACACTTTGACGCTCTCCAAGGACAAAGGAGGAGTAGGTCTCCCCGACATGCGAGCATACTACAAAGCCTCACAACTACGTATCCTTATCCCACACTTACGTGATCACAACCACCTACAATGGGTCCACATGGACAAACATTACTTCACGCCGTCCACTGTGTCAGAATGGCTATGGACCCCTCACAAAAGGATACAACGGAAAATTAAGGGCCACCCGATACTGAGTACCATCTGGGACATCTGGCAACCAAGCAAGGCAATGAAAAAGATCACTACCTGGCCGTCCCCACTTAGCCATTTATGGTCCCCTGGTATAAACGATCATATACCTGAGGTAGGAAGATTCCAATCCTGGTACGAGGCGGGACTCGAAAGGGTAGGGCAACTCCAGCAGAAGGACAAATTCATTACTCTTCCAGACTTAACTGAAGCCCTAGGAATACGTCCATTATCCACCTTCCAATTAATGCAGATAAAAGGAGTCCTCACAAAATCTGCATGGAAAAAAAAACTGCAGAGAGAACTCACCCCATTCGAGCAACTCTTGGATTCTAAGTCTGAAATGAAGGGTTTGATATCGGCTATGCACAAAGAGCTTATCGAAGCAGGCACCGGGTCCATAGAACATCTTAGAAGCAGATGGGGGAGGGATTTAGGAGAGGAGATAGACCCAGAACAATGGGAAATGATATGCAAAAACTCATCCAAGACGTCGTTATCAGCCAATACAAATCACACGCCATCAAACTCCTACACAGATGGCAATACGACCCACTCAAATTGTCCAAGATGTTTCAGACTCTGAGCCCGAGATGTTGGCGAGAATGTGGAGAAACTGCCGACTATTGGCACATGTGGTGGAGCTGCCCACGCATTAATGTATTCTGGGAGGAAGTCCTGGCATGGATTAAAGACATAGATGGCATACAAAGAGACGTTGATCCACGTTTGGTTCTCTTCGGAATGGAAAAAAACGAGGATGAGTGGTCTAGACTCGGGGGTCTTGCCTCACACCTACTACTAGCAGCCCGTGCACTCCTTACACAATGGAATTGATCACGGCATCCCTGCATAACAAAGCATCGCAATGCAAGACCTTATGATCGGACTTTCGAAGCAAACACCTCTCCAACACGACGGACTCCCAACCCGAAGACGCTACAGGATTTTAATTGAACCAAGAATCCCAAAAACTCTCAATACAGGACAGTTATGACCCAAGAATCAAGGAAACCTCACAATAGTTAACCGAACATTACTCGCTATGAACATGTCAACAGAGAAATGATGCCGCAATGATGTCTGCCCAACCATGGGGGGGGGGAGAGGGGTGGGTATGGAAGATGTTATACTGATTTTTACTACTAGAGATCGGAAACAAACACAAGAACGATCAAGTGTATAATGAGACTTTAGTTTTGTTCTGTTGATGTAACCATATGCTAACAGAGCTGTAACAATTGAAACGCTTAAATCTCTTGTTCATTTTTTGTTTTTCTTTTTGTTTCAAAATCAATAAAACCAAATAAAAAAAATAAAAAAACCTCAACTGGATGAGGCTGGTTACCAGCAGACACTGCTCTAGCGGTCACTGGACACTGAATCACGATGTGACTCTAAATACATCTTCCACCTCTCATCGCCTTCTGTTGACACTCTGTTTCCGCTATCGAACAATGGGCACAGTCCAGCTAAACCTGTCCCTCTAAAAGTATAAGCGGCCGTCATCAGACATATTAAATCTTCACAAATCTATGCACCCCTTCTGTGTCTTAAGATTTCCAAACAAAGATAGATTCATTGAAATGGTGAATCAGTATTTTGCGGGACCCTGAGAATTTCAATGAACGATAGAGGTTATGCTCTCTTAAGGTACGTGTGTAAGACACTCCTGCTTATAAGGTTGGACACAGTGCTCAATCAATGTATCAACTTCTAATGTACATTTAGTCCTACATTTAAGCAATAAGCCCCAAGCTCCTTACCTCATTTGGTCCACACTGAACCTTGACCTGTGACATATAAATAACATTCCCCATGCATTTGATGTCTTCTCCTTCCCATCCCTGAATGGGCTCGGAAAGTATTTGTAACTCCATCTGTTTCTTCTTTCGTAGCTCCTGACATTGTGTCTGAAAAAGTAAAGGCCACAGCGTAAAATTTTCACTTAAATAGAATGCTTAGTCTTAAAGAACAACAAGTTACTTATATTAGGGAATGTTCTTTATGGTATGTTATTAGAATTTATACCGTGCATCACTGCCATTTGCGTAGTCTCACGATGCTCTGGCGACTCTGAAAGAGTGTGTGTGGGGTTTTGCTAGTTGGGATGAGGGGAAACAACACTGCTGTGCACTGGTGTTGATGCATGCAGACCTGAAGGACCCAGCGTGCGTTTTTGGGTGTTTTGTGTTAAGCGCATTCGAGCTGGCGGTAAGAGGTTAACGGCGCCGGTAATGGAGTTAACGGCGCCGGTAATGGGGCTGGCGCCGTTAAAGCCTTACCGCCCTATTACGAGTCTGCTCGCGGGACACGCAAAGGGCGCCTGGTAAAACTAGGTGCCCTTAGCGGGTCCCACTAGCAGACCAGGGAGCTAACAACGGGCCCGTTATTAACAGGCCCATTGTTAAGCTCCCTCCCCATTCCCATTGGGGAAATACCGGTTCCTCCAAGGTTGGAATGGCCCGGTATTTCCCCATTCAGGGAACCCGGACCCGGTATGGGGGTAGCCATGGCTACCTCCAAACTCGTAATGACCCCCCCACTGTGTGCTACAGTGCTAGGATGCATTGTCTGGGGGCTGTAGTATGTAAGTTAGTTGTAGAGATATAGGGTTCTGTTATTTTCTGTCTGGTGAGAAGGAAATTAAGAAGCTGTGTTGCATGAGTGGCTAAATTGATTTGAGTGTGTTTGTGGAAACTGTAGTGGTTAGTAGATAGGCTTAGCAGAGGTTGAAGCAATACCTAAGAGATTGCTTGTGGGTTATGCTGGGACATTGAGTAGTATATGGTGACACTTGGATGAGCCTCACATGTGAGGTAGCAGAGAACTAGGTTCACAAAGTGTTGTGGCTGAAATGCGGTCTAAATTGGGCCGGGTGGCGAGTTACTAGTCCCTTGGGCTTGGGAATGCCACATAGTGTCACCCAGGAACCCATTATGGCAGAGGGCTTTTTTTTTTTTTTTTAGGTTGGAGGAAATGGCCAGGGGCGGCTCACATGGTCGGACTGGACCATAAAACGGACTCAGACACCAATGAAAAAGTGGGCCACAATTGAAAATGGATATTCTTTCCTTTTGTCACAGACCATTTGAATAGTACCCAATGGGGTGTTTTGTGTCAAAATGTAAGCAAATGGTGATATTTAAAGAATATTTATTCATCAACAATGGTCAAAACTACTAGCTGCATAGTGAAGTAACTCATCAAACTGGCCCACATTGGCCACAAAAGTGGGCCATTTTGATTGGCCTACACTAGCATTTTGCATTTTAAGTACGGGCATTGTCCTATTGCCATATAGGCCAGGCTGAGCCCAGCAGCTCATCCATAATGGCAGAGGGGGTATCCACACAGTGGCCCCCTCACCCATTATGGAGGATCCAAGGAGCCAGCCCAGTGAAACACTGAGCACTCCCTCAGCTGCTTTTTCCAGCTAAGGGAGTGCTCCTGGGCTGGCTAAACTGTGTGTGTGTTTGTTTTGGTCCGAAGAGCTGATTTTGAGGATTGGGGGTAGAGTGGGGAAGGAGGGTTGTACAACAAAGGCATTTTAAAAATGCCTTTGATGCACAATCCCCCTACCCACCTGCCAAAATCAGCTCTCCTTCTGAGGCGCTGTGGAGCCCAGGAGACAGGAATGGTATTTTTTTTTACTGGATATCTATCATAGATGTCCAGTCAAAAATACCATGCTTTCCCCCTTTGCCCCCCAGCGCCAATTGCAAACCGTTTGGCTTTTTACCCTTTTATTTTAAACTATGCTCTAAAATGCAACATTTTAACCAATTATTTATAAAAAATTCACAGGGGGAAACCCCCCCGAACCTCTCTTGATTAGTTCGGACTCCCTCGCTGCGCTTGGTCGCTATGGTATTTGTATGGGAAATATTTATGGCCCTCCACTTAAAAAAAACCCAGATCCCACTGGCCCTCGGACGGTGTTGGGAATGTGGGGGGGAGGGAGAGAGCTCAGGGACTGTGGTGGGAGCAGGATGGGCAGGAGCACTGGGATAGTGGCGGTAGCCGTATGGGAAGAGCCTAGGGACTTGGTAGGAGTGGGATGAGGGAGCCCAGCGACCGTGATGGGAGCATTTGGGGGTGCCCAGGGACTATACTGGGAGTAGGGTGCAGTGACGGCACGCAATATTTCATAGCGATTTGTACATATTGTCCATTTGACATTTTGGGGGGCGGGGGGCCGGCCTGCCCAAACTTTGCACAGGGGGGGGGCCCAGGCCAAAAAAGTTTGAAGACCACTGCATTATGGGGTCCTCAAGCCGCTTAACACCCCCAACACAAACCCACACAAAAGGTTGCAAATCAGCAAACCTGCTCGAAAGTGCTAAAATGTATACAACCCCATTTCTGAATAGGAGAAACATGGCAAGACCCCTTTAAAAGTGTGTAAATGTCCGTGAAAAGCAACAACAGCAGGCAGAACGTCATTCTTACCATGCAAACAGCCAAAGGAGATTCCAAAATGGCTTACAGACTCTATATGCCTTTAGGCCAGCTGACTGATGGGTTACATGCCAAAGGTCATGAGGACGAATCAAAAAAAGGAACAAAGTCTGCAGCACACCTACAGGCAATGTGCCTGGACAACCTAAAAGGGGAGTGATAACCTCCCTTTAAAGGGAATGCCAGTAAAAACAGCAGTTGTCAATCCAGGGGAGAGCTGCTATTGGGATGACTGGAGTTCTTGAGAAACACAAAGCAGGAAGGTTTGGCATGCAGTAGGGAGGCCAAATGAGGAATTTCTGAACCAGGTGGGGAATTAGAGGAAGCATGAGAAAGTTCGAGCTAGGGAGTTTAATATTGTATCAAAGTTTATTACCCTTTGAAGGCGGGCATTTAGATACAGAAAGAACAGATATAACTGGTAAGTAAGTAGTTGACTTGCCAAATGAAGGAACATGTAAGTTAAGTATGCTAAGAGGAAATTGTTCTGAGATCAATTGTGCATGTGGACGATACGGAAATGGAACGTGTAAAGTGTGATTTACTGAATTTTGAGGTGGTGGAAAGTTCTGAGGCAAAAGGTACAGGTTTGGATAGTAATGGAGATATTGAAATTGTGCCAGAAGGGGCGTTAAAGAGAAGTATTATTGAGAGCACACAGAGAGAAAGTTATTGGGAGACAGACTTGAGTAGGAAGAAGGATCCTAGACCACGATATGTGTTAGGCAAGGTTTGTTGAAGTTTAAGGAGGGGGAAAGTTTTGCATGAATCTGGTTGGGAAAAATTACATTAGAAATAGGAGAGTGAGTTCAATGTGAGGATTTGAGCAACAAGCACATATGGGGTCATTACGAGAGTAGTACTAGCGGCTTACCGGCAATCTCAACATACCTGTTTCTGCCACCTGATATCCCAGTATTATCGGGATATTACGGGTGGCAGAGTAACGGTAAGTTCCCATTCCCATTGAGTCCAATGGGACTCCATGGGATGGGAACCACTGAATCCCAGAGCATTGAAAGCATAGTTTCTCTAGATTTGGTGTTTCTACTTCTAAGACTATGTCCTTGTCTCTAACTGTTCCCATGTTGTGCGTTTATGTTTTGCCCCCTAATGCCTGTGGGTTTTGGCGATATATAAATAAATAATACAAAATAATAATCACTGGCACCGCTGTCAACAGTGCTGGTGATTCAGTGAATTCACTGCCAGTTGAAGCCTGAACTAACAGAAGGTCAGGCCTGCCAGTAGTTCACTGCCCCAACCGGCAGACTCGGAGTATGCCAGCCTGGAAAAGGTGCGGGAACACGTTGTTACCGGCAGCGTATTTCTGCACCCGCATACTCATAATTATGTCTATAGGCTTGCCACCTGTGAGGAAACTCAAGATTGTAGAGGAAAAAGAAAATTGTTGTGAAGAGTCGGAAGAAGATGACAGAAGTTGAGCGGGATTTCAAAGCTGAAAAAGACCAGAACCATCAGTAAAGGCACAGGAGGATTGAAATCTTAGAGAAGGGGAGGAACTTGGACCCGTAAAGAGAAGATAGACAATGGCAGACTCAGTAACAAGATAAATAAGACACAGAGGTCTATGAGGAACATGCTGACTTGCACAAGAGTGAAAAATGGTGGCCGAGGAACAAGACGGCACAACAATGCCAGGGAACAGGAAAAATGGCACAAGAGTTGACAGGGCAGGATAAGCATTGAGTGGAAAGCCTGAGACAAGCAGGGGAAGACCGAGGAGACTAGTGACCTGTTTTTCCACCAAACCCCACCAGGACGCAATAAACCTACATATATTTTGTTATTGTATATCGTTTACATAAGAAACCTTTACAATTACATTTAATAAAGAGAAGAGAAATAGGTGTATATATACATACATTACAATAGATTTAAAATACAACATAACCCTAAAATCATTTTTTTTTAAAGTAGGAAACATAAACCAAGCCAATAAAATCAGTGCATAGTTAAGACCAAATACAAATTCCAAGTCATACTTCCCCCAGCATAGCAAAAAATCAAGAATGTCAAATTTATATATATACAGTACCTTAATTAAACAGACAATTAATGTAAATAGATAGAAACATTCATCATACATGTAATTCATCAGAAAGGTGCATATAGGTCTAACGATTTAATGAATCCCGCAACCGCATGTCGGTCTGTAGTATTATAGATAGAGAGACAGTTAGACCAAATAAAAGTTTCTGCCCCCAGAAGTCCCAGATTATTGAATCTGCCTAAATAGAGTGCCATAAGGCCTTTCAGTGCTGCACACTCTAAAAGAAGGTGACGGGCAGATTCAATAACCCCTGGATTGTGACAAAAACGACAAGAGAGATCCAGGTCACTAATCGCCTTCCTTCTATATAGGACCTCCTTAGTAGGCAGAATGTTCCATCTGAGTTTCAGGAGAAGGGAACGATAATAGCGGTTAGGGAATTGTGTCAAAATAAAAGACAGGCAGCCTCTCTTCTTGTGATCGAATTGTAAGTCACAGAGTGATGGGTAGGAGTCGAATGTCATGCGCAGCCGGGCCGATTGGCGGATACTTCCGCATTGGAGGCTCCGGCGCAGACCGTAGTTCCAGCACGTTGCTTTCTTTACGTGCAGCCACGGTCTAGTTCTCCGGCAACATGGCGTCGCCGGGAAGTATTTCAGTATCTCACTCCCGGCAATCTCTGCGTTGCAACCCCCATAGTGTTTTTGTTTTCCTGCTTTGGGTGAGAACACTAGTATTTCCCTTACACGGCTTGGTCCGTGCCTTTACCTTCGCCTCTCCAGTTTCGAGCGAGGCTTTTTCCTCTCTATCTCTCTCTCCCTTCTCCCCTTTTGCTTTACCTTCTTCAGTTTTTGCGGCTCTATCTTGCCGCCGGCTACAGTCTCTCTCACTACTCCTTCTAGCAAGGCGTTTTTTCTGCCTTGTTTCTGCCATCTTCGTTTGTCATCCTCCTCCTCAAATCCGTATTAGCCGGAAACCTACTCTTCTACTACTACAGACTACGCTTCATCATTATCCTTGGAAGACTCCGGTTTGGCTTCATCTTTGCAAGGGTTTTTTCTGCCATCCAGGCTTTTTCCCTTGTCGCCCACTACGGGAAAGGAGTCCCAGGACTGCTTGTTTCAAGCATTCACTGTGGCTTCCTCTCGTGGTAGGCAAGTATCTTCAACCACGAAGAGAGATTTCTGCTCACGTCGGCATCTCAAGACGGAAGAATTGGAGGATTACCGATCAGGTGAGGAGAGTGGGGAGGAGAGGGAGACGAAATTGGACAGATTGCAACGCCCGGAGAAAACAATGTCAGCCGAAGAACAGATCCAGGAACTCTGGAAGGCGGTTCATGGCCTGTCACAAGAATTACAGACGGTTAAGGCGGAAAACGTGGTTCTACGCCAACTTGCCACTACTCGGGAGGTTTCACTTGCGGAACTACCGATGATGTCGCTTCCTTCGGGGAAATTCGATGGTTCACCAAAGAAGTTAAAAGAATTCATGGAGGCTTGTGTAGTGTACTTTACTTTTCGGCCTCGTTCCTTTGCCACCAATCAATCCAAGGTAGGCTTTTTGATCTCAAATATGACTGGTAACGCCCTTTCTTGGGCTACGCCATTGGTGATCAGTGCTAACCCCATATTACATGACTTTGCCGGTTTTCAAGCTTTGTTGCAACAGACATTTGAGAGACCGGAACTAACCTTTACTGCATGTGAGGATTTGTTGGATGTGCGGCAAGGGTCCTCAGATGTTCTAACATATATATCCCGATTCAAGACTTTGGCGGTAGGAGCTGGTTGGCCGGAACAAGCCCAGTACACCATCTTCAGAAGGGGCCTAAGAGAAGAGATTAAGGACGAGCTTGCCCGGTCCTCCCGCCCTCCGACTTTCACTGATCTGCTATCGTCCACATTACAGATTGAATATCGACTTCAAGAACGCCGAGCAGAACCCCGCAAACATGGCGTATCATCAAGCCCTCATACATCCAATGCTTCTGTGTCCTCTTCTCACTCCTCCTCCCACTCCCTCGAAGAGCCAATGCAGATCGGAGCTACCAGGGGTCCGCTTACATTCGCTGAGCGAAGAAGGAGAAAGGAAAAGGGACTGTGTGCCTATTGTGGTTCTGAACAGCACCAGCTCAAAGATTGTCCGGTGGTTCCAACTAAGTCACAGGGAAACGAACTTCCTCGGCGCCAGTAGGGACTTGGTTCCGAGGATCAATTTGCAACCCGTTCAGTCCCTATGTTTCTCTCTCCATTTCAGCTCCCAACACTTTGGAGGATTCCAGGTTGATGGTTATTCCGGTACAAATTGAATCCCGGGGAAGAACAATAGATGCCCTAGCCCTCCTGGATTGTGGGGCGGCCGGAAACTTTGTTGACACTCTTTGGGCAGAGAAGGTGGGCCTTCATAGAGTAGCCCGCAAAGAGGATCAAAAGGTAGAGGGTGTAGACGGATCTCCACTCTCATCGGGTTTGATAACCCATACCACGGAAGAACTAGGAGTTACCATCTTCCAACATAGAGAAGTGCTCAAATTCGACATCATTAGAGCTGCGCACTTTCCTATAATTTTAGGAGTTACCTGGCTTCGCAAACACAACCCTCAGGTAAACTGGACTAGCAACCAGTTGAGTTTTTCATCTATGTACTGCAGACAACATTGCCTCTCAGCACCATTCCATGGGGAGGCCCAGACTTCGAAGGTGTTAACAAGTGATCATGTGGGGGTTCACGCATTACCACATTATTGTTTACCCTATCAGGAGGTCTTCAAGGAGACAATACCTGCGGAGCTACCCCCACACAGGCCTGAAGATTGCTCTTTAGAGTTGGAAAGTAATGCTTTAGTTCCTTTCGGCAGGATGTTTTCTTTAACCCAAACCGAGAGGCAAGTTTTAAGGAAATACTTGGATACCAACTTGCAAAACGGCCTTATTCAACATTCCAAGTCTCCGGCAGGAGCTTCATTGTTTTTCATCAGAAAGAGGGACTCCACCGATTTGCGTCCTTGTATTGATTACAGAGGACTAAATAAAGTTACAATCAGAGACCGCTATCCCATGCCACTCATATCTGAGATCATACAGGCGGTACAGGGGGCCAGTATCTTTACTAAACTGGACCTTCGGAACGCATATCATTTGCTTCGCATTGCCGAGGGAGATGAATGGAAGACGGCCTTCCGCACCCCGTTCGGATTATACGAATACAAGGTAATGCCGTTCGGATTAGTGAATGCCCCGGCCATTTTTCAACGATTTATGGATCGTTTATTCTCCGATCTGTTACTGGTTACTGTCATCATCTACTTGGACGATATTTTGATATACTCCTCCGACTTGGAATCCCATATCCTTCACGTTACTCAAGTGCTGGAGCGTCTACAACGTTACAAACTTCTGGTCAAACCCGAGAAGTGCGTTTTTGCAGCCCCCTCTGTTCACTACCTTGGATATGTTCTCTCGGAAGAAGGAATTTCCATGGATTCCGACAAGGTCACTGCTGTACTCGATTGGTCCTCCCCGGACAGTGTTAAGGAAGTACAAAGATTTCTGGGTCTCGCAAATTTCTACAGGAGGTTCATCCCAAACTTCTCAGAGATAGTGCTTCCCATTACGCGACTCTTAAGGAAAGATTCAGGGCCGTTCCTATGGTCACCCGAAGCTGAACAGGGTTTTAGGGACTTAAAAAGACTGTTCTGTTCCGCTCCGATTCTTCGACATCCGGATCAAAACCGACAGTTCATCGTAGAGACCAATGCCTCTGCCTTGGCTATAGTGGCAGTTCTTCTTCAAGCCTACAATGGTATAGAACATCCAGTAGCTTATCTCTCAAAGACTTTGTCTCCCAGCCAACTGAACTATTCGGTTTTGGAGAAAGAACTACTCACCATGAAGCTGGCCTGTGAAGAATGGCGACATTTACTGATGGGTGCACGTCGTTCTTTTCTCATTAGGACTGATCATAAGAATCTCAAGGCATTACAGAACATGGAGTGTGTGAATTCAAGGCAAGCACGATGGGCTTATTTTTTCACCCAATACGACTTTCATATTACCTATCTACCAGGTTCCTCGAATAAAGTCGCAGATGCCTTATCTAGGAAGGAAGTTCTTGGAAACTATACCCCTCATTCTCGAGAGACTATGTTCAGAAGAAACACTATTCTGGGACTTGTCAATGTTTTCTTTCAAGATGTTAAGACCGCGTTGGCTTCCGAAAAGATGAATCTTTCTAAGCTACGAGGAGGAAAATATATCGAGAAGGAGCGTTTAGTTTTTTACGAGAACCGACTGTACATTCCAGAAGGCCCTTGGCGTAAGAAGATCATTCATTTGGGCCATGATCCACTTACCTCGGGTCATAGAGGAGTGCAGAACACTACTGAACTAATTTCGAGAAGGTTCTTCTGGCCTGAAATGAAAGGAGAAGTGAAGGATTACATCAAGGCCTGTCCAATATGTGCCAGAGCTAAGTATCCATCGGGCAAGCCCTTAGGTTTGCTGACTCAACCCGAGATGCCTACACGCCCTTGGGGTCTCATCTCTACCGATTTCATTGTGGATCTACCCAAGTGCGAATCCTGCACTTGCATTATGGTAACGATAGATACTTTCACAAAATTGGCACATTTTTCCCCACTACCTGGCTTACCAACTGCCACTCAGATGGCGGAAACCTTCACACGAGATGTTTTTCGACTACATGGCTTGCCGGACAAGATAATTTCCGATCGAGGTAGTCAGTACATCTCAAACTTCTGGAAGGCTTTGTGTACTAGAGTTGGCATGGAGAGAGCTCTATCATCTGGTTTCCATCCTCAGTCGAACGGTCAGACAGAACGACTGAATGCCACCTTGGAGCAATATCTGAGATGCTATACCAACCGACATCAAGACAACTGGGTGTCGCTGTTACCCACCGCGGAGTTTACGTATAACAATTCTACACATTCCGCGATAGGTCTTACCCCTTTCTTTTGCACTTATGGAGTGCATCCTCGAACCATTTTTCCCGTGGTTTCAACTCCTACGAACTCTCCCACTGCGGAAGCAGTGCTTCAGTCCCTTGCGGAGGCGCATAAGACTGCAAAACTCAGTCTCGAAAGAAGCAGAAGCCGGAACAAGGAACAGGCGGATAAAGGTCGGCAGGACTGTCCCGATTGGAAAGAGGGAGACAAGGTGTGGCTCTCTACTAAATTTCTGCCTCGATGGGTTCACCCTTCCAAACTTTCTCCTCGCTTTTTGGGACCTTTTTCTGTCCTATCTAAGATCAACCCTGTCGCTTTCAGATTGAAATTGCCTCCCGCGCTCAGTCGCATTCATCCTGTTTTTCATTCCTCTCTTCTTAAACCTTTTTTTCCGGACCCTCACCTAAGATCTCTTCCCCGCTTGCAGGTCCATGGTTCTGGTAGTACGAAGGAATACGAAGTTTCAGCTATTCGTGACTCCAGATTCTACAGGGGACGATTGGAATACTTGGTCTCGTGGAAGGGTTACCCAGAGTCGGAGGACTCTTGGGAACCAGTCTCCCACATTCATGCCCCCGGTTGTTGACTGGGTTCCATCGGTGCTTTCCGGGTAAGCCTGGGGGGGTTCGCTTTGTGAGGGGGCATACTGTCATGCGCAGCCGGGCCGATTGGCGGATACTTCCGCATTGGAGGCTCCGGCGCAGACCGTAGTTCCAGCACGTTGCTTTCTTTACGTGCAGCCACGGTCTAGTTCTCCGGCAACATGGCGTCGCCGGGAAGTATTTCAGTATCTCACTCCCGGCAATCTCTTCGTTGCAACCCCCATAGTGTTTTTGTTTTCCTGCTTTGGGTGAGAACGCTAGTATTTCCCTTACACGGCTTGGTCCGTGCCTTTACCTTCGCCTCTCCAGTTTCGAGCGAGGCTTTTTCCTCTCTATCTCTCTCTCCCTTCTCCCCTTTTGCTTTACCTTCTTCAGTTTTTGCGGCTCTATCTTGCCGCCGGCTACAGTCTCTCTCACTACTCCTTCTAGCAAGGCGTTTTTTCTGCCTTGTTTCTGCCATCTTCGTTTGTCATCCTCCTCCTCAAATCCGTATTAGCCGGAAACCTACTCTTCTACTACTACAGACTACGCTTCATCATTATCCTTGGAAGACTCCGGTTTGGCTTCATCTTTGCAAGGGTTTTTTCTGCCATCCAGGCTTTTTCCCTTGTCGCCCACTACGGGAAAGGAGTCCCAGGACTGCTTGTTTCAAGCATTCACTGTGGCTTCCTCTCGTGGTAGGCAAGTATCTTCAACCACGAAGAGAGATTTCTGCTCACGTCGGCATCTCAAGACGGAAGAATTGGAAGATTACCGATCAGGTGAGGAGAGTGGGGAGGAGAGGGAGACGAAATTGGACATCGAATTTCTCCAAGGTATCATTCCAGTCACAACAGAAGAGAAGCTCTTTCACTTTGTTCGGATTGGTCAACAGAGTATCCCTATCGTAAGGTATTGTCACAGAGATCTCTGAATTTTAGAAGGAATAAGTTTCGATCTAGGGATCCCTGTGAGAAGAGAGTCTTACCCACATCATCATAAAGTGTATCCTATTTAGGGAAGAGCAGTGAAGAATTAGTGCCAGAACCCTCCAGAAGATTCTGGCTCGAAGAGACACTAGATCCAATTCGAACCTTATAGCCACTATCGGGACACAATTGGGAAGTTTCATGACCTTTCTCCAGTAGATACCCTCAAGGATATCCCAAAAGGTCAGGATATCCAAATAATGTAGTTCCATTCCATATATTAGTTTCGGAATGACCTTTCCCTTGAAGAAATCTACCACTGGCTTAAAGGAAAACCTGCAATACTTGTTATCTAGCTTGATCGACTGTGAAATGAGTGGGAGTGCTTTATATCTGAGTGAACATCTTAATTCAGCAGCCGACAGTTGGGCTAAAATAAGGAATCCCAGATGGAACAAGTTACTTACCTGTAACTGTTGTTCTCCAGCATGGGTCTGGCATGGATTCACATGCTCATGAATATTCCCCGTCGTCAGGCTGGGAATCCTCGGTAAAGAAAAAATCAGTATCAGTTTCGTTTCTGACCTGTCTTTCTTAGTAGTAACTAATCACTGATCTCTGGGTCATACTGTCCCCAGCCAATGACTGCCCTCTCCCTAAGCCCCGCCTCTGGCAGCCATCCTCAGATTTGGTAGCACGCCAAGTGGCAGTATGACCAAGTGAAGAGCCGCAGAGGGGTAGGCGGGAGGGTTTGCATGTGAATCCATGCCAGACCCATGCTGGAGAACAACAGTTAGAGGTAAGTAACTTGTTCCTTCTCCAGCATGGGGTCTGGCATGGATTCACATGCTCATGAATAAAGAATGCATAGCAGTATACACATGCACAACCACGGGAGGTGGCAAAGGCTCAACATTAAGCATTACATCCAAAACTCAACATTAAGCACTTCTTACCTCCTCACCAGGCTCACCTTAGGCGAACAGGTTGCGCAGCACTGCTTGGCCGACCCTGGACTCCTCCCTGGAGTCCCGATCGACGCAGTAGAATCTTGTGAAAGTGTGTGTCGACCTCCACGTAGCAGCCCTGCAGATGTCCAGCAGGGGCACGCCAGACAGGAACGCCGTGGTAGCAGCGATCGCTCTGGTCGAATGGGCTCTCGGACGGCCGGGCAGCGGTCGGTTTGCCAACCAGTGACAGTGCATGATGCAGCCGGAGAGCCATCTGGAAATGGAAGTCTTCGAGAGAGCCTTCCCTTAAATCACAGGTCCAAAGTTCACAAACGGCTGTGATGTCTTCCGAAAACTCTTTTTGCGGTCCACGTTGAACGTCAGCGCTCTAGCTACATCCAGCGAGTGCAAAGTCCTCTCGGCCGGCGTCTAAGGCGACGGGAAGAAAACTGGTAACACCAAGGGCTCGTTGAGGTGGAAGTCCCACGGCACCTTGGGCATAAAGGAGGGGTGCATCCTCAGCACCACCCTCGTGTCATGGAAAGTCAAGTATGGAGGCTTGCAAGATAGGGCCTGGATCTCACCCACTCGTCGTGCGGAGGTGATGGCCACGAGGAACGCTGTCTTCCATGACAGGAACTTCAAAGGCGCCGAATGCCTAGGCTCGAATGGGGCCCCCATGAGCCTGGTCAGCACCACATTAAGCTCCCACGCCGGGGCCGGAGCCTTCACCGGCGGGACTGATCGGAACAGTCCCTTCATGAATTCCTTCACCAGGCGATGAGACCACAAGGACGACCGTCCCTTAGTTCTGGTATATCGGGAGATAGCAGCCAGATGTATTTTGATGGAGGCGTGAGCCAGTCCAGCTTTGGCCAGCGACAGTAGGTACGGCAGTACTTGAGGGGCCGTAATCCGCAGAGGGTTAATCTTCTGTGCACGGCACCAGACAGAGAACCTCTTCCATTTATGACCGTAACACTTGAGAGTTGAGGACGCCCTGGCTTTTGCAAGAACCTCTCTGCAATCAGCCGGTATATCGTACCCTCCAAACTCTAGTGCCGCAGGAGCCAGGCTTGCAAGTTCAGCGACTGTGGGTCGTGATGGATAAGGCGCCTCCTTCTCTGGAGAGAAGATCCGCGTCCGCCGGCAGCTTGACTGGCGGGGACGTTGACAAGTCCAGAAGTCCGGGAACCAGATCTGCCTCGGCCACGCCGGTGCGACGAGGATCATCCTGCACCTGGACCTCTTGAGCTGGTTGATGAGGCGGAGAAGCAACGGCAACAGAGGGAACGCGTAGAGAAACAGGCCGTCCCAGGGGAACGAGAAAGCATCGCCCATGCTCCTCGGGTGTGGGAACCTGCTGGTGAACCTCTGGCACTTGGAGTTCGTCGCCGTCGTGAACAGGTCGATCTGGGGTTTGCCCCAACTTTGTAAGAGCCGATCCACTTGATCCTGTCGCAGTTCCCACTCATGGCACGAGCGCAGCTCCCTGCTGAGCGAGTCGGCAATGGTGTTTTTTATTCCTGCCAAGTGGAAGGGAACCAGAAACATCCCCTGGGCGACGGCCCAGTGCCACAGATCCTGGGCCTCCTTGGATAGGGCTGGGGATCTGGTGCCCCCTGCTTCCGTATGTAGAACATCGTGGTGGTGTTGTCGGTGAAGATCCTCACCACTTCGTCCTTGAGGGACGGAAGGAACGACTTGAGCGCCCAGAACACTGCTCGGAGCTCCAGAATGTTGATGTGGAGACACCTCTCCTCTGGGAGCCAAAGGCCTCTTGTGTGGAGATCTCCGGTATGGGCCCCCCCAACCCTCCAGAGAGGCGTCCATCATCACCGTGTCCTGAAACGCCGGGGTTTGAAAGTCCGTGCCTGTAGTGAGGTGAGCCCGGGTGCCCCACCATTGGATCACCCGACGGAACTCCTCGTCGAGAGGGATCCTGTCCTCGAAGCAGCCCGTCGCCTGAAACCAGCGGGCGTCGAGGAACTCCTGCAGTGGACGCATCCGAAATCTGCAAAGGGGTGCAAGGTAGATGCATGAGGACATCATCCCGAGAAGGGACTTGATGGACCTCACACTGGCCACGTCCGTGGCCAACAGGCGCCGCACCTTGCCCAGGATGGTCTTGGTCCTCTCTTCTGAAGAGGAGGCCAATTGCCCCCTGTATCGAGCTTCGCTCCCAGAAACAGTGCTACTTGCGATGGAACCAGGTGGGATTTGGGGTAGTTGATGGCGAACCCCAGCTCCGTGAGTAACCGGACGGTCCTCGCCGTATGTTCAACGCCGAGTTCCCTTGTCCTTGCCCGGATTAGCCAGTCGTCCAGGTAGGGGTAGACGTGGATCCCCTGCAGGCGCAGCCGCGCCACCACTGGTGCCAGGCACTTGGTGAAAACCCTGGGAGCCGACTTTAATTCGAATGGTAGGGCTCTGAATTGGTAGTGATGTCCCTGAACCACGAACCTGAGGAACTTCCTGTGCCTTTTTAGAATGGGGATGTGAAAGTAAGCATCTACCAGGTCCAACGACAATAGGAAGTCGCCTTCCTCCAGCTGTCCCAGCACGTGCTGGAGGGTGACCATCCTGAATTTCTGCGCCTTGATGTACTTGTTTAACCGATGCAGGTCCAAGATGGGGCGCCAACCGCCTGTCTTCTTTCTGATGAGGAAGTACCTTGAGTACACTCCGGAGCCCCGCAGCCTCCTGGGGACGAGCTCAATGGCACCTTTCTTGAGCATCGCCTTTACCTCTAACAGCAGTTGAGGGACGTGATTCTCCTTCCTGGCCACAGGAGGAATGTGAGGGCACTTCTTTTGGAATTCCAGCGAGTGCCCGTTGGCCAGGGTGTCCAACACCCAACGATCGGTGGAGATGGACTCCCACACGCTGACGAACTTCGTCAGCCGGCCTCCCACCGGGGTGCTTGGGTGGGGGCCCGACAACCCTGCCGGGTCAGTCTTGCTTGGAGGCGGACTTGCCGCCTTGGCGACAACGGCGGGATACCCCTTGCTTGCCGCGACCTGTGTAGGCCTCCTGGGAAGAGGAGCGGGCCACCTGGCGGTAAGTGGAGGAGCCACCGCTGGATCCTTTGGAGGCACCCTGTCTGCCTCCGGAGCTCCAAAAGGGCCGTCGCTGTTGAAGCACCCCAAGGGCCCGGGCCGTCTCTGAGTCAGTCTTGATGGCCTGTAGAGACTCGTCCACTGCCTTACCAAAAAGGTTGTTGCCGTCGAACGGCATGTCCAACACTCTGGTCTGGACGTCCTGGCGAAAGTCTGTCGCCTTGAGCCATCCTCGTCGTCGGAGGCAAACTCTGTTGCCCAGTTGGCGAAATCCGGTATCGGCAATGTCCGTTGCCACCGTTATGGCGTGATCCGATGCCACCTCACCTTCCTGCAGAATTTCTAGGGCCTCCGCCCTTTTGTCATCAGGCAGGAAGTCTAGCAGGGGAGCTATCTTGAACCAGAGCTCCATGTCGTAGTGGGCCACGATCGCTAAGGCATTGGCCGCCTTAATCGTCGTCGCCGCCGATGAGATGACTCGTCGTCCCATAGAGTCCAACTTCTTACCCTCGCTGTACGACGGGGAAGAGGAAGTTGAAGCCGCCGCACCCGCTGCCTTCTTCTTAGCCGCTGCCGAGACGACAGAGTCTGGCGTGGGCTGGGCCCTGAGGCACAAGGGGGCGGCATCGGGGACTCGGTACTTCTTCTCGTACCTGTCCCTCTTGGCGGGTGTCGTGGAAGGGTTCTTGAGGACAGCAAGCCCCTCGTCCCAGATGTCTTTGAGTAAAGGCACCGTGAGGACCGTCTTCCTCTTGGCCTCTCGTCGTTGGTACAGAAACCCCTCCTTTTTCTGTTCTTCAGGGCAGAGCTGGAAGAGCTTGGATGCCCTGGTTATCATGGCGTGTAAAGAGCCAATTTTGTCGGCTGGAGACGCCCGCGGAGCGGGGTGGACTCTCCTCCGCTTGTTCGGAGGGCTTCCCGACAGGCCTGGTTCTGGATCCTCCGTCGGGGTTCGTGGTAATCTCGTCCTTATCTCGGTACATAAGGATTGGATTGCCAACAAAATGGCCGCCGAGCTATCCTGGGGCTCGGGCAATGGCTGCGACGGACGGGATGGCCGGCCCACTGGGCCCTGTTCGTCGACATCGTCGCTATCTTCGATCACGTCAGCAGGGACCGTCCCCTGGGATCGAACCTTCTCGAACCTCTCGTTGAGGCCTATGAACATCTCGTTGAGGCCTATGGACCTTTCGTTGAGGCCCTTCTCGGTTTCCACAGTTCCTCCTCAGAGGCTGATTCCGAGTCTGTAATGGCCACCGGCCCCCACCCACTTTTTCAGCCGGGGGCTTCACGGGGGTCTTAGCGATGGGCTGGAAAGAGGATTCCCTCCGCGGTGGCAGGGATACTCTGGGCCCAGAGGGCGTTTCCACAGGCGTAGTCTCAGCCGGCTTTGCCAGGGTCGCAACGACCACTTCGGTAAAGGCCTTTGCCGGGTTGATCAAAGCCCTCACCACCTTAGGGGGGAAGGTCAGCGCCTCGCTCCCCCTTCGAGATCGACCGGGTCCGCTCCAGCGGCCTACCCGGGTTCTCAGACTTCCTCTTCCCCGAACCAGAGCGCTGGCTCGTGGTCGAACGTGCCGGAGAAGTAGCGCCCTGCTTGGCAACCGAATAGCCCGACCTTTCGGCGCTCCCAGTGCCCGCAGACTCGCGGTGCTTGGCTTTCTGTTGGGCCCCCGTCACCGGGGCGCCCTCACAGGACTTAGAAGCCCGCTCAGACTTTTTCTTCGTCTTCTCACCTGCTGTGCCCTTCTCCAGCCAGGCGGCGAGGCGGGAACAACAATCTTGTTTGGTCCGTTCCGAAAGGTTCTTGCAGAACGCACAGTCTTTCTCCACGTGCGTCTTGTCCTCATGAAGGCAGTAGAGACATTGCGAATGCTCGTCCTCCTTGAAAACGTTCTGTAATCTGCATCCAGGGCAGCACCTGAACAGCTTGGATCCGGGCGGCGAGCTTCCCTTGTCCTGGGCCATGTCCGTTGAGGTAGGCGGCAGATCTTCCGGAATTCTCCAAGAAGTGTAAACTCGACGAAAACTTCACCCTTGAGGGGCATAGAAGAATTCCGAAATGGGTCCCCGTTATCGGAAGTAGAAACGGTGGAGCCTGAGGCTCGATTAAACCGAAAAAATGAGGAAATCTCCTGAAAAAGCATGAAAATGCAGCAAAAAACTTGAGAGCTAAACACGAGGACTCCCAAGACTTGAGCGTGCGGTAAAAATCTGAGGATGGCTGCCAGAAGCGGGGCTTAGGGAGAGGGCAGTCATTGGCTGGGGGCAGTACGACCCAGAGATCAGTGATTGGTTACTACCAAGAAAGACAGATCAGAAACAGAACTGATACTGATTTTTTCTTTACCGAGGATTCCCAGCCTGACGACGGGGAATATTCATGAGCATGTGAATCCATGCCAGTCCCCATGCTGGAGAAAGACAATTTTATGTGCTCTCATATTGTTTTCACCGCCAATTTTCCACACTGGTTTATTCCCTTTTTTCCCCTTGGAGAAGACCATTGTGCAGGTTTTACTCTGGTTGATTTCTAGCCCATTAAGTGTAGAGTATTCTTCAAAATTGCATATAAGTCTTTGCAAGCCCACTTTGGTCTGATCCAAGAGAAGGAAATCATCAGCATAAGCCAACCACGAGGGCATGAGACCCCCCATTTTGCTTTCACCAAACCTGCATCTTAGAGAAACTGCCCTACATCTGCCAAATAAAGAATAAAGAGGCATAGGGCTAAGGAACAGCCCTGTCTGACTCCAATACGTGTCCTTAGTCTTCTAGAGAGGGTTCCCTCTAAGTCAATCCTTATATGGACCCCTGAGTTCTCATACATTGCCATAATTAGGTTAAGAAGGCCTACCGGGATCCTCCACCTTGATCATTTTGCCCAAAGCCGAGACCTGATAACCAAATCGAATGCATTTGACAAGTCGATTGAGGCGACATAGAGAGTACAATCAAATTTTCCCCATGTTGAGCTTTGTAAGGCAGTTAGAATAAAGCCATTTAAGTTAGTTGAATGGCCAGCCCTAAAGCCTGTTTGTTGTTTCGGAAGAATATGGTTCTCCTTGATGCAAACATTGAGATGAGACAGAAGCATAGAAGCAAAAAACGTACTGTCCGCATCAATAAGAGAGATTGGTCTGTAGTTCTTAACCAGAGTCCGTTGACCTCTCTTAAAGATGGGAACAATATGGGCAGTCTGCCAGCTAGTTGGAACATTGCCAGTATTTACTATATCTTGGAATAACATGCAAAGAAGCTTTGCCCAAATTTCTGGTTTGTCTTTCAATGTATTATTCGTAAGGCCGTTAGGGCCAGGAGCCCTGGATTTCTTGGCTTTGGCGATTATCCCAACTATTGTCTCGTATCAGTGGCGGGCTCCCACCTAACATTAAGTACATCCTCCCCAGTTGCACATACTTCTAACCCCTCTTCCCCTTAACCAAAGAGTTTTGTGTAGTGATCTACCCAATGACCTCCGGGATGGCATTCAGTTGGTCAATAACCGCAACGGGATCTTGAGCTGAGAAAATAGCCCAAAAAGCCCTAAGATCCCTTTTAACCAGGACTCTTAACATGAACTCTGCATCATTTTGCAGCAAACTAGATTTTCTTGATTTGCAGTAGTTTTTATATTTTTGACATATGGATTTAATTTGAGCTTTTTTGATATCCAGGTCAATGTCAAGCAGTTGGACTTCTCTAATAAGTGTGCGTGTGTGGGCCTTTTCATTAGCCAGCTCCTGATCAAACCTATGGACATGAACTCTTTTGAAGTGAATCATAGATGCTGCTTTGAAGAGCATTCAAGAAAGTGTCAAAGTGTAGAGTGTTAAAAACCACTTGTTTCTACAGGAGCGAAGTATTGTTGAGTGAGGAGATGAGTTGACAGTTGAGGAGATTAATATTAGCCGGCGACCAACGTAACGCGGTCCCTTGACCCACAATTTTTAGATGTTGTGGTCTCCCAGAGGACAGTATCTTCGTTGAAAAAAAGAATGAAACAGCCAGAGATCCTGTCCCAGATCGCCATGGTTGGCCTCCGATGATATAGAGCAGTCAGAATTGAGATCTCCAGCCAGGATAACTTTCCCACTGGTATGCAGTGATCTCCAAGCGAGAACCATATCAGTTAGACTTTCCAAAAAAGGCTCAAGGGCAGCAAGGCCTTTATGCCAATAGATGTTAATAATAAGAATATTATCCAGGCCCTCTCCAGAAAGAGCCCAATGCTAAAATACAAAATGGCGTGTCCAAAAGAACCACATTCCTAAGGCCAAGGGAAACTCTTATCCCAATGAGAAGACCTCCTGAAGCCCTCCCTCCTAAACTAGGTTTAGCATTTTGGGAGTAAATTTCAAAGCCATCAATAATAGGGGGGGGACAGCAGCCAGGATTCCTGTAGATAGAAGCAGTCAGAACCATTGATCATAGCTGCTGTTTTGGTATTAGGTAGGAGATGTAGATTTCCCCTGGAATTACAGGACAGAAGAGTGAATTTGTTAGGGGCCATATTATTTATTACTGGATCCATACTCATAAGGGGATGCTCATTTCCACAAGCCAGAGGTAACTTGGGCCCAGTTTCTGGCATCTCCATTGTTTCTGGCCCTAAATTGCCTCTGTTGAGGCTGCAAGACCTTTTCTGGACGATACACCATAGTAAGATTTCCCCTATATTCTTCAGATCCCCCATGCTTACCGGAGAACTGACTAGATTGTAGCAATCTTATTTCAAAACCAAGCTGCATTAGGCCCTCTTTTTGACCCATTATTAAGTCCAACACCACTCTTGATTTCAAAACAATATTGCTTAGATCTACACAATCCTTAGAAGGGAAAAAAATCCTTTCCATATCATAACTAGAGATAAGAGAAAGTGGTGTCAATTGATGAAAAATGTTCAGGATATTCCCACGGTTGAAACAAATAGGCATATCCTGACCCCATAGACTAGTAAGTTGCAGAGTCTCTAATGGATCTTTATCCCCCAATGGTTGGGGAAGTGAGTCAGCAATATATTTAGTGAATTGGCTTAGAGAGTCAACTTCCAAATCAGGACCCCTTGCACCCCGTAAAATGGTCCTATTTTGGGTTACATGCAGACCCACGGGAAATCTTTCCTGACTATTGAAAGGGCCCCCATTTGATGGTTTTAATTGAGCAGGGTTTAAGATATTAGGAACAGAGATCCCCCACTGTCCTAAATCCCATAACACGATCCCCAGAGACCGAATCTGTAGAGACCATATGGCCCTCAGGAGAGAGGGATAATTAGCCATCTGTGATAGAAGAACTAGTAGTGGCGGCAGTGGCCTGAGCTGAACCTAAAGTCGGGTTAGCGTCCATCAAGGAGGGGGGCTTTGTTCTAAAGAGATCCTGTAATCATTGTTTTGCCATATCAAGATTAACCAAGGTCGCAGATACGGGAGTTGTTGTAGACAGAGGATGAGTAGAATTTGAACAAGGTAACAGATTACCGGGAGTAGTAAGGGACTCTATAGCCGGAGAGGAAGCCACAGAATTACATTCTATTTGAGCATTCAAAATAACTGGAGCACTATTATTTATAGGCTCAGGAAGCTTTGGGATTACTTTAGGGTTACAAATGGCATGGGTGTCCTCAACCAGAACAACGTTCCCCGCAACCACAGGGGCAATATTGTCACTCGGCATACAACTAGTTGCCAATGAATCTGTCTGGCTGCCTACAGCTATACTAGTAGGCATTAAAGTAGCCATAACGGGAACAGGGGCAGCATTAGGAATATCAGTAAAAGGTACTACTGCTTCCACCGAAATATGAACCCCCTTAGAAGGAGTAATAGTGGTTAACGGCGGTGAAGCGTTTGGCAAAACCAGATTTTTAAAAAACTGATCAGTAAATGAATGTATTTTTTTCATAGTTTTAGTTTTCTTAATTTGTTGAGTACTTTTTTTTACCCAAAGGAACAGAGCCCTTTAAGTGTACTGCTTGTTTAGTGAGATCAATGAAATCAGAAGATTTCTCCAGATTAGGGTGAGGTTTAGGGTCTGAAGTAAGGACACCGTTGTCTCCCTTGTGTTGTTTATCATTTTCTAATGTATTGGAATCGCAAACAAGCATGGGAAAAGAAGGACCAGGAGAATATACAACCAACCTATGTAGATATTCTCCCGAGGGAGTATTAGTGGTCACCTTTTCAGGGTTAATTGGTGATTTTACACCTGAGACGTGATCAGAGGGGACTCCCTTATTCTTCAGAGAGGGAATAGGCAAAATTTGAGCACATATTCCCTTCTCTGGACAGAGTGAGGTGGTTGAGAAAGAGATCTTATTTGAATCTTCCCCAGAAGCACTAGCCCTATCCACATTAGGGTCCCTCTTAACTAACAGCCCTTCCGTAATTAATTGACTTGGCACAGCAGATTCAGGGTACAGTTTAGTTATGGAGGGGTTAATAATCTTCACCAGCTCTTCAAACCTATCAAGTCCCCCTAACCTGGCATAAATTTCAGAAAGTAAAAGAGAGTGGGATCTAACCTCTGCCCAGATATTGTCATAGAGACTAACAAAGGAGCTAAGCACCATATTCAGGGCGGAGACTGTAGGTTGAGTCAGTCTTATCCTATCATCAGCCTCTTAGAGAGTATGGTGAAGTATAGAATCACTAGCATGTTCCGTTTTCATATTAGGCAGTTAACCCCTTTCTCTGAGCCAGTTTTGCTTCTCTGTATACTCATCGATAAAATTAGTGAGTTCAGAGGGAGAACCCATGAGAGAAATATCACAGGTTTGTTGGGTTACATTGTTGGTATCAGTAGGATTGGGTTGTAACTCACTCTCAGCTATTGCCTTGTCTGCACATTCAATAATACTGATGTCATTAATATCATTGTGTGCAAGATCATCAGTCTCTAGTTTCTTTACTACATCTGCCAAATGCAGATGATCCAGAGTAGCCACTGTCAAAGCTGAGTCAGGAGGTTTAATAAGGGTACTGGTTGCTGTTCTTTTCCCAAAATAATTGGAGATTTTTTTCCCCCTGAATTGGTTTGCCTAATGTACCCATTTTAGATTTTATCTTGGAAGTATTAAACAGCGGTTTCATTAGGGGTGCTTTGAAAACTAGATTTCATAGTAGGGGTGACAGCGTTTCCAACAGAGGTAACAGAGAGGTTCACCTGAATAGAAGAGGTATGATTAACTAGCCCACTAGAAGAGAACACCTCCACAGGAAAATTAGAGGGAGAAATAGTGTGGTTATTGTTACCCTCTAATAAGGAAGATTGCAGGCAGTAGCGACATTAGGGGCAGCAGGAGGTATTTAGGATCAGAATTAGGACCAGAACCATCAACCATGGAGCCAGACAGAAGCAGTTTTGATTGTGACGAAGTGGGAGTCAGATGGATGGTATTCAGCATATGATTGTTCGAATAATCGGAACAGGGGCTCGCCCTTAATGACCTGCCACCCTCATCCAAGTTCAAGGCTATAATAGCAGCTAGACGTTCTTCCTGAGCATCAATGGAAATATCCTGTTTTCCATTGAAGATGCAGCTATTCTCGTCTAGAGTTCGTGGAGTAATGCCCATGATGTTAAATACCTCACTCCTATCTTGGGAGTGGATTTGGGCATGGACTGTGCTTTTCAAAACAGTAGAGTCCAAAGAATCAAGCACTTGTGTATAAGGGGGCTTACCCAGAGAGGTAGGACAACAATTCAAGGGAAGGATAGCTTCTTTGGGATCAGGTGAAAGGACCTTCATGGCAGGTTGCATGGAGTCCAGAGAGGCCTCCATAGCTCCTGAGGCCCTTATGTGTCATCCAAAAAAGGGGGCTGTGCCTAGAAACTCAGGAGCCAGAAAGAAAAGAGTAAGAGCAAAGGAAACAACTCTCTAGGTAGCAGGGGCAGAGTCTCACTGCTAAATAGATACAATCAATATCACAGACTGATAAAATGCAGTTTAAGAAAATGAGACAAATATTTGGGAGAGGAAAGAAAATAAGAATAAAAATACACTGAGTAAAAGTGGTAACTAAGGTGAATCAATAGATAAAAGTCAGTAAAAACTACCACTAAAATACATTAGAACACAGATATGAATCTTACAATAACATCTGGAAATGTTTAGGGAGAGGTGTATTATTCAATATCAATTGAATAGTGGTATATAGAATTTATGAAGGAGCAAGAGTCCCACAAATCTGCAAATGTCCAAATAGGTCCAAAGTCACAGGGTAAGGAACGCCCGACGGCTTAAGGAGCTGCCAGAGTCCGACTCTCCCCCTCACCCTGATGACTGATATAAGTTAGAACGACCAGTAGGGCAAACTGAGACCCTGGCTTAAAATACTCACTTAGTCACTGTTGGTGTATAGAATGTCCGTTGGACAAGGACACAGGTCACAGCCAAACAGTGAAACAGAAGCTCCAGCGCTTACTGCCTCCTTGGCTTAACGCTGCAAGGGTGGTTGGGTTGTAAATTTGTGATGGCTGGAAGTCACGTGATCCGTCACGTGTTCGAAAAGGGCTCTGCCCCCTCCAGGAAGCAGGTGGAGCAGCAAGAGCTCTGCTCGCAGTGCTGCTGTGAGGTAATTAACTGCAGGCAAGCGCAAACGTTCAAAGGACAAAGCGCTCCTTCAGAATATCAAAATACCTATTATAAACCTATTACTGGGGTACCAATCTGAGAACAAGCCTGGCTGAAATATTTGGCTGTGCATCAATACCACTTTAGAGGCCACTGTTTCGAGGACCCTTTAAGCATCTAACTCAGAACCATGGGTCCGTGACGGGAGAACTTTTACTACCCAAACGAAGGGATGGAAGACTAGAAGATCCTGACCTGTATGACCTTGAAAGGAGCAACAACCTTAGTGAGGAAGTGTCCCAAACAACAGCACACACGCTAGGGGAAGCTACTTCTGGCCCGCATCTACGAAGGGTGAGCCCCGGCTGCGGCAAAGATGGGGATCCCAGAGCCGCTTCAAAGGGCAACTCAAACAGCCCCGAACTAAGAGGTGAGAGCAGCATACAATAGCTGGGCATGGGGAGTTTCTGCGAGCCCTGGCCCATATCTGAGACATATCACACAGGTAACCCCTCAAGCATGCCCAGTGACAGAGTGGGGTGAATGCGGGCACTTGGGCGGAACGCATAACAATGACACAGTGGGTTGTTAAGTGAGGAGATATGGCCCGTGTAGTTCCACAAGGCCAACTGAACTGCACCTGCAACACCGCCTGGTGCAAAACAATTTGCTTATAGGCTCTGAGTGAGCACTCCGGGAGAGCAGCCTGCTGCTGAATGGGAAAAGCGGAAGGATACCATGATGAATAATACAAGGCAAACAGCCACCCTGGAGGGCTCACCAAGAGCGGAGACGGACAGCAAGGACTAGTTGATGTGGGAGATCACAACCCACTCCCCGAATAGCACAGAGGCCAATGGACAGCGGACACCCCAGGTGAACGGGTAGACACTAACTGCTGAAGGTGGTGGAGGGGCCATTGAGAATACACATCCACGGCAGACTTCCGTCCTGGAAGGTTCTACAACGGAGGAGCAAACAGTGAGGGCCAGCTGTAGTGGGAGAGCACAACCCATTTGTGGAACAGCACAGCAGGGTATATTGGGGTACACAACCCAAGGGGGCTCACACGGCGAATGGACTGAGCTGAGTGCTACAAAACATAAGCTTATAACAAACAACACTCTGAGTGAGCGGCTAACTCAACAGCAGAACATGACGGGTGAGGTGTTATCCTGTGAAATGCCACCCGGGAGGGACGGCTGACGTGGGAGACCACAACCCACATTGAGCCCACAACCCCCTTGAAGAGACGAGGGAGAACACAACCCACTCGTGGAGCGGCATAGAAAGTAAGAAAAAAGGGTGGTCACTGAGTAAATTATCCCGAGATAAAGGGGTTGGGCCAGAGGAGAAGCATCCCCCAAACAACGAGGTGAAGAGGAGAAGAGCCCGCAGGAAGCTGCAGGCCATTGGAACAGCTGGTGCACCCCCTGGGCCTGGCAACGGGGGACGCCCAACCCACGGTCACCAGGACCTGTGAGACCCCGGCCCCAATCAGGCGAGCGGAGCTCCGCAGGCGAGGCGAGGAGACGAACCAGAGACATCTACTGCCCCCACGCAGACCCACGTGGCTCACAGGAGAAGAGGAAGGGGAAAATTATGCCTCATGCCCGCAAGGGGATAATGCCAAACAGGATAAAAGGAGGAAGAGGTAACTAAACCAGCATAGTCTCCTTTACCAACAGTTCCGAAAAGAAACAACCTGCTCAGTCAAACACAGAGATTGCCACACCGAGTGCCACACAAGAAGTGGGAAGTGAAGGTGAAGGACCTATACTGGAGGCAATTGCCGCCCTGAAGGCGTCCCTGGAAAATAAAATGGACACAGCGATAGGTGCCCTGAAGGCATCCTTAGAGAACAAGTTAGACACAGTCATGGTGGATATGGGCCTCCTCCGGCAAGATGCATGAAACCTGACGGACTGTGTGACGACAGCAGAACAGCAGGTGCACCAAAACACCACCGATGTCGCTGTCACACAGACGCAAATGTCGGAAGTGATGCAACGAGTAAAGATCCTGGAATGTAGGGCGGAGGATGCGTAAGGGAGGACACAAAGTAACAGCATCTGCATAGTTGGACTGCCGGAAGGTGAAGAAGGCAGAGATCCCACGGAATATACCAGACTACACTATCATGGTCCAAAAGCAAAAAGCGCGTTTCGGGCCCAACTAAAGAACGCCTTAGGGCAGCAGGAGTGCGCTACATGCTGCTATATCCGGCTAAACTCTAGGTGATACACCAAGGCAGTCAAGCTTCTTTGAGACGACAGAGGAGGCTCACACATGGATGGATCAGCAAGGTATCCCCCAGCAAAGACCTAGGAATGGCAATGATGATGGGAACCTACCCCAGTGATAAAATCGAAGACTAAATATGAGCCGAGACATTTAGCACAAAGAACATGATGCAAGCCAGAAGGAATTTATAACGGAGCGACGAGCTCTGGATCTGCCGCAATGGCTGACAAGACACACAACCCCAGAGTGTCTACGAGTTTAGATGTCAGTTTTCAGACATCACACTGCGGCGGGCCGGCCCCACTACGGTGGGCAGAGCAAGAGAAGCAGGGAAGCCCGAGCAGGGGAAGGGTCGCTGGTGGTTGGTTTGATAGTTATAGTTAGTTATTTGTATGGTTGGTTGACAGATGGCACTAACAGTGGAGGAAGCAGCATACGCAGAAGCAGAGGGAGTAGAGCGAAAGGCGGCGGAAATGATGAAGAGCAAGGGGGCCAGGATCAGAGACCCGCCCCCAGTCGGAGGCCCATGGAGACAGGGGTACGGGAAGACACTGGAGGGAAGATGAAGAGAATCAGTCTACAAGAAGAGAGATGGAGACACGGGGCAGTGGGCATACAGAAGGCTATGGGATGGCGCAGCCAAAAGAGACCGCGAATATGGGTCCAGATGAGATAACTATTGCAACCTGGAATGTTAGGGGGCTCACCGCCTATGTTAATCTCCTCCCTCATCTTTTCTCTCCTTTTTCATAGTTCTTCCCTCTCCCCATGACTCCATCTCCAAATCACTCTCTTACCTAGGATGGCTTCCTTTCCACTTCCAACTTAAATTTAATTTCCTTTGTCTTGTCTTTAAATCTGTTCATGACCTTGCCCCTCCTTACATCTCCTTTCTCCTCTCATTCTATACCCCCTCTCGCTCCCTTCGTTCTGCTGATCTCTTCTTATTTTCTGTTCCCCCACCACCTTGTGCTTCTTCTCGTTTCCACTCCTTTCAGCTCCTTGCCCCCTTATACTGGAACTCCCTACCTCTTCCTCCACCTATTCCTCCTTCCGCTCCTCATTGAAATCACTTCTTCTTCACTCCCCTCCTTGACACTTTCCCCCCTCTCTCTTTTTCACTCTCCTAGTTTTCTTCTCCCTGTTCTCTTTCTCTTTATTTTTTCCCATCTCTCCTAAGCTCTCCTCTCTCTCTATTGCTCACTTCACTCATTACCCTTTCCTTCTCCTTCCTTCCCCACCCCCTCCTCTCCTTCATATGCAAATTGTTCTACATACCGATTTTATTGCTTGATTCATGTTTACTGTTACTGCTTGTACTGTTCTATGTTTGATGTGTTTTTGTTGTTAACTGTAAAGTGCCTTGGATTAAGGCGCTATATAAAACAATAATAGTAAATACAAATAAAAGACTTAGAGTATATGCCTGGCTGAACAGGATGAAGATTAAGATAGCAATGTTGCAAGAGACACACCTAACAAGGGAGAAATAAACCAAAGTGGACAAGAAATGGGGAGGACAGGTGTATAGTTCCACATATTCGAACTTTGGTGGAGGAGTATTGATATGGGTTTCCCCAGGGGTACCATTTCAGCTAATAAAGCAAGAATGCGACTTAGAAGGAAGACTAGTGCTAGTGCACGGAATGCTGGAAAGTAAGGAGATATGCCTGATAAATACATATGCTCTGAATCATAATGCAAAGGAATTTTTTAGGAAGCTTGCGCACAAACTGGCCCAGTACAGAGAAGCAACGTTCATCTGGGCGGGAGACTTCAATTGCACTCTGGACCCGCTCCTCGACAGGTCGGATGACAAGCACAGGAAGCCAGCACCCCCAGCCAAGGCGTTACAGACGATCCCGACACGACCCGACTGCAGTAGGTGGACGTCTGGAGAAAGGTGCACAGTGATGAGGGAGGGTATACACATTATAGTGGACCTCATGGAATATTTACACGTATAGATTATTTATTCACGGGTACTGAATCCCTGAAGGATTTACGGGGACAAATATTAAAGCACGCACACTATCCGACCATGCACCATTACTAGCAATATGGGCACACACCCATAGAAGGGCTCGGTTACCAACATGGCGACTGAGGGTGGAGATATTGAAGGAGGGTGAGTTTAAGGAATACTTGCATGATGTGATAGAAGAGTATTTTGAGCACAACGTGGGAAGTGTAGAGAGTAATGGTATGCTCTGGGATGTGTTCAAAGTGGTGATAAGGGGGTAGCAATAGGGAAAACTGGAGGACTAAAAGGAGAAGCTGGGGCAGAGCTCGGCAACCTGGAAAAGGAGATAGAATTGGGAGAACGCCAGGCAGGGATTGAGGGGGAGGAATCTAGAGAACTAATGGCACTGAGACTGAGATGTGTAGAACTCTGGGAGAAACTGGGAAGACTGGACTATGGGAAATATATACAGCGGCTGCATGCAGAGGGGGACAAATCTGGCAGGCTTCTGGCCTGGCTCACCAAGCAGGAATGTAAAAAAGACCCAATCAATGCAATTAATGATGAAGCGGGATAGAGGTCAGGAGTCAGGAGGGCATTAACACACTATTTTCCTGCTTTTATGAGCGATTGTACGCCCCTAACCCAGAGGTGGAGCCTGGGGATATAGCAGATGCCCTGGCAGAGATAAGACTGCCGACACTAGCGGCGGAATAGGCTCAATTATTAGATGCTCCCCACACAGTGGAAGAAATAGAGACAGTAATCACCAAACTCCCATCCGGCAAATCCCCAGGGCCTAATGGGCTCCAGGTGAGTTCTACAAGACGTATAGGGGCACCATAGCACTGAGACTGATGTAAACGTATCAAGAGGCGTATGAGAAAGTACAGCTGCAAGGCAGCATGTCAGAATCAGTCATTGTACCCATCCTGAAACCTGGGAAATCACTGCTGGAGTGTGCCACATATAGGCCAATTTCCCTCATTAATCAAGACGCCAAAATCCTTACGGCAGTGCTTGCTAACTGTCTAAAACTGGTGATACCCACGATGATCCACCCGGATCATACAGGTTACGTCCCGGGGAGAAACATGTTGTGGAACCTCCGGAGGCTCCACCACGTGGTAGACCTGACAAATCTCAGACACGGCAAATGCGCTATAGCATCGCTAGACGCTGTTAAGGCCTTCGACTCTGTGACCTGGGAGTGACTGTGGAGTGTCCTCGCCCACTATGGAATAGGGGATGGGTTCCTTCGGTGGATTAGGCTGCTGTACAGAGATCCCAGAGCTAGAATGAAAACTAGACAACACATCTCAGAGGTCTGGAGGATACATAGAGGAACCAAGCAGGGTTGCCAGCTGTCACCGATGTTATATATATATTGGCTTTGGAACCACTGGCGGGTTTCTTTAGAGCGGAGTATGGGGACACAGGGATAGAGATACACGGCGTGGTGCATCAAATTTCGCTGCACGCGGATGACATGTTCCTTTTTGTGGGGAACCCGTGAGAGAACCTGCCCTGCTTACTAGGAGTGATTGATGCGTATACTAGACTTTCGGGGATAGCCATCAATAAAGGAAAGTCCTCACTATTCCCCCTAGCAGACCTAAGATGGGTCCCCTCGATCTGGGCCTTATGTGGGCGCGCGCTCCTTCCGATGTTTGGGGATAGCAATACATCATGATACCGCTGACACACACAAAATCAACACGTATGCAGCCCTAGAAAGATCACAAAAGGCTATGGACTTCTGGGGGACACTTCCGCTGGGAATGATGGGGAGGGTGGCTGACTATGACTACGAGAGACTATGAAGCAGGAGACATTCGACTGCCGGACTTTGAAAAGTGCTACCTGGTGGGGCAATTGCAATTTGTGGTCAAGTGGCTGGGGGAAGGGACAACAATAGACACGCTACTTTTCCAGCCGGCGCTGAAACAATACTATTTGAGGGAACTGCCATGGATCGATAAGTCCCTGATCAAGACCCTACCGAACATGGTCAGACTTGCAATAAACTTGTGGAACAGGGCGTGGAAACTCCAGGGGACCAAATAACCCTGCTCGACACAGATCCCCCTAGCAGGATTCGCAATGGGAGGCCAAGGGCGTAGCACAGATAGGAGATCTGAGGAAGGCGGGTCAATGGGCGGAATTCCAAAACATCGTAGAGGACCAAGATATACATGGAGGCCAGTATATTCTAAATACCTGCATGATAATGACAATCAAGAAGAGATAGGGAGAATGGCCAGAGGAAGATGGTATGGAGGGAGGGTTGGATGCGTGGTACGACATATCAGAAGGGGGACACACGGCCTCTAGACTATATGAACAGTTATTAGAATCCAGCAACGCGCAAGTGCTAAAAATAAGAGAACACTGGGAAGGGGAGCTCCAGTGGCCCTTTAGCGAACAGGAATGGGCTAGAGTGCTGAGATATCACAAAAATGTATCCAGGAACGCAAGGGTCAGACAAGCGCAGTTATACCTTACGCACAGGGCATACCTTACGCCCAGAAGGATGACCATGATGAGACTGGGAAAACCTAGTGAATGCCCCCGCTGCTCAGATGAAGAAGCAGACATGTTGCATATGTTTTGGACTTGTCCGGTGATAGGGAATCAAGGAGAAAGTGGGGATGGAGGGGAATCCAAATGCAAGTATGGAATCCTGAGTCGTACTTATTGGGTCTTTTTCCCAGAGGAGGCAGACAAAGGACACACCTGGCCAAAATGAGGGACTTGGTATGCATATTAGCCAAACGTCGGATAGCGATGACATAGAACTCCAGGGCGGGCCCAACCATAGACTCATGGTGGTCTGATCTCCAAAGGTGGGCACAGGCGGAAACAGTGGTGTGGACAAGAGCGGTGCAGAGGGGGGAAGGGGAAAGCGGGCAAAGGATACTGGCATGGAACTCCCTGATGCACAACCTATTTGGACATGGGGCAGAGAGTGGTACAGACGACTCCAGGAAAATGGAGGAACAATAATTAGAAAAGGGACAGATGTATGTTCTGCCCCCTAAATGAGCGGAGGCGCAAGAGAAATGGATCTTAGACTGCCCATACGGGCGGCGGTAGACTAGGGTGGCAGAGCCGCAAAATCGCTCCATGATGAAAAAACTGTAGAGCGGATTCCATGCAGAAGTGCCAGAGTGACTGTTAGGTTTTCTTTGGTTGTTTGTCATTGTTGTTGGTATTGTTAAAAAAAATAATAAAGAGTTAAAAAAAAAACACTCTTGAACTATGGTCACTTGTGTCTGTCTTACTGTTGATACCATGCCTTCCTTACATAAGGCACACTTAATGGGGGACTGGAGTGTGGCGCCCCTTGGGCTAAATTTAAAGGGGAAGACGATTTTTCTGGTGAAAAAGGTTCCGTTCCCATCCTTAGCGAGGGACGCCCATACAGTATGGAGGAAAGGGAACTATGGACTAGGTGTACGTTAGTCACTACAGTGAGTAACTTATGATATAGCTGTCAGGATGATGGGGCCAGTCTCTCAACAAACAAGGTTTGCCTTCTTACTTCAAAGGGTTCCATAAAACAATAGTCACTCATCGAACTTAAAGCAAGCAGTTCAAAATAATGCAAAACAACATTCTCCAAACTTCCTTTAAGTCTTCACAAACAGAAAAATCAAACGAAAAATGTTTATTCCTCACTACTCAACAGCGTGTTGCACCCGTGCTTGGTTGTACACTACTCCCAGGGGTGACCCCGCCTCTCCCGCCTCCGGGTCCTCTTCCGCTGGTGTCAGCCTCCCCCTGGGATGGCAGGGGGGGGGGGGGGGCAGCTACCGGTCCACCACTCCCTGAGTGGGTGTTCCGGCTGCCCAGCCCGGGCCGCTCGACCGGATTTGCTCCTGGGTGCGAGATGTTCTGCTCCAGTGCCCGGGATTCGCTGTTGGGCTGCTTTGCTGCCCAGGCACTCTCGATCCTGTTGCCGCTTTGGCCGTGTGCAGTCCCGGCCCCGGTGGACACGCTGCATGCAGTGCGGGTGCTAACATCAGCTCCCGTTCTCCGGTCCTCATGGTTTGTGTAGCTGTCACTGCTCCCGGTGCATCCTGAGCGTGTCCGCTGCCTGGCTGCTGCTACATTACGGCTACTATCTGTTCCTGCTCCCTGGTGGGTGCCGCCTGGTCTTTTTGTGTGCTACGGCCCTTCTTCAGGAAACCACGCAGCTTGCACCCGCCAACTTGGGTTTGGCGTGGGGAGTCCTTGCCTTCAGTTTCTTATTCGATTCCTCCTGCGATTAGTTCCGTCAGGCTCCCCAGCTGTGCCCCTAGTGTTCCAACGCCTGCACATGTATTTCTTGCTATATTTCTCAGCGAATGACGCCAGTTTTGTTGGATAATAACCAGGATCTCGATGTAGCTCTCGAGCTTCAAGCCCTACTGCATGGCCGCCAAGCCACGCCCCATCTAGTTCAAGAGTGTTTATTGAACTTTTGCAAGGGTGTGATAAACGCCTACCTAAATCTAAAGATGGTAGCAAGCTACAACCATCAAATAATAAAGAAGGTAGCCTTGTCAACATAAAGGGCCTATACTAAAAAAATAATCTATTGCCAATTCTTACTACTAATTTAGAAATAGTGCAGGGGGAAGTTCATGAAAAAGAAAGAAGTGTTCACAAAATGATAAGTCAGGATAATTGGGCCGCTGGCCTCCCTTCCCCACGTTTTCAGCACGGGGCAAGGCGGTTCACTCGAGCAAAGTGCACCCTCTGGCTTCTGCGGCACAAGGATTCAGTTCGGTCTTCACAGTTCAGGAACTTCTAGATCGAAGCCTCTTCACTACTTGTAAGTCTCTAGACCCAAGGTTGGGTGTTCACCCTGGATCCTCAGATCCTTTTCATAAGTTCCAAGTGGGATCCCCCTCTTCTGGGCTTAGATACCTTAGAAACCAATGTTCAGAGAATTGTTTCTCGGGTGACTCACAGTTCACTCTGGATCCCCCTCTGCCGGGCTCAGATCCCTTTCTTTCGGTCAATTAGTCTCTGTTAGGGAGAATTCTCATTTATGGCTAATTTCCCCTCACCTAGTGAATCCCCCAGCAGCTTTGCTGGACTTCTGGAGTACATTTTTTACCACTTGGTAAGAGTGAGAGCTTTTCCCCCACTTTTACCTATGTTTTGCCATGTGTATTTCTTTGTTTTTGTGATTGTGGACTCTAAAGTACACTACTTCAGTAGCCCCCTTCTTTTTGTGTGTCACACAGCACCTTCAGTGCCGTGGCACAGGGTTGTCTTTGAGACTTCCCCCAACTCCATTTCTGAGGCGACTATCGTCCCCCAGAAAAGGGTAAAGTTACCATTAACTTTACTTAGTCAATCTACCACATATCCAGTACACCCCATCTTCCATGGAGTACTGGAAAGGGTTAATTCGTATCCCTTTTTATCTGTCACTCCTAGAGCATTGTTTCGTTCTTTTAACATTTAGACTTGGCAGGTGGCAGTGGTATCTACCCTAACTTCTCTACCGCGATTATATTAGATAAACGTGGTACTGTCCTTGGCTATTATATTAGCCTCGAACATAAACCCGCTTGACCAAATCGTCTTTCTTTTGGCTCCGGTTGAGTTTATTCGCCATTTCTTTTTCTTAAAGTCCTTCCTGTGTTTTACTTGGTGCGGCAAACTAAGTTTGCCTTCTTTGTTCACTGTCTTTTGGCGGGCTTCTGCTCAGAAGCGCTCCTCAAGGCGCCTGGGTGTCTAGGTGGGCTGAATGTGAGGGAGGGGTGTAGTCACCCCCTGCACAGGGTATCCCATGAAACCCAAGTCGCACTTTGTCATGATTGGCCAGGGTAGTTGTCCGGGCTGGTCAACCCCCCTGCTGGGTGATTGACAGCCAGGCTGTGTGAATGGGGGTTTTGTGCATAAAAGGCAGGTCTCTTGGGCTAGAAGTCAGAGTCTCGCCACTGGAACTACAAGGAACCGAAGAGAAGCGGAGAAAACGACGGCTGCTGCAACTACCCCGTCCCCGTGAAGCCCTGCTGCAGTCCTGAGCTATCTTTCCTTCAACGACTTAGAGAAGATCCAGTCCGGAGTCTTTTTCCCTTGAGCTTGGTGGGGATAACCAGCTCATCTTCCACAGCCAGAGGATCCTCTTCCTTTGTCGAAATCGCTGCACGCTGCTGTAGTGGTCCGGATAGCCATCTGAAGAGCCTCTCCTGTTTTTAAGGAGCACACCTTTTATTCCACGTCGCTGCTGCCGGCCTCATCTCCGTGTGATGCAGACCCACTTCAGACGTCGTCCTTCACATGAAGCTCCAGGAACCGTGGGTCTGCGGGAAACCAACAGGAACAACTGCCAGTGCACCAGCTGCACCATTGGAACATGGTCTGTTTTCTGCTTGAGGAAAGTGGGTAAATCCCTTTTCTTCATTTCCAAGGCTTGCCCTCGTCTTCCCTCCTTCTTATAACTTTTGCTTCCGAACATTGACAATATCGAAGTACTTTTGGCTATGTTGAATCGTGAACTCTCTGACTGTGTGATCTTCGGCAACAGTGTTAGGGAGAATTTTCTGTAAGGCTAATTTCCCAAACCTAATGAGTCCCCCAGCAGCTTTGCTGGATTCTTTGGGGTTTATTTTTTTCTCTCCTGCTAAGAGTGAGATTCTTTTGCTCCCACTCTTAGACATGATTTGAGGTGTTCCTTTAACTTTCCATGTGTTTTATGGGCTATGGGGTCTTTTACTCCATAGGGTCTCATGTGTTTTTTTGATGTGGGTTACACAGCACCCTCCGTGCCGTAACCCAGGGGTGTCTTAGCGACCCCCCAACATAGACTTCATACCCTGGGACTGATTACTGTCTCCCAGGGCATGTAAAGTCACCATTGTCTTTGTTAGTCCCAAATTATGAACAGAAACCAGTGCAAACCATCATATTGTGGACGTACTGGTCGGGGCAATTCGATTGCCCCAGGGTCTGTTGTTCGAGGGGGCACGTCTCCATCCCCCCTGATCAAGCTTTGGCTGGTGGCAGTGGATACTACTTTTTATATTCGACCGCGAATATATCTCTATGGGATTTTCCCATTGTTCGAGGCTTCCAACTTTAATTATTTAATTCTTATAGCCTCGAACATACCGCCGATTTATTTATTGAATATTAATTATCCGGTTGGTATTTTTTGCCAGAACTCGATTCTAAAATGGCATTTGTGTTCTCTTCTGTGACTCCAACCCAAGTCGAGCCCTTTGTTCCACTTTTTGGCGGGCTTCTCCACAGCAGCCTCCAAAAGTGGTGCCACTCTGTCTGGGTACCACAGGGGTTGTGGGAGGGGGTTTAGGCACCCTGGACTGAGTTACTCTTGTGTGATTGGCCCAAGTGGTGAGCCGCCCGGCTCACCACTTACCATGTTTGATTGACAGCTAGGCTGAGTGAATGGGGGTGTGCTGCATAAAAGCAGGGCTTTGGGAACTGGAACTTCAGAAGTCGCCACAGGACCTAAGAATCCGAGGAGGGAGAAGCTGAGCCGACCTGCAATGACGACACCACCGGTGGAGCAATGCCGAATCGACTCGTCACTTTTCCCGACGACAGAGGAGATCTCCAGTCCGGAGAGTCTTCTTCCTTTGACTGGTGGGGATAACCAGTTTTGCCTTCTTTTCACCTTCCTGGAGCATCTCGTGGCCGCCTTGCAACCGTGCCAAGCACCCCGGCAACCAGAATACCACGGTTTACCACTACCGCAAAGAGAAGGGTAGTACCTTTTCACCAGGGAACTCCGCGGCTGGTTTCTTCCCTGCCAGTGCATCGACCTTCCTCTTTCCTCCACAGCGAGACCTCTTCTTCCTCTGGACGAAACACCGACTTGCACCTGCTGCCAGGAACAACTGCCCCCGCTGGAGCTTCCTTCACACTTAAGGTACTGTGTCCCGCCTGGCTTCCCTTGCGACAGATCGTTCGGAGTGACAGTAAAGCCTCGACTTTCTAACCTGGGCTGGCCTGGGACAACCTAGCTAACTTTGCCTGACTTTAATTTCATCCTTTTTGTACAAACTATCTACAAGACTCTTTGGGCATAATCCCACTGTGTGAACCTGGAGCCCTTCTGCTTGCTCTATCCAAGAGTGGGCCTTGCAATTGACCTCCTTGCTCTCCAGTAGAACTCTGTCTATCCTGCCTTACTGTGGTTCTTTGTTAAAGTATTGAAACTTGTGTGCTTCCTTAACTCTGCCTTTTTCCTCCCTTTCTTTGCAACTTATTACAGTGTCATCCTATGTTAAGCGCTCACCTCTGTCTGAAAATAAGTGGTGTTTCTCACTAAGACTTGTCTAATAAGTGAATAGGGTTGTATATATACGATAGTGACTGTGTGCTGAATTTACTTACCTCGTTTTTGCTAGTGTAAATTACAAGTGTGTTTTTAAATAAATATTTATATACTTTTACACCAAAGCTCTGGTCAGTGTTTGTTTGTGCTACTGTGTCTCTGCACCTATTGTGTATACTCTGCATACTGCCTAACTCTTCTTGAGGGAAGTCTGACTGCTCAGCCACAGCTACCAAGTGAATCTGTGTGGTACAGAGTGCTACCAAGTGGGTTTACTGCCAAACACCTGTAGTCTTAAATCTTTTGCAGTGGTCCCTAAGGGAACTGCCTAACAAACAGGCCCCCGGTGTCATTCGACTCTGGCTCCGGCCCTTTGACTTTTGAACTCCAGTCTCTGAGTGTTTCTCAATTCTGTTTGCCTAACCAAAATATTGGCTGTGATTTTTGCCTCCAACTCCCTCTGGTTATGGCCATCAAGGAAGCTTACAAGGGGCAGCAAATGAAGTTGCTAGCTAAAATGCTCGCTCATGCGGTTAGAGCCAAGGCTACTGCAGTTGCATTCCAAAGACACGTACCATGGCAAACTATCAGCAGGGCGGCTACCTGGTCCTCCCCATCAGCCTTCTGCAAGCACTTTTGTTCAGAGGCCAGTGCCAGATCAGATGCTGCATTTGGCCAAGCAGTTCTTAAAAACCTGTTTTCATAAGAGTTGCAGTCTCTCCACCCCAGGGCTTCAGTGGTAATCGCCCATACAGTATGGAGGAACGGGGCGTAGGAGTAATTATAAGTTACTCATCGTAGTGACTAAGGTACTCCTAGACCATAGTCCCCTATCCTCCATACGTCCGACCATCCGCCCTTGTTTATAAAAACAAGCGTGATTAGTGTGTGAAGCCTGAAGGTGTCTCACCCGCTAGTCCCCAGGGATCTGTCATCAAGGTGGCCAGGACACAGCCATCGCTTTTCGATCCAGTTCCTGGGGGTGGACCAGTGCGGGAGGATTTCCTGGATGAGTGATCCTCAGGAGTGGAAGTGAGAAACCGCAGGGTGAGACGCAGTATTGCCTTCCAAATAACACCTTGCCCCCATTCTACCTGTTAGGATACCTAGGAATTCAACACCCCTGCCCCTTTTCCGGCGCAAACACTTAATCACGGAGAGTTTACCGTGAGCAACAGACTAACACCAGAGCCGTAGATCTGACATGTCCCAACACCATTGACAGGCAAGGTCAGGAAATTACGAATTATTACACACACCTGACTTCTATTACGCTTCCCCATATGGATGAAAGGTGGAGCACGAAAGAACACTCTGAGCGAGGCAAACCACACGAGGAAACAGCAGTTCCAAGATGGCAGTTTAATACAAGGAGAAAGACGGCGAGACCAGAGAGAGTCACGTGGAGGGAAGTACCTGTGACCTCTAAAGACCGTTATTTTTGTGAGCCTTGGAAATTAAGAAACCGAAGACCAGGAACTAAGGCTGGTCAAACCTGTACAGTGTGTCAGAGGCACCAGGGGCTCTCCTGCATCGATAACATAGGTGGGCAGGCGCGATTGCCGCTGTGGTACTGTCCAAGACTCCTAAAAAATAGCAGCATCAGAAAACACAGCACAGCCAGTGAGTCGGAGAGACTGATATCAAACCATCCTTGTGTTTTGAACCAAGGTTGCAAGCGGCAACATTGTACAAAGAGAACAGTGTGTGAGGCGTTTGCAAAGAGCGATGCAAATATAATTGGAACCAAAGGAGTAATTGAACTTTACATTGGTCCGCTGCCACGTGGGCGCTGATTCGAAGGTCTCTGTCAGGTATCCAACTGATGCCGAGTGTGAGAAAAAGGAATAAATCAAAGTGGTCTTGCAACGGGTCAAGCTAAACCATGCGTAGATTCGAAAGTCTTCAGTAGTTTAAGGTAAATCACAATTGGTCCGAGTCTAGCTGAGGGAGACTGTTAGGCAGAATCCTGTGCAGTGCCCTTAGGGACCACTACACACAATCAAGATTACAGGTGGCAATAAAAGTTTTACCTTTGGTACAAGCCTGTACTACTATGTCAGAGTGGTAGCAGTGGTGGAGCAGCCAGGCTTATCTCAAGAGTATATGAGCAGTAGCGGAGATTACACAAAGGGACCACAATTACTGTGACTCGAGCAAACACTTACTCGAGGTTTTCAGGTAAAAAAATATAAGTACATTTATTTTTAAACCATTCATTATAAACTCAACACTTCTATTAAACTTAAATAAAAACCACACGTTAAATATACTACAACTAACCAATTCACTGTGTACAGTAAGTCTCAAGGTAAGTACCCTGTGCTTGAATAAACCGGTGTTATGATCAAAACACGATACCGCGGATACGGTTGCGATCACTTTTTGACAGTTCGGTCTACTTAATAAACGCATATCCGTGACATGAAATGCTACTGGGGCAAAAGCACACTTAGCACCTGAGATACCCAGAGGGAGTTGGAGGCAAAAATCACAGGCAATATTTAGGTTAGGCAGGCAGTATTGAGAAACACTCAGAAACAGGAGTTCAAAAGTTAAAGGGTCGCAGCCAGGTTTAGGTGACTCCAGAGATCTGTGCCGAAGATGACACCGTTAGACAGTTCACGATTCAGTGTAGCCCAAAAGTACTTGGATATTGTCAAATGTTCGGAAGCAAAAGTTATAAGAAGGAGAGAAGACAAGAGCAAGCCTTGAAGATGAAGAAAAGAGGTTCACCCAGTTTACTCGAGTAGGACACAGTACCTTATTCCAACGATGCAGCTGGTGCCCTGGCAGTTGTTCCTGTTGGTTTCCCGCAGAGCCACGATTCCTGGAGCTTCGTTGTGAAGGAGGACATCTGAAAGGGGTCTGCACCACGCAGGGATGAAGCCGGTAGCAAAGACAACGAAAAGGTGTGCTCCTTAAAAACAGGAGAGGCTCAGCAGGTGGCTATCCGGACCACTACAGCAGTGTGCAGCGATTTCGACCATGGCGGAGATCTCTGGCTGAAGAAGACAAGCTGGTTATCCCCACCAGGCTCAAGGGAAGAAGACTCCGGACTGGATCTCCTCTTAGTCGTTGAAGGGAAGATAGCTCAGGACTGCAGCAGGGTTTCACCGGGACGGGGTAGTTGCAGCAGCCGTCGTTCTCTCCGCTTCTCTTCGGTTCCTTGTAGTTCCAGAGGCGACTCTGACTTCTAGCCCAAGAGACCTGCCTTTTATGCGCAAAACCCCCATTCACACAGCCTATCTGTCAATCACGCAGCAGGGGGGTTGTCCAGCCGGGACAACCACCTCAGCCAATCATGGCAAAGGTCGACTTTGGTTTCCTAGGATACCCTGTGCAGGGGGTGACTACACCCCTTCCCCACATTCAGTCTACCTAGACACCTAGGCACCAAGAGGAGGGCTTCTCTGCAGAAGCCCGCCAAAAGACGGTGAACAAAGAAGGCGAACCTAGTTTGCCGTGCAAAGTAAAAAACAAGAAGGACTTTAACAAAAAGAAATGGCGAATAAACCCAACCGGAGCCAAAAGAAAGACGATTTGGTCAAGCGGGTTTATGTCCGAGGCTAATATAATAGCCAAGAACAGTACCACATTTATCTAATATAATCGCGGTAGAAAAGTTAGGGTAGATACCACTGCCACCAGCCAAGTCTAAATGTTAAAAGAGCAAAACAATGCTCAGGGAGGTACAGACAGAAAAGGGGTACCGATTAGCCCTTTCCAGTACTCCATGTAAGATGGGGTGTACTGGGTCTGTGGAAAAAATGACTATGTAAAGTAAATGGCAACTTTACCTTTCTCTGGGGGACAGTAGTCAGCCCCAGTGAAATGGAGTCAGAGGGAAGCCTTAAAGACAACCCTGGGTTACTACACTAAAGGTGATGTGTAACCCGTACAAGAACAGGGGCACCTGGAGTGGTGTGCTCCAGTTCCCAAGATCACACAATGAGTAAAAACACATAGGCCAAAACACATGTAAGAGTGGAAAAAGGATGTACACTCTTACCAGGTGGAAAAAATTAACTCCAGAAATCCAGCAAAGCTGCTGGGGGACTCACTAGGTGAGGGAAATTAGCCCTAGAAGGAGAATTCACCCCAACAGTGGGTTGGCTCCAAAATGGCCATTCCACAAGGTTCTTTATTTTTTCCTTTGGCCATCTTGTCCCTTTGCCTTCTCCAGGTCGAGCAGACCGGGGAAAACCCTTATTTGGTCATGCAGATCCATGTGCAAACCGAAGCTTTCGCAGGCTTCTTCATGCCTTGTGTGTGTGCCTCCAGGATGTGGGCTGGACTGTCTAGTTCAAATACACATCCTGAGTGCCAGGATGTCTGGTGTGCTGGGAATGACTGGGACTACCGTGGTCAGTGATTGGTCCACGTCTTGGATGGCTGTATGTGAGCAGATCTCTCTCATTGGGTCCTCTTCGTTTTGGCGCGAAGGAGATTCTGGATAAGAGAAGGCCTCAAACACCCATACAAGGTTGATCGCTTAATTGATTCATTAATTAATTTAGCATTTATATAGCGCTAGTAACCCTCAGACATCTGAGCGCTGCTTATTATTACCCACGGTGTGTGGTTCTCATTTATCGACCTCGGAAGGATGAAAGGCTGAGTTTGGCCCTGCCGGGATTCAAACCTGCGTCAGCAGGCTCTGCACGGATATCAAAGCGAGCGCTCTACTCGCTGTGCTATCTGACCAGCTTCAGTTCTCCCCAAACCTAGGATAGGAGCCAAGTGTCCTGAAACCAAGAAGCAGAGCTGAGGACCGCTGGTGACCCACTGAAAGGTTTGGCATCCTGAGCCTGCTGTTTGTTTCTTTCTTTATTTGTATAGCGCACCAGACCCTTAGGTATCTGGGCATGTTAACATGTTACAGGTTACATACAGAGTAGTGAAATAGCAACAAAAAAAACATATATGTGCAAAATATATACAAATAAAAGCAGGTGATAAATACAATTGCATACCGGATAATGGTGTAGCAGGCAGAGGAATTAACAAAAGTATTTACAAATAATAATAAGCGATAGATATAGAAATATACACAGATCATACAAGGTTACATACAGACTAGTAGCAAGGCAAACACTGTATTTACAGAATATTTAGTAGCAAGAGATACATACAGAAGTATGCACATATCTTGAATTATGAGGAGATTTATATATCAATGGATAGAAGCCAAGATTTTGTGATCTTCCTGAAACTATAGTAAGAAGGTTCTGCTCTGAGGTTAACAGGTAGTGAGTTCCAGAGTTTAGCAGCCATCACTGGAAAGCTGCTTCCACCCAATTTCTGCAGTTTATATCTGGGTACATTCAGGCAGTGTGAGTGTATAGTTCTCAGGGGACGTTTGGAATTTTTTGTTGTTGTAAATTTTCCAACTAGATATTTGGGGGCGGAGTTGGCTAGATATTTGTGAGTGAGAGTAAGAGATTTGAAATGGATTCTGTCTTTGACTGCGAGCCAGTTAGTGCTACGTCTGAGAGGTGAAATGTGTTGTGCTCTGGGAATGTTGAACACTGATCTTAAAGCATTATTCTGTAGGGTTTGGAGTTTAGTTATGTTGTAGTTGCTAGAGCCTAGATATAAGGCATCACAATAATCTAGTTTTGATCAAATTAAACCTCTGGTCAATGTGATACAGCTAGTTGTGGAGGGGAAGGGTTTGCAAGCGTTAATTATCTTGCAGGTGTAGGCTGTGGCAGAGGAGATGGCATTAACCTTTCTCTTTAGTTTTAGTGCAGAGTCGAGGTAGAAGCCCAAGGTTTTCACCTCGCTGGAGACTTTGATGATGTTACCATCGATATTTAATGATTTGAATTGGTTACTAAGGTTATTTACTTTTACTGAGGATCTGACGAGGAGAAGTTTAGTCTTCTCGTCGTTCAGGAAGAGGCCGCGCCTAGCCATCCATGCATGGATGATCAGATATATGTTGTTGAGTAGGTGGAGTCTATTTCGTGTTTGCCAGTGATGGGTATGAGAATCTGAGTGTCACCTGCATAGTTGGTGTAGATGACACCCAGTCATCAAAAAGGGGCTTGGTGAATATATTATAAAGGGTTGGAGAGACACAGGACCCTTGTGGAACTCCACAAGTGATGGGGATGGGATTGGCTGCAGCGGACGTGTAAAAGACTCTCATGGTACGCTTGTCCAAGAAAGACTGGATCCAGGCTGAGGCTTCATTAGAGAAGTGAGCAGAGGAGGTTAAATGGTTGCACAGGACCTTGTGATCGACTAGGTCGAAGGCAGCCGAGAGATCAAGCAGGAGGTGGAGAGCAAATTTGCCATTGTTGTTAAGGTTGTCCATTTGATTTTTGAATCGATTAAGGCTGATTCGGTTGTATGTTTCGGTCTGAAACCAGACTGTCGCAGACTAAGGAGATTGTCATTTTCTAGGTATGACTGTATCTGGAGGTAAGCAGCTCTGTCTAATATTTCAAGGAGGAAAGGGACAGTAGTTATGGGTCTGTAGTTGGTGGGTGAATTGGGCTCTAGATTTGGTTTCTTTAGCAATGGGAGAATCCATGCGTCTTTTAGGTTGGTGGGAACGGTGCTGGAGCTGAATGAGGAGTTTATGAAGGAAGTTATGAAAGGGGCTAGATCTCTGGCTGCCTCCATGATAATAGGAGCTGGGCAAGGATATTGCCCAAAGGATATCATTGAAATCCCTGGCCATTACTCACAAATGTGTCAACAACCAGGCCCCCATCTACGTAGCCTCTCAGTTCTCTCAGTATTTACCTACACGATCACTCAGATCTTCCCAAGCACAATGTCTCATGATCCTCAGATACAAACTACAGACAGCTGGAGGCGCTAGCTTTCCAGTCTTAGCTGCCAAACTCTGGAACACACTGCCACTCACTATTAGAACCCTGCCCTCTCCCACCGTATTCAAACAAAGTCAAATTATGGCTATCCGCTATATTTGACCAATTGCCTGCACAAGCTATCTAATCCTTTCCTGCAATGTTATGTACTTTACTTCTGAATACTCTCTGATTCATGTAACTTATTTGTGTATAATTGACTGTTGTAAACCTTTCTTATGTACCTGCTGATCTAAGATATGTGCCTGGTTGCCCTCGGGCCTGGTGCGCTATACAAATAAAATAAATACAAATACAAATACAAGGATCACCCTGGCATGTTCACGGTTTGAGAGAAGCTATTATTTCATTACTTCCTTAGTGTAGACAGGGGCAAAGTTGAAACGGTTACAGGAATTCACAGGAGTAGGATGAGGATTAGGCACTGATGTATCCTTGGCTATGTTATGTTTTTTCATTTCAATATTAGTACACCAAGTCTTGTCCTTGATGCAAGTTTCTGTTTGGGGTGTATGTGACTCTAGTTCTTTTAGAACGGTGAACAATTCTCTAGTGTTCGAGTTTGCTTTGATGATCCTGTTATTGAATGTGTCTTTTTAGTGAGGATTATCTCCTCCTTACATTTCTTGGAAATCAAAGTCAATTTTTCCTTATTTGTGACCGCTGGGTTGGTCTTCCAAAGGCTTTCTGCCCTTCTTTTCTCATTGCGTAAGGCTTTGAGTTGGGGGGTGAACCAGGAGTTGAGGTGTGTTTGGGGTTTTGCTTTGCGCATTTTTAGTGGTGCAATTTTGTCGATAGCTGTTTTCATAGTAAGGTTGTAAAGGTCAACAAGCACTGTAGGGTCTGAACTAGAAAGTGTGCAGTCGTAATAGAGTGGAGATGGAGTAGTAAGCTGTCCACAGTTATGTTGCGCTTGTTTCTAGTCAGGGCGGGGGGGCTAAAGGCTTAATGGTAGGCTGAGGCTTGACAGATAGGGTAAATACGATTGTATGATGGTCAGTCCAAGCATATTGTTCATTGGCCGTGATTTAAGTATCACAGTAAAGGTCAGCCAGCCAGTCTAAGGTCCTTCCTTTGTTGTGGGTAAGGAGGATAATACAGTGTGTGAAACCCACTTCTGTGAGAGCATTGGCCACGGTAGTAGCGTTATTGTCGTTGATTTCGTTGAGTCCGAGGTTGAAATCTCCTAGTATTATGATCTGTGAGTTAGGCTTGGTGTTAGAGGATAGTAGGGTTGTGATATCTTCATCAAAGGAAGAGATGGGATCAGGGGGTCGATAGATTAGGTGTAGGGTTATGGTGCGTTCAGGACAAAGCGGCAGTTCGGCTGTAAGGAGCTCTCCGGAGGGGAAGGCAGGTAGAGGGCTTGCTCTGAGACCTAATGTCGTTCTTGCAATGAAGACTAGGCCTACACCTCGGGAGGTTTCTCTGTCTGATCTTATAATGGTGTAGTTGTCAGGTAATGCTAATGACAAGGAAGGGCCTGTTGCAGAGTTTATCCAGGTTTCAGTTACGGCAAGGATTTCTAATTGGTTGGCAACAATAAGATCTGCAATGTCAAGTGCGTAGGCAGTAATAGACCTAGCATTAACAAGTGCCCCTTTGATGTAGTGTGGGTATGGTTGATTGGGCAGAGAGGAGATGGGAACGAGGCCAGAATTCTTGGAGGGAGAAAAGATTTTAGCATTTAAATTGGTTCTCTTTTTTGGTTCTGCATTAGTTGGTGAATAGGCTAAAGGTTGAGTCTTGAACCAAGCGTGAGGTTTCTGAGGCTGGTGGAGCAAGGTTGGTTGGGAGTGGGTTTAGTAGCATAGAGCTGAATCCATTGAGAGGGGAGAGTGGACAGTGGTTAAGGACGGGTGGGTGGGTGGGGCTTTTGTGTGAAGCTGGTGGAGTCTGGTAGACATGGAGGCAGGAATGTTGTGGGGTTGATAGATTCTGCCTGCGGTAGTACTAAACTCATAGAGAGTGTAATGCAAGGCTTATGAGGGAACGGCATCATGATGGATATAGTTGTGTTCTGTGGTACGATATTGGCTAATTCTTATGAAGGATAGAGTAACTATTAGTGCTAAGGAGAGTGCAGACCTGGAGATACACAGATTAGGCATGCTACTGTTAAGAAATGGGTACATGACTGGAATAACACTCAACAACTTGGCTAGATGCACTATGGACCAGTTAGTGCTAGCAGTAATGCAGTCTAGAAAAGTGGCGTATTTTGAAAAAACAAAATGGGCAGAGGCAGCAGGTACAATTTATCTAGATTGACTATGGGTCGCTTAATCATTTCAGGAAACAATAGCTCAAGGTAAGCATGGCACAAAACTATTAGGATATGTATGCTGAATAGATGTATGCTGAACAGGTGGCTGGAATCTAAATTTTAGTACATGGTTCTGGGAACTGTTACTATCCTGGGGATGGAAACTAATTGCAATTTTGGTTATGACATTTAGAATCCTAATATTCTGCTGTTGTTGCATACAATGTTTGCCAGCCATTCGCTCTATGGTTACAAATGAATGTGTACTGATAATTAGTACAAAGATTGTGAGGCTCGCACCTCATATGATAAATGGTGATCTCAAACATGAAAATGAACTAATCAAAGTTTATTGCAATCAATATCTCTGATATGATAGCAACATGGGTAGTTCGGAAAGTGACACTTGGTCTGATGGGGGTGCAATGTTCGGATGACGATGCTATTGGCTTAAGGCCAAAAGGAGGGTTTATGAAACTGTAAATGTAATCGCATAGCCCGAACAGTATGAATAGTATGTTGGCCAGAAGCAAATCGCATCATGTGACAAACATTGCAAACTATGAAACCTGAATGTGACCATTGGGAGTCCATTTTGTAAATGGCTGCCATTTTCTTTTCTGTAACGCTTTGCAGACATATTCATTGCTTCAGACCCACACATGGTGCGAGGCCATAGCTTGAACTCTGAATGCTAACGTAGACAGGAATGTGAAACCCTGCAGAAATACATTGCTTTCTTATCCAGTAAAGTCTTGAAGCTGTACAAAAGCGTGGCTAATCAGAAGCCCAGGTGCCAGCCTGTCTTGCAAGCGCGGTTGTAAAAGGCAGTTAAATGAGAATTATATGCAACTAACGGTGCTCCTTCAAGGAGGATGGTATTTCTCTGCTTCAGAACTGTCTGACCCTTAGCCCATGAACGCAGCGGAAAGATAACATTGGTTGGAATGTCTTCCTGCTAGAACATGATATCCTTCCTTGTGCCGATGCCCCGTGTTCCCCATAACAGAAAACTGTCTCTGCAGCCTCGGCTAGAAATACTAATGTTCAGACTGAATGACATTACGTGCATAACTGTCAATTACCGAACCCTAGCTTGTATGTCACGTATAGGGGCGGACCGAATAATACTGTAGAGTGAGGATGTATATGTATATTTATGACTGCTTTACCGTGGCTTGCTCTCTCTCTCTTCTCACGGTGTCTGGGAACACACGTCGTGAGGTGATGAGACCCGGTAGGCCGACTGAGATACTCTGAAAATAAACCAGACCTGTTTGGGAAACGAACCTCACGGCTTGCGTGTCATTAGTATATGGTTATTGTGCCTTTATTCCATATATGGTCTTACAAGGGCACTATTTGCTCCAAGAGGCTCAACAGACAACACTTTTAAAAATTCAAATACACAAGAAGATCTTAAACAGAAATTTATGAAACTGGAATAATTATCAACAAAAGAAATCAACACATTCTGGGAAAAAACTACCATGCAAGAATATGCAGAACAAAAGAAAATCCCCGGAGGACTTAGAATCCTAATATTTCCTGACTTCGATGATCCTAAAGACGCAGACCTTGCTGATGAGTGGGAGAAAAACCTAATCCAAGGATCCACCACAATGATCCATCTCCTGATAGAACACGCGAAAAGGAAACATGAAAGACTGGTTATACTAATTGATGAGGTTAAAAAAGAAATAGAAGAATATGATGCTCAACAACTACCAAGGAAAAGAACCCTTAAACACGGTTAGGCAGAATCCTGTGCAGTTTCCTTAGGGAGCACTACAGAAGATTAAGACTACAGGAGAGAGCAATAAATCCCCTTTGGTATCAGTCTGTACCACAAAGATTTAGTTGGTAGCTGTGGCTGAGCAGTCAGACTTATCTCAAGAGGGAGATGAGCAGTATTCAGGGTTTACACAATAGGCCCTCAGTACTATGCAACAAGGAAACACTGACCAAAGCTTTGTAGTAAAAAGAATATATATATATATTTATTTTATACACTTCTAGTTAAACACATCTATCACAGTTCTTAAAGCAAGTTAAATTCGGTCAAAGAAAGTATACACAACTCCCTAGTTAAATTGTAGACAAGTTTGAGCAAGAGTGAAAACTGAGCAAAACGGCACAGTGCAAACCAAATATAAATGGCACTCTAGCAATTTCTCACAAGGGAGGGAAGGCACAAGTTATACAGAAATATCTTCTTACACACCCTAGCAACACTCTTCATATGTTTGTGAACCAGTTTAAGCAAGACAATGCATCAGTATAGAAAATACTTAAATGAAAACTGAGTAAAACGGCATTTCACAAGGTTTAAAAGTGGGAAGGAAAGGGTGGTTATAAGAAGTAAGTGCACCAACACAGTTCTAGTTGGGAAGCAATCTAGAGAAGGCAGTTCTAACAAATTTAGCCAGAGTCAGTAGGCCTGTGCCAGAATCAGTGGTACAGGGCAAGGGCCCAAGAGCAAAGTTTTCTTATAGCTGCAGTCAAGTCTTCATTAACGATTTTGAAAAGGTGGATGCAGGGATGCAGAAGGTGAAAGACCATGTTAAGAGACAGGGGTGGCCGACCCAACAGGTAGGTAAAGGATTTAAAACACCTTTAGCTCTACCGCGAAGAAAGGGCGGCCTGGCGGAACAATGTACCTTTAAAATGAAGAAGTGGCTCCTGCAGTGGCGGTTGTTCCTGGTAGTTCCTGCAGTTCGGGGGATCCAGCAGAGGAAGAGAGGCTCTCGTCGTGGAGGAAGGTTTGAGTTACTGCACTACCCAGGGATGAAACCAGCCGCAGTGCTATCCGACAAATAAAAGGTACGCTCCTTTAAATCGCAATCCGGGTGGACTGGTGCCTGGCTATCCGACCCTCCGAGTACTGGGTGCTGGTGATTCGACCAAGGCAGGTCCGGGGATGTGTTAGGGTGAATTCTCTGATGAGGCTAATTTCCCAAACCTAGTGAGTCACCCAGCAGCTTTGCTGGATTTTTTAATTTCTTTTTCTCCTGCTAATAGTGAGACTCTTTTACTCCCACTCTTAGACATGATTTGAGGTATGTCTTTGACTTGTTATGTGCTTATGGGCTATGGGGTTTCTTTTTACTCCATAGGGTATCATCTGTTTTTCTGTTTGTGTGGTACACAGCACCCTCAGTGCAGTACCACAGGGGTGTCACAGTGACCCCCAAACATTGGGCCTCATTACACGGATGGCGGAGAACCATGGCGCTATTAGCGCCATGGTTCATGCCGGTAAAATACCGGCACCGCCTTGGCGGAAAGGGGAATTACCGCCCCATTCCAAGGTTGGCGGGGCGGTAATTCCCCCTTTCACCATTGCCCTTCCCCATTCCCATTTTTGCCCCATAGGGCATAATGGGAATGGGGAAGGCGCTAATTACGGTACCGCAAAATGCGGTACCGTAATTAGCTCCCTAGGTCCCTTTGCGGGTTGGTTTTTAACGCCTGCAAAAAGCAGGCGTTAAATTCCCCAACCCGCAAAGGGACCTCGTAGTAAGGCGGTAAGGATTTACCAGTACCAGTAAAATACCGGTACCGGTAAACCCTTACCGCCATCCGTGTAATGAGGCACATAGTCTCCAAACCCTGGGACTGACTACTGTCTCCCAGGGCATGTAAAGTCACCATTGGCTTTACTAGTCCAAAATTGTGAACAGAACCAGTATAAACCATCATATTGTGGAAGCACTGGTAAGGGGTAATTCGATTGCCCCAGGGTCTGTTTTCGAGGGGGCACTGTCCCATCCCCCCTTGTTGAGTTTCTGGCTGGTGGCAGTGGTTACCACGCGAAATATTCCTCCGGAATATTCTCTATGGGATTTTCCCATTGATTTTAAGCGCACCACTTTTTGGTGCAATGTTAAAGATACCGCTGGTTTATTTATTTAATATTAAATCACTGGTTGGGTCTTTTTGCCAGAACTCGATTCTAATATGGCGTTTATGTCCGTCTCTGTAACTTTGACCAAGGTCGAGCCCTTTGTTCCACTATTTTGGCGGACTTCTCCACAGAAGCCCTCCAAATGGTGCCACTCTGTCTGGGTTCCAGAGGAAGGGTGGAGGGGGGGGGGAATTGGCACCCTGGACTGCGTTGCCTTAGCAACCCAAGTCGCACTCTACTCTGATTGGCCCAGTGGTGAGCCGCCCGGCTCACCACTTAGCATGTGTGATTGACATCTAGGCTGATGAATGGGGTGTTTTCTACATAAAAGCAGGGCCTTTGGGACTGGAACTTCAGAAGTCGCCACAGGACCTAAGAATCCGAAGAGGGAAGAAGCTGAGCCACCTGCAACCGATGTCACCAATGGTGAAGCCCTTTTGCAACTAACTCACCACCTTTCCAAAGACAAGAGAAGATCTTCTGCTGGATAGTCTTCTCCATTTGAGCTGGTAGGACCAACCAGTTCGCCCTTTTTCGCTTCCAAAGACGTCACTGGGTCAAATCGCCCGTGCCAAGCACTCCGGCGGCCGGATAGCCAAGCGCACCACTTTTGACCGCGAATAAAAGGACCGCACCTTTTAATCGGGAAGTCGGCGGCTGGTTTCATCCCTGTGCAGTGCAACGACTCCACGTTTCCCCCTCGACAAAATCTTCTCTTCCTCTGGTCGGAACTACGAACCTCAATCACTGCCAGGAACAACTGCCCCCCCTGGAGCTTCCTTCTCTTTAAGGTACTGTGTCCTGCCTGGCCTCCCTTTCTACAGATTGCTAAAGGTGACCCTTAAATCCTTGGCTTCTAAACTGGGTTGGCTCCAGGCCTTCTAACTATATCTTTTGACTCACCCAACCTCTTTTGAACACTCTGCAAAGACTTTCAGTGCACTTTAAACCGTGTGATCATGGGCACATTTCGCTTTGCTCCATTTAAAGTGGGCCTGGCCTATGAACTTTGGCTCTACAGTATAACCTGCCTTTCTCCCCTTGCTCTGAACTCTTAAGTGTTGGGAACTGTTTTATTTTATGCTCTGCCTTTTCTCTCCCTTTTAAACCTAAACTATTGGAGAGCCATCTAGGTTAAGCGCTCACTTCTGTCTTAACAAATAGTTGTGCTTTAACCCTGACTTGTCTGGTGGTTATCAAGGGAGGTGTGTATACTTACCTGACTCTGTTTTAGATTACCTTTAATTGAGAGTGCTAGTGTAGTGCCTAAAGTGTGTTTTAAATAAATAACTATATACTTTTTATACAAAGCTCTGGTCAGTGTTTGTTTGCTCTACTGTGTTTTGACCCTATTGTGTATACTCTGCATACTGCCCTACTGTTAGGCAGAAACCTATGCAGTTCCCTCTGGGACCACTGCAAACGATTTAGGACTACAGGTGTTTGGCAGTAAACCCATTTGGTAGCAGTCTGTACCACACAGATTCAATTGGTAGCTGTGGCTGAGCAGTCAGACCTCCCTCAAGAAGAGTTAGGCAGTATACAGAGTATTCACAATAGGTCAAGAGAACACAGTAGAACAAGTAAACACTGACCAGGGCTTGGTGTAAAAGAGATATAATTATTTATTTTAAAACCACATCTAGAAAAACACACAGGCACTAATAGTAAGCAATTCAAAAACACGGTCACTAAAAGATATACACTCCCTTAAAAGAATAATTAGACAAGTCTTAAGGAAAGCCCCACTTATTTTCAGACAGCGGTGAGCGCTTAATGTAGATGGCACTCTAATAGTTCGTTTTAAAAAGGGAGAGAAGAGCAGAGAACAAGTTGAAACAGATCCCAAAACTTTTCTCAGAACATAACAAGAGAGGAAGGCAAAGTAAAACCGTGAAGTTAGAGTTCAAGAGGCCGGATCCACTTTCAGAGGATCCAAACGAAATGTGTCCAGGGTCACACGGTTGCAGTGCACAAAAGTCTTGTAAAGGTTCAAAAAGGAGTTGGTCCAAAGAAAGGGACCAGTTAGAGGGTCAAGGCGGCCAGCCCAGTCCAGAAGGTTAAGGGGTTATTATTACCTTGTAGCAATCTTTAGAAAGGGAGGCCTGGCGGACACGGTACCTTAAAGTGGTGAGAACGCTCCAGCGGGGGCAGTTGTTCCTGGCAGCGGGTGCAAGTCAGTGCTTCGTCCGGGGGAAGAGAGGATCTCGTCGTGGAGGAAGACAGGAGTCCGTTGCACTGCCAGGGAAGAAACCAGCCGCGGAGTTTCTCAGGTACAAGGAGCGGTCCGGTGATTCACGGTTCAGTGGTGAGTGGCTATCCGGCTGCCGGGGTGCTTGGCACAGGCATTTCGACCACAAACCGGGCTGGGGTGCGAAGAAAGAAAGGTAAACTGGTTGTGCCCACCTGTCAGGGGAAGAAGCCTCTCCAGCCGGGAGATCTTCTCTGTCGTCGGGAAGTGGTGAGTCGGTTCTGCAGGGCTCCACTGGTGGTGTCGTCGTGGTAGGTCAGCTCAGCTTCTCCCTCGTCGGATTCTCAGGTCCTGTGGCGACTTCTCAAGCACCAGTCCCCAAAGCCCTGCTTTTATGCAGAAAACCCCCATTCACTCAAACATGCTAAGTAGTGAGCCGGCCGGCTCACCACTTGGGACAATCACACAAGAGTGCGACCTGAGTTACCTAGGTAACTCGGTCCAGGGTGCCTAAACCCCCGCCCACACCCCCTGTGGTACCCAGACAGAGTGGCACCACTTTTGGAGGCTTCTGTGGAGAAGCCCGCCAAAAAGTGGAACAAAGGGCTCGACTTGGGTTGGAGTCACAGAAGAGAACACAAACGCCATTTTAGAATCGAGTCTTGGCAAAAAATACCAACCGGAGAATTAATATTAATTAAATAAACCGGCGGTATGTTTGAGGCTATGGGAATTAAATAATTAAAATTGGTAGCCTCGAACAATGGGAAAATCCCATAGGAAAATATTCGCGGTTGAATATAAAAAGTAGTTTCCACTGCCACCAGCCAAAACTCGATCAGGGGGGACGGAGACGTGCCCCCTCGACTAACAGACCCCGGGGCAATCGAATTGCCCCGACCAGTACGTCCACAATATGATGGTTTGTACTGGTTTCTGTTAATAATTTGGTACTAGTAAAGCCAATGGTGACTTTACATGCCCTGGGAGACAGTAGTCAGTCCCAGGGTATGGAGTCTATGGTGGGGTATCACTATGACACCCCTATGTTACTGCACGGAGGGTGCTGTGTAACACACATAGGAAAAACACATGAGACCCTATGGAGTAAAGGACCCCATAGCCCATAAAACACATTACCAGTCAAAGGAATACCATAAATCATGTCCAAGAGTGGGAGAAAAAGAGTCTCACTCTTGGCAGGAGGAAAAAACAAACTCCAGAATTCCAGCAAAGCTGCTGGGGGACTCACTAGGTTAGGAAATTCAGCCTAAAGAGAGAATTCTCACTAACACCTACTCTTCTGGAGAGGGGTCTGACTGCTCAGCCACAGCTACCAGGTAAATCTGGGTGGTGCAGACTGTTACCAATTGGCTTTACTGCTGCTCCTGTAGTCTTAATCTTTTTTGCAGTGTTCCCCAAGGGAACTGCACAGGATTCTGCCTAATAGGATGCGATTGGAAAACTGGTTGGCCCCACCAGCTCAAGGGAAGAAGGCTCTTTTGGATGAAGACCTTCTCTCGTCTCGTCGTGTGGAGAAAAGTGGTGAGACACTGCAGCAGGGCTTCACCAGTGGTTCAGTCGTTGCAGGGGTCTTTGGCTTCTCTCCTCTTCGGCTTCTTAGTTCCAGTGGCGACGTCTTGCTCTTCCAGTCCTCAGGACCCTGATTTTATGCAAAAAGATCCCCATTCATGCAGCCTACCTGTCACTCACACAGTGGAGTGGTCATCTTGGCGGGAGAAGCTCCAGCCTATCAGGATAGAGTGCGACATGGGTTACGGAGGCAACCCTGTCCAGGGGTCCTACTCCCCCTCCCACACAACGGACCCACCCCAGACTCAGTGGCGCTGGAAGGAGGGCTTCTTGGCAGAAGCCCGCCAAAAAGACGAACAAAGGATCCCCGACCTGGGTTAGGAGTTTAGGGAAAGACACAGAAAGAAGTTATATTAAAGTTCTGGCAAATAAAACCTACCGGAGCAAAGTTAATATTAAAATACACCGGCGGTATGTTAGAGGCGGTCAGAAAATGTGGTAGCCTCGAACAATGGGAAAATCCCATAGTAAAATATTTGCTGTTGAATATTTACAGTAGTAACCACTGCCACCAGCCAGAAACTTTTGAGAGAGGGACTGTACGGTACACTCTCAAAAATGAACATAAGGGAAAAACTATTAACCCTTCCCAGTACCTCCACAGTAAGATGGTTTGTACTGGTTTAGTTCATAAAAATTGACTAGTAATGTCAATGGGGACTTTAAATGCCGTGGGAGACAATAGTCAGTCCCAGGGTGTGGAGTCTATGTTTGGGGGTCGCTACGACACCCCTGTGTCACTGCACAGAGGGTGCTGTGTAACAAATGTGAATAAAGATGGTTCCTATGGAGATGAGAGAAACCCCATAGACATTAAACACAAAAATAGCCTAGAACACACATAGCAAAAAGGTCTAAGAGTGGCAAAAAAAAGTCTCACTCTTAGCAGGAAAAAGAAACAAACCCTTCAAATCCAGCAAAGCTGCTGGGTGACTCTATAGGTAAGGGAAATTAGCCATAGAATGAGAACAAATATCCACCAGGACGAAATCAAAATGAGGAAATTACACACATTTTTTAGAGATGACAAAGGCTATCGAGAAGATAGTCTTTACCTATCAGGCAAAATATGACTTAGACAAACCCAAATCCAGAGACAGTACACCGAATAGCTCGCCAGGGAGCTCAGAGGTTGACAGCAACCAGGACGAAATATCAGACCAAAGCGAACATGCAACTGATGACCAACTGACAAAGCTCTCTTTTTTAGAGCAAATCAAAAGACACAAAAAAGCAAACTGCACCAAACCTCAGCCAAAAAAAAACAGTACGTTTTGCAGTACCATTAACAAATACTGGAACCCCATCAGAAGAAAGAGACGCGGAAGAACTAACAAACAACGACCTAGAAAAAGAAATAGATCAAAGGCGGACCAAAATCTCAATCTCAGAAACAGACAGGACAGGGGAGCAACAAAATCTAGTAATTAATCTTTCAAACAAAGAACTAACACCTACAGAGATCCAAGTGCTGAACAAGGGTCTTTCATTCTCACCATCAAGCCACAACAATTTTGTGGACATTTAGATCGATCTTTTTAAGTTTACACAACGTCTCAAATTGAAAAAGAAATTTGCAACAAAACAGACGATATACAGACCTCAGGAACAGAAAAAACAACCCAGTACCATAACCTTGGATGATCTTGAAGATATACACCTGCTGAGCACACTGGACGATGAAAATGCTATCAGGAAGAAAGACTGCATGACAGTGTCACGGATGGCACTCTGTTAAGAGTGGCACAGGACACCGAGGAAGGGTTTGGGTGGTTGTGCCAAAGTAAGGTGGACAGATAAGTACACACACAGCTGAAAGAAAAGAGAACCAAGAGTAGGCAAGTGTAGCAAAGAAATAAGGTACATAATGGATTCCCTCTTGGGGTGTATGCAGATATAGGAAAAAGAGTATTCCACGGACCTTAGGAAAACTCTAGCCCTCTGCACAGTTTGCTATAACAGAGGCCCACGCTGTTTGCTCATGGCTTGGAACAGCAGCTATGGGTGTCTGTAACGCAGAAACGAGACAAGGAAAGGGGCAGAGGTTGCCTGACGGAAACCAACAGACAAGCTCTGTACAAGGGCTCTACAAACAGTACAAGAGAAGACACTAACAGACAAATCCAGGGAAAAGGAAGTCGATAAGCAAACTAGCAGAAGGAAATGAAGGGAAAGCCGCATAACAGGACTGGATAGGGATGAAGAACTGAGGGTTGAAAACAAGGAAGAAAGCAAGGGAGCAGCAGTCAGGAAACAGGGGGACTGCAATAACTGAAAGTAAATAATGTAGGTAAACTGTTGTGGATAGCAGAGCACGGTAGGGTACAAGGTTGAAAGCTCAGAGAAGCAGGGAATCAATGAGCAAGCCCAAAAGGAGCAGGGCTGTAAGGAAGGAAGCCCAGAGGGAAAGGGCTTAGGGCAACCGAGTGAAGCAGGCTGCACGGCAAGGAGCCCAGAAGGGCCAGACAGCAAGGAGCGAGACCAGAGGAGTAGGGCCGCTGACTGTAGAAGGCTGCAGGAGGACTGTAGAAGGCTGCTAGACTGGAAGCCCAGCGGACGAAGACTGTAGGTTGAAGGCAGCGGAGCGTGATCGGCTGCAAGGCAGGAGCCTGGAAGGCAAGGGCGGAAGGTAGCAGCGGAGCGTGATCGGCTGCAAGGCAAGAGCCTGGAAGGCAAGGGCGGAAGGTAGCAGCGGAGCGTGATCGGCTGCAAGGCAGGAGCCTGGAAGGCAATAGCGGAAGGTAGCAGCGGAGCGTGATCGGCTGCAAGGCTGGAGCCTGGAAGGCAAGGACGGAAGGTAGCAGCGGAGCGTGAACGGCTGCAAGGCTGGAGCCTGGAAGGCAAGGACGGAAGGTAGCAGCGGAACGTGATTGGCTGCAAGGCTGGATCCTGGAAGGCAAGGACGGAAGGTAGCAGCGGAGCGTCATCGGCTGCTATGCAGAGAGCCCGGCAGGGCACTGGATCAAAAGCAGGAGTAAAGAGGAACCGCATACAAAGATCCGTAGCTCGAAGCAAAAAGGTGCTGGAAGGACTCTTAATGCAAGAGACTGAGCCCCTGCAGGCACCAGCTTATATACCGCCCTGCCCAGCACAGAGGCAGGCTAATTGGTCGCACCTGGATCAGCACACCTGCATATAATCTGCCTCCTCCCTCTCTGTTCCTGAGCTGGTGGGAGCAGAGCTGATCCCTAGGGCTTCTGGGGATTGTAGTTCCGATGATGACAAATAGGAATAGCCAGGAATAGATGGTTATAGCCAAGTGCATTGTGGTAAGTGAAGTTTGTTGGAAAAAATAGAAAAGCACCAAAGTCTCGCAAATGGGAAATAAGTTCCATATTGATCGCCAATGTATGCGCCCATGGCGCAGGCATGACAGACAGAACTGGCAATAGAAAATGTGGCGATGAATATCCCGGGATTGAAAAACAAATCTAAATTCACACCCCAGCTCGTCGCAGGAAATTACATCAACACATGCCAACAAGCAGTTATCAACGATCTGCACAAACTGGAAGACCAAAGAGACCACAATTACAGCAAACCGGAAAACCTCAACATATCTGAGCTTACCATCTTGAACCAACTATGCAAGGAAGACACCATCATAATAAAGGAAGCAGGTAAAGGTGGAAACATCGTGGTAATGAACAAAGAGGACTACATAAAAATGGCAGAAAACCACCAGGCAGCTATACTAAACTTAAGAGCAACCCACAAGCATGCATGCGTTTTGAACACGAACGGCTCCTCAAACACTATCCAAAAAATGGGCTCATCACAGATGATGAATTCAGTTATCTCAAGATATCCCACCCTACGATGCCAATGCTCTACTTCCTTCCCAAAATCCACAAATCATTTGAACAAATATCGGAAGGAAGACCAATAATGAGCGGAACAGGTGGACTCACAGAACCAATAACTAGATATGTCATCCAGCCACTTGTTAACACAATACCTACATACTTGAAAGACTCAATGCATACACTACAAATACTATCAGAAATCAATGGGAACCAGGATTCCTATTGGCTACACTGGACTTAAAAGCATTGTACACGTCTATAGATCATCAACTGGCCATTACAAGCTTGGGATTCCTACTAGCCAATAAATCAGCCTCATACTATGAACAATCAGAAATGACAAAATAATTATTGAAATTCTCATTAGAAAACAATGTATTCATCTTCAATGGTGAATATTACAAGCAAACAAGAGGTATAGCAATGGGTGCAAGCTATGCGCCAGCCCTAGCAAACTGCTTTATGCACTCTTCTGAAAGAAAGCACGCTATGAACAATCAGCGATTTACAAAACAAATAGTCCAGTGGTTCCTCTTTATTGATGACGTCACCCTAATATGGAAAGGAACATCATAGCAACTCAATGAACATGTATGCTATCTCAATACCAACACATTTGAAATAGAACTCACAAGCCACGTCAGTGCCACTAAAATCGATTTCATGGACCTAACAATAATGGTACATGAGAACAAACTAACTGTCAGAAATCGTCCTTGGAAATTATGGCATTGCTGGAAGCATTAGTTTCACTCAGAACTCAATCTTCGGTCTAGTCCTCATTCAAGATGGCCGCCGAGTGTTTCTATGCAAACCCCGTCCACAGCTCTTGCGTTGCAACCGTCTTTCTTACAGCAGCGCTGCCGCTGCTCACTTCGTTGAGTAACAGCTTTGTGCTTTATCCCCTAACGCCCTTTTGATTTCCTCTTTGCTTGCCATCTGTAGAATTCTCCCTTCTTTCTAAACTTCTGTCTATCTACAGCTCTGCTGCCTTTCCTACGTTTCGGCATTCCCACCTTTTGTTTTTTCGGCTGTCCTCCTTTACCCAATTTGTTCCTTTGGTTTGGGTTTCTCTTGCGGTGCTTCCGCATTTCTCCCTTGGGGGTGTCGTCACTCTTACCGACACGTCTTTTCATACTTCCCCGGCCGTTCTTCCTGCAGCCTTGCCTTCCTTACCTTTCGGCTCCCTTTGGCCGTCCTTCCTTTCCCGAGTCACCTTTTCAATTCAGAATTTCCCTTGCGGCGCTTCCACGATTCAGCCTATGGAGGCGTAGTGCTTCTGACATTACTTGTGCCTCAGGCCGCTATTCTTTTCCTTTTCCTTTCCTCTCCTTGCGCTCTATCCAGACTCATATCCTGTTATTGAATTGTTATTTACCTCTTGCTTTTCCTTTCCTTACCGCTCTCTCTTATACTCTTATCTCCAGTTCCTCTTTCTTTCGTTCGTCCAGTTTTCTAACTTTACTTCTTTCAGCTTTGGCTACAACAGTGCCGGATCCTGTTTGTTTGCATACCTGAGTTCTATTTCTTCGAGTACTTGCAGCCATTCATTAATTACAGACTCTCACAATCTACAAGGAATTTTGGACCTCTGGGTTTTTTGTTGCCAATTGGCTTTTTCCCTGAACTTTGGGGGTTTGTCTCCTGGGGGTTCCCCAAGGGCAGGTCCCAATCCCTGCCAAGGTGGCCTCTGAGGGAGCCAGACCCTATTTGCACGATCGGAAGGACAGAAGATCTAAGGAGAGACAATCACAAGATAATCGGAAGTCTCGTAAGAAGACTACCAAGGGCAATTCATCTGAAGAGACAGGTGAGGAGGAGGTTTGGGAAGGTGGGCTGAATCCTGACACTAACTACCAAAACATACAGGAAACATACGGAAGTGAACTCAGTATTCCACACAAGCAGCGGCCACAGAAAAAGTGTCATCAAGCAATATACTAGACCAGAGATTGTACAGCAGAGGCTAGTCATCTTCGAATCTAGCAAAGGCAACAAATAAAACAATGGCCATGCCAAGGGAAACACTATTAATTCCAAAAGTAAAGCCTACTAACAAAGACAACACAATAAGATTTGTAACCCATTACAATACAGACAGCTATAAAGTACAACAGATACTGACTTTACATTGGGAATTACTAATGATGGATGTTCACATCAGACCCTGCCTCAAACCATACCCAAGCCTATCTTTCAGTAGAGCGCTAACACTGCGCAACATATTGAGCCCTTCTTTCTTGGCCCAGAAAACATAACTGCAAAAGATTGGCTCAATACCTATGCACCAATTGGATTTACAAAGTGCGGCACATGTTCAATGTGCAAGTGTACTACAGAAACCCAAATTGCCACCTTCAAAGGCTGTCCACTGTTTAAAATTACAGAGCACATTAATTGCAGAACCAAATATGTGATCTATGCACTTATATGTAAGAAAATATATATAGGTGGGGGCGCTGTTGAGCAGCCGGCATCATGGCTGCCTAGCCTGTGAGCTCCGTGACTCACCTAAACTTTCTCCACTGCACCCAAAGATCACAGGGCACACTTGGCCGAAAAAGCGAGAAGATACGAGCAGGCAGACCCAAGTTATGGGCTTCTGTGCTGTCCTCCACGCATGGCTTGCCGGGCCGGCCCCTTGGACGTGTTGGAGCGGGGCTGCCGCTGCGACCTCGGCCCGCACGGGCTTGCTAGGGTGGCGTTCGCTGCCATGCCCCCTTCTGGAGCCGCATCTGGGGGTGAAGAAGTGTGGAGCTGATGGGGAACCATGACCTGGACGAGCGAGCAGGGAGAGGGAGCTGTCTGGCCACCCATCGATGCTGCCGCTGTGGGTTTCAGCCGACTGCGGGCGGCGTAGGTAGGTGCCCCCGCCCCGGGGGGAATAAGATCTAGCGCGCCTGCCGCCGCCGTCCGCCTGGCGCTGCTGGCATCGGTGGTGCCTGGCGGCCGAGAACGGTGTCGTAGAATCTCCCGCTGTCTCTCCTGCTCGCCCCCTCACCGTCCTCCACATCGAGCTGCTCCGCTGGACGGCTGAGGCCCCTTTCCTCCCCCGCTCCCCCATAACCTGACCAAGGAGGATTGGGGCGCACCATAGGAATCGTGGCCTCTCTGCGCCTTCCCCCAGACCCCGTGGAGGTGGCGAACTGGGCGCCGGAGGGGCTGGGCGAGATCATAGCACAAGTAGTACATTGACACTGCCTTACCTCAGCCTTGGCCTGGGACACACCATCCTCTGCGTGGGGTCTGGGAGCCATACCTCCAGTTACCAAGAGGTTGGACTGGCCTGCGCCCATCACCACTGTGCACTGGAACATTGAGGGCCCTGCTGGCGATCTCACTGGGAGAGGCGGGATGGAACATAGGGGCTCTGGCCCCGCTTGAACACATCCACTGTGCACTGCAGGCCCTAGCCATCTCCATCATTAAGGAACTCCCCCCCGCAACCCACCCTGTCAATACTACGCAGCCCTGCAGGCTCCCGGGCCCACATAGTGACCCTAGGAAAGATACAGGCCACATTTGCTATTGCCTTCCGACACTGGGATCAGCACTGACTGCCGTGTCGAACCTACTGTGATTCAGTTGCCTGCTCCCTCAAACTACGGCCCACCTGTCCCCCAACTGCTGCCATCCCGCCACGCCTGGGCCCTGACCCCCAGTCAAGGGTAGCCACCTAAACTCCGAACAAGGCCTGCTTGTCCATTAAAGACAGAGACGCTCCACCGTATTCACTGTGAGCCCTCCTGACTTCCGCTCGCCATCTACCCTGCCTAGTGAGGCGCCAATCCCACCCTTACAGCTGCAATGTCAAACAGAGTGCGGGGGTCCACCAAGTCGGGGGCAATGGACAAATTTGCTAAGGCGGGCCCAGGCCGGAACAGGGTTCATCCAGCGCAGAACAGGAGGAAATAGATTTGCCACCAGCTCCCCCTCAGCCGGATCTAACTACCATAATGCAATCAATGGCCAAAAACTTTGCAGCCTTCCATGAGAAACTCGATGATATCAATGCAAATGTGGCCTCGCTAAAAACCAAATTGGACCAACACAGAGCCAGAATAACGGAGGCGGAGAACAGAATTGGAACTACCGAGGATGGTGTCCACGCCCTACAAAATCCGGTCACAGAACTTGTGCGTGACATGAAACAGGTCAAGGCTAAGTGTGATGACCTCGAATCTAGGTCACAAAGAAACAATATCCGAATAGTGGGTGTTCCAGAATCGGCACTGAAAGGGCGGATGGAACTTGCGGTTGAACAGCTACTGAAAGATCTCTTGGACAATCCCGTCCTATCTCCGTTCTTCACCGTAGAGCGGACCCACCGTGCACTGGCACCACGCCCAAAACCAGGCAACTTCCCCAGGCCGATAATAGCAAAGCTCTTAAGCTATAAAGACAGGGACCACATACTCCGCCTAGCCAGGGAAAAAGGTAAACAAAGACTGGACTCGCAAGTCATTTGGATTTTTCCTGACTTCTCCGTAGGTGTGCAAATGGAGCGGTGGCAATTTGGAGGGGTGAAAAAGATGCTACGAGAAAGGAAAATTGAATATGCAAATCTCCTTCCGGCCGGCTTGAAATTCACTCACCGCAACAAACTCTACTTCTTCACGGTCCCCGAAGAGGCAGTCAAGTTCATTGAAGCTCAAATCCCGCTAGTGGAACCGGTGGGGGATCTAATGGACAATTACTAGGGTTCTGCCCCCCTCGTCTCGTATGACGACCTGCTCTACATGGCGACCTGTGACCTTCCCCGCAGACCACTCGCTGCGTCCCTTCGGCTTGGTGGCGTTTGGAGTCATTGGTGCCAGAACGCCCCACCTTCATGGCACCACCAATAGAAGGGGAACACATCTCTAGCGTGCTCCACCACGCCCCCACACGCTGGGGTCGTAATCTAGTAGACAGGTCGCACATGAACTCACCACTTCTGGCCCTCATATGATCAGATCTTGCATATCAAGGATAAGTTTGTTCTGTAACCGAATGTGTCCTTTGCCGTTTGAAGATGTATGATGTCTCATCACAACACTATTAACCAAAGTTGGTCACACGGCAGCAGCGACCCTCTTTGCAGCTGGTCCATCCAGACCAAAGCGGTTTTGTCCCCGGCTGCTCCACTGCCCTCAATATCTGCCGACTCTTCAACGTGATGTCTAGAATCGACCCAAAGGCTGACGCTGTAGCGGTCACATTGGACGCCTAGAAGGCGTTTGATATGGCCTCCTGGCAATATATGTGGGCTGTGCTGGGGTAAATGGGAGTGGGACCACGAATGCTCTCCTACATAAAATTACTATATGCAGGACCTACGGCTATGGTCCTGGTAAACTCTCTGACTTCTCCTCCCTTTCCGCTATATAGGGGTACCCGACAGGGCTGTCCATTCTCCCCGATCCAATTTGCGCTCGCCATAGAGCCCATGGCAGACAGCGTCAGGGACTGACACACACACAAAGGTATCCGCATGTGTGACACATCGGAAATCATCTCACTCTATGCTGACGATGTACTTTTATATGTCAGGAACCCATCTATATATCTAGACCCGATCATCCGTGACATAACAAAGATAGGCACGTATTCGGGCTTCACCATCAATTATTCTAAATCAGAGATATTTCCTCTCTCAGCGGCAACTCAGCAGTCATGTGAGTTTCCCTTGCGCTGGTCCCCTGGCGGCATTAAATATCTGGGGGTGCAGGTGTCATCATCCAAATCCTCCCTGCTGGCAGATAACTAAGTAGCCACGGCGCAGCTCATAGAATCAAAAATGGAAAGGTGGCGCTGTCTCCCACTCTCTCTCGCGGGCAGATTATCCCTGATAAATATGATAGCAGTCCCCAAGCTCCTCTACATCTTTGCTAACGTACCAATATGGCTGGAGAAGAACTACTTCAAGAAGATCCACGCGGCGTGAGCCCAATTCCTTTGGCACTCTGGCGCGGTCGCAAGAAGTGGCATTATATGACCTGCCCCTATGAAAAGGGGGGCTTTGCAGCCCCTGACTTAACACTGTATTGGATGGCGGCACAGGCCCAGCATGCCACGCATTGGTACACACACTCACAGCCCCCCCCCCCCCACATGTGAAACTTGAAAAGCTGGCAGGGGAAGGGAATAATATCATGTCCCTAATATTACACCACGCATATCAAACTGACGCCCCAGCTGACCCGGCGGCCACCACGATCAAGGCATGGAACAAACTGTTGCAGTCACGACTGGAGCACCGCCCATACTATAAGTGGCTTCCCGTCTGGCAGTTTCCGGGACTCTCCCCCACACACGATAGACACCTCCTACGACTCTGGTCAGACTTGGGCTATCGAGCCTTAACAGATCTATACCCCGATGGGAAATTTATTACCTCTCAGACATGGAGACCCAAGCACTCAGGCTTGCCACTAGAAATGCTACAATACTTCAGACTGAGGGCAGCTGTCCTTGCAATGTAGCCCAGCTATCCAGACGAGCCCCCGGACTCACCTGAGATCCAATACATTGCCAACTCGCCAGGCGCCAGGGGCATAGTATCCTCTCTGTATAAAATGCTGTTGGGGAAGTCGGGGCAGATACCCCCCAAACCACGGGAGGAATGGGCGGGGGAGCTGGGTTTGGAAATCTCTGAGGGGATGTGGAACAAGAGGTGCGTGCATACTTGCAAAGTCTCCCTCAATGCCAGGTTCAGATGCATACAGTATAAACTCCTAAACAGATTATATTACCCACCACAGAGTAGCAAAATTCACACGCACCCAGGCCCACACCTGCCTGAAGTGCAGATCGGAGGTGGCTGACCACATCCATATGTTCTGGTCCTGCCATGCACTTGGCGCGTTCTGGACGAATGTGACAAAAGCTCTATCAGAAATAATAGAGGCCCCGGTGTACCCCGACCCACTGGCTTTATTGTTTGGATTATGGACAGGGGATGGGGGGGAAAATGTCAAAATTCTGGAATATAGGCGCCATGGTGGCCAAAAAATGTATATTACAATGTAGGAGGCCCCGCTCACCCCCGACATTCGAAATGTGGCTAAAATCCCTCACTTGGACACAGACGTGCGAAGAGTAATACATTGGTTCTCTCCCCATGGCATCTCGACCTAGAAATGTGTGGACTGAGTTTTGCACCTATCTGAACAATAGAGACAGTGATGAGTGGAAATCCACACCCTCACCTAACCTGCCTGGAGCCCCCTAGGTCCTGTCCTCTATACGCCTTATTGTACTGTTGACTTAACCCTCTCTCAGGATGTTATGAACTAATGTATGTTAAAGTTTGTTGACAATATGTTACTGCTGCTCCTTGTTTAGCGCAAGGCAATGAATGTTGTACCTGTCACAACTTCCTGCCAATAAATACAAGTTTAAAAAAATAAAAGAATATATATATATATAGGTAGCACTATCTGAGAAATACGTGTGAGAATGAAGGACCACCTGCCAAGTATCCACTCACAGGACCCAAAGCTACCCTTGGCAAACCACTGGCAACACCAAACGGAGGAAAAAAGCCAGATTCGTTCATTGGACTACGAACAGTCAAGGTGGGACCAAGAGGAGGAAACAGAATGCATAAATTCCGACAAGAAAATTCAAGACTTATTTGTCTTTGTAGATGTGTTAAAAATTGCCTTAATACTGATCATGATTACAATGTCTTCTTGTAAACACACAGCATTAAGCACCCTTCCGACTTACTATTGACTCACTATTGTTGCCTCCAGACATTCTCTATCCACAGCCCCTGGCTAGCCACAACACAACCGCGTCTAGGGCATAACCTTCTCCAGTAGATCTTATACATGCAAGTCACATGATCTCCAACAACTCAACCAACCGAAACGCACAGGACAGATGGAAGCCCCACCTTACTACTCCAACTCAAGTACATGGAATCACACCAAAATCGAATTTCTCCTCCATGGACACAAGAGGACACTGAGCCCCCGACTATATACAACAGGGAAAACTGAGCTAGCTCAGGCCCCACGACCACCCCCCCTTACCCGCCGGCCAACATGCATGGGCCTCAGACTCACTGCAGCGTCCACCAGAGTAGCAGTACAACCAATATGGGCTGAATGATATCCCTGCACCTGCCCATGCTCCCCCTCCATGTTTCCCAACAGGGGTCCGAGACTCCCATTTATCTCCATCTTCTAGTGGCAATTGCCAACCCTGAGAATTACCCCACCCCGTGCACTATTCTCACCTAGCACCCATCTGCCATGGCTCAGCCCAGAGCGGGATTATTCCCCCTCTGCTTTCTGTCAATAAGCAGGGCAGTGTTTATATCTAGCAAGAAAGAGAATGAGTGGGCACCACTTAGTAATAAACAGGTATATATCGACCATCGTAAAAAGTAGACAAAAAGATCAATTTGTTCAAATATGTCTGTCCAAAGATTCAGAAAGGAGCTGGCTGTGATGGGTTCGGAGACACCCAAATCCAAAATACATGTGCAACAAAAAGCCCCAGTGAAATACTGGATCACACATCCGCTCTCATATGGACCCAATCAGGGTATGTAAGTAATCAAAAATAATTCAAAGTTGATTCAGTGAGTAAAAAAATTATTTTTGCTTAAGAAACGACAGTGTTGTCATTCAGTTGTATTTCAACTTAGTTTTATCAACAAAAGATGAATCTCTTGAATAGAAAATCACTAATATACTCTTAGTGAGGAAGGAATCGCCATATATAGTATTGCAATCAGACCAAAAAGTTGCCAATGCATTTCGGAATTACATTTCCTTCATCAGGGCAGGTCTACAGAAAATATGTACCAATTCATCAAAATTCAACATGCACAAAATCACCATAACACACATACACGTGTCATATGTATATATAAATTGAAGAACATACTATTTAGTTGTAGTAGCAGAAGAGGATGGTGAAAGATAAAAGAGAGAAAATGGAAAATAATGAATATGCTCTGTTCAGTATGTATCAAAAATGGTCAGGTAAGTAAAAGAAACCATTTACCTGAAAAATGGCAGTGTGCATACACAGTATATGGCGTGGTAGGTTAAGCGGTGCTACAAACTGCCTGATGCAAATCAGCGCAGATGGACAGCTTTCAGTAGGCAGGCTGTGATAAGAAAGCTTCAGTAAATTAACGGTGTTAACGAATGTAAGGTATGACAAAAACGCAGGCATATTGGTGGGCTTACCTTGCGGAGCACGGGGAACAGAAGCGCTCGCGTTGCTCCTTCATGTGATACTGTTGCATCGAGGCGTTGCTTAGCAACGCTTCGTTTTATAGACACATGACCGTAGTCATGAATGGGAGGCTGCAATCAGGCTAAGGGGGATTGTGTAAGACAAATATAAACATTTGTCTAATCTAACGGCAATGAATGTGGATTTGTGATGCGTAAAGATTGAAAAATAAAAACGAGAATAGAGGTGTAATGGAAATGGAAGAAATACTGTATGTTAACAAACACATGGGCTTGAATCGGGCTGAAGGGCTTATTAAAGAAAATAAAACATATTTGTCTGTCCTCATAATGATGAATGAGGAATTGTAGTGTGTTAAAGAAACAAAAAGGTAAAAGAAAAGAAAGATGAAAATAAAAGAAATACTCAAAGTGGTTGAACAAACAAGATCCAATAAACAAAGGCTGTATACTCCAAAAATGAAGTGTGAGGTAGAAAAATATGGTTAACACAACAAGGCATGTTCAGTTGGAACAACACAAGCATGTATACCCTATGTTGTGCGTGCGGTCGTCAGGAGACAGCCCCACGAGTGCATGGGATTTAAAACATGATACTGAAACATTTGTATTACTTGGAGGAAGACTCCAACACATAATTATGTGTTGTAACATCTCACATTTGCATTCATATGTCTAGACCTCTGCTGCGGTTGGTGTCATCAGAAGACGGCACCTTGGGTCCCAGACAAATTGTCCAAGAAATGCAGCAGGGTAAATTATAGGTCCACATTCTGAAGGTACAAAAGATAACATACAGGAGGTGCAAAACTATCCAACAGAATAGTTGGAATTGTAAAGTCATAAGAAGCAATGATAGTTGATCTCCTCGTTGATACCATGAGGAGCCAGACTACTTAGTTTGTCAACCCAGAAAGTCTCTCTACGGTTCAACCGTTGGTTCAAGTTCTCGCGTGGATTGTTTTTCGTGATGACTTCTAAAATCACGAACCTAATCTGAGTCAAATTGTGTCCATTTTCAATCCAGTGACGTACTATAGCTGAATTCATATTGGCATTCCGGATACAAGACCGGTGTTCATTCCACCTTATTTTGGCCGTTCTCGTGGATTGGCCTACATAGAATTTACCACATGGGCATTTAATGCCGTAAATGGTGTTAATGCTGTCACAAGTTCCAAATGTTTTCAGGGTAATCTTTTTTCCTGTCCTCGGGTGGTTAATGACATTCCCTTTGATTATTGCATTACAATTAATGCAATGAAGACACGGGAACATTCCAGTTCTCAGGGTTGAGGGTTCCTTAAGGGGTGGTCTGGTGTGCACCAACTCATCTCTCAGATTCTTGCTGCGTTGGTATGCAAATACCGGTAACTCGCTGAACAAACTCTGTACCCTGGAGTCATTCTTCAGGATCTTCCAGTGTTTGCTGATGGTTTTCTTAATCTTATGGCTTTGTGTTGAGAACTTGGATACATACACCGGTGATTTCATTTCCTTCTTATTCTTAGGATTCTGAGTAGATATTAGAGTTTCGCGTGTCATGGTACTCACCCTGGCGGAAGCTGTGTCAAGTTCCTTTTTTTTGTAACCCCTTGCCAGAAATTTGACTTTCATCACAAGCTGTTGGGCTATACAATCATCTGGGTCACTTACAATTTTCTTTACCCGTAGCAGTTGGCTGTACGGGAGATTTCTAAGCAAACTCGGCTGGTGAAAACTCAGACGGTGAAGAAGGTTATTGCGGTCAGTAGGTTTACGGAACAGGGAGGTTCTGTAGCCGGTAGTTTGCTTTTTGATGAGAACATCCAAAAAGGTGATTGTGTCATGTGAAATTTCTCTGGTAAACTGAATGCGTTGATCTATGTTGTTAAGGTATTCGAAGAAGGAGTCAAAATCATCCCTTGTGCCTCTCCATACACCGAATATGTCATCAATATAGCGCGTCCATAGATGAATGTCCTTATTCCATGTTTGGTTATTGAGTACATTATCCGTTTAGAACTTAAACATAAAGCAGTTAGCATATGTGGGTGCCATGGTGGCCCCCATAGATGTTCCTGAGGTCTGTAGATAGAACTGGTTGCGGTATTGAAAATAAGAGTTTTCTGAAATGAACTGTAAAAGTGCAAGTATGAATTCCTTCTGTGCACGAATTTCAGGTGTTTGTAATAATAGCCATTCGACTGATTCAATGCCCAAATCGTGTGGTATTGATGTATAAAGGCTTCTTACATCGATAGTAAACATCAAGTCATCTTGTTGAAGAGTAGTAGAGTGAAGTTTTTGAAGGAAATGAGTGGTATCTCGAGTGTATGTAGAGGTTTTTTGTATGAGAGGCTGTAAGAAGAAGTCTATGTAAATTCCAAGCGGTTGGTTGATGCTTTCCATACCCGCAACTATAGGTCTCCCTGGTGGTTTGATGATATCCTTGTGAATCTTGGGTAATGTATAGAAGTTTGGGATCCTGGGATGATTGTTAAGCAAAAACTTGTGTGCATGTTCATTGATCCATTCAAGATCGAGAGCTTTATCCAGTAAGGTCTTCAAGTTCTGTTTGATCCCAATGGTTGGGTCATGGTCCAAGGTAACATATGTTGTTCTATCTTGAAGTTGTCGATTGCATTTGGTTTCATAATCAGCTGTATTTTGAATGACTAATGCGCCCCCTTTGTCGGCGGGACAGATATTCACACTCTTGTCACTGTAAAGATCCTTGATTAGTCTCATTTCGTGGGGTTTCAAATTTCTGTGTGGTGGAGTTTTGTAACTAATTCTCTCTAAGTCACGGGTCACAAGCTTTTGGAAGATATCAATCGAAGGAACTGTAATGGATGGCACAAACCCACTCTTGGCTCTAAATTCCTGGAAGTCTGGACCTTCAGTTGGTTTATCTTGGACTTCTAGTTCTTCAAAGAAGACTTTAAGTTTTAATTTTCTAATAAACTTATATAGTTCAATCTTTGTGTCGAACAGAGTTGTTCCATATGTGGGTACCAAACTCAGACCTTTTTGTAAAGTATCCTCCTCTGATTTGCTCAGGATACGGCTAGATATATTAATGACTAAGTTTTCTTTTGCTGAAGTCTTGTCTGCGGTTTGTTCCTTGGGTTTCCTCCTCCCCCTGCGGGTTCTTTTGGGCGGGCGCCTAAAAAACCAGACGTGGAGGGTACTTGTGCTACAGGACCAGTTATTTGGTTTACAATATCCGTTGTCTGTTCTGTGGATGTTTCAGAATCTCTCTGGGCTTCTGAGTCAGAGCTACTGGTGTTATCAGATGTATATTTAAAAAGCTTTTTCGGTGCTACAGGACCATATCTCTCCATCCATGTGTAGACTTCATCATTAATATAATCATAGGTGTCTCGTTTGAATTTTTTAACCTTCTTCTGTTCAAGCTCTGTTTTGTAGTTTTCAAGTTTAGTATTGATATCTAGCAGAATTGCATCATATTCTTCCTTCCCTAGTGAATCCACTAGTTCCTTTTCTATGTCTTGAATCTCTGTTTTTAAAGTTGTCAAGTTCTTGGAAAGTTCTTGGATAGTTAGCAAGATAAGATCCAAAGAGCATTTATTCAAGATTGCCTCCCACTTACGAACAAACTCCTTACTTTCCTTACATAGAGTTGGACGGAGTTGTATCCGTAGGCCTCTCGGAATACGTTGGTTCTTGAAGTAGCGTCCCAAGGTTATTGCATGCAGTTTTCTGTTGATCTCCTTTCGTATGAGATATTCTAACTGTTTGATCCGTTTGGCTGGATCTTTAAGCGTGGTTCCGTGTGTACCAATAGATGTGTCGCTAATCAGTTCTAGAATGGCAGTTGCTTCCTCCGTTGAAAACCCTAGGGTTTCAGCACATTTGTTTGATAATCCTTCAATATCCTCAAACGACATAATAGTTCGTGTATTAATGTATTGTAGGATGCTTTTGAGAAAATGTGTGCCTCCACTGCAGTGTGTCTCACCAAAAATGGGGGAGAAAAAGAGCAAGAAAGAGAATGAGTGGGCACCACTTAGTAATAAACAGGTATATATCGACCATCGAAAAAAGTAGACAAAAAGATCAATTTGTTCAAATATTCCTGTCCAAAGATTCAGAAAGGAGCTGGCTGTGATGGTTTCGGAGACACCCAAATCCAAAATACATGTGCAACAAAAATCCCCAGTGAAATACTGGGTCACACAGCCGCTCTCATATGGACCCAATCAGGGTATGTAAGTAATCAAAAATAAACACCTGAAATTCGTGCACAGAAGGAATTCATACTTGCACTTTTACAGTTTATTTCAGAAAACACTTATTTTCAATACCGCAACCAGTTCTATCTACAGACCTCAGGAACATCTATGGGGGCCACCATGGCACCCACATATGCTAACTGCTTTATGTTTAAGTTCGAAACGGATAATGTACTCAATAACCAAACATGGAATAAGGACATTAATCTATGGACGCGCTATATTGATGACATATTCGGTGTATGGAGAGGCACAAGGGATGATTTTGACTCCTTCTTCGAATACCTTAACAACATAGATCAACGCATTCAGTTTACCAGAGAAATTTCACATGACACAATCACCTTTTTGGATGTTCTCATCAAAAAGCAAACTACCGGCTACAGAACCTCCCTGTTCCGTAAACCTACTGACCGCAATAACCTTCTTCACCGTCTGAGTTTTCACTAGCCGAGTTTGCTTAGAAATCTCCCGTACAGCCAACTGCTACGGGTAAAGAACATTTTAAGTGACCCAGATGATTGTATAGCCCAACAGCTTGTGATGAAAGACACATTTCTGGCAAGGGGTTACAAACAAAAGGAACTTGACACAGCTTCCGCCAGGGTGAGTACCATGACACGCGAAACTCTAATATCTACTCAGAATCCTAAGAATAAGAAGGAACTCAAATCACCGGTGTATGTATCCAAGTTCTCAACACAAAGCCATAAGATTAAGAATACCATCAGCAAACACTGGAAGATCCTGAAGAATGACTCCAGGGTACAGAGTTTGTTCAGCGAGTTACCGGTATTTGCATACCAACGCAGCAAGAATCTGAGAGATGAGTTGGTGCACACCAGACCACCCCTTAAGGAACCCTCAACCCTGAGAACTGGAACGTTCCTGTGTCTTCATTGCATTAATTGTAATGCAATAATCAAAGGGAATGTCATTAACCACCCGAGGACAGGAAAAAAGATTACCCTGAAAACTTTTGGAACTTGTGACAGCATTAACACCATTTACGGCATTAAATGCCCATGTGGTAAATTCTACGTAGGCCAATCCACGAGAATGGCCAAAATAAGGTGGAATGAACACCGGTCTTGTATCCGGAATGCCAATATGAATTCAGCTATAGCACGTCACTGGATTGAAAATGGACACAATTTGACTCAGATTAGGTTTGTGATTTTAGAAGGCATCACGAAAAACAATCCACACGAGGACTTGAACCAACGGTTGAACCGTACAGAGACTTTCTGGATTGACAAACTGAGTAGTCTGGCTCCTCATGGTATCAACGAGGAGATCAACTATCATTGCTTCTTATGACTTTACAATTCCAACTATTCTGTTGGATAGTTTTGCACCTTCTGTATGTTATCTTTTGTACCTTCAGAATGTGGACCTATAATTTACCCTGCTGCATTTCCTGGACAATTTGTCTGGGACCCAAGGTGCCGTCTTCCGATGACACCAACCGCAGCAGAGGTCTAGACATATGAATGCAAATGTGAGATGTTACAACACATAATTATGTGTTGGAGTCTTCCTCCAAGTAATACAAATGTTTCAGTATCATGTTTTAAATCCCATGCACTCGTGGGGCTGTCTCCTGACGACCGCACGCACAACATAGGGTATACATGCTTGTGTTGTTCCAACTGAACATGCCTTGTTGTGTTAACCATATTTTTCTACCTCACACTTCATTTTTGGAGTATACAGCCTTTGTTTATTGGATCTTGTGTGTTCAACCACTTTGAGTATTTCTTTTATTTTCATCTTTCTTTTCTTTTACCTTTTTGTTTCTTTAACACACTACAATTCCTCATTCATCATTATGAGGACAGACAAATATGTTTTATTGTCTTTAATAAGCCCTTCAGCCCGATTCAAGCCCATGTGTTTGTTAACATACAGTATTTCTTCCATTTCCATTGCACCTCTATTCTCGTTTTTATTTTTCAATCTTTACGCGTCACAAATCCACATTCATTGCCGTTAGATTAGACAAATGTTTATATTTGTCTTACACAATCCCCTTAGCCTGATTGCAGCCTCCCATTCATGACTACGGTCACGTGTCTATAAAACGAAGCGTTGCTAAGCAACGCCTCGATGCAACAGCAACAGTATCACATGAAGGAGAAACGCGAGCGCTTCTGTTCCCCGTGCTCCGCAAGGTAAGCCCACCAATATGCCTGCGTTTTTGTCATACCTTACATTCGTTAACACCGTTAATTTATTGAAGCTTTCTTATCACCGCCTGCCTACTGAAAGCTGTCCATCTGCGCTGATTTGCATCAGGCAGTTTGTAGCACCGCTTAACCTACCACGCCATATACTGTGTATGCACACTGCCATTTTTCAGGTAAATGGTTTCTTTTACTTACCTGACCATTTTTGATACATACTGAACAGAGCATATTCATTATTTTCCATTTTCTCTCTTTTATCTTTCGCCATCCTCTTCTGCTACTACAACTAAATGGTATGTTCTTCAATTTATATATACATATGACACGTGTATGTGTGTTATGGTGATTTTGTGCATGTTGAATTTTGATGACTTGGTACATATTTTCTGTAGACCTGCCCTGATGAAGGAAATGTAATTCCGAAATGCATTGGCAACTTTTTGGTCTGATTGCAATACTATATATGGCGATTCCTTCCTTACTAAGAGTATATTAGTGATTTTCTATTCAAGAGATTCATCTTTTGTTGATAAAACTAAGTTGAAATACAACTGAATGACAACACTGTCGTTTCCTAAGCAAAAAGAATGTTTTTACTCACTGAATCAACTTGGAATTATTTTTGATTACTTACATACCCTGATTGGGTCCATATGAGAGCGGTTGTGTGACCCAGTATTTCACTGGGGCTTTTTGTTGCACAGTGTTTATATCTAGACACATGACACGATTCCCGAACCATAGCCAATGCATGGAATACCAAAGTCATTTGCTCCCCGTGCACACTTTTATCCATCAGGCAGATATTTCTCCTCTCACCCTTGGGGACATTCACTACACGTCACTGCACATGCGCAATAGGTGCTAATTCACAGTGCTGCTCATGCGCAGAAGTGAGCCTGTCTCACCCCTACACATGCGCACCAACGAACGGTTCCCTTCAAAACACAGATCAGTGCTACAGTTCACAGGGCCACCAGACCTAGGACATATACACGCCACGACTTTTCCTTCTCACAGGTAAGACTAGAAAGGTACCCTCATGGCCAGGCGCCAATCCGGCACCACCAGGCTCCCCCGCCAACCCGAGACCTTGATCCTCTGTGGGATGTATTGACCCACTCCGCTATGTTATGCGGCATCACCCTGCCAGTTATGGGGAAAGAAACAGCAACAATGGCGGCGAACCCTTGTGCGCGCCAAAAACCAACAAAAACCACGTGCTTCAGCACACAAAAAGAGGGATGCACAACCTGCCACCCATGGTACATGTGCGGTGGAATAGAGCACACCCTGCAGAAATGTGCCAGTGGACTCCATGACCAGCAAACAGAGTGCAGAGAGAAAAGCAGCACTTTGCAAGCAAAACCCCAAAATGGGCCTATAAATGACCTTTGCTTTGTTGCCAAAAACTCCAAAACGCCTATAACACAACACTTCTCAACATTCACAGTCTTGCCTGGTGCTAAAATTCATGTATCTAATGAAGCATTGTGAAACATACAAAGTCTGTGAACTGACAGCCTATGCCAAAATCTGGGTGAAGTACCCGGAGATACCTGAATGACTGCTGTCAGATGAGTACTGATTATACTTTAGAAGTGACCTAAAACTAAAAAGTCTGCTGGATTAGCAAACATAAACAGGATTGTTGCCAAAAAGGAATACAGATTTTAGTTGTGTTTTTTCCCAAAGATTTTAAGGCCAAGAAAGAAATGTATTTATGTTTGATGTAACAAATGTGGTTTTGGCTGGATTTAAGAATTTAATTAGCTTGGCTGAGTAACAAGAACTGGAAAAGCAGGTTTCTTCCCCAAGGAGGGCCTTCCGCTCAGCAGAAACTCACAGGGAGGTGATAATTGCGGGTTAGAACAGAATCGTGTCTATGGAAATGGAAGGAACAATGACAAGCTTTTCAGCCCAGGAAACTGGAAGTGTGAAGTGGATCGTAAATGGCCTCTGGAAGGAACAAACAAGAAGGGGGATGCCCCTGGACTCCCAGGAGAGACAAAGGGGTGGAGCCAAGTGACCATCTGCTGTTAAGAATGAACAATGAACAATTCTTAAAAGACTCATAACTTGCTATTCAAAATGGTGAAAAATATAAAAAGGACAGAGTTGTTAATTTAATTTCTGGCTGCACGTTTTAAGAGGCGGCAAAACCATGTCACATGTTCTGGACAGAAATGGCAGTATATGTGGTTTTAGGCAAAATGTATTAATGTTAGAAGGAATTGTGAAATCCCTATGTTAAACACACACATTTGTGGAAAGTTGCATAAAATTTGGAAAATGTGTCATAGCAAAAAAGACTAAATTCTGTAGAAAGTTGATACAAGATCCCACAGATACAGGATTTTGAGCAGCAGATGCTACATAAAATATGGCATCTTTGTGTGTGATTTGTCTAAAGGTGACCAATGTAGAAGAACAAGTTACTTCTTACCTGATAACGTTCTTTCGATGGGATGTTCTTCCGACGTATTCCTTATCTTGATAGATTACTTTCAGCTTGCTGGCCTCGGAAATTCTTTTCATTAGAGAGTGCTGCGCGTCGACGTCCCTCGAGTTGGTGTCCCTCGACAGCCTCCGTATCGGCGCCGACATCATCGTGCGTATAAATAGACTTGCGCAGCGTCCGTTGCTCAGTTCCGTTTTGAAGCTTAAGAGTAGCTGTGCATGAATTGGTTATTGACCTTGAAGGAGTGAAAGCTGCAACCAAAAGGGAAGTTTTACTGAGGGGATGGATGGGAGGGGCGATAAGGAATACGTCGGAGGAACATCCCATCGAATGTTACCAGGTAAGAAGTAACTTGTTCTTCGAAGGGATTGTGGCCTCCGACGTATTCCTTATCTTGATAGACTCCCATAGCAGTGGTGTGTAAACGGAGGTGGGAGAATGAACAGAGTGTAACAAAGCTTTGCCAAATCTAGTCTCTTGGCTAGAGGAGGAATCCAGATTGTAGAATTTTGTAAAGGTATGTGCGGACAACCATGTGGCAGCCGCACATATGTCTCAAATCGGTACCCCTCTTTGGAGGGCCAAAGAGGCTGCGATACCCCTGGTTGAATGAGCCCTAAGATTTTGTGGGGGCTCTTTCCCTGCCAATTTGTAAAATTCTAGAATGGCTAAAATAATCAATCTGGAAATGGTCTGCTTTGTGATTGGTAATCCTAATTTGTGCCCTGTGTAACCTATGAACAGTTGGTCTGCTTGCCTAATCCTAGCAAGTCTGCTGATATAAAAACTCAAGGCTCGCCTTGGATCCAGCCTATGTAGCCTCTCTTCCTTTGAGGGTGAGTGGAATTCAGAAACTACCTTTGGGAGCAAATTAGGCTTAACTTGTAGGACAACTTTGTCTTTGTGAAAAATTGTATGAGGGGGTTTACAAGATAGGGCTTGTAATTCGCTCACCCTTCTGTCAGATGTCAAAGCCACTAATAAGACAGTTTTAAGGGTGAGAAATCTTAACGAACAAGAGTGGAGTGGTTCAAAGGAGTACCCATCAGGAAATTTAAGACTAAATTTAAGTCCCATAAGGGAACTTGGAACGGTCTCGGGGGATAGACATTAGTTAAGCCCTTCAGAAATTGTATTACTAAGGGTAATTTGAAATATGAGGGCTCCTCTGCAGTGCGTTTGAAGATCGATAGCGCTGTGAGGTAGCCCTTAATCGTACCAACCTGAAGACATGAATTCGCCAAATAGAGTAGAAAGGATAACATCATTGGTGTACCACATGAAAAGGGTTCAATATTCTTTTCTCTACACCAGCTGCAAAATGTGTTCCAACGGCAGCGGTATAAAGTCTTTGTTGCTGGCCGTCTGGCTAAAAGCAACACCTCCATGACGTCATCTGGGAGGTCCCAATCCTTGTATATCAACCTTTCAGAAACCAAGCGTGAAGGTTGAGGGTTCTGATGTCTGGATGGAGAACCTGACCTCCCTTCTGCGAGAGAAGATCCTCCCTGTGTGGAAGACGAATCAGAGGGCAGATGGACATGTCCAGAAGGTCCGGGTACCATGTTCTCCTTGCCCAGTCTGGGGCAATTAGGATCATAGTCTTCCGGAATCTTCTCAACCTCCTGATCATCTGAGGAATGACAGGGACTGGAGGAAACGCATACATAAGTGGAAACTCCCAGTCCACTACGAACGCGTCCCCTAGAGCTCCTCTCGGGGGAAATTCCCTTGAACAAAACTGATCGCACTTCCTGTTGATACTGGTGGCGAACAGATCCACTTGAGGGGTTCCCCAAAAGGCAAAGATCTCTCGAAGGACTTCCTGAGCTATCTCCCACTCGTGAGAGACTGTGCTCTGCCTGCTCAGAGCGTCCGCTGTCAAGTTCTTCTCTCCGGCTAAGTGAACTGCCGATCGAGAGATTCCTTCTTGAATTGCCCAAAACCAGAGCTGCATTGCCTCTCTGCACAGTGGCAGTGATCCTACACCTCCTCTTTTGTTGAGGTAGTGCATGGCCACTGTATTGTCCGTCATTATTAGGACATTTTTCCCTTGTACAGATGGCAGAAAAGCCTTCAGCGCTAGTCTGATAGCTCCAAAAGGTTGATATGTAATCTGGACTCTGATGCAGACCAACGACCACTGATGGTCAAGTCGTTGGCATGGGCTCCCCACCCCGTGAGTGAGGCATCCGTGACTACTGTTATCTCCGGCCATGGTTGCCAAAACAGTTCTGCTTTCAAAATGTTCTCCCGACGAGAGGGCGCTAGAGGGCCATCCAAGATGGCCGCCATGGCCTGAGCTCCCGCATATGCCCCGCATCAATCCTTAACAATCCTGCTGTTTCCTGCACTGCACAGCCCCAACCCCTCGTCGCCTGACCCTCTGATCTACCCAGCTGCCGGCCAGTGGTTTCCCGATGAGAATCGGCCTCTCTGGACCTGTTCGGGACCCTTGGGGCCTTGGGTCCGTGCCCCAACACAGCTAGCCCGCCGGAGCGGGAGTCGCCGCAGCCCACGTTCAGCCGGCGGCCCGTGGGTGCCTGCGCCGCGCCCCGAGGGAGAGCCGGATCCGGAGCGCGGTGCCCCCCGGGTGTCGGCGAGCAACAGAGGCTCAACGCAGCGGGTCGGACAGCCGCCTCCCAGGCGCGCGGCCTACATCAGCGCCCGCCCGCCAACCCGGCGGAGCCCCCCCGGCGTTCCGCCGGAGCTCGGGGAAGTGAGGCCGGAGGACCAGCGGGGGCTCCGGTGCGAGGTGGGGAGCCCTACACTGCTGAACCACCGAGGCAGACGACGCCGCAGACCACATCCAAGCGCGGACCGAGCCCTGCTGGAGGGCCGGGTCTGGTGCGCGGCACCCCCGTGCGGGGACGAGCGACGGGGGCTCAGAGGAACGAGCCATCAGCCGCCCTCCAGGCGTGTGGCCTACACCGGCACCCGCCCGCCGCCCAGCGGAGCCCCCCGACGTTCCACCGGAGTTCGGAGGAGAGAGGCCAGAGACCAGCAGAGACACCAGGTACGAGGGGGGGTTCGCGCGCCGCGCTGAAGTTGGCTCCGAGCCGGCCCGTCCCCCCCCCTCGCCTAGTTAGCCCCGGACACGGGAGGCCACGATCCGGTGCTGCGGTTCTAGCGGACTGTCCAATACTCCTGTGGCGCTATTTCCCTGCACCCCCCCGGCACCCAGTCAACCACCATACTGCCAGTCGGGAGAGCTACTTCACCCACCTACGAAGGCTACAACAGCAAGCCTGACAAGGCTCCTTACCCTCTATCTCCCCACCGCAGTGTCAGAACTATCGCGGGGGGGGTTCACCGGTGGCTGGACCGGCCACCATAACTAGTCGCCACCCTCATCAAACCAGATCAGCCCCCGAGAGCTCACAGAACACAATCCAAAAAGCGGGGCTCCATTTGTTTTTTGAATTACAATCCGCCCAGCACCGAGCAACACTCCTACCCACCCCAGACTTTACAAATACAGCGGCTCTCGCTTAAAGTGCACAGGCTCCACAGCAGAGATGGGGAAAAGCGACAAGTCACAGAGGAAATTAACCTTTGAGGGTGGCGCGACTCCAAGATCCCACGTCCAACGGGAAGACCAAATGCCCGCTCCTAGTGGTTCATCCCCGACAGAGCCAGAGGGTAATTCATGTGAAATAAAAAAACTCCTTTTAGACCTGAAGGCAGGCATTGGTAACCTGAACAACAAAATGGATGGTCTCGCCTCCAAAGTAGACCTACTGCAACACCGCATCGATACTCACGCAGAACGCCTGACCGAGGTCGAGCAAAGAGTGTCAAATCTAGATGATGGCACATCATCCCTCTCAACCAAAGTTTCGCAACTCGAAGCCCAAATGAAGGCAACAATAGCTAAATGCGAGGACCTTGAAGGGCGTTCAAGGAGGAATAACATAAGAATCGTCGGGGTGAGGGAACATCAGCCGCAAGGTAGAATAGAGGAGTTTGTGGAGTCGCTCTGCTCATCACTCTTCGGTAGAGATGCACTGTCTCCAATGTTCATAGTTGAGAGAGCGCACAGGATCCCATCGATCCGGCCGGCCCCCGGTGTACCGCCTAGACCTATTATTGCCAGGCTGCTCAATTACAAAGACCGAGACACTATCCTCCGCCTGGCAAGGGAGAAAGGCGAGCTACTTCATGATGGGGACAAAATCCATGTCTTTCCTGATTTCTCGCCCACGGTACAAACCCAGAGGAAATCATTCACCGCCATCAAACAAAGGCTCCGGGCCAATCAATTACCATACTCGATGCTCTTTCCCGCACGGCTCAGAGTGCAGCATGGGGAGAGGGTCCATTTTTTCCAATCACCCGAGGATGCACGCTTGTTCCTAGATCAGATGGGCTGCCCGGACCTGAATCCCGGCCGTCCCAGGCCCCAGAGAGACAGAAACAACAGGAATCAGCCGTAACTCGGGGTGACCGGGGGCGAAGTGAAAACTCGCAAGTAGATACGTCGGAAACAGGCTCTACACACAGTGATTTAATGCGGGGCAGGGAGGCTTGGTAGGCCCCAGGCGCCCCTAGCACAGCTCCAGTTTACCCCCCAGGGTACACTCGGCTACCAGTAGGTCCCTAGGCTGAGTCCCTCGGGGGTACAGTTTATACAGCGGAATGGTTTCCAAATGTTACGCTGTTGGGTTTAAAGGGTTTAGGTGGGATCTCTCTGTGGGCCAGTTGGGGGTTGCCCACCCGGAAGAGGGAAACACCAGGGGTGTATGGGGGACTATCCACGTACGGTGCCCCCAAAGTTCATCAGGAAAGTTCTGCGCCACCAGCTCTCAACCCCCCCCTCGCGCCCCGTCTCCTGGGCAGATTCCAGTGTCGCCTATTCAAGCAAGTTGCAATGCTATAAGCAACAGAGCCAACAAGCCTCTCCACGGTGCCTCTCCACAACCAACTGCAGTAAACGAAAAGCCGACAATTAGAATGCCTTACCCGAACCATTCAACGTTTTAACATGGAACATTAGAGGCGGCAATATTCCAGCTAAAACCAGGAAAATTCTCCAATACCTTAGACGGCACGACATTGACGTGGCTATGATCCAAGAGACCCACCTTCTACCGGAGAGTGAGCACCAGTGGGCCAAAAGTTGGGGCTGTCACAGATATTACTCCTCCTACTCTACCTACGCCAGAGGAGTCGCCATACTTATACACAGAAGGATGAGCTTCCGCCTGATACGCATGGCAAAAGACACGGAGGGGAGAACCGTCATGGTGAGCGGGATCGTAACCGGACAGAGGGTGACCTTTGTCAACTCCTACGCTCCAAACACAGACGGCCCTGACAATTTTGGATGGGTACTTACCCAACTCTCCAAGCAGGACCCTGCGACCATTATCTGGGGGGGTGACATGAACACTGTACTTGACCCACTAAAGGACAGATCAAAAGCTTCACCACTGCCTTTCACCAAAGCCGGCCTACAAATAAAAGAGATCTGCAACGCCTTCAGCCTGATAGACATCTGGAGGGTCTCCAATGGCGACTCACGGGAATTCACATTTCATTCACCTGTACACAACTCGAGCTCACGTATCGACTATCGCTTCATTTCTGCAAACGGCCCCCTGGCAGGTGATCGATGCTGTATACATCCAAGAACTCTCTCCGATCATTCCCCTATCGTCCTCAACTTAAAACCATCCACTCCGACACCACCGTTGCAGAAATGGCGCTTCAAGAACGGCACGCTAAGGGATGAAGTGTTTGCTTCCGAACTAAGAGACGAGATCATGGTGTTTCTTGACGCCAACGCTGGCTCAGTCCCATCCGCAGGCACACTCTGGGAGTCACTGAAATGCTTTATTAGAGGAGTCTGCCACGCCAAGGAAAATGGCATCCACAAGCTCATCAAACGCAAGCTCACAAACAGCGAAGGGAAGCTAAAGAACCTCGAGCGCCTAGCCATTAACGGGGCGGATCCCAAAATATCAGCAGCTCTGAAGGAGGAACTGACAAAATTCAACCTCGCAGCTGACCGTGAGGTCAAATTCCTGAATCGTAATAGCCAAGCTCGTCAGTACGGAGAAGGTCAAAAGCCTGGGGCCCTTCTAGCAAACTTACTCAGGGCCGACAACAGACTTGCTCACATTGAGTCGATTCGGACCGCTACGGGCGAGACAGTCTATACCGATGAACAGATAGCGGAGGAGTTCAGAGTCTTCTATCAAGAACTGTATAGTGCTAAACTCGACAAGTCTTCGGCGGTTCCACTGGAGTACCTGGAGGACACGGAACTCTACTGGGTCGAGCATTCCCTCCGAGAACCCCTAAACGAAATGATCACGCAAGGAGAGATCTTGGAGGCCATTAAGTCCCTCCCCAGCTCCAAAGCGCCGGGACCCGACGGACTGACGGGGGAATTCTACAAGTCCTTCGTGGGAACCTTGGCCCCCCTCCTAGAGGCAGTATATGCGGAGGCGCTGGAAAAAGGACATCTGCCCCCGACCACCTGTGAAGCAAATGTTATTCTACTACACAAGCCTGGCAAACCACCAGAAGACTGCTCTTCATACCGACCAATATCTCTCCTCAATCTAGACAATAAAATACTTGCCAAGGTGCTGGCCAGGAGGTTGATGCCATTAATGCCTGCCCTTGTTCTGGCAGACCAAGCCGGCTTCATTCCAGGCCGCAACACGACGTTTGGCCTTAGGAGAATGTTCGGAGTCATGGCCGCTCTAGATCCATCACTGCAAGCTGTGGCGGTGCTTCTCGACGCCGAAAAGGCATTTGACTCAGTCGAGTGGCCCTTTCTGTTCATGGTGCTGTCTAGAATGGGCCTGGGTGCCCGTTTTATTAACCTGGTCTCTCTCCTGTATACCAAGCCCTGTGCCAACATTATTGTTGGTACAGCCAAGTCAGCCCCAATAGTTCTGCAACGAGGTACGAGACAAGGCTGCCCTCTGTCGGCCCTGGTGTTCGCCCTGGTGATGGAACCTCTGGCCTCCAACTTGCGGGAACGGAGACAGCAGAGGGGACTCATTATAGGACCTCACAAGCTCATCATCTCGCTCTACGCCGATGACGTAGCACTATTCATCCGAAATCCGGAGGAGAATCTCAACCCAGTCATGAGGGAAGTCATCAAATTCGGAGCAGCGTCAGGATTGAAAATCAACCACTCAAAATCCATCGTATTCCCCCTAACACCAGCCACGAAACAGTTCCCAGACGACTTCAACCTCACATGGAAGTGCTCCGGAGTTAGGTACCTTGGGATACAGCTATCTCTAAAACGGCAGGAAGTGTTCCGAGACAACTATGAAGTGGTGGTCAAATCACTTCAGGACAAAATCTCTCGTTGGAAATCTCTTCCGCTGACCCTCTGGGGCAGAGTCTCCCTGGTGAAGATGGTGATTTTACCCAAACTATTATATCTCTTCAACAACATCCCAATGGCGCTACAACAATCCTTCTGGAAAAAATTGAAAAGCCTGGTCCTTGAATTAATCTGGGCGGGTAAACCAGCGAGAGTGGCATACTCCACGCTAACACTTCCAGTCACCATGGGGGGTTTGGCTCTGCCGGACCTGGAAAGATACTATTGGGCGGCCCAGGCACAGTTCCTCAGCCATTGGTACGCCTCTCCAGCGAGCCGACCTCATGTACAAGTGGAGCGAGCCCTTGCAACACCTAACTTCCTAACTGCAATCGTCCTTAGTCAATTGCCGGTTCCCAGCGCCACGATGAACGTGATGCTCATAACGTACAAAGCCTGGAAGACGCTGGCCCAGAAACTGGAGGTGCAGTCACGGTACTCCCCACTCCTATCCATCAAGTTTATTCCCGGAGTCCCGCTCACCTCGGAGACGGTGTTTCACAAGTGGGTCGACAAATTGAACATACAAACACTGGGGGATCTCTTCACAGAGGAGGGGTTTCTAACACCACAGCAGGCAAAAAGTAAAGGAGGAAACACGGCCCTGGACGTATTCATCTACTTCAGAACTCGCTATGCCATGCAGACTCTACTGCCAGACTTCCCTAGTCAGCCACCAACGTGGCAATTACTACACAACGTCATCCAAGCACAAGGCGAAGGCAGGCTGGTTTCACAGATTTACAAGGTCCTCACCCCTCACATATCCGTCGCCAAATTAGGTGCAAAGGCTAGATGGGAGAAGTCATTACAGATTAAGATTTCGGATGAAGACTGGCTCTATAGCCTGAAACAAACTCAAAAAGTGACGCTGAACTCACGCCTTAAACTCATCCACTTCAACTTTCTCCATCAAACATATCACACACCGGCGAAAACAAACAAGTACCACCCAGACACAGAAGCGAAATGCAGCAGATGCGGGTTAATCTCTGCAAACTTTACTCATCTAGCTTGGGAGTGCCCCGAACTCTCGCCTTTCTGGAAGCAGGTTCTACAGACGACAGCGGCGGTCGTGGGAGAACCAATACAACCAAGCCATACAGCGGCCCTGTTGGGCATGACCAGGCTGCTCTCCGCGCCAATAAGGAAGCTGGCAGGGGTAATGTTGACTCTGGCCCGCAGGAGGGTGGCCATGGCATGGGGCAGAGGCCCCCCCCGTCAGCTCTCGCCTGGCGCAAAGACTTGCTATATTACCAGGATGTGGAATCGGACTTTATTAAATTACTCCCACTGTACGCCCGACCTCCAGACATCTGGGGGCCATTAACCCTGTTCTTGATGGCCGAAGCGGCTGAGCACACTGCTGCATCTTCAGACTCGGAGGACTCCCCCCGGTGAAATCTGGCTCAGGTTATTTCCACACACTCGAAGGGACTGCTGGAGGGGGCACTATCACAAATAAAGAGGACACTGGTTCAGAGGGACGGAGCTAAGGGGGGGGGGTGGGGGGGAGGGGGCAATGGGAGGGTTCTGGGTCCAGACGCAAAGTTTAAGTCCACCCTAATGTGGGTGTAAAGTTGTATCGTGAATTAAATACCAAAAATAAAGTTTTTAAAAAAAAAATGTTCTCCCGACAGGCCCACCACTGAAGGTCTCGAGCCACTTTGCCCGGAACCTGAAGGAAGTCTGTCATTCTTCCTGAGAATTGCGACCACCGAGTTCTTAGTGCTCACTGGAGAGATCTCATTCTTAGGCGAGCCTCTGGCACAAGGAAGATGCAGGATGCCATGAGGCTTAGCAACCTCAAAAAGTCGAAGGCTGGGAGACGTTGGGCATTTTGTAACTTGGTGACCATCTGCAGAATATCTTGAGCCCTCACCTCTGGTGGTGATGTTTTCCCCAGGGAAGTGTCCAGGACTGCTCCGATGAACTGGAGTCTGTGATGGTACCATCTGTGACTTCTTTAAATTGAGGGAGAACCCCAGTTTGTGAAGGAAGTGGCAGACATAATCTAGCTGAATCTGAGCTTGTTCCGAAGATACAGCTCTGATCAACCAATCGTCTAGGTAGGGGTAGACGTGAATCCCTTCCCTCTTTAGACTTGCAGCCACTACCGACATTAGCTTGGTGAAGACCCTCTGGCGGAGGTCAGCCCAAATGGCAGAACTCGAAGTTGATAATGAGAGTTGCCAATTGCGAACCTCCGGTATTTCCTGTGTTTGAGATGGATTGGCACATGGAAATAAGCATCCTGAAGGTCCAGAGATACCAGCCAGTCCTGAAGCTGGAGGGCCTGAAAGATCTGAGAGAGATTTACCATCTTGAACTTGTCCTTCCTGAGGAACTTGTTCAATTCTCGTAAGTCCAAGATAGGTCTCAGTCCTCCGTCCTTCTTCGGTATCAAGAAGTAGGGTGGAGTACCAACTCTTGTTCCTCTCCGCTACAGGTACCGGTTCTATGGCACCTTTCTCCAGCAGGTCTAGAATCTCCTGCAAAAGGAGCGGATCTGGAACCTTCGAAGAGTTGTTCCCCGGTGGATGACTGAGGGGTGCATAGAAAAGGCAGGCAGTAACCTTGGGAAACTGTCGCCAATGCCCAAGCATCTGACGTAATAGGCTGCCATTCTGTCAGATGTTGAGTTAACCTGCCCCCTACGGGTGTCTTGTAAGGAGAGTCCTCAGAGTGGCTCAGAGGCAGCTGATGCAGATGCCGAGGGTAAAGAGGCACCTGCTGCGGCTTTTGTACTTTTAACCCATCCACCTCGGGTGAATTTCTTTTGGCCTCTTTGAGCCGACTGTTCTCTGCCTTTTCCGAATGCGGAATAAAAACTAAAGGACCTACCTCTCCAAGAAGTTCCTGAGGGGCGATAGGGAGTTTGACGGATTGCAGCTCCAAGGGATTTTGCTGCTGCCTTGGATGTTTGTAACTTCTCTAGGCTGTCATCAGCCTTCTTACCAAATAAAGAAGAGCTGTCAAAGGGCATATTCAAAAGTCTGGCCTGTACATCTGGAGCAAAACCAGACTTTCGCAACCATGCAAATCTGCAGATTGTAGTACTTGCCGCCATGGCCTTGCTGATACTGTCAGTAGAATCAATGCCAGTTTGAAGGGATTTGCACATTGCGTCTTTACCATCTTTAATAGTGTTCAGAAAAGCTTCCCTTTCTTCTCCTTCTGGGAGGCAGTCAGCCGCTGATGAAGCACACTCCCAAAGTGTATGGCTGAATCTTGTGAGCGTACAAGTAGCATTAAAGGATTTAAGCAACATGCTACATGCAGAAAAGACCTTTTTTGACATAGCATCAAATGTCTTATCATCCCTGTCTTGTGGAACAGTAGGGTATGCAGATCTACTGTTCGATGAAGTTGCTGCTTGAACAACTAGACTCTCTGGAGTTGGATGTTTGGACAAATATTCAGGGTCAGAAGCAGATACCCTATATTTGGCAGATAGTTTTTTGTTAACTGCCGGGATAACCTCAGGAGTTTCCCAGTTGGCCGATATTTTCCTTTGCAATGCAGTATGAAATGGAACCACAGGATCTTCCTGTGGGCCTTTAATTAAAATGTCTGTAAAATCATCTTGTTGAAAAGCAAGTGAAGGTGTAGACCAACCCTTGAATTCTATTATTCTGGCCATTAAAGTTCAATGAGGGGTCTCAGCCTGTTCCCCTGGGTCTGGTTTGGCAAATTCTACTTCTGGGCAAGTATCCTACCCACTTGCATCATGCAAGGATTCTTGAAGGTCCTTCAACCTATTTTCTTCAGAGATAAATCCCTCTTGTACAGGTGTTGTAGTCCTCTGCAACCCAAAAGGTCTTTCCTGATCAGAATCCTCACCTTCCTCATAAATAGAGGACAAGGCCCTGAAATAATCTGACCTTGGAAATGGCTTAAAACCCATTTCTAAAGCAGAAGGGGCCAAGCTCGTAGTAACCGTTTGAGAAAACGTCGACGTCGTCGCGGAAGTCAAGGGCTTCGAAGAAACCGAAAAAGGCGTCGAAAAGGTATGAAGAGACCTCGAAGAACTCGAGAGGATCGGACTCCTACTTTGAGTCGTCGAGGTTATCGACGACATTCTCGAGGTCATGGTGGAAACCCTCGGTATGACTACTGACTGCAAAGTAGTGACAGCCGTAGGTTTGTCCTTTATCGGCATCGACATCGCCGTCAAAGATGGCGTCGATTCGACCGATCTATGCGTCGATGGGCCCTTCGACGATGGCGTCGATGACGCGGTCTTACTGCCTTTGCTCGAGGGTTCATGACGCTCTCGGGCAGTTTTTTTAGCCGGGTGCAACGACTTGCGCGTTTCGATTTATCGGGCCTTTCACCCAGGGTATCACCTTTAGCCGTCTCCGAGGGGGTCGAGGCCGCTTTCCCGAAGACGCTAAGGAACAAGTTACTTACCTGTAACTGTTGTTCTCCAGCATGGGTCTGGCATGGATTCACATGCTCATGAATATTCCCCGTCGTCAGGCTGGGAATCCTCGGTAAAGAAAAAACCAGTATCAGTTTCGTTTCTGATCTGTCTTTCGTAGTAATATCCAATCACTGGTCTCTGCGTCATACTGACCACAGCCAATGACTGCCCTCTACTTAAGCACCGCCTCTGGCAGCCATCTTCAGATTTGGAAGCACGTGAAGTGGCAGTATGACCAAGTGAAGAGCCGCAGAGGGGTAGGCGGGAGGGTTCGCATGTGAATCCATGCCAGACCCATGCTGGAGAACAACAGTTACAGGTAAGTAACTTGTTCCTTCTCCAGCATGGGGTCTGGCATGGATTCACATGCTCATGAATAAAGAATACATAGCAGTACACACATGCACAACCACGGGAGGTGGCAAAGGCTCAACATTAAGCAGTACATCCAACTCAACATTAAGCATCTTACCTCCTCACCAGGCTCACCTCAGGCGAACAGGTTGCGCAGCACTGCTTGGCCGACCCTGGACTCCTCCCTGGAATCCCGATCGACGCAGTAGAATTTCGTGAAGGTGTGCGTCGACCTCCACGTAGCAGCCCTGCATATGTCCAGCAGGGGCACACCAGAAAGGAACGCCGTGGTAGCTGCGATCGCTCTGGTGGAATGGGCTCTCGGACGGCCAGGCAGCGGTCGGTTTGCCAACCGATGACAGTACATGATACAGCCGGAGAGCCATCTGGAAATGGAAGCCTTCGAGAGAGCCTTCCCCTGATTGACAGGTCCAAAGTTCACAAAGAGTTGTGACGTCTTCCGAAAACACTTCGTGCGGTCCACGTAGAACTTCAGCGCTCTAGCCACATCCAGCGAGTGCAAAGTCCTCTCAGCCGGCGACGAAGGCGACGGGAAGAACACAGGCAACACCAAGGGTTCGTTGAGATGGAAGTCCGACGGTACCTTGGGCATGAAGGAGGGGTGCGTCCTGAGCACTACCCTCGTGTCGTGAAAAGTCAAGTACGGGGCCTTGCATGAAAGGGCCTGGATCTCTCCCACCCGTCGTGCGGAGGTGATGGCCACAAGAAACGCTGCTTTCCACGACAGAAACTTCAACGGGGCCGAGTGCAGAGGCTCGAACGGAGGTCCCATGAGCTTGGTCAGCACCACGTTGAGCTCCCACGCCGGGGCCGGAGCCTTCACCGGCGGGAACGATCTGAACAGTCCCTTCATGAACTCTTTCACCAGACGATGAGACCACAAGGACGTCCGGCCCGTGGTTCTGGTGTATCGGGAGATCGCAGCAAGATGAATCTTGATGGACGCGTGTGCCAGTCCAGCTTTGGCCAGCGTCAGCAGGTACGGCAGTACCTGGGGAGCCGTAATCCGTAGAGGGTTAATCTTCTGTGCGTGGCACCAGACAGAGAACCTCTTCCATTTGTGTCCGTAGCATTTAAGAGTCGAGGACGCCCTGGCCTTTGCAAGAACCTCTCTGCAGTCGGCCGGTATGTCGTATCCTCCAAACTCTAGCGCTGCAGGAGCCAGGCCTGCAAGTTCAGCGATTTCGGGTCGTGGTGGAGGATGGCGCCTCCTTCCCTGGAGAGAAGATCCGCGTCCACCGGCAGCTTGATTGGCGGGGACGCTGACAAGTCCAGAAGGTCCGGGAACCATATCTGCCTCGGCCACGCAGGTGCGACGAGGATCATCCTGCACCGTGACCTCTTGAGCTGGTTGACGAGCCGGATTAGCAGTGGCAAAGGAGGGAACGCGTAGAGGAACAGGCCCTCCCAGGGGAACGAGAAGGCATCGCCCATGCTCCTCGCCTGGGGAAACCTGCTGGCGAACCTCCGGCACTTGGAGTTCGTCGCCGTCGCGAACAGGTCGATCTGGGGTGTGCCCCACCGTCGGAAGAGGCGATCCACTAGATCCTGCCGTAGTTCCCACTCGTGGCACGAGCGCAGCTCCCTGCTGAGTGTGTCGGCGATGGTGTTTTTTATCCCTGCCAGATGAAACGGCACCAGAAACATCCTTTGGGCGACGGCCCGATGCCACAGGTCCTGCGCCTCCTTGGACAGCGCTGGGGACCTGGTTCCGCCCTGTTTCCTGATGTAAAACATGGTGGTGGTGTTGTCGGTGAAGATCCTCACCACCTTGCCCTTGAGGGACGGAAGGAAGGACCTGAGGGCCCAGAACACTGCACGGAGCTCCAGGACGTTGATATGGAGGGACTTCTCCGTCGGGAGCCAAAGGCCTCTCGCGTGCAGATTTTCGGTGTGCGCTCCCCACCCTTCCAGGGAGGCATCGGTGGTCACTGTCTCCTGGTGGTCTGGGGTCTGGAAGTCCATGCCCGCCGTCAGATGCGTGCGGTTGCCCCACCACTGGACCGCTCGACGGAAACTCTCGTCGAGTGTGATCCTCTCCTCGAAGCTGCCCGTCGTTTGGATCCAGCGCGCGTCCAGGAACTCCTGCAACGGGCGCATCCGGAGCCTGCACATGGGAATGAGGTAGATGCAGGAAGACATCATTCCGAGGAGGGACTTGATGGACCTCACCTTGGCCGCGTCGGAAACCAACATCCGCTGTACCTTGCCCAGGATGGACCTGGTCCTTTCCTCCGACGGGGAGGCCAGAAGAGACACTGTGTCGAGCTTCGCTCCCAGAAACAGTGCGTTTTGCGCGGGTACAAGGTGAGACTTGGCGTAGTTCACGGAGAATCCCAGGTCCGTGAGAAGTCGGACGGTCCTTGCCGTGTGATCCAGGGCGAGCTCCCTCGTCTTGGCTCGGATGAGCCAGTCGTCCAGGTAGGGGTAGACGTGGATCCCCTCGCGGCGCAGCTGCGCCGCCACCGGTGCAAGGCACTTGGTGAATACCCTGGGGGCCGACCGTAGTCCGAAGGGGAGGGCTTTGAACTGGTAGTGACGCCCTTAGACCACAAACCTGAGGAATTTTCGGTGCCCCTTTAGGATGGGAATATGGAAGTAGGCATCCTCCAAATCCAACGACGACAGGAAGTCTCCTTCCTCCAGCTGACCCAGGACGTGCTGGAGGGTGACCATCCGGAACTTTTGCGCCTTGATGAACTTGTTCAGACGTCGCAGGTCCAGGATGGGGCGCCATCCCCCCGTCGTCTTCTTCACGAGGAAGTATCTCGAGTAAACTCCGGAGCCCCGAAGTCTCTTTGGGACGAGTTCGATGGCGCCCTTCCGCAGCATCGCCTTTACCTCCAGGAGAAGTTGAGGGACGTGAAGTTCTTTCCTGGCCACGGGGGGGACGCGCGGACACCTTCTTTGAAACTCGAGCGCGTGGCCCCAGGCCAAGGCGTCCAGCACCCAACGGTCGGTGGAGATGGACTCCTACACGCTGACGAAGCTCGCCAGCCGGCCTCCCACCGGGGTGCTTCGGTGGGGGCCCGACCCCACGGTCGGTTCAATCCTGCTTCGACGAGGCTTTGCCGCCTTGACCTCCTTGGCGACGACGGCGGGGTCCGCCAGACTTGCCTCGTCCTCTGTAGGCCTCCTGAGCCGACGAGCGGGCCGCTTGACGGTAGGTGGAGAAACCGCCGCCTGAACTTTTGGAGGCGCCCTTGCCTCCGCTGCTCCGAAAGGGCGTCCGTCGTTGTTGCAGAACTCCAAGGGCCCGGGCCGTCTCGGTGTCCGCTTTAATGGCCTGAAGGGAATCGTCCACTGTTTTCCCAAACAGGTTGTTCCCATCGAAGGGCATGTCCAGGACTCTGGTCTGAACGTCTTGACGGAAGTCCGTAGCCTTGAGCCATCCACGCCGCCTAAGGCAAACGCCGTTGCCCAACTGGCGGAACCCAGTGTCGGCGATGTCCGTCGCAACGGTAATGGCGTGGTCCGAAGCCACCTCACCTTCCTGCAGGATCTCCAGGGCCTCTGCCCTCTTGTCGTCCGGCAAGAAGTCCAGTAGGGGAGCCAGTTTGTACCAGAGCTCCCTGTCGTAGCGGGCCACGATAGCCAAGGCGTTGGCCGCTTTAATCGTCGTCGCCGCAGACGAGATGACTCTGCGTCCCATAGCGTCCAATTTCTTTCCCTCGCCGTCCGGTGGGGAAGTCGATGTGGAGGCCGCACCCCCCCCCCGCTTTTTTCCTGGCCGCCGCGGAGACGACGGAGTCCGGGGTAGGCTGCGCCCGGAGGCACAGGGGGGCCGTGTCCGGGACCCGGTACTACTTCTCGTACCAGTCGTGGAAGGGTTCTTGAGGAGGGTGAGGCCCTCATCCCAAATGTCGTCCAATAGAGGCACTGAGAGGACCGTCTTCCTCTTGGCCTCGCGCCGCTGATAAAGGAAACCTTCCTTCTTCTTCTCCTCAGGGCAGAGTTGGAAAAGCTCGGATGCCCTGGTGATCATGGAGTGGAACGATCCAATCTCGTCGGGCGGAGAAGCCCTGGTGGGAGGCGACGACGCTACATCCTCGTCGTATACCTCGTCGTCCGTACCCGTCGCTGCCGTGTCAGTCCCCGTATCATCCCCTCGGGTGGACGGGGAGGAGGGCTGGAAGGGGCGCGATGGCTGAAAAGGAGGTGGAGGGTGGATCCTTCTTTTCTTGGTAGGGGGAACACCAGAAGGTCCCGGTTCTGGGTCCCCCGACGGGAGAGGTTCCGTCGGCAACGGTAGTCTCGTCCTTATCTCTGAGCATAAGGACTGTATAGCCAACAAAATGGCCGCCGAGTTGTCTCGCGGAGCTGGCAGAGGGGAATCTGACGGGCGATCAGGGGCACCGTCGGTACCCTCGATGATGTCGTCGTCACCTGCGTCGGGATCCATCCCGACGGGCCGGTCTTCTTCCACGCCGAGGCCGTGGCTTAAGACTTCGACCAGCTCCTCCTCCGAGGTTGAGGCCGAATCTACGACGACGCCCTGCCCCCCCTTTTTCTTCCCCACGGGGGATTTCACGGGGGCCCTATCGATGGGCACAAAAGAGGACTCCCTCCGAGGTGGCAGGGAGACTCTGAGCCCCGAGGTCGCCACCACTGGTGTAGCCCCCACAGGCGAGCCAGGGCCGCCGCGACAGTTTCGATAGAGGGCTTGGCCGGATGGATTAAGGCCTTCACCACCTTAGGTGCGCTCACCGCCTTATCCTTGAGGGGGGGGACACTGCCTCGCTCCCCTCCGATGGGGCCTTCGAGCTCGACCGGGGCCTCTCCAGGAGCTTCGCCGGGTGCTCGGCCTTCCTCTTACCCGACCCAGAGCGTTGGCTCGTGGTTGATGGTGCCGGGGAGGGCGCGCCCTGCCTGGCGCCCGTAGAGCCCGACCGTTCGGCGCTCCCGGTGCCAGCGGACTCGCGGTGCTTTGCCTTGTGTTGGACCCCCGTCGCCGGGGCGTCCTCAAAGGTCTTAGAAGACCGCTCGGATTTCTTCCTCTTCTTCTCGCCTGACGGGCTCTTCCCTTCCAGCCAGTTGGCGAGACGTTGATGGCGGTCCTTCATGGTCCGCTCCGAAATGTTGCCGCAAAACGCACAGTCCTTCTCCACGTGCGTCTTGTCCTCATGTAAGCAGTAGAGACAAAAGGAGTGTTCGTCCTCCTTAAAGACGTTCTGCAGCTGGCATCCAGGGCAGACCCTGAACAGCTTTCCGGGCGTCGAGCATCCCTTCTCCTGGGCCATGTCCGGGCCTGAGAAACTTCTGGAGTCCTCCAAAAGCATAGCTCGACGAAATCTTCACCCTTGAGGGGTGCAGACGAATCCGACACGGGTCCCCGTTGATCGGATGGAGAGTCGGTGGAGCTTGAGGCTCTTTTGACCGAAAAAATGAAGTTTTTGAGAAAAAACGTGAAAAAAATAGCACTAACGCTCGAGAGCAATAGCACGAGGATCCCAACACATGAACGTGCGGTAAAAATCTGAAGATGGCTGCCAGAGGCGGTGCTTAGGTAGAGGGCAGTCATTGGCTGTGGTCAGTATGACGCAGAGACCAGTGATTGGATATTACTACGAAAGACAGATCAGAAACGAAACTGATACTGGTTTTTTCTTTACCGAGGATTCCCAGCCTGACGACGGGGAATATTCATGAGCATGTGAATCCATGCCAGACCCCATGCTGGAGAAGCATCTTTTTACGGAATTCCTCCCACTTAGCTGGAGAGCTGTGTTTTGTGGGGCAGGTGACCCTTTCCGGGAAAGCAGACGAAGAAGAGGGTGATCTTCGACGCCTCTTTTTCGAGTGTTTGGGTCTCGAAGAGTGATGGGAACTGCTTCGAGACCTTGAACGGGAATGTTTCCTGTGACGGCGAGGAGACTAAAGTCTCGACTCTGCCGTGGAAACTTCCGAAGGAGTAGAAGTTTTAAGAGTCTTGCCTCTTTCGAGCTTCCCCTTACGCTTCTTCAAGGTTTTCGCCGTCATGGACATGCAGTCCTCGCATTCTGAACAATGGTGCTCCGATCCCAGGAACAACAAACAGATCCTGTGAGGATCCGTCAACGACATTTTCTTTCCACAATCTCAACACTTTTTGAAGCCGGACCGTGGGCTCGACAGTTCAGATGAGGAAGCCATCGAAAAGTTTAAGATATATTTGAGGAATATGTAGAATCTACTTGAAGAACAAACTGAGCAACACGATTCCGAGGCCCACGAAGCGCGGAAAAACGGAACTGAGTAACGGACGCTGCGCGAGTCTATTTATACGCATGATGACGTCGGCGCTGATACGGAGGCTGTCGAGGGACACCAACTCGAGGGAGGTTGACGCGCAGCGCCCTCTACTGAAAAAAATTTCTGAGGCCAGCAAACTGGACTTAATCTATCAAGATAAGGAATACATCAGAGAACACAATCACTTTGAAATGTACATTTAGTATCAAATCCGATTGTGAGACCAGTGGCTAAAGGGAGGTTTCTAAAGGTTGTAAAGCAAACCATAAAATGTGACATCAGCTGGCCTAGATCCAATCACTCAAATTGCAAGGCGGAGATGAAGTATGGTGCTATCCCAGCTCACAGGGGCAAGTTTAGCTAAGCCAGCCCACACAACCCCTTTGTGATGTCATTCTATAGCACAAATAGGGACAGCTGACAACACATAAGGACTCACATATCCACTCACTTTCCTGATTCCGGCGAAGCACTCTGATCCAGCATTCCACATCCAGCTTTAATATTCTTCCAGATCCAGATGCCAAAACCTCTTGCCAGCAATAGAGAGCTATTGATTTCCAGCAAGGCCCAAATCCTCAAATGTATTCTCTCTACCCAGTGAAGTGCTGGGTGGTGTGAGAAGGCCTTTTGAACCAGTATCCTGAAATCCTCTAGCTTGCCACCACTAGGCTTGCCCGAGGAACTCGCCATCTAGCTGATTCAAATACCCACAGACTATGAGGGCAGATCCTGTGCCAATACGGCGACCGACCTAGAGGATGCAGTACCGTGCCTGATGTGCTGTCTTTCCTAGGCCAGACCCAATCCATGACCAGAACTGACGTTCCCATTGAAAAACGTATCCTGTGAGTATAACTGTGACCAATAGTATATTTGCATTGTCTCATCCCTATCTGTAACCCAACCTATCTCTCATTCAGACCCAGTATTGTTAGAACTATCTGTGCGCTGACCCTTTTCTCATCTGAAGAAGTCGAGTTTCCTTAGCAGGCGGGTCACCCTGATCAAGTGACTGTAAGATCCCTTTGTGGTATTCGCTTTTTCATAGTCATCCTCTAGTGTAAGCAAACCCATTTGTCATTTTCAAAAGTGCATTTCTGTTTTCCATTCTCGCGCCTATCTCGCAAAAACAACCTTTACTAAAACCTCTATAACTCCCTCAGTTTTTGTGATAGAAGATTCTCCCGTGATATCGCGCAATGAAAAGTTTGCCACGATTTTAAAAATCTGAAAGATTTACATGTATGAAATAGCTCTAAACTGCTTCCGACGTGGACCTAAAGATTTCAAATGTTTTCTGCTGACTAAATCATTGCTTGTGATTGTTTGCAACTGTTCAAAGTGGCTCCCATAGGAATTTATAACTATTTCAGTATTTTTTACCATAATTGGTGTTTTTGCCAAGTCAATTCGAAAGACAATTGTAAAAAGCCATTCTGACAGCTGAAAGGTCAATTCCGTTTTTCTCTTGTGTTTTATGGGGGGAAGGTGCGACTGATATTCTGTTTGATTTGTGCTATTCCTGAATACCTACTCTCTCCTCCTATCTCTTTACATTGCCTATTGGGGGTTGAGGGGTGTTGCAGGGGGAACCTCTACCCATAGTGCTATCTGATCCGAACCAACACAAAAGTATTCTTTGCTGTGCTGCATATGTTTTTGGTGCTCATTACTTGATTCATAATGTATTAAAGATATTCTTCAATATTCAGTGTTCTGTCACCCCATTGGTGATTGTTGTTTACCCATTAAAATATATTGTGATTACATTTTAAATACATAAATAAATATTTACCTTTGCAAACCAGCCTGATTCCTGGTTCTGTGTGACCGGGGGGTTCCAGGAGAAGGGTGTGATATGAGTGCTATATCGTTCAGAATATTGAACTTCTAGACAAAAATAAATAAGGGTTTCAGTTGTGCACTACATGCTAGGCTTTGACTTGGGTGCGTGCCGGATTGAAATCACTTACACCTCCGTCGACACAACCATACGGATCAGCCCACCCAGACCAGCACGTCCACATAGACAAGGATCACAGCACAATGGTGCGTGGGTTCACCCCTCCCCATAGACAATCAGGCAGCCCCAGCCAAGATGGGGCATTTCCGACCACTGGCCCCCTGCCCTTAGACCCCTGCCCTCAGCACCCACGAGCCACTGACTTTCACTGACTTGCCCTCAGTGGCACAGTTGGACCAGGCCAGCCCCACACGAGGCAAGGGATTCAAAATGCACAACGCACAACTGTTCTCCTCCCGAGGCACACGGCTCACCCAGCACTTGACCCTCTGCTTATCCACCCATTCGGACAACCCGCCCAGATCAGCCCGCTTACCCAGACAGGGATCCCTGATTCACAGCGCATAGCAGGCTGACCATCCCAGACTCCCACGGGATGCCATACTGCTCTCGCACATGCCTCCAAGCGGCACAACCCCACAGTGCCGGCCCCGCATATGAGACTAGGGGCTCAATAATTAATGGCGCTCGCTTCTACCTCTCCACAAGCACAGAACCCAGTCAGCGCTGCTACAACGTCCAATTATGGGATCTGCTTCACCAGGCACACCCTGGACACCCAAACGGGGAAGGGAAAGGGCACCCTGCCACCTCACAACCCCGCTCGGGCCCACTCAGGACTACCTGCCCGATAATCACCACCGCCCTCCATGAGGGATTTATTCCCGCCTTCCTCCTCTGACACACCCGAACAGTAGGCTTAACTTGATGCAATGATACAATAAATGTTCCCACACTCAGTGGGCCCGGCTACCTCATGCCACCAACCAGCAAGCCACAAATGAGCTTCCTCCAGGTAAACAAACCCGTTATTCTTTTCCACAGGGCCCATCAAGAGCCCAGCTGTATTATATGATATGATATATGATATGGCATTTATAACGCGCCTATACACAAGTGTTTCAAGGCACGACGAGGCAAGGGAGTGGGAACAAAGGGAAGACATACAGCGATCCTACTAGGCCAGGTGTCATTCAGATCGTGCAAGTGCGTGGGGAAGGGGAAAGGGAAAAGTGCATGGGGGAAGGGAGAGGCGAAGTGCAGTACATGGGATAGTAGAATAAATAAGATGAATAAAAACGGCCAGCTGGTGGGAAGTGCAAGGTAAGTGCAGACATAAGTGCTGGTAGAGGGACTGTAGAGATACAGAAAACAGTCCCCAGGTGCAGGGGTTGCCAGGGAGGCAGTGCAGGTGGGCAATTGGCGGGGCCTGGGCGCGAGAATCAGAAAGGGTGGCCAGGTAACTAGTGCAGTATCTGCCAGGAATTCAGCAGGGGAGAGGGGGAGAGAAAGCAGAGGCAAAGAGGAAGGTTTTGAGGTGCTTCCGGAACTAGAGATGGTTATCATCAAGTTTAAGGGAGGCAGGAAGGCTGTTCCAGGGAGAGGCCCCTTTCAAAGGGAGCGATCTACCACCAACTCGTTGCTTGAAGAAGCGACTGACCCTGAGGGAGTTGAATGCGGATGAGCGAAGAGCTCAAGAAGGAAGATATTTAGGAAGAGAGAGTTGAAGGTATTGCAGCAGCCCCAGGCCCCAGAAGGCCTTGTGGACAATGCAGAGGGTTTTGAACTTAATCCTCGCAGCCACTGGGAGTCAGTGCAGAGATTTCAGTCCTGGAGAGATACGATCCCTGGGCTTGAGGCCAAGGACAAGTCTCGCAGTCCTGTTCTGGATAAGTTGCAGAAGGCGGAGAGTAGAGGTAGGCAGATTTAGATAGAGGCTGTTACAATAGTCCAGCCTAGAGAGAACCAGGTCTCTGGAGACAGTAAGCTTCTGGGGGAAGGAGAGGAAAGGAAGAATACCTCTGAGGAGGTGCAGCTGGTAGTGTGACTTCTTAGAGATGTCAGAGATGTGAGGAGAGAAGGAGAGTGTGGAGTCGAAGATGACTCCGAGGTTTTGAGCCTTGCAGGTGGGAGCAGGAAGAGGGCCAAGAGAAATATCCAGGAAATATCCAGCATCAACATAGGACCCCACAGGGGCCAAGACATAGCCACCATTAGGTAAGAGGAAATCCCTTCCGTACCATACATTAGTCCGGGTTCAACTGCACCCAACTAACCCTGTACTCTCCTATTCCTTCTGTCTCTCTCTCTCTCTCTCTCTCTCTCTCTCCTTTTCTCCTTCCCCATTATTGACCATCAAACCATATGTACCAAATACCACAATGTGACATGTCAAAAATGAAATATTGTTCTTATACATACTCACCTGATCGTATCACCACAATGTCACCATACCGTGCACTATGCACCTTTACACATATAACATGTCACACATGTCACCCTAAGCAAAACAACTGCAGTATATATATATATATGTGTGCAATTTTAAACATTTCAAAACACGTGTCGGCTGACCACAATTGGGACCATGAGCCCACACTACAATTGATGAATAAAATCAACACTTACCACTAAACGCAAAAAGCGTTGAAAATCAACTTTTTCAAAAACAACAAACTGTGAGGTATCCAGAAAAAAAAAACTATTGTACCAAAGGAGGTGTGGGCCTCACTTCAAAACACACCCTGTGACCTTGCACCAACAAATTAGGTATCACAATAATAGACAGAGCTTTGCAAGGACGGTTCAAATCCTAGGGCCCCCTCTTCCGTTTTACTTAAGAATGTACACATGATTTGACTTTGCAAGAAAGAACTAAGGGGAACCCCCTATTTGGAAAGGAATCGCAAACCTGGAAAAGCAGAACAATAATAATGATACCATACATGTTGGGATTACGGGCGGGGGGGCGGGGGGATTATGAGATGTTAATGGGTTAACGTGATATGTTATTAACAATAATATACAAATCCTCAGGATCACTAAAGACTTATGATAATAAACCAGAGGGCACAATGGTACAAACTGTGGAAATAACAGCACCAGAACAGTACAGGTTGTAATGTGTTTCAAAACTGTTATCATGAGTGAATAAAGAAAATAAAATAAAATATACATTTTTTTTTACATAGAACAGCATCACAATCCTATTTACTAATAAGAATATGAGCATGGCTTACCACAAGAGACTTAAAGGCAGTAATTGCTTTCAGAACATGGTGGTAATCTGGATGAGCATCCTGTTAAAAAAAAGTACATGTCATAGTTACTTATCAATAGTAATTGCTACCAAATACAATAAGTAACATACCATACAAGTATTTTCTGTGCTGGAGTATGATCAACATATGAGCTATACATTTCATTCCAATGATTACTTACACTGATATATTTACAACTACAAAATAGTCTGATATCAGTTGTGCCATATAATTGTAGAAGAAGAAAGTATTATAGAACCGTGGAAAAGATCTCATGGAATTTACAGCAGAGATACATGGATAAGGTTAAAACACAGATTAAAAGAGTAAAAGACACAAGATTATTTCCTAACAAAGCACACTTTCTTTTTATATACTTGATACATTTTCTTGTACACAGCTTCAAAAAAATAAAACCCAGGTTTTCTATTTCGAAGCAGTTGCACATGCAATGTAAATATTTACAACATATACTATATCAGCCCTATAGATAAGAGGTGTATCAGCCACTTGTACTCCTTACAAATAGGCAAATACTCCCAAAAAATAAAAATGAGGGAGTAAAAATACCTCCAACACAAAATAGGAATAAGACAAGTAGAATCCTGTGCCCCTGCTTTTAGCATCACAGCTCCATGGATAGGTTTGGACAAGTCATGCATGTAGCATCACAGGAAGAAACTACTATTATAACTACCTGATCAGAAGAAGTAAACTTGTTTATTTTAATGTGCATGAATAACTAGGTGCAAAGCAATAATTATTACAAAAACATTTCAGTTTTTCAGTTAAAGCATATTTACTCGCTTATGAAATACTCTCATTGGGAACTGCACTTACATTTTTACTCCCTTAAAAATCATTGTACTCCTAACTTGAAAAAATAGGGAGTAAAATACTCCCATTTCCAAATCTTATCTGGAGCGCTGCTTACAATTGTACAACACCGGTACTTACATCAAGTAATACAATGAAAGTAAATATAACAATTGAAACTAAAACAAATTGTTGCTTGTTGTTAATCATCAGAAACATCTCATTGCATTTCGTCTGTCTGCACATCTGAATCCATCCAAATGTTCACCTACTATGAGATACAATAACACGCCCCTTTTATCGTTCTTACTTCTTTTCGAAGCTGATTAATCGAAAGAAAATCAGTCAAGCACACGCAGAGTTTTAACTAGAAAAACAAATATACATGTCCTTAAGAGCACAGCGATTGAGGGGGCCATTAGCGATCGAGATTTAATGTATACAGTTCAGATGTATTTCAATCCTCCTTCATTTACATTATATTGTCTTGCTTTACAATGATTCATAATATCCTTCTAATTTCTGATCTCTTTTGCTTCGAAGCAGTCTCCTGGGTAGCCCTTGATGTTGGGCAAAGGCTATTTTGGTTAGCTGTCCTTGCCAACTTTAGATGGAAGTGCAATTTTCATTTTTTAGTGTGCTCAATATGGTTTAAGTTACTTACCTGTAACTCTTGTTCTCTAGCATGGGACTCGCATGCATTCACATGCTCATGAATATTCCCCCGTCGTCAGGCTGGGAATCCTTGGTAAAAGAAAAAAGTTTCACTTTAGCTCTAGAACTGTATTTCTCCTCTAAACCAATCACTGTCCTCAGGGTCACACTGCTCCCATCAATCCTCTCCCTAAGCTCCACCCCCGGTGGCCATCTTCAGATTTGGTAAGCACGTAAAGTGGCAGTATGAACCAAGAACAGCCATAGCGGGGAAGAAGGGAGGATTTGCATATGAATCCATGCAAGACCCATGCTGCAGAACAAGAGTTACAGGTAAGTAACTTAAACTTTCACCAGCATGGGGAATGGGATGGATTCACATGCTCATGAATAACAATTACACATCATTACATATACACAACCACGGGAGGTGGCAAGACTCAACAGAAGCTATTAACAGTTACCCCTCGAACAGGCTCACTGCAAGTGAACATGTTCCATCGCACCGCTTGGCCGACCCGGGGCTCCTCACTGCAATCCCTGTCGACGCAGTAGAACCTTGTGAAGGTTTGCGTGGACCTCCACATAGCAGCCCTGCAGATGTCGAGCAGGAGCACACTAGAGAGAAACCCTGTCATTGCTGCAAAGGCTCTAATAGGAGTGGGCTGTTAGACAGTCGATGACAGTGCAAGATGCAGCCGGAGAGCCACCTGGAGATGGAAGCCTTTGACAAGGCCTTCCCGTCATTCACAGGTTCAAAATTGACGAACAACTGAGAAGTCTTTCGAAAACTCCCCGACCCACATGGCTGAGGTGATTGCCATGAGAAAAGCAGTCTTCCACGAGAGGAACTTTAGGGGAACTTGATGCATTGGTTCAAAAAGTGCCCCCATGAGTTTAGTCAATACCACATTGAGTTCCCATGCTGGAGCTGGAGTTTGAGCCTTCACTGGCGGAAACGTTTGGAAGAGGCCCCAGATCAACTCCTTGACGAGTCTGTGAGAACACAGGGAAGGTATACCCGGTGGCCTGGTGTAAGGGGATATGGCGACCAAGTGCACCTTGCTAGAGGCGTGAGCAAGTCCAGCCTTGGCCAGGGAAAGCAAGTATGACAAGAGCTGCAGGGCTGGGACACGCAGGGGAGTGATCTTCTGCGCCAATAACCATATAGAAAATTGCTTCCATTTATGGCTGTAGTGTGGAAGATTCTCCCGTCTTGGCCAGGTTGTCCATATACAATAATGTCCAAATTCTAGGGCTGCAGGAGCCAGGCTCTGAGGTTCAGCGATGCTAGGTCGTGATGTAGAATAGCTCCCCCTTCTCTGGCGAGATCAGGAAGCAGCGCTAGCCTGAAGGGTTGTGCCTTTGACAGTCGTAGCAGGTCCGGATGCAATATCTGTATCGGCCACGCTGGAGCGACAAGTATCATCCTGCATTGACACTGAATGAGTGTTGATCACTCGTAGCAGTAGTGGGAACGGAGGGAAGGCGTAAAGGAAGAGTCCCTCCCACGGGAACGAGAAAGCATCCCTCATGCTTTTCGGCTGTGGGACCTGCTGGTGAACCTCTGACATTTGGGAGTTCGTTTCCGTCGCAAAGAGGTCGATCTGGGGCCGACCCCATTCGCGGAATAGAAAATCCACTTGTGTTAAGATGGATTTGTAACTCTGATCTAGTGGACATAAGTTTAGGAGGCCACCCTAGTTTAGTGGAACAGGGGAACCTTCTGAACAAACCAGACCAATCCACGGTAGCTTGGCAGGCGGTCAAGACTAATTATCAGGTGGGGTGAGTGTGATCGGAAGTCCATAATGAGCACACAGAGTAAAACTCCACAGATTACCCTTAGACAGATGTTTATCAAAAATACATTTATTATAGGCCTTTATAACAAAAACATGATTAAACCAGTTATCAATAAAACAGTTACCTCACTATCTAACATATATACAATAATAAGATTAGCCTAAGGCTGATGATGGGGGGAGAGAATAACCACAACCTGTAAAAGAAAGGGGTTAAATCAACACAGATATCAGTTTAGGCAATCCTTCATCAACAATCCCTAACTTATGAAGTCCAGCCCTACGAAATGAGAAGCCTTGTGCTCAAAGTACAGTTGCACGTTAACAACGCGCGGTCGTGCGTAAACAAAAAAGCAGGTTTTCTTCAGGGGGCTATTGCTGCTCAAGAAGGGGCTTGAGGGGATGAAGAATAAGTTCCTACCGTTGCAGATAGAGTGACTTTCAGAGTTCGGGAACGGATGGGGAGCGCAGGCTATCCCAGCCAAAGTGAGTGTCTTTTGAGGAACACTCGTGAGTAAAAAGGGATGGATGTGCCAGGGGGCCACCGGTAAGTTAGTAAAGTACTCACCAACCCTCGACACAGTCTGGACCAAACTTTGGCAGTCTAGCCCACGTTGCCTGTTGGGTGTTAACCCTGCAGTTTCAGGACGCTCTGGCTCTCAGCGGCTGCAGGTTGGGACGATCGTCCATGGCGGGACAGTAGCCTTTACTCAGCTCTCGAAGAAGGAAAACAGATAGTTCCGGTGCAGCACGTCTTAGGACACGATAGGCAAGAACTGCAGGCACTTTCAACGATGGTCAACACAGCTCGGCGAAGCAGGAGCCGCAAATGCTTGCGGCATGGCGCACACTCATAATTCACGACCCGGAGGAGCTAGGACAATGAGTTCTGGCAGAAGTGGGCCCTGGAGCACAAGCTAGCGGTTCCCAGAGCCTCGAGTCTCAACTCAGGGTGGCAGCGTTCCTGTGCGATACCCTGGCTTCGAGCTGGTCAGTTCACTGGATGGCCCAGGAACACTTCTGAAGAGGCTCTTTTCGAGGGTAAGTAGGAGAAGCAGAGAGTAGTTGTTCCCAATACCCCAATGGGCGAAGCGTCCTTGCAGGCCTTCTTGGTTCGATGAAGGAACAGTCTGACGGGACAGTGGGCCAGGGTGCCAAACCTTTCAAGCATGCACAAAGAATGGGAACACAGTATGCACACCAAGTTTTAACAAACGTTTCTACAGGGTTAGTAGATATTTAGTGAGGTGCAGAGGAGAAAAACACTGCCTTGACACTAGGCAATGGTACAAAACAAGGAAAAGGAAGTGTCCACGGGCTGTGGATCACTTGCGTCCCCTGCACACTCAGGTTATTGCCAGTAGCAATCAATTGTTCAAAATGTTTCTCTATTACTCTAGAGGATCTGTTTCAGTACTCCATTTCTGGTCTGAACTGCTTACACAGCAAAGAGGAATAACAGAGTTGACTTAGAGTAACTGGCTAATTAGCCATCAACTGGGGTTATCTCAATCTGCACTTTGGCAATAGTCATTTACAAGCTTTCTTAATCTGTAGAGGTAATACTTATGCAGTCACTTGGTTATTGATTTCAGTAGAAAAATACAATTTATTAATACATGCCAGTCTATATTCAGCAATATTACCAATTGTTGATCATCATATAGTGTCATGTCTTCAATCACAAAATATATGCATTTTAGGTACAGTAGAGGCCTAACTACTGTTCCAAATAGCTCAACGCGTTTCGGGAAGTCATTTTCCCTTCTTCAGGAGCAAAATATTCTATGTTAATAACTTTCAAACTTCATGTTTTCATAATCTGGGTTCTTCCGGACAATCTGTTTCCCTTTAGAAAGAAAATCAAAGAGAATACCTTTAGTCTATTGTTCTCCAATTGCAATGTGCATGAATACTTTGTCATTTTTACATTTTTTACAAATCAAATGTGTCTCTACCTCTCATTGGTGCCCCTTCAGTGTATCTCCGGCTGGAGTAGTCAGTAATCAGGGTGGGTGACCCCTCTAGTATAGTGATTTGGTCCCGGGCAGAGGCTCGAGCTGTAGAGTTTTATAGGAAAGGATATGGGTCCATAATTCTGCTTATTAAAGTTTTACAAAATGTCTTCAAGACTGAGTAATTCTGAGTTATTACTATTAGAGTCTTGTATAGGTAAAAAAGTGAGTCACTCACCCCTTCATGCGAATGAGGTCAGGGTATGCAGTGGTCAGTCCAGTACCCAAAATGGTGGGGGAAGTTGAGCGTGTCAGAGCAGGCGTTACCTGTAGGTAAAAAGCGAAGTTGGGTCAACCCTTATCCTGTCCACACAATGTGGAAGTTAAATCAAAGGAAATCCTCTAACCTTATATATTTTGTTAGGTTTCTTACCTCTCAGTTGCAGGTAAGTGTTCCGGGAAGGAGTCCGCGAATGCAAAGGAGCGGGCCATCCCATTGTTATTACCTAGACGCGGCGTCGGTGCTCGTCAGCGCGATGACATCAGATGTAAACATCCGACGTCATCACGCCGCGCGCGCGTCATCACTCCAAATCTCTGCTAGGGGGATAGGGCTGGAAACTGAGTATACAATTTCATACAATCAATGTCAGGGCCATCTTGGATGATGGTATGAATCAGTCAGGTATGGAATACCTTACATGGAAAGATGCTACAGACTTTTGAGTGCAGTGATAGTATATTTAGGATATTGAGGAGTATATCGAATGGGGCGCCTCTGCTCACAGTCTCACTAAGTTCATCCGTTGTCATGACAGTACATTTATTTGTGGATAACATGGTTGTATTATAATCATATGATTCAGTCTCAGTTTCTTCCAAGCGCACGCAAAAAGGCTACAAGATACTGAAGTGCATTACATAATGCTGTCATTAGACTATATTTATCCGAAATTTGCATGGCAGATGAATTAAATATTAAATACATGGATCCTTAGAGTTGTGCTAGTCATTGTAATCACCTTTGCGAATAAACACTAAGAATTAAAGAAACTGATGAGTCTACAGCCTGATAGTGTAATGTTTCTGAGTCATTATTGGTATGGTGTAGTAGGGATGTTTAAACAGTATGATCATTCAATGTCGGTCTATACCCAATGGGAATAAGGCCTGATCATATGCTGTCTGGTAAAAATGTTAAGACATTTTCGTCGAAGTGGTCGATACGTTTATGCATCCACCATTAGTGTTTCTGCTCATAGGAACACTCCTAGGTGGAAATCATTGTTCATTCCATATGGGCACATGCTGTCCAATTTATCTATCCAGTACAGCTTGCGTTGGTCCATCTTTTTTGCGTGGTTGCCTCCTCTTGGTGCTCTATGTACCACCTCCAAGATTTGATATCTCAGTAGGGCTACTGTGTGTTTTTTCTCAATGAAGTGTCTTGCAACTGGCGATCGTTCGATGATGTTTTTGTAATTTGGAGAGGAGACAGGATACAACTTGAAAGATTCCTGCAGTACATTAACTCAGTCAATGAGAGGATAAAGTTTACAATGGAAATTGGGACACCTAATATTCATTACCTAGATGTGGAATTGGAACTGGTTGAAGGAGTTATCATTACTAACCTATTCACCAAACCCACTGATGTCAACAACAGCCTACACTATAGAAGTTCACATCCTAAACACCTAAAGAATAATTTGCCCTTTAGCCAATTCCTCCGGGCAAAAGAATAACATCAGTAGATGCCACACTAATGGTTGAAATGGAGAAAATGGAGTCCAAAAACTCGAAGAGAGGATACCCGGAAAATGTGATACTGGCAGCTAAAACAAGATCCACCCTCATATCAAGGGAAGACCTACTGAAGAAAACACCCGAGAAAAAAGAGATTCCATTCTTATATTCTTTGAAATACTCTAGCCAAAGCCATCAAATTACTCGGCTAATCAGAAAGAATTGGAGGATAATACAACTGGATCCACACCTGAAGGAGCTTTTCCCAGAACCACCGCTAATCGCCTATAAAAGAGGGAAGAACTTTAGAGACCGATTGGTGAGGGCAGAACGTATTCAAGATCAACGACAAAGGGTACTACATACTAAAAAATTAGGCGCCTTTGCATGCCTACACTGCAATAACTGCAACATCACAAAAGGAGACTATGTGAGGCATCCTCAAACAGGTGCCAAAATTAAACTTCAACACTTTGCAACCTGTGAAACCAAATCTATAATGTATGCCTTGAGTTGCCCATGCAGAATTTATTACGTCGGTCAGACCAAACGTAAGATGAAGGAGAGATGCAACGAACACAAAAGCAACATTCGTACCAAGAATGAACGATCGCCAGTTGCAAGACACTTGAGTGAGAAAAAACACACAGTAGCCCAACTGAGATATCAAATCTTGGAGGTGGTACACAGAGCACCAAGAGGAGGCAACCACGCAAAAAAGATGGACCAACGCGAGCTGTACTGGATAGATAAATTGGACAGCATGTGCCCATATGGAATGAACGAAGATTTCCACCTAGGAGCGTTCCTATGAGCAGAAACACTAACGGTGGATGCATAAACGTATCTACCACTTCGACGAAAATGTCTTAACATTTTTACCAGACAGCATATGATCAGGCCTTAATCCCATTGGGTATAGACCGACATTGAATTATCATACTGTTTAAACATCCCTACTACACCATACCAATAATGACTCAAACATTACACTATCAGGCTGTAGACTCATCAGGTTCTTTAATTCTTAGTGTATATTCGCAAAGGTGATCACAATGACGAGCACAACTCTAAGGATCCATGTATGTAATATTTAATTTATCTGCCATGCACATTTCGGATAAATATAGTCTAAGGACAGCATTATGTAATGCACTTTTTTTTTTTATTGAAACTTCAGCCATGGTATCACAACTAAAAGAAAGTTGGTCAGCCATAACTTTTGTTACATATAGAAAACAAACAAATCTATTCTTCAAAGGAACGTCTCACAATCAAGTATCTAAATGTACTTGCAGACGCATACCTCGAGGTTTTTTTAGCCTCTTGACCAATTGATGTACAGCCTGCAAGATTACATTTACATACGCGGAAATTTTGTTGATTAGTTGGTTCATTAATCAAGTGATAATTAATTTTACCTCAGGGCTTCAGAAAAATGGAGTCCAAGAAATTGACAATAGCACATGTAAGTTGAATGTCATGACCTGAAATTGCTCGGCACCACCAATTGGCCATGTCATTGTCCAGAGGAGCATATTTCCCAAGATGACATTGTCGTTGGGTTTTCACCCCAACACATGCTGTTATCAGATGATAAGAAGTTTCCGTGTTGTTGCAGCAGAATCGACATATGTTGTCAGCAATGTCCTTGATTTTACGTTGCCACAGCATTTCTTTAGATTGAATGGCGTTCAGCCGAAACTTCAAAAATGTTTCACGATATTGTGAGTTTGGACATTTTACTAAATATCGACAAGGTTTGTTCAATTTATGAACTGTGGTTTCTAATTTCAGCGTGGATTTCAGTTTGTTTCGAAGTTCTAAATTGCAAATCCACGACCAATTGTCAAATTTGGTCTTTGCCAACTGTGGTAAGTTAATTAATTTGTCGATTGATATGTCAGCGCTGTTTAGGTAGGTTGCCAAGGCAGTTTTCCAGGCACGAAGTAGATGGTTATTGGTAACTACATGTTTCTCAACCAGAATTTGGTAAGCAGGGGACGGTGCAACTACGCACATTTTCCTCCAGACAGTCAATGATTTCCAGATTACAACAGAATGTAGGGAGTTCAAAGATAACTCATAGCGGATCGCGGTGATGGATACATAGTTTGGAAGTCTTAAGACACGCCTCCAGAATATTGCCTCAAGTTTATGCCAGATCTGTGCGGCCAAGTTCCATCCGGCCTCCGCACCAAAGGCGATTGCTGGAATTACCTTTTGACAAAAAATATCAAAACTGGCGACAGACTAAATTTTCCAAATTCTCTGTTTATCTTGGCCCCTTGGATTGCGAACTGGTTCATTCGTGCGATCAGGTCTTGCATCCAATCGTGTTCATTGATGGAATTATTGAACATGATGCCAAGATAGCGGATGGACTTCACTAATGACAGGGTGTTATTCTCAATGGTCCATTTAAAGGCTTGGTCTTTCCGTGATGTTATTGTACCGATAGCCATTATCTTAGTTTTGTCGACATTCAAGTTTAGGTCATTTTGTTTTAGGTAGTCACTGAGACTACTCAGCAGCCGTTGAAGACCTATCTGGGTACGATCAATTAAGACGAGGTCGTCCGCGTATGCTATGCAGTTTATCGGAGTGTTATTGATTTTTGGAGAAAAGCACTGGACCCGGTTTAGGCAGGCTGGGATGTCTGCAATAAAGAGCTTAAAGAGCTCAGCTGCCAAAGGGCAGCCTTGCTTCACACCCCTGTGTGTAGGAATTTTTGGTGACAAGTTGCCTTGGTTGTTGAGCCTTACTTGAATTGATGTACCGAAATGCAGGGCTTGAATAGGTTCCAATATAGATTTCGGACAATTCCAGGCTTGGAGTTTTGTCCACAGCAGATCACGATTTATCATGTCAAAAGCTTGACGTAGGTCAATAAAAGCAAGGAATAGTTTTTTCCCTGATTGCAAAGTTTCCAGCTTTAAAATAGTTAATATAAGTAAGTTGATTTCCACCCCTACTCCCTTAGTAAATCCTGTTTGTCTGATGTCTAGGATCCCTGCGTGCAAAGCCCAACCTTCAAGTTTTTGGCGGAGTGACGAGCCCAAAATTTTTCCGATAGTATCGAGTAGGGCTATCGGGCGATAGTTGTTTGGGATCGCTCGATTTCCCCGCTTGAATATTGGGACCACGATTGCCTCCAGCCATGAATCATGCATTCGCTTTGTGGATTGAATCGTTTTTAACAAGGCTTCTATCAAAATGGCCCATTTCCGGGCGTGTTTTTTCAACATGATGTTAGTAATCATGTCAGGACCTGCGGCATGGGAGTTCTTCAGAGTCATGATCATTTTCTCTATTTCGATAACAGACATGGTTACCTCCCAGACAACACCGGAAGGCTTGAAGTCTGAATTGCGTTCTTTTTCGGGCAACTGGTACACTTCAGCAAAGTGCTCTGCCCAGGTTGCACTGTTGATTTCATTGGATATGTGAGCCGAGCAACGGGAATTGCCAGAATTTAAGATATCCCATATCTGCCGGGTGTTTTTGGTTACTAAAATTTTCATCATTGCTTCAGCCTTATTTTGGTCAATGATCATTTTATGCGATTTCAGCCAATGACGATACACCTGACGCCTTTGTTTCATTTCTTTTCTGAGTGTCATGGCCATCGAGGGTGATTTTAAGAGCTTTTTCAGCTGTCGTATATCAGCTCTCATCGTTTTCTTTTGTGCCGAAATGATTGTGCTTGACACATGTTTGTGAACTATTCCCATTGATCGGGCTGCGATGATGGTGGACATCATGTTGCTGACCAGAGGTGCATAATTGACGTTTTGATCTGCATAAAGATTGTATAGGTGGTCGCTTAGTGCATGGAGTTTTGGACCGTTTATTCGTGAACGATTACCTCCTGCATTTACTGTGATAGGAAGTCCATAGTGTCCTTCGGATAGTACCCACTCCAGAGTACATGAGGCGTAAGAGATCATGATCGCTATTCTGCATTTTGACAACCGTTAAGTTTGTTATCTTGTCCATCATGTTTAGAGACACCCAAAAATAGTCCAAGATACTATGAGAAGTGTCACGATGCCAGGTTGAAGATGGAGGATCATCTCCTTTAACATTTCCGTTCACCAAGTGGCAGTTTCGATTTTGTAGTGCCTGCATCCAGCCCTTGCTTCGGCAAGATAGCTCGTGTTCGCCAAGGGGCAAGTATACTTGTCGACTGATGTCAAAGCCAAACCAAGTACAGTTCAGATCTCCACAACAGATTATTGACAAGTTTCTGTATTTTATAACAGCGTTGTCTATAAGGCTAGTAATGGCCTTCAGAAATGTGGCAGTACTGATTTTGTACGGATTCCAGTATCCGTTAATAATCAGGAGATTATGCCGCTCATCTATTGTGCCTTGAGTCGATTGCATATGGATCCCCTGAGTAAAGGCGTTTGGATTTGAGACTTCCATAGTTTTCCATTGGTTGTTGATTTTGGTCATTGTTAGTAGCCCAGAATAAGGGCGACCTTGTGGATTTTTTACGGCAGGGTTCAGGTGAACTTCAAAGCCGTCTCTCATTGGAGCCTCTACAAGCCACGTTTCTTGTAGACAGATTACAATCACACGCTGAAGGTCAACTTCGAAGTTATTGAAGAGGTGTATAAATCCTCTCGTATTCCATGATATAATCTCCCACTGAGGTTGACAATCAGATAGTTGTGGCTATTGTTTCGTGTTGCGGGAGCGGGGGGTTTGATTATTCCAAGTTGACTTTCGACTATTCTGAAGATTTTGATTGTGTCGTAATGAAATTGCCGCAAGTGACTGCCTTAGCTCCTTGTAACTTATGGAAGCATCAGCCTTAGATGAAGGCGAGGAGGAGCTGGTGTTAAGACTCTTGTGGGTGCCGGAGGTTCGGTCGAGATGTCAAAACCAAATGCCAGTAACTCGTCAGAGGCACGCAACATAGTGTTTCGTACAGAGGCAGAAGGAATATGCAAAATAACCTGGTCAGCCGTGTGTTCAGTTGGATATTCGACAATCTTAATATCGGCTGATTCGATTGTGCGTAGCGATGGAATGCATTTGAGTAGTCTCATCACATTTGCACGGTTGAGATTGACATCATTATCATCGTCTTGAATGTTTTGAAGACGCAATTTCCCAATTTGTACAGTCGAAGAGGAAGAGAGATTTTGGTGAGCTCTAGAGACATGGTACACCTTGCTTTGTTGTTGTTTAGTACATTTGGGGTTCCATCTAGATGACTGATCGGATACATGTGCAAAGTGATCACGTACACTGTGAGTTTCATTACCAGTGCGTGAGCACAGAGCCGCTAACGTGGACCTTCGGTTTATAGTAGGTTTAGACTGACCCTGAGCAGCAGGAGGGAGAGAGCGTATGCCATCAATGGCACTCACATTTTGTCTCTCAAGTGAGGCTTCCTGGTCAGAATAAGTAGAGAGATTGCAGAGATCTAATTCAGGATCACTCTCGGAGCTTACGATTGTCTCACTTACAGACTCAGTTCTTCGTCTTTTCAATGAGGGATGGACCGATGCACGAGTTGGTCTTGCAGTTTGCGCAGATATGGGGGGAACTTTGGCTGCGACTTCTTCTGGTATGGTTATTCGTGTGAACAAACTCAATTTTGTCGGCGAAGGTAGATTTCTAATGAATTTTTTTTGTTTGTTGATGTTATTGTCTTTCGATATGTCGATGGCACCATGTGAGCGTTTAGAATTTGTCTTACTGGCGGCCCGTAGACTCTTCACTTTTTTGAGAGAATTATCTGTAGAATCAGGAAGAGAAAGGGTTATTGATTTTGCGGCTCCCGCAAAAATGGCAAATGAGATTGGCATCCCCTGCGAGATTGAAGGCGCAGAGGCCGGGTTCCTGTCTTTGGGAAGAATTGCTGCGGATTGGGCCGTGTCAGAGACCGCTCCTTTTGAAGTCTTACTTAAAGAATTTGTTTCCTTTTCAGTATTGTCCTTTCTTGATTTCAGATTTTGTTGAGTCATCAAGATGCGACTGACTACCTATCGAAATAGGCGTCAGTGATGAATGATTAAGTTGCCCATTTTGAGACGCAGTTGAGGATACCAAAAGATTCTTTCCCGAGTTAGAGATTTGCCCCGGAGCCAAGTTTGGAAGAACATTTGTCTCACTTTCTGTGGGAGACTCTGTTGCTAGAAGTTCTGGGACTTTGGTGGGTGGTGGGTGTTGCAATACTGAGTGTGAAAGGACGGCGTCCGCATTGTGCCGCATCCACTTTAGGGCTTCCAAGAGACCTTCCGATAAGGTGTCGTTTTGGCAATGATGGCGTGCAGCTAAGTCTGTCAAACGTTCTTGCCACCGAGTCGTAAGATCGGCTTCTCTCAAGATCTGATTTTTCAGAAAGTTGTTAAAGTTTTCGGTTGTCACCATTTTGTCGGATAAGACTGCGATTAGGGCTGTTTGATCTTTTAAGGCGTCATGAAGTGATTCATAAAGTTTTGTAAAGGGAATCATTGCCATCGATGTCGCAGCAAGCACATTGTTGTACAACTGCGTGGCTGCTGCAGCCGAGCGACTGGGTTTCTGAGATGACGATGAAGAGCCATCGACACAGGAGTGTGAACTCGAGGAAGTCGCCTCATGTGACGCAGCTTGGGCGCTTGATTGAACTTTTTTCAGATGATCTGCCAAATGTTTCTTCGACAAGGAGGAACAGACTCGAGGAGTACTTGTAGATGCCAGGTTTGATAATCGGGGACCTTTAGCAACACTTTTGTTTGTAGACACGTTGGTATTTGTAGCAGGCTCTTCGTCGGCAATATCAGGTAAATTGCTACTCAGGTCAGCCCCATCGATGTTTGATGATGAGTGGTCTTGCCGTGAGAGATTTCCCTGAGTGACCAAGACAGCTGATTCTGTTGAATTTAGCTGTGGCGTTGTCCGAGAACAGGTTTGATGACGTTGGTCATAGTAAGTCAGCAGCCTTTGTTTTGCGGCGGCATAGTCTGCATCTAGTTGTGCCAGCAGACGTGCCTCACGGCCTTCCATATTTAGATTTGTACTTTTTTTTCTAATGTTCTCGCACTGTGTTCCTGCAGTGTGAGATTTGTTGGAATTGTGAGGCGGCGCAGTTTGAATATCCTTGAACTGATTGTTGTCTAGACCTTTAAAGATATCGCATGCTTGATGATTGGCAGGTGTTAAGGGTTCCTTGTCGCTGTTTACTTCGGGTACTAATCTAATAATGTCCTGAGGCTGTTTCCTTGATGCTATAGACGTTCGATTTAGAGTGGAACAGTCTATAGAGAAATGCATGCCAGGTGGATCACGTAAATTGCGAGTGCATGTTGTGATTTTTGAATTTACAGAATCATCGTTTGACAATCGAGGGGTTGGAAAAGCCGACTTTAGAGACGTGTTAATGGACACGAATGGTTTATCGCTCTTGCTAGATGTTACGAGTCGCTTTGAAGCAGCAATTGGGATGGCAGTATGGGGTGTGTCAGGTTCAGCCGGAGTATTTACAATTTGGAGGTCGGCATCAATCATTTCGACGTCAGTCACGTCAAAAGGCGAATAAAAGACTTCAGAACTATTGATCAACGGAGTGGGTGATTTGTTGTCTCGCGGCAATGGAGTGGCAGGATGGATGAGTAATGCAGCTGCTATAGAATTCAGTATCTCGTAGCCTTTTTGCCCGCGCTTGGAAGAAACTGAGACTGAATCATATGATTATAATACAACCATGTTATCCACAAATAAATGTACTGTCATGACAATGGATGAACTTAGTGAGAGACTGTGAGCAGAGGTGCCCCGTTCGATATACTCCTCAATATCCTAAATATACTATCACTGCACTGAAAAGTCTGTAGCATCTTTCCATGTAAGGTATTCCATACCTGACTGTTTCATACCATCATCCAAGATGGCCCTGACATTGATTGTATGAAATTGTATACTCAGTTTCCAGCCCTATCCCCCTAGCAGAGATTTGGAGTGATGACGCGCGCGCGGCATGATGACGTCGGATGTTTACATCTGATGTCATCGCGCTGACGTGCACCGACGCCGCGTCTAGGTAATAACAACGGGATGTCCGCGTTCCTTTGCATTCGCGGACTCCTTCCCGGAACACTTACCCGCAACTGAGAGGTAAGAAGCCTAACAAAGTATATAAGGTTAGAGGATTTCCTTTGATTTAACTTCCACATTGTGTGGACAGGATAAGGGTTGACCCAACTTCGCTTTTTACCTACAGGTAACACCTGCTCTGACAAGCGCACCTTCCCCCACCATTTTGGGTACTGGACTGACCACTGCATACCCTGACCTCACTCGCATGAAGGGGTGAGTGACTCATTTCTTTACCTATACAAGACTCTAATAGTAATAACTGAGAATTACTCAGCCTTGAAGACATTTTGTAAAACTTTAATAAGCAGAACTATGGACCCATATCCTTTCCTATAGAACTCTTCAGCTCCAGCCTCTACCCGGGACCAAATCACTATACTAAAGGGGTCACCCACCCTGATTACTGACTACTCCAGCCGGAGATACACTGAAGGGGCACCAATGAGAGGTAGAGACACATTTGATTTGTAAAAAATGTAAAAATGACAAATTATTCATGCACTTTGCAATTGGAGAACAATAGACTAAAAGTATTGTCTGTGATTTTCTCTCTAGAGGGAAACAGATTGTCCGGAAGAACCCAGATTATGAAAACATGAAGTTTGAAAGTTATTAACATAGAATATTTTGCTCCTGAAGAAGGGAAAATTACTTCCCGAAACGCGTTGAGCTATTTGGAACAGTAGTTAGGCCTCTACTGTACCTAAAATGCATATATTTTGTGATTGAAGACATGACACTATATGATGATCAACAATTGGTAATATTGCTGAATATAGACTGGCATGTATTAATAAATTGTATTTTTCTACTGAAATCAATAACCAAGTGACTGCATATTTATCACCTCTACAGATTAAGAAAGCGTGTAAATGACTATTACCAACGTGCAGATTGAGATAACCCCTGATGGCTAATTAGCCAGTTACTCTAAGTCAACTCTAAGTTATTCCTCTTTGCTGTTTAAGCAGTTCAGACCAGAAATGGAGTACTGAAACAGATCCTCAAGAGTATTAGAGAAACATTTTGAACAATTGATTGCCACTGGCAATAACCTGAGTTTGCAGAGGAAACCTTCCAAGCATGTCACCGGCGGCTCCTGAAGTCTGCTTTCTTGTTAAGGATACTTGGCTCCGTATGAGGTTCGGTGTGAACCTCAGTAGATTGACCTGATATGGATGCAGAGCCCCTTGTATTATCCAACATTCAGTGTGTGCTCAAATCTCAGATACCCAGTTGAAGAACTACTTTCTTGCATGCATGCCAGACTTGGGCCAATCGTGGCCCACAGTGGTTCCAGTCATTCACAGCTACCAGACATACTGGCACCAGTAGTGTGGATTGGGACCAGACAGTCCCAACCCTCTTCCTGGGCACTAGCACACATGACATGGAGCAGCCCACGAAAGATGCAGTTTTTGTGGGAGGCTGCATACCCAAATAAGGAATACCCGGGTCTCCCGACCTGGGGGAAGGCAAAGTGGCAGAATGGCCAAATGACAAAACAAAAGACTTTGTGGCACAGCCATTTTCAGCACTAGCCAAAGTCTTGGGCCAAACGCAGTAAACGCAGTATGGTCCATACAAATGAAGTCAAAATACTTTAAAAGTAAACTGCTGCGACCAGTTTGTACTAGGCATACTTGTAGAGACACCAAAAACTCTGTAGAGGGTGGCTAGGGCCATAAAACAAAAGGACCCCTATGCGCCGTACTGTAAGGTCCTTGGCGTATAGATAAAAAGTTACCAAGAAATGGCAACATAGTCGAAGATTGCGGGAAACAAAGTTGCCCAGTACGGACAGCCTAAAGGACGTGTCAGTTTCCCCATAACAAATGAGGGAAAGCCAAGAGGAGTGCGCTGAAGGCTGTGCTCCACTGGAAAAAGTCAGGTTAGGTACTCCAAACAAAAGCAAAAGGTTTGAGGGGGTTCACAAATGGAGGGAAAATTGCACCTAAAGGAAATCTTTCCTAACAACTTCGTCCTGGCAAAGCTCCCACTCGTGGCAAGAACCTAACCACCTGCTGAGCGAGTCTGAAATGGTGTTCCTGGCACCCAACAGGTGGAAAGGGACAAGAAACATCCCCTGACAAATAGCACAGCGCTGCAGCTTATGGGCCTCCTTGGAGAGAGCCGTGGAGCGCGTCCTGCCCTACTTCCAGATGTAGAACATGGTGGTGGTGTTGGCTGTGAAGATCCTCACCATCTTGCCCTTCAGCAGGAAGGACTTGAGGGCCCAGAGGACAGCCCAAAGCTCCAGGACGTTGATGTGAAGAGCCTTTTCTTCTGGCAGCCAGAGGCCTCTGTCGGGCAACTGTCTGCTGTGCGCTCCCCAACCTTCCAGGGAAGCATCCGTGGTGATCGTCTCCTGGTACGGTGGGACTTGGAATGGAGCCCCTTCTGAGATTTGTGGGTGCATGCCAAACCACTGTATCGCCCGGCGGAACTTCTTGTTGAGGGTGATCTTGTCCGTCGAAGATCCTGAAACCTACAGCCACCACGCATCCAGAAACTCATGGAGAGGTCTCATCTACAAAGGTGGACGAGGTTGATGCAGGAGGACATCATGCCCAGCAGTGACTTCACTGCTTGCACTGTAGCTGAACGTGACGCGGACAGGCGCTGTCTGTACCTTCCCCAGTATGGCTACAACCCTCTCTTCCGAGAGCGACGCCAAACATGGTACTGTGTTGAGTAGCATTCAATAATAATAATATCTTTAATGTGATTTAGTTTAGTTAATAAACTTTACACATATTCATCAACATATAAAACCATAAAAACAAAGAATATTCATACATTAATAAAATACAATTATATCAAAATCCAAACAAATTGATCATCATATAACAATAGCCTTAACCTAATAATCTTGATATGCTATATTACAGATTTAACCTCGTTCTTCATTCTCATACCATCCATACATACATAGCAAAATAAGACAACATATGATGGGTTAACCTAAATATATCACACATGCCTTCATAATGAAATGCCCAATTTGGTTTCCACCTTCAACCAAATATTATAAAGTGCAGTTAACAAGTGCATGCTTTCAGTGTTGACACAATGGTTCCAAAACAACCTCTCCACTATCATGTCTCAGTTATGTACATATGTTGCAAGGTAGTATTTTATATCACCCATCATTTCATGACATTCAGTGAGGACATGTTTAGCGGTCTCCGGTGTATCCCGATTGTTACATAGGCGACAGAATCGCTGTTCTTTAGGTGTTTTATCTATCACTCATGTGGTCACCTTAATGGGGAGATGTTCTAATCTTAGTAAAAGAATAAATCTTCTAAGCCTATTTGAGGGACATAGCATCAGATATTGTTGTGGCTTCTTAAATGTATGTAGCCTAGATTGCACAAAGTTGTACATTTTCAATTTGCGGAGGTGTTCATAATTCTCCAACCAGTCCCATAATTTTACCCGTCTTCCCAATGCAGCCTGCATTGCCTCCGTACAGGGACCATCTCGATGTGACCAACAAATGTCCCTCAAAATTGTTCCATCTGGTTTGCCAATTGACAGGTGGAGCTTACTTTGTTTAATTCCTGAGAGACTGTCCTCAGTAGGGCATTTCCCGCTCCATTCACCATTTTTAGATAAAGCCCTGCTCTCTTTTTCAAAACCAATGGTTTTAAAGATATCAATCCAAGCTCAAGTCTTAAGAGAGCCATAGGGATGCAAGACGGGAGTCCCAATACCCTTCGCAAATATTTTCCCTCAATAAGCTGTAACCGGTTTAACTCCATTTGCATGAGTGCTTCTAATCCATACACCATCCTAGGGGGCAATACTTGAATGTATAGATGTCAAGTTCCCCAAAGGGTATAGCCACCCTGTTTTATTGTTAAAATTTTTTGAAAGGGCTGTGATTTGAGTAGCTCTTATCATACGATTACGCTTACATATGAGGTAATCGCCTGTAGGTTTCAACTCAATTCCGAGATATCTATATACAGGAACATATATAATTTCAACATTATCAATATAGAGCTTAACACGTGTAGTTCTTTTACTTGTGTATCTTATCACGTGAGTTTTCTCTACACTAATAACAAGGCCATTTCTTTCGGAGTATTCCCAGAGAGCAAGGGCAGATCGGCGTAACCCACTAATACTGTGATCAAATACCACTAGGTCATCTGCATATGCAAGAACCAGGCAAGGAACTTTACCAATGCTCGGGGGACAGTTACTAGCCAAGGCTATTGCCTGAGGTATATCGGGTACATACAAGTTGTACACTACGGGGGCGGTAACACACCCCTGTTTGACCCCTCTGTTCTGCAAGACCTCTTTGGTCATGTGGCCTTCCTGATCTAATTTTAGCCTCACCTTGGTGTTCTGATGTAATAAGGAACAAGTTACTTACCTGTAACTGTTGTTCTCCAGCATGGGTCTGGCATGGATTCACATGCTCATTAATATTCCCCGTCGTCAGGCTGGGAATCCTCGGTAAAGAAAAAATCAGTATCAGTTTTGTTTCTGATCTGTCTTTCGTAGTAGTAACCAATCACTGATCTCTGCGTCATACTGACCACAGCCAATGACTGCCCTCTACCTAAGCCCCGCCTTTGGCAGCCATCTTCAGATTTGGTAGCACGTGAAGTGGCAGTATGACCAAGTGAAGAGCCGCAGAGGGGTAGGCGGGAGGGTTCGCATGTTAATCCATGCCAGACCCATGCTGGAGAACAACAGTTACAGGTAAGTAACTTGTTCCTGCTCCAGCATGGGGTCTGGCATGGATTCACATGCTCATGAATAAAGAATACATAGCAGTACACACATGCACAACCACGGGAGGTGGCAAAGGCTCAACATTAAGCATTACATCAAACTCAACATTAAGCAATTCTTACCTCCTCACCAGGCTCACCTTAGGCGAACAGGTTGCGCAGCACTGCTTGGCCGACCCTGGACTCCTCCCTGGAATCCCGATCGACGCAGTAGAATTTGGTGAAGGTGTGTGTCGACCTCCACATAGCAGCCCTGCAGATGTCCAGCAAGGGCACACCAGATAGGAACGCCGTGGTAGCTGCGATCGCTCTGGTGGAATGGGCTCTCGGACGGCCAGGCAGCGGTCGGTTTGCCAACCAATGACAGTACATGATACAGCCGGAGAGCCATCTGGAAATGGAAGCCTTCGAGAGAGCCTTCCCCTGATTGACAGGTCCAAAGTTCACAAAGAGTTGTGACGTCTTCTGAAAACACTTTGTGCGGTCCACGTAGAACTTCAGCGCTCTAGCCACATCCAGCGAGTGCAAAGTCCTTTCAGCCGGCGACGAAGGCGACGGGAAGAAAACAGGCAACACCAAGGGTTCGTTGAGGTGGAAGTCCGATGGCACCTTGGGCATGAAGGAGGGGTGCGTCCTGAGCACTACCCTCGTGTCGTGAAAAGTCAAGTACGGGGCCTTGCAGGAAAGGGCCTGGATCTCTCCCACCCGTCGTGCGGAGGTGATGGCCACAAGAAACGCTGTTTTCCACGACAAGAACTTCAACGGAGCCGAGTGCAGAGGCTCGAACGGAGGTCCCATGAGCTTGGTCAGCACCACGTTGAGCTCCCACGCCGGGGCCGGAGCCTTCACCGGCGGGAACGATCTGAACAGTCCCTTCATGAACTCTTTAACCAGACGATGAGACCACAAAGACGTCCGCCCCGTGGTTCTGGTGTATCGGGAGATCGCAGCAAGATGAATCTTGATGGACGTGTGCGCCAGTCCAGCTTTGGCCAGCGTCAGTAGGTACGGCAGTACTTGGGGAGCCGTAATCCGTAGAGGGTTAATCTTCTGTGCGTGGCACCAGACAGAGAACCTCTTCCATTTGTGTCCGTAGCATTTAAGAGTTGAGGATGCCCTGGCCTTTGCAAGAACCTCTCTGCAGTCGGCCGGTATGTCGTATCCTCCAAACTAACGCTGCAGGAGCCAGGCCTGCAAGCTCAGTGACTTCGGGTCGTGATGGAGGATGGCGCCTCCTTCCCTGGAGACAAGATCCGCGTCCACTGGCAGCTTGATTGACGGGGACGATGACAAGTCCAGAAGGTCCGGGAACCATATCTGCCTCGGCCACGCAGGTGCGACGAGGATCATCCTGCACCGTGACCTCTTGAGCTGGTTGATGAGCCGGATCAGCAATGGCAATGGAGGGAACGCGTATAGAAACAGGCCCTCCCAGGGGAACGAGAAAGCATCGCCCATGCTCCTCGGCTGGGGAAACCTGCTGGCGAACGTCCGGCACTTGGAGTTCGTCGCCGTCGCGAACAGATCGATCTGGGGTGTGCCCCACCGTCGGAAGAGGCGGTCCACTAGATCCTGTCATAGTTCCCACTCGTGGAACGAGCGCAGCTCCCTGCTGAGTGAGTCGGCGATGGTGTTTTTTATCCCTGCCAGATGAAACGGCACCAGAAACATCCCTTGGGCGACGGCCCAATGCCACAGATCCTGCGCCTCCATGGACAGGGCTGGGGACCTGGTTCCGCCCTGTTTCCTGATGTAGAACATGGTGGTGGTGTTGTCGGTGAAGATCCTCACCACCTTGCCCTTGAGGGACGGAAGAAAGGACCTGAGGGCCCAAAACACTGCACGAAGCTCCAGGACGTTGATATGGAGGGACTTCTCTGTCGGGAGCCAAAGGCCTCTCGCGTGCAGATTTTCGGTGTGCGCTCCCCACCCTTCCAGGGAGGCATCCGTGGTCACTGTCTCCTGGTGGCCGGGGGTCTGGAAGTCCATGCCCGCCGTCAGATGCGCGCGGGTGCCCCACCACCGGAACGCTCGTCGGAAACTCTCGTCGAGTGTGATCCTCTCCTCGAAGCTGCCCGTCGTCTGGATCCAGTGCGCAACCAGGAACTCCTGCAACGGGCGCATCCGGAGCCTGCACAGGCGGATGAGGTAAATGCAAGAAGACATCATTCCGAGGAGGGACTTGATGGACCTCACTCTGGCCGCGTCCGCAACCAGCATCCGCTGCACCTTGCCCAAGATGGTCCTCGTCCTTTCCTCTGACGGAGAGGCCAGAAGCGACACTGTGTCGAGCTTCGCTCCTAGAAACAGTGCGTCTTGCGTGGGCACCAGGTGGGACTTGGCGTAGTTTATGGAGAATCCCAGGTCCGTGAGAAGTTGGACGGTCCTTGCCGTGTGCTCCACGGCGAGCTCCTTCGTCTTCGCTCGGATGAGCCAGTCGTCCAGGTAGGGGTAGACGTGGATCCCCTCTCGGCGCAGTTGCGCCGCCACCGGTGCGAGGCACTTGGTGAACACCCTGTGTGCCGACCTCAGTCCGAAGGGAAGGGCTCTGAACTGGTAGTGACGCCCTTGGAACACGAACCTGAGAAACTTTTGGTGTCCCTTTAGGATGGGAATATGGAAGTAGGCATCCTCCAAATCCAACGACGACAGGAAATCGCCCTCCTCCAGCTGTGTTGGAGGGTGACCATCCGGAACTTCTGTGCCTTGATGAATTTGTTCAGTCGTCGTAGGTCCAGGATGGGACGCCATCCTCCCGTCTTCTTCTTCACGAGGAAGTATCTTGAGTAAACTCCGGAGCCCCGAAGCCTCTTTGGGACGAGCTCAATGGCGCCCTTCTTGAGCATCGCCTTTACCTCCAAGAGAAGTTGAGGGACGTGATGTTCTTTCCTGGCCACAGGGGGGACGCGCGGGCACCTCTTTAGAAACTCGAGCGCGTGACCCTGAGCTAGGGCGTCCAGCACCCAACGGTCGGTGGAGATGAACTCCCACACGCTGACGAAGCTCGCCAGCCGGCCTCCCACCGGGGTGCTTCGGTGGGGGCCCGACCCCACGGCCGGTTCAGTCCTGCTTCGACGAGGCTTTGCCACCTTGTCCTCCTTGGCGACGACGGCGTTGTCCGCCTGACTTGCCTCGTCCCCTGTAAGCTTCCTGCGACGACAAACGGGCCGCTTGATGGTAGGTGGAAAATCCGCCGCCGGAACCTTTGGAGGCACCCTGTTTGCCTCCGCCGCTCCGAAAGGGCGGCCGTCGTTGCTGGAGAACCCCCAGAGCCCGGGCCGTCTCCGTGTCTGCCTTGATGGCTTGAAAGGAATCGTCCACTGTTTTCCCAAACAGGTTGTTTCCGTCGAACGGCATGTCCAAGACTCTGGTCTGCACGTCCTGACGGAAGTCAGTAGCCTTGTGCCATCCACGCCGCCTAAGGCACACGCCGTTGCCCAACTGGCGAAATCCAGTGTCAGCGATGTCCGTCGCAATCGTAATGGCGTGGTCCGACGCCACCTCTCCTTCCTGCAAGATCTCTAGGGCTTCAGCCCTCTTGTCGTCCGGTAGGAAGTCCAGCAGGGGGGCCAGTTTGTACCACAACTCCCTGTCGTAGCGGCTACGATAGCCAAAGCGTTGGCCGCCTTAATCGTCGTCGCAGCAGACGAGATGACTCTGCGTCCCATCGTATCTAATTTCTTTCCCTCGCCGTCCGGCGGGGAGGTCGACGTAGAGGCCGCGCCCCCCCCGCTTTCTTCCTGGCCGCCGCGGAGATGTCCGAGTCCGGGGTCGGCTGTGCCCGAAGGCACAAGGGGGCCGCGTCCGGGACCCGGTACTTCTTCTTGTACCGATCCCTTCTAGCCGGCGTTGTGGATGGGTTCTTGAGGAGGGCGAGGCCCTCATCCCAAATATCGTCCAGTAGAGGTACAGAGAGGACCATCTTCCTCTTGGCCTCGCGCCGTTGATAAAGGAAACCTTCCTTCTTCTTCTCTTCCGGGCAGAGCTGGAAAAGCTCGGATGCCCTGGCGATCATGGAGTGAAACGATCCAATCTCGTCGGGCGGGCAAGCCCGGGTGGGAGGTGACGACGGCAGATCCTTGTCGTAAACCTCGTCCGTACCCGTCGCGCCCGTGTCAGTCCCTGTATCATCCCCACGAGTCGTGGACGGGGAGGAGGGCTGAACAGGGCGCGATGGCTGAAAAGGAGGTGGAGGATGAATCCTTCTTCTCTTAGGGGGAGGGCTCCCAGAAGGGCCTGGCTCTGGGTCCCCTGTCGGGAGCGGTTCCTCCGCTGGTGGTAACGGCAGTCTCGTCCTTATCTCCGAGCATAAGGACTGTATAGCCAACAAAATGGCCGCCGAGTTGTCTTGCGGCACTGGTTGAGGGGAGTCCGACGGGTGGTCAGGGGCCACATCGGCACAATCGACGTTATCGTCGTCTCCTACGTCGGGGTCCCTCCCGACAGGCTGGTCTTCTTCCACGCCAACGCCGTGGCTTAAGACTTCGATCAGCTCTTCCTCAGAGGTTGAGGCCGAATCCACGACGACCTCCTGCCCCCCCTTTTTCTTCTCCGTCGGAGGTTTCACAGGGGTCCTGTCGATGGGCATAAAAGAGGACTCCCTCCGCGGTAGCAGGGAGATTCTGAGCCCCCGAGGTCGCCACCACTGGTGTAGCCTCCACAGGCTGAGCCAGGGCCGCCGCGACTGTCTCGATAGAGGCCTTGGCCGGATGGATTAAGGCTTTCACCATCTTAGGTGCGCTCACCGCCTTCTCCTTGGGAGGAGGGTCACTGCCTCGCTCCCCCTCCGATGGGGCCTTCGAGCTCGACCGGGGTCTCTCCAGGAGCTTCGCCGGGTGCTCGGCCTTCCTCTTACCCGAACCAGAGCGTTGGCTCGTGGTTGATGGCGCCGGGGAGGATGCGCCCTGCCTGGCGCCCGTAGAGCCCGACCATTCGGCGCTCCCGGGGCCAGCGGACTCGCGGTGCTTGGCCTTGTGTTGGACCCCCGTCGCCGGGGCGTCCTCAAAGATCTTAGAAGACCGCTCGGACTTCTTCTTTTTCTCGCCTGACGGGCTCTTCCCTTCCAGCCAGTTGGCGAGACGTTGATGGCGGTCCTTCATGGTCCGCTCCGACATATTGCCGCAAAACGCACAGTCCTTCTCCACGTGCGTCTTGTCCTCATGTAGGCAGTAAAGACAAAGGGAGTGTTCGTCCTCCTTAAAGACATTCTGAAGCTGGCATCCAGGGCAGACCCTGAACAGCTTTCCGGCCGTCGAGCTTCCCTTCGCATGGGCCATGTCCGAGATGGCCTGAGAAACTTCTGGAGTCCTCCAAAAGCGTGGCTCGACGAAATCTTCACCCTTGAGTTGCGTAGACGAATCCGACACGGGTCCCCGTTGATCGGATGAAGAAACGGTGGAGCTTGAGGCTCTTTTGACCGAAAAATAGAAGTTTTTGGAGAAAAAACGTGAAAAAATAGCACTAACGCTCGAGAGCAATAGCACGAGGATCCCAACACTTGAACTTGCGGTAAAAATCTGAAGATGGCTGCCAGAGGCGGGGCTTAGGTAGAGGGCAGTCATTGGCTGTGGTCAGTATGACGCAGAGATCAGTGATTGGTTACTACTACGAAAGACAGATCAGAAACGAAACTGATACTGATTTTTTCTTTGCCGAGGATTCCCAGCCTGACGACGGGGAATATTCATGAGCATGTGAATCCATGCCAGACCCCATGCTGGAGAACCTAAGATAATATAAAAGGTCTACTGGGCAGCCTAGCTTTTTTAGCTTCATCCATAGTTTCTCTCTTGGGATAGAATTAAATGCCGCCTTGAAATCGACAGAGTGCGTACAGGCGAGGTTGCCCACTCTGCCGAGCCCTGCTGCGCATTATATCCATGACCAAAAGGTTATGAGTAATGGAATAGCCTTGTCTAAAACCGCATTGGAACTTACGCAGGATGTTAGACAGTTCCACCCATACCTGCAAATTTTTCAGAATTAGCGAGGCAAATAGTTTGTCTGTAGTATCAAGCATAGAGAGTAGCCTATAGTTATTAGGATCCAGACGATTTCCCTTTTTAAAGATCGGTATCAGGATCGCCGATTGCCAAGAGCACGGAACTTTGCCTTCACTCAAAATCTTCGTAAACAAGATATTAAGCAGCGTAGCCCAAAAATCGGGATGACTCCTAATTACAATATTAGCCAGTCCGTTAGGACCTGGGGCTCTGGACGATTTCAAAAATGTGATCTCGGCCAGGATGGAGTCATATGAGATGCCTTTCGTGGATTCAGGCGGTAATTTACTTATCAGCATTGTTTCCTCAGAATTAATTACTATATTACGATTCTCCAGAAACCTGATCCACTCGGCACTACCAATGGGGTTTACTGTCTGTCGTATCTTATTCCCCCTAGCTTCATTCAATGGTGCCCAGATGTTAGATACTTTCCTCGAGTAGATGGTCTGCACTAAGCTTTGGCAAGATTTATTTCGATCTACACTTCTCTTGGCCTTAATCTCAGCCCTATATCTGTTCTTTAATCTCTTAATAGTTGAGTGATTTGTCTCCCACGTCATGCTAGATTTCTTCGCACGGCGCAACTCCGCCCTCAAGTATCTCTTTGCATCCCTGATGTATCTGTCATATGTAGGAGGTTTCCCCTGTTCGCTGTCCATAGCTCTTATCGGCATTGATGCATGTTTGCCAGAGAACAGGAGAATCCATTCCTCCACATCATTCATAGACATCATATAGAATTCAGCAAGATCAGGATAGCAATCCTTATTTGGGGCTTCTGCTACTCGTTGCACATTCATATCTGACCACCGAATACTTGTGACCGCGTGATTCACTTTTATGTTTCCCATGCCACACCGTGGGATATCAGCTTCGAGAGTATCGAATGAACACGCCAAAATGGCATGGTCACTCCAATTGTTTTGTACAACGGCCATATCGTCAACAACAAGTAACATACTTTGAGAGACAAAAATATAATCTAATGTACTGACCGATGATCCATTGTTCCATGTGTGCTTACCCGGATGATCACTTTCAGTTCGACCGTTGATCATCTCAAACCCCCAATTTTGAAAGAATTGCACCCAACCATGCCCTTCCCCATCCACCTTGCAATGCATCATTACACATTTTGGATTCAGTTTCGGATTATTCGTACTCACTTCTCCCCCTAACATATGAGCATTAAAATCTCCCACCACACAAACATCTATATTCTCTTGAATCGTTAACCAGTTAGCCAGGTGCTCATGAAGGGCTTCTTGTATTGACTCTCTCAGCACTGTCCCAGGTGGATTATAAAGGCAAACCACTAACAATCTGTACAAGCTCCCCTTGCCTTTATGCGCTATTTCAACAGCAATCATGTTATCCTCTTGACTCGCATCAATACTTCTAGAGCTAAAGACATTAGACACCCCAATCCATAGTCCTCCATAGGGCCGCCCTCTTTCTCCTCTTTTAGCAAAAATCTGATATCCCTTGAACCCATCCAAAAACAAGGAGTTAATGGCCAATGTTTCTTGCAGACTGATGCAGCTATGTCCAATTAACTGGGTCATCGGCCCCTTAACAGTTAATAAATGAGCAAAGCCCCGGCAGCTCCATGACACCAAAGATAATTTTCATTTGCATTCGGCACCCATAGGTACTGCCTCCACTAACCACTTCAGCACCATTTGTACATCTGTCAGCTCCACCTTCTTCCCAGTGGGTAAACGAGGGCATGTGACTTCAGGATTGGAGGATACTATTTCCATTTCCAGGCAAATGGGATCACTATACTTTATGTCAGCATCTATCTCAATATCCACTGTCCTCAGTTCATCTTTATATGTCCTTAATAATTGGGCAGTAGATAAAAATGTACAATGCAATGCTGACACCTTAGGGTTAGATCCTGACAAAGGTTCCAAAAATTGAAAATCATCAGAGTGAAGTACTCTTAATTGGGGTACTGAAAACATTCTCTTCAGAAATTCCAAGCGTGAGAGCCATTTACATTCACCACTTTGATACAAGTTTTTAATAAGACAGATGTGGATTCCCCAGACTTCAATCACCCTCTTTATTGACTTCTGCTGTAGAAAATGCCGGTTCTAGAGGCCTGACTTGGACACTCGCCGCCTTGGATGTGCTCAAGGGAATAAGGTCTTCCTCAGGCAAGGACTCTATCATCGAGGTTTCCAATTCCATGGCCCCGTCGGGGGCTGCCACACCCTCCGGTATCAGCCAGCTGGTCAATCGGCCTTCCCCCAAAGCATTCCTTTTCTTAGCGTGGGTGTCAAGACCGGTGGGGGGGTCTGTACTTCCGCTCTCTATATGGTAGAGGAGAGGCACAGAAGGCCCCAGCCAAGATTCTCGATTACGGTAGCAATGGACGAGCAATCAAGGCCTAGCTTCTCAGGAGGTGATGCAGGCTGGTTCTTAAGTACAGTGTATCCCCAAGCCCCCACAAAGGAATGTCCACACACTGTATTACTGAAAACACAGTCTTTATATACTTAATATTCAAAGGTTATGTACACTTATCACAATAACGCACCTTGTGCTCAGGAAAATCAATAATGGTAAATATCTACAATTCTAAAGTGGTACCACTAATACTAGACCTCATTAAAGGGCATCCATCAAAATGTCACACAGATCAATAGGTGAAACCAGCAATAGAGAGAAGAGAGGAAATAAGGTGGTTGAACAATAGGCAAAATACTGGCCCCTACCACTAGACACAGTTCTGTGTGGAGATCCCCCCACCTGGGCAACCTGTAAAATAAAGAGATATAACACACGCCCAGTCCATATGTTGTTCAATAGTCTTATTCTCTCCTACAATGTTTTTACCCCCCCAATGTACCTGGTGGAGTCGAGTTCTTCGAATAGGCGTCGACAGATCCTTCTTGAGCGACCCCCTTTCAAGCGGGAGTCACAGATCGTCGAGAGGCGTCGAGAAACGTCGAAGACCTCGGGGTTCGGCGACAGGGAATCGACGGCCCTTCTTGAATGCCTTCCCTTTCAAGCGGGAGGCACGGGGCGTCGAACGTCCGTCGACAAACGAGGTAGAACGATGTCGAAGAGGCGGCAGCTTCGTCCGAGCGGTGCTCGTCGGCGTCGAGGCGTCGGCGTCCTGCAAGGCGGAGGTGTGCGGGGCACCTCGATGACAATAGTTCTGGACCGCAAAGATTGTAGAGACGGGAGCCCAGCAAGGGCGTCGGGTCGTCCGAGTCTTTGAGGTCGTTGGGTGGCGGGAAACCCACCGGCAGGTTTCTCCTCGGCGCGTTGGTCGACCTCGACTCTCTCCGGCAGGATAAGCGGTCGACGATGCGGTCGAGGGAGTCCTTCGATTGAATGTTCTTAGGCAAGGGAGCGGACGGCTCCGGTCGTCGGCGGCACGGCGTCTAGTGGTTCCCACGGCTGGGCAACACAACTTCGACGGGCCTCCAGCGGTTACACAAACCTGCGAACCCTGGTCGACGGCAATGGACTTCGACGGCGTCGATGTCCGGGTGCTTCACTTCGATCTCCTCGGCGGTCCCGTCTCGGGTCGGCAGCCTTTCGAGGGTCTGACTTCCAGGGCGCTTCGGTGAAGATGTAGCGGTGCTCGATGATCCCTCGGAGCACGGGAAGAGGGCGCCTTACCAGGTCCTCTCTCGGATCAGTCCTCGACGAATTCGGCAACCTTCAGATCTGTCGAAGCAAATGCAGCAGCAAGTCTTCTTCTTCCAGCTGGACGTCGAGGATCAGCAGTTCCAGTTACTCTTGAGTGGAGACTCAGCTTCTGAACGCTTCTGAACAATTTCCAGTGGTGAGAGGTCCCCAGATATACTATTCTGTCTCTCATCCACACTGCTGGCACACACACAGCAGCCAATCACACAGAAGGGCATTCATGCAGTCAGTCAGCCAATCAGGCACGCAGTGCATTCAGGCCACACTCCTCCCTTTCAGACACTCACAACAAGGAATGTGGATTGGGACAAGTACCCAGCCATTCAACACTACACACTGCATTCAGGCCAGTTTCGGGCAGGGCTGTCTCAGTCTTTGTCTCACATGCCAGAAACCAGACAACCACAACAAGGAGTGCATATTGGTCACACACTCCATTCACCCAGGTCCCACCCACAGGAGGTACCCACAACATACAGGGAATGGGAAGGCTCCAGTCAGTCTAGCTGGGCCTTCACAACAACACCATATATGGAACTTCCACCCAACAGCCAGTCAGGGGGAAGGGACAGAGTCAGGGCTCCCCAGGACTTTGGGAAAACAAGGTAAGAGGCAATAGAAAGCAAGAGGCCACAGGGGCCATCTTGTTTTCCATCAGGAATCAACTGATTCCAATGGCAGGGCCTGGGTATCCCAAAATGGAGGACACCCAGAGCACCTGTCAATTTCAGCATGGAGCTGCCACCAGCCCATACCCTGCTCTGTGGGCCACCCACAGGTGCCCAAAAACATACACTAGGGGCACAGGGTTGTACCCCTACCCATGGGTGCCATAAGGGTATCCCATGGGTCTGTTCACCAAACCAAAAGAGAGAGCTGCACTGCCAGGAGTCCCAAATGGACTCATGGGCAGAAAACATGACAGAACACACGATAAAAGGCAGTAAAGGACAAGGATTCAGAGGCCCTGTCCCCCTGATGCATTTCCAGCATCACAGTGGGCCGCTGTCTTTTTAGCTTTTTTGGAACGAAAAAAAGTCGTCCCAGGCTCTGTCAATGATGGTTCGTAGCTGCCCACCCTTCTCTCCACAGGTGCTTGCCTGGCCATTCTACGCTGTTTGCGTGTAGATATAACATCTGTGTGCTCCGACGGTGCTAGATCTGCATCCAGCACTTGTTGGTGCTGTATCTCATTCACAATCTGAATGGCTTCTGACAGATTGCTTTCCACCTCCTCAGCAGCATTCAGTCTTTGTGCTGACGCTTGTATCTCAGCAATTTCCATAGCCCCAGGATAGCTGTTTATAACTCTCTCAGCCTCAGACCCGGAGATTGTGTCTATGATTAGATTGGGTGAAGCAGATAAACTGCCCATGGCCTCCACACAATTGGATGTGTCAGGGAGATCTTTAGACTGGCTCTCCATCTGAGGAATAACCAGGCTCACCGCAGGCACTGATAGCTGAGTAGTCATGCCTGTCTGTATGCTCAGGCATAATTCTAAAAGTGAATTGTTGTCGATATCTTCAAAGTTTAACGAGCTGCCCAAATTAGAAGCATTTGTCTCTCGCACTGTGGGTGCCTCCAAAACCGTAGTATTCATTTCCACTGAGGGATTCAAAGAGAAAAATCTGGTGATCCTACTTTGATCTGCAGGAACACCCCTCTTAGATTTATTATTTTTACCCTTTGATTCCTCTACAGTGACCACCATAGCTTGCTCCTTTTTCTTTCTTCTTAGATTATATTTAGTTAAAGTGGGTTTTTTTGTTGGTGCCATTTTTGATTATCCCATCTCTAAGATTTCCAAAAATGGATCTTTTAAAAGATATAATCCTAGAGATTCACTTTCATTACTTTATGAACAATACTCAAACCAGTCCTGGCCCCACCAAGGGGCAAACGGCTCTGTGTAGAGTAATAGTTGTTTAGTCCACTGCTACCAGTATCTCCGTGTTGCTTCACCCCCAAGGGCTGCTGCTTTATATGACACTCCAATGACCAGTGGGTTAAAGTCACACCTCAACCCCTTAATCCTTTTTTTAGACAACCCTGACAGTCAGTAGTAATAGTAAGTAGTAATAGATAGCTGTAGTAGATGGTGCCACAGATGTTATGCCACACAAAAAGTCAACACTATATCAGATGATGCCACAATCAGCCAAAGTGGGTACATTAGCAAGGCTCTGTCTGACAGTATCAGGGCTCAGGATCAAAGGGAATAAATCCCCACAGTCTCCTGGTCACTACCACTGATATATCTCAGTTCCCTGCTTCATCTCGGGAACTGATTGGAGTGGGGGGAGCGTATTGTTATAGCTGATGTGGGGCTCAGCCTGCACTGCACAAAGAGTAGAAGCAACCGTGGTAACTATACCAAAAGCTACAGAGCTCACCAGTGCCTGCAAGTAATTAGAGCTGGGGAAGCGTGTTAGCATAGCAAATATAGGGCTCAGCCTGCGCTGTGCATAGCGTAGTGGAATCCGTGATCACAATACCATGTTATATGGTGCTCACCGGTGCCTGCAAGTACCCACAGCTCCTAGATTCAACAGACAGCGTAGTCTGGCCGCCGAAGACTGCGACCTCTGGAGCAACCAGGCACTTCACACACGGTAGCACTCCTCGCTTCCTGCTCCCAACTCGCAGCTCCAGACGGCGCGTCAGGCAGCTTGCGCGCTCGCCGCAATCAGAGGAAAGGACTCACTCCTCACGTACAGCGTACATGTACTGCACGCTAACGTGTCAAGCCGCACCTCAACTCGCCACCAATGCATTGAAAGAGGCCGCCTCCGAGACAACTGAGTTTACACTCAATAACAATCGTGAAGCTCTCTTTGAAAAGAAAAGTAAAGATAAACACGAGATTGCTCTGGTGTTTGTTAATACTTTTAGTAATGTATCTTACAAAATCAAGAATATTATCTGCAGGAATTGGAAAAAGACCATGACCATTCAGCCACCAATGGTGGCATTCAAAAGAGTACTTATATTCGCAACTTGGTAATAAAAAACGACATACATAAGGTTAACTCTGATGTCACACAAAGTACATTGTGGGGTTTACCTCGTGTAGTGGGACACCACCTTTGTGGTGATTGTGTAATGTGCCCGTTAACACGCAAAATGACTTCTGTTAATTTAGGTTTGAATTCAGAATGGACTTTAAAAGAACATACCAATTGTCCAACAGAAAACGTAATTTATATGATCAGATGTCCGTGTGCCTTGCTGTATAGAGGGAAAACTAACAGGAAGTGCAAGACGCGCATGATTGAACATAAGAGCTGTCTAAAGATTCATACTGACAAAGCACCATTAGTGAAACACTATGATGAGATGGGTCATTCTTTTATGGAATTTGAGTGGTGTATCTTGAAGAAGGGAAAAGGGAGAACACAGGAAGAAATTCATAGAAAATTAATCAATTTGGAGCAGAAACTCATCTTTTTAACAAAGAGCCATGTGACAGGGCTAAATGAAAATATTGAGTGGCACAATATTATATAAGACCGGCACTCACATAGCCCGGTGGATGGAGTATTGCACTTCCTGATAGGATATTCCTATGTAGTTACTACAATTGTACTGCCAGTTAAAATGGCTAAAGGGCAGTATATTTACAATGACATGGGTTTCACCTACATTTTGTACTAAAGTGAGTTACTTGGTGTGTCCATCTGTGTTTTCTTCGATCTACATTATGGTGATATTTGTTGTGTATGATACAAGAGGAATAAGCACCATTTGGACCATTTTTCACTACCACTTAGGGATAAGGGAGGCAGATGGTTGTGACTTGCCTTTTTTTGCATTTCTTCGTGTGGGGATGTCGAGGCAGTGCCCCCATATGCTGATGGCAGAGTAAGATTGTGGAGAAGTTGGAGGCTTTTTGAAATATCAATTGGTTGCCACCATGCTTTGATTTTTTTAAATTTAAATTACGGGCGTTACGACGTGTGACGTCATCGCGCAACATTTAGCGCATTTTCACAACGCAATTTGCGGGTTTGTTCGGGTTAACGGCTGAGGGTCGGATCTCTACTGTAGGGAGGACCGAGATAGATGTATTACTGAATTGCATTTTTACATCCTTGAGAGGTAAGAGGAAGGCTGGGACTAGTGGTAAAATAAAGCAATGAATGATAGTTTTTGTAACTTTCTCCAGCGTTGTGGCTAATTTGGAGTCTATGTTTTACTACAGGCATGGTGGTGAGATTGGTTGTCAGTACGGAGCAGAAAGGCACCATTTGGAGCTAGACTATACTTGAATAGTGCTGGTCCAGTGTTTTTGCTTGAAATATAGCAGACAGCATGAACTGAGGTAAGGGGATGGTGTGGGTTCAAGAATATGTAGGGTTGTTAGCCCAGTCAGACTTTGTACTCATTGAGTGCTTTGTTGTACCACACCCCTCTGTTTTAGTAACCAAACGATTGGCACAGAGTCATGGAACTTATAATTGAAGATTTCTCACCTAATTTTGATCTAAGAGAGGAATAAAAACATTCTCCTTAAAGAAGAGACCCGTCTCCATGCTCATGGGTGAGGCTTAAGTTTATGCCCTTTGGTTGTTTTGGTGATTTGGTCGAGTATTTTGGTAAACTTTTACAATTTTTTATATTGAAGTTAGTTTGTTTGGAATTGCTTTTAGGTATTGGTCCATGAGAGTGAACTTTCCATTCCCCTAGAAAGGTGAAGAACAAGAATTGGAATTGTTTATGAACTGGAAGACATTTATCTCTACAAGTTTTTTGTTCAGGTATATAATTAATTGTATACTTGTTCACCCTCTTGGTGATTAGGGTTTGGCTAGGTTGAATAATCAAACCCAAAATGCCCATTTAATAATGTGTTTGTTTTTTGTATGTACCCTTAGATATAGGTATCTGATGTGTAGAGGAACGAAAAAAGACCTACCCACAGCACAAGACACATTTCTGCCCCTGAAGAATGTCCAGTTATTCACAACGTTAAGGACAGAAACTTATATAAATTGGGCTATGTTAACACAGTAGGAAGCAAGATAAATTAAGTTGCTACTGTGTCTTTGGTGTTTCAAGCATCTGTGAACTTGATTCAGTGAGGTGGAATAATTTTTTATCATTGTATACTGACTGCTATGTTGTGTATATGTGTTTCTTAATGTTTTTTGATACTTGTGCTTGAATAAGTCAATTAATTAAAATATGATATTTTAGGAAACAACGTGTGTGCTATTAATTACACAATATGCAGCCCACATTTGCTAAGTGGTTGCATTAAGATACTGGTATCATAGGGTACAATATGTTGTGTTATTTATACTGTATGTATCCCTTCTTTTGGTTGAATATATACTGTGTTGAGTAGGGCAACCAGAAACAGAGCGTTGTGCGATGGCTTCAAGCAGTGCTTTGGATAATTTATGGAAAATCCCAGATCTGTCAGCAGACGGGCAGTCCTCGTCATGTGTTCACTCGCCAAAGCGTTGGCACGGGTGTTAGGGAGAATTCTCATCTATGGCTAATTTCCCTCACCTAGTGAGTCCCCCAGCAGCTTTGCTGGACTTCTGGAGTTTATTTTCCTTCCACTTGGTAAGAGTGAGAGCTTTTCCCCCACTCTTACTTGTGTGTTTGCAATGTGTTTCTATCTGTTTTTGTGATTGTGGACTCTGAAGTACACCACTTCAGTAGCCCCCTTCTTTTTGTGTGTCACACAGCACCTTCAGTTCAGGGTTGTCTTTGAGACTTCCCTCGACTCCATTTCTGAGGTGACTACCGTCCCCCAGAAAAGGGTAAAGTTACCATTAACTTTACTTAGTCAATCTACCACAGATCCAGTACACCCCATCTTCCATGGAGTACTGGACAGGGTTAATTCGTATCCCTTTTTATCTGTACCTCCTAGAGCATTGTTTCGCTCTTAACATTTAGACTTGGCTGGTGGCAGTGGTATCTACCCTAACTTTTCTACTACGATTATGTTAGATAACCGTGGTACTGTTCTTGACTATTATATTAGCCTCGAACATAAACCCGCTTGACCAAATCGTCTTTCTTTTGGCTCCGGTTGGGTTTATTCGCCATTTCTTTTTGTTAAAGTCCTTCTTGCGTTTTACTTTGCGCGGCAAACTAGGTTCGCCTTCTTTGTTCACTGTCTTTTGGCGGGCTTCTGCTCAGAAGCCCTCCTCAAGGCGCATGGGTGTTTAGGTGGGCTGAATGTGAGGGAGGGGTGTAGGCACCGCCTGCACAGGGTATCCTAGGAAACCCAAGTCACACTTTGCCATGATTGGCTGAGGTAGTTGTCCGGGCTGGACAACCCCCCTGCTGGGTGATTGACAGCCAGGCTGTGTGAATGGGGGTTTTTCGCATAAAAGGCAGGTCTCTTGGGCTAGAAGTCAGAGAGTCGCCACTGGGACTACAAGGAACCGAAGAGAAGCGGAGAGAACGACGGCTGCTGCAACTACCCCGTCCCGGTGAGGCCCTGCTGCAGTCCTGACCTATCTACCCTTCAACGACTTAGAGAAGATCAAGTCCGGAGTCTTCTTCGATTGAGCTTGGTGGGGATAACCAGCTCATCTCCTACAACCAGAGGATCCTCTTCCTTGGTCGAAATCGCTGCACGCTGCTGTAGTGGTCTGGATAGCCACCTGAAGAGCCTCTCCTGTTTTTAAGGAGCGCACCTTTTATTCGTCGTCGCTGCTGCCAGCTTCATCCCTGTGTGGTGCAGGCACCCTTCATACGTCCTCCTTCACAACGAAGCTCCAGGAATCGTGGGTCTGCGGGAAACCAACAGGAACAACTGCCAGGGCACCAGCTGCACCATTGGAACAAGGTACTTTGTTCTGCTTGAAGAAATTGGGTGAATCCCTTTTTCTTAATTTCCAAGGCTTGCCCTTGTCTTCCCTCCTCCTTATAACTTTTGTTTCCGAACATTGACAAGATTGAAGTACTTTTGGCTACGTTGAATCGTGAACTGTCTAACTGTGTGATCTTCGCCAATAGGCCTCGGTGTCTTTCGACCCTGGCTCCAGCCCTTTGACTTTTGAACTCCTGTCTCTGAGTGTTTCTCGATTCTACCTGCCCAACCAAAATATTGCCTGTGATTTTTGCCTTCAACTCCCGCTGGGTATCTCAAGTGCTAAGTGTTTTTGCCCCGGTAGCATTTCATGTCACGGATACGCATTTATTTAGTAGACCGAACTGTCAAAAAGTGATCGCAATTGTATTTGCGGTAACGTGTTTTGTCCATAACACTGGTTCATTCAAACACAGGGTACTTACCTTGAGACTTACTGTACAAAGTGAATTGGTTAGTTGTAGTATCTTTAACGTGTGGTTTTTATTGAAGTTTAATAGAAGTGTTGAGTTTATAACGAATGGTTTAAAAATAAATATACTTCTATTTTTCTACCTGAAACCTTGAGTCAGTGTTTGCTTGAGTCACAGTAATTGTGGTCCCTTTGTGTAATCTCTGCTGCTGCTCATATACTCTTGAGATAAGCCTGGCTGCTCCGCCACTGCTACCACTCTGACATAGTAGTACAGACTTGTACCAAAGGTAAAACTTGTATTGCCACCTGTAGTCTTAATTGTGTGTAGTGGCCCCTAAGGGCAGTGCACAGGATTCTGCCTAACAGCGGGATCGGAAGAGCCAATCATACAGATAAGGGTATACGTGGCTGCTCTTGGAACAAAGGTGCGCCGCCACCGGAGCTAGGCACTTTGTAACGATCCACGGGCCAACTTCAGGCCGAAGAGAGCACCTTGAACTGGTAGTGTTGTCCCTGTACCACAAACCACAGGAATTTGCAGTGCTTCCAGTGGATGGGGAGGTGGAAGTAGGCATCCTCGAGATCCAGCGATGCCAGGAAGTCGCCTTGTTCCAGCTGGCCGAGCAATGCTGCAATGTGACCATTCTGAACGTCTGGGACTTCAAGCACTTGTTGAGGCGTCTCAGGTCCAAGATCGGCCTCCACCTCCTGTCTTCCTTCGGACTAAAAAGTGTCTGGAGTACACTGCAGAGCCCCCTGCAGAGCCCCCTGAGGCGCTGGAGGACGGGCTCTATCACCCCCTTCTTTAACATGGCATGGACTTCCCGCAGCAGTGCACCGTGCTGTTCTTTTCGAACCACTGGGGGAATAAGAGGATAACTGCATTGGAACTCCAAGGTGTGCCCTTGTTGGAGAGCGTCCAGCACCCATCTGTGGGTGGTGATGGCCTTCCACGGGATAACAAACCTCACCAGCCGGCCGACCAGTTCAGGCCCGTTTTGGTGCTGGGGCCCTGCCCTGCGGACTGCACCAACGCTGTCCTCCGCTACCATACACCTGTGAGCAACCCATGTACGCCTCTTACGTCCTGGAGCAGGAAGGTTGTTGATAAGAGGAGTTACATCCCTTGGTGGACCTGCCAGATTATCCTCTCGAAGGAACGTAAGGACGACTGATGTTTCTGCACGGTACCCAGTGAACGTGCTGTCTCCGTGTCCGTCTTGATCACTTGCAGGGACTCGTCGATGGTCTTCCCAAAATGGTTCTCACCATTAAATTAAACCAGTCTGAAGTTGGTGGCTTTGAGCCATCCGTGCCGCTGAAGAGACACTGTGCTGCCCATTTGGAAGAAACCTGTGCCTGTGATGCCAACTGCCACTGTAATGGCATAGTCCAAGGCCACTTCACCTTCCTGGAACAGCGCCAGAGCTTCAACTTTCGTATCATCAGGAAAGAAGTCCAGAATAGGGCACAGTTTATATCATACTTCCTGGTCGTGGCGGGACAAACTGGTCAGAGCGTTAGCGGCTTTAATGTGGCTGGTAGCAATGTATACGATCCTTTTCCCCATTGCGTCCAGCTCCTTCCCCCTCCTGGTCTGGGGTAGCATGGACAAAGATGACGGGTTCACTGATGGTTTCCTGGCTGTGGCTGAGACCACAGCGTCAGGTGAAGGCTAGGACCTCAGGCACTTGGGGGGGCGAGTCGGGGGCCCTGTATTTCTTCTTGAGCCTATCCCACTTGAGTGGGCAGAGCAGTGCTCGAGGTCTTCATCTGTGCCTCCTCCACCTCCCAGATATCACCCAGTAAGGGGTCGGACATGATGGTCTTATGTCTGGACTCATGTCTTTGGTGAAGGAAACCTTAATTTTGTGTCTCCTCAGGTACAGGTGAAACAGCTCAGAGGCCCTGGACATCACAGCGTGAAACAAGCGGACCTCATCCAGTGGAGGGTCATGTGAGGTTCATTCGCGCTGAACAGTTCCCTGTCTGCTGGTACAAAGTCATCTGCCTCGTCGGTGTCCGTAGCCACTGTATCTGTGCCCGTGCGTGTCGCTGGGTCCCCAGTCAGAGTCAAATCCCGAGGTGCGGGTGGAGGTGGAGTTGTTGGTCAACGCCTTAGGCCCGGTAGGTCCTTTGCCTTGCGCCTGAGGGGACCCCTGAGCTGCGGTCTTGAAGGTCTCCTAGACGGTGCACGGCCCGGTGTGGGAGGCAGTCTCTGCTGGATTTCCGAGACCAGCATGTGCAACGTTGTCAGTAGTCCAAAGGACATATTCCTCGGTTGAGGTGTAAAAGGAACGAGTGGTGGAGGTTCAGGACTGGTGTGTCTTCTACGTAGAGGTGGTGAACCGGGCTCCCTCCGTGGGGACCCCCCCACTGAGACAGGTCCCTGACCCCCTTCATGGTCCAAACAATAATCTTTGGGCAGTTAATCCTCGCTTTGTTAGGCAGAAACCTGTGCAGTTCCCTCTGGGACCACTGCAAAAGATTTAAGACTACAGGCGTTTGGCAGTAAACCCACTTGGTAGCAGTCTGTACCTCACAGATTCACTTGGTAGCTGTGGCTGAGCAGTCAGACTTCGCTCAAGAAGAGTTAGGCAGTATACAGAGTATTCACAATAGGTCAAAAGAACACAGTAGAACAAGTAAACACTGACCAGAGCTTGGTGTAAAAGAAATATAATTATTTATTTAAAACCACATCTAGTAAAACACACAGGCACTAATGTTAAGCAGTTCAAAAACATGGTCACTAAAAGATATACACTCCCTTAAAAGAATATTAGACAATTCTTAAGTAAAGCCCCACTTATTTTCAGACAGCGGTGAGCGCTAAACGCAGATGGCACTCTAATAATTCGTTTTAAAAAGGGAGAGAAGAGCAGAATATACTTTGAAACAGATCCCAACACTTTCACAAGAACACAAGAGAGGAAGGCAAAGTAAAACCGCGAAGTTAGAGTTCAGAAGGCCAGATCCACTTTAAGAGTATCAGAACAAAATGTGTTCAAGGTCACACGGCTGAAGTGCACAAAAGTCTTGAAAAGGTTCAGAAAGAGTTGGACCAAAGAAAGGGACCAGTTAGATGGTCAAGGCGGCCAGCCCAGTCCAGAAGGTTAAAGGATTATTATTACCTTGTAGCAATCTTTAGAAAGGGAGGCCTGGCGGACACAGTACCTTAAAGTGGTGAGAATACTCCAGCGGGGGCAGTTGTTCCTGGCAGCGGATGCAAGTCGGTGCTTCGTCCGGGGGAAGAGAGGATCTCGTCGGGGAGGAAGACAGGAGTCTGTTGCACTGCCAGGGAAGAAACCAGCCGCGGAGTTCTCAGGTAAAAGGAGCGGTCCTTTTATTTGCGGTCCAGTGGTAAGTGGCTATCCGGTTGTCGGGGTGCTTGGCACGGGCAATTCGACCACAAGACGTCCTGGGATGCGAGGAAAAGAAGGTAAACTGGTTGTGCCCACCAGTCAGGGGAAGAAGCCTCTCCAGTCGGGAGATCTTCTCTGTCGTCGGGAAGTGGTGAGTCGGTTCCGCAGGGCTCCACCGTGGTGTCGTCGTGGTAGGTAGGCTCAGCTTCTCCCTCGTCGGATTCTCAGGTCCTGTGGCGACTTCTGAAGTTCCAGTCCCCAAAGCCCTGCTTTTATGCAGCACACCCCCATTCACTCAGCCTAGCTGTCAATCAAACATGCTAAGGGGGGAGCCAGCCGGCTCACCACTTGGGCCAATCACACAAGAGTGCGACTTGAGTTACCAAGGTAACTCAGTCCAGGGTGCCTAAACCCCCTCCTACACCCCCTGTGGTACCCAGACAGAGTGGCACCACTTTTGGGGGCTTCTGTGGAGAAGCCCGCCAAAAAGTGGAACAAAAGGCTCGACTTGTGTTGGAGTCACAGAAGAGAACACAAATGTCATATTAGAATCGAGTCCTGGCAAAAAATACCAACCGGCGAATTAATATTAAATAAATAAACTGGAGGTATGTTCCAGACTATGAGAATTAAATAATTAAAGTTGGTAGCCTCGAACAATGGGAAAATCCCATAGGGATATATTCGCGGTCGAATATAAAAAGTAGTATCCACTGCCACCAGCCAAAACTCGATCAGGGGGGACGGAGACGTGCCCCCTCGACTAACAGACCCCGGGGCAATCGAATTGCCCCGACCAGTACGTCCACAATATGATGGTTTGTACTGGTTTCTGTTAATAATTTGGGACTAGTAAAGCCAATGGTGACTTTACATGCCCTGGGAGACAGTGGTCAGTCGCAGGGTATGGAATCTATGGTGGGGTGTCACTATGACACCCCTGTGTCACTGCACGGAGGGTGCTGTGTAACACTCATAGTAAAAACACATGAGGCCCTATGGAGTAAAGGACCCCATAGCTCATAAAACACATTTAACAGTCAAAGGAACACCATAAATCATGTCCAAGAGTGGGAAAAAGAGTCTCACTCTTGGCAGGAGAGAAACAAACCAAACTCCAGAAATCCAGGAAAGCTGCTGGGGGACTCACTAGGTTAGGAAATTCAGCCTAAACAGAGAATTTTCCCTAACACGCTTTCATCCGTGCTGGTATAAATCTGCACTGGCTTCTCTGGGGACAGCCCGCAGGCACGTACCCTTCTTAGGGTCGGCAGGAACCCTACCCCTTCCCCTACGCAGAGACTTTTGGCGAGGAGCGGCCAGGGGAGCTGCCCCATTCCAGGGTTCTTCGCAGGTGCCGCAGCAGCTGCCTCACACCTTGGTGGCAGTGACATTCTAGGAGTAGCTGTCGTAACCGTGAACACCGCCGGCGTGGCCAGCCCCCCTCAACAAAGAGGTGATGGCCGCCAACGAGATCGTCGATGGGGTGGTTGGAGCCTTGGTTGATGTGACCGTGGGCGCCATTGACAAAGTTATTCTTGCCGGCTGAGCTGCCGATGATGATGGCATTGCCGACGGGGGAAGAGAAGGGCTACCTATTGATCTCTCCTTCGATGTTTTATCCGTCGACGGTAAGCAGAGTTTTTATTTTTCATTTTTATTGTAACATTTAGTTTATACAAACTTTTATTACAAACGACCAATCCCACACAAAGCAAGAGGGAGAGACATTAGATAGGCAGAAAAAGAAATCAAGAAACAAAGAAACAAACGGACACGGTGTCCGGGGCATCAAATATATAGTTAACCTTACTTGACCTCAACTGCATTTCAGAAATATTTCATTCATTCTTTCATGACTATATCACTTTGGAGGTCTCATTTCCACTGTATTACTATATAAGTTATAAGTCTTAAGTACAACGTCACAGCCCCCTCCGCGTCTCTCTATCTTCAATTGACTCAAACATTTTTGAGGATCGTTCATGGCTTTAGATTATCTGCTAAAACTTTGTCTAGGAAATCTATCACCACACAAGTTTGATGCATGTTGTTACTTGAGAGTATTGTAAACCACCAGACGGGCGCATGGTGTCCTAACAGAAGAGATATTGCATTTATGAGATCCGGACATTCCGTTATTAGATGTTTTAATGATTCTTCGGCAGTTAAACAAAATCTAAAAATGTTGTCCTTTGTGTTTGCTTCATGTTTGATCCAAAGAACATCTTTTGTATGGTATGCATTCAACCGAAGCTTCAAGAACTTGTTTCGATGATACCTTGAAGGAAATTTCTTAAGATATTTTGATAACAGATCTAGGCTATTAGCCGCTAGACCTGGATTCAAAGAGGTCTTTAGAGCTGTGCGATTTTCGTTATTCTGGATCCAGCTCTACTGTCTCCATTTTTTTTGGCTAACTGGGGTACAGACATCACGGTATCCCACTTTATGTCAGCCTCTGCAACAATTAACTTTATTTTGTTAGCCCAGCATTTCAGAATTCCATTGTGTGGATGCTGTACAGTTGGAGCCATTAATTGATAAGCAGGAACTGGATCGGATAAGGATATTTTCCTTAACGTTGCAATGGATCTCCACAGTACTGTAACATACAGGGAGTCCAGCCCTAGTTCATTCCTAATGGCTTTTATGGAGATATGAGATGGTAGTCTGAGCACTCGTCTCCAGTACTGCCCTTCCAAGGCAGCCCAACATTCCTCCTTGAAACCCCTGCCCCCTTCTACTTCCCCCCTTCCTCACACTTGTTCCCGACTTTCTCCCCTCCCCTCTTCTACCCTCCCTTTGCTCCTCCTGCCCTCCTCCTCCACTCCCACCTAACCTATCCCATCTCCCTTTCCTCCCTTTCCCCTTCAGTTAATTGCTCTTCTCACTGTTTTGTTTGATTGATTCATATTGTAATTGCTTCAACAGATTTATCGTTCATGTTTTATGTATTATGTTGTTCCATGTACAGCGCTTTGGCGTAAGGCGCTTTATAAAGCAATAAATACAAATACAAACATTGATGGATCAGGTTCCAGCCTGCTTCAGCGCCAAAGCTAAATCGCAGGAACGACTTTCTGCTTATAGAATGTCAGGGCAGGAATTACTGTAAATTTGCCGTAATCAGCATGTATTCGTGCTCCTTGCAAAGCCGGACATGCGATGTTTTAGGTCTTGGGACCAGTCCCATTCTCTAAAAGAGTTGTTAAAAAGTACTCCTAAATATCGGATCGCTGAGACTTTTTCATCGCCAATTGACTACTTAAATGTTTTGTCCTTTTTTGTCTTGGGGTTACCGATAGTCAGAATCTTGGTCTTCTTCTCGTTTATTTTCAATTCGATTTCTTCACAATATGCTTGAAATTTAACAAAAAGTCTCTGTAAGACAATTTGAGTGAGGTCAGTAAGCAGAGTTTTGATTGAGTCAAGGACTTTCCCTTAGAGGGACCACCCCTCACTGGTAGGCTCGCCATAGAAGAAGTTGGTGACAGTGACCTTTTCCTTCCACGCTGGGACCCGCAACTGTGGAAAACCCAGTGGGAGCAGGGTGTCCTCAAAGGACCTCAAACTCTTCTCTGAGGGAGTTCGTTCTTGGTAGCTGCCGGTCCTGTGGGAAGCAAAAGCATGTCCTGAAGCAGAGTCAGAGCCCTTACCCGACTTCAACCAAGCCACCAGCCTGCTGTACCAGTCTTTTTTCATTTTTTCAAAAATCCCCAGCAGACCTCGCATCCCTCTTCATCATGGTCCAGATGCAGGCAATGCATGCTTGAAACGCTATGAAAAGTCTGCGCTCTAGGATGATTTTTGCCGATAGCAGATCCCTGCTGTCGGTAGTCGACCTCCGGTCGAACAATGAGACAATAATCAGTCAAAATGTACTCAAGATTTGACAAAATATGGAAAATAGCTTGGAGAGCAAGAAGAGGACTCTTGGTTGGTTGGCGTTTTAAGGTATGGCGGGCCCCTGCACTTACGGGTATGTTTAGTTAGCTGCTGTAGCGCGACCTGTGTCCTGGCAGGAACTGAAACTCCAAAGTTCCCAGGGAAGTTTTGACTGGGTGGTTAGACAAACCTCGTTAGTTACTGGCGCTGGTGGGTGGGTGTCACCCCTGTGTTATTGTAGTTATTTACAAAGATTTGTGATAGAAAGGCAGAAAGATTTGACTTGTTATCAGTAAAGGTTTTTTTTTTTAATGCTGTTTTGTACATAAAACAATTGACCTAGTAAACATGCTAGGTACAGGTGAAAGCAGAATTCCCAACACTGAAGCGTGCAGTAGAAATCTGAAGATGGCCACCAGGGGTGGAATTAGGGAGATGACTGTCATTAGATAGGGGCAGTATGACCCAGAGGACAGTGATTGGCTTAGATAAATACAGTTTTAAAGCTAAAGTGAAACTGTTTTTAGTTTTGGCTATTAGGTGGCACTGAAAGCGCTACCTATAAAGCCACGTCTATTGTCATTAAAAGAAGAGCTTTAAGAAGGCGTGGCCAAGATGGCTGGCTGAGTGGACGTGCATTGAGGCAGCTGCGTCCAGGCCAATGAATAATACATTTGTCCGACATTCATCAGGCACGCTGAACAAGCTGCAAGCTACGGAAATACACTGAGAAGGAGTTTGTTTGGAAACTACTTCTAACGACTAAGGTTGACAAGTTGAAGGAGAGGAGAGCTGCAGGAGCGGTGACTGAGCGGGAGAGCCGATATTTAAAATGGCGTCTGGTGCCGAGTAAGGGAGGAGAGAAGCATCCATCCTTCCAGAACTGCAGGTCTGGAGACAGCGGGGGTGAACAGAGTACGGCGGGAGCCGAGCATCGCAGCAGTGAGCTGGCTCTGCCGTCCGTGGAGAGAGAGCCATAGGAAAGCAGCCCCAGACAGGTAAAACAGAGCAGGAGCAGCGAGGGGGAGGAGAGTGGGCGAGGAGTGAGCACCATATGGACCGGAAAGTCGCAAGAGAGAAGATCATCCGTTGCTACATACAGGTGCCGGAGGTGAGGAGAGGTCCGGTGCCAAAAGAAAGAAGGCAAAAGGCTAAAAAGCTAAAAGGCTGCGAGGAGCGGGAGACAGAGCAACCACGCAGTAGGTCGGCGGATGGGCAGCGGGATACCAGCCAGCAAGATTCGGAGAGCTGAGGAGCAGACACAGTGGAGAAAGAAGCCAGGAGTGCCACACAAGCCCCCCGGGGAGGAGCAGCCCCAGGAACTGCATAGGGTGAAGCATGCACACAATGGATACCGGAGGAGGGTTCCCCAGAGACCCCAGAAACAGGCACAGACACCACCCGGGACTCTGAGCTGGTGACCCGGATACCCAATACCAGCGGAAAGACCCCATTCGGGGGGGGAGATAGGGGCAGAGCAGAGGCCTGTAAAGGGCAAACGACGGTGCTGGGGACAACATTGCGGACCGAGAAACATCGAAAAGACAAGAACTGAGCAGGGGAGGTTTGCCCAGGGAGTACAGGGGCAAGCGGAACACCATGGCAAAGAGAGAAGGAAATGGCGGTAGTGGAGTAAGGGAAGCTGATGGGACCTAAAAATAAAAACCTTACTCTGGGTGAGCAGGAGGGCCGCACCAAGGGCCAAGTACAAACAAAGCTTCCATTTGGCAACCAGACGGAACAGATTACTGGCGCAATGGCCCTCACTAAGGAAGATCTGCTAGCAGCACTGGCCAAATTCAAGGGCGAGCTGACAGACACGGTCAAGGCTGAGGGCGCAAGCATCAGAGAAGAGGTCTCTCAGGCCATCACCAGCAACAGGAGACACATTGACTCTTTGCGGGAAAGGGGGGTGGTGATGGAAGAGCGTCTAACTGAGCTAGATGCAAAAGAGCCTGAATGGACGCATCAAATGCAGGAAACGGACGAGAGGCTGAGAGCACTCAAAGAGATGTGCGAGGACCTGGAAAATAGGTCAAGAAGGGACAACATTCGGGTCAAGAACCTGGGGCAAGGGGCGGAGGACTCTGACTCCGACCTGGAGGACTGCATAAGAGAAATATTCAAAGAGTTGGTGGAAGAGGAGGCGGCCCAGAAAATGGTGATAGAGAGAGCTCACAGAGTGGGGAACAGGAGGATGGAACCAGGGGTGAGACCCCGAGACATCTTGGTTACAAGGACAAGGTGCAGCTAATAGGGGCTGCCAGAACAAAGGGCAAGATCAGAGTGAGAGGGCATGAAGTACTGATATATGAAGACCTGTCCCAAATCACGCTAGCGAAGAGGCATGCATTCAAACCATTGACTGAGGAGCTTAACAAGAGGAAGCTAAGGTACAGCTGGCTGTACCCAACGCAGATCCAATTCTGCATGGGCACTGAAGAAAGGATAGTCGGCCAGGTGGAGGATGGGTTGAAGGCCCTGGGGATGAGCTTGAAGGAGACGGGAAGCGACAAAAGTGAAGCCCATCAAGAAGCGACAACGTCCGCACTGCGACCGGTCCACAGGGCTGGACGCCGAAAAAAGCGCAGAAGACGTGAGAATTAGCAAGGCGAAAGAACGGAAACTCGCAGCTATAGGACTATATGGACAACAATATAGCCCGATGGTTGGTAAGAAAATGAGGGGGAGACGGGTGGGCGGGAGGGCGCTCATGTACGATTCCCCGAGAGAGACCATGTTAAGAACGAGGATCCAGGGAGTATGCTAGGGGAATTCATAATCAGTCCGACAGGTGGGAAGGGAAGAGAGGGAGATGGCTAAAAAACGCGGGGGGAACTAACAGTGCCAGGAAACAGAGGGACTTTTGACTAAAGCGGGATGTATAAACTGAGAACATGGAATGTAAGAGGACTAAACAGCCCCAACAAAAGGGTAGCCATTCTGAGAGAACTAGACAAGGAGGGGCCGGAAATAGTCTGCACCTGGTGAGGGAAGAATACGTAGTAGGAACTACGCACAGCAATATCATGCAACGGCGGGCTCCAAGCACGCAGGGGTGGCAAGCCTAATACATAAAAGCATTAAGATTGAAGGACCCAAG